>NC_139660.1:8354912-9554912 GCF_951799395.1 Argentina silus | reverse complement strand
AGTAGGCCCAGTATGGGGGGACAAAGCGGCCATTCTACACCCCCAGATCCCTGATAAGGCCTGTAAGCATCAGGTCGGGGCTGTGTTTAATACTGTTCTCAGATAAGCACATCATTATTTTGTGGAGCATTTGCACAAGATTAGATGCGCCACTTGCAATGTTAATAAGTATCCCAGCTGGGAGAAGGCGAGTGAATGAGTCAGAGAGAGGGGGAGAAAGAGAGAAAAATAGGGAGGGGGAGAGGCAGAGAGACTTGAATCAACAGTTTAGCCTTGTTGCTCAAATTTCAGCCAAGTTCTAAACCTATGGGCTTTTGTGGTAAGAGAAACACATTAAGGTGTTAATGTTATATCTTTTGAGGGCTACCAAAAAGATTATCTCATCTGAGGTATACATTTCTGTTGACTCTACCTTGGTCTGCCGGTTTTGGTATCAGGTTTTTATTGCCCTTTCTGTCACATGTCAAAGTGCCCTTTTGCCATTCTCCTTCCAAGCCACCAGCCACATCCCTGTTGACGCAGATGGGCATTGTGGGAAATATTAGGTATTTCCTGGAGGTGCCGTTTCCCATGTCGCTGGCATCTAGCAGCAATGTTTTCTGAAAAACAAACATTATTCTCTGGTAGCTGTGGATATAAACAGTTGTTGGAGCTCCTTGTACTCATCTGGGCATATGATTGGGTGATAGGGCTGGAAATAAACAAAGGGGGCCAGTAATAGCAAAGGCTAACATCAAACGGCGAGTTCTTGGCCCTGAATCAGCGTGAGCCTGAGCAGATGATTGTTTTATCAGGTGGAATTCTTAGATAGCATTGCCTGTGTGAGCGTGTGACTGTTTGTGACTCACCAGGCACAAACAGCCGATTGCAGAGAGCACAGCTCCTGGAGGAGGTTTAGAATGGGACTGACGCACACAATAGGCAAGCTACATAAGCTACATACACAATGTAGCAATGGGATCTTGTCATTTTCCAGAGTCAAGGGTCCCAAGGAACATATATTTTCGATGTATGGTATAGGTGAATCATACATGACACTCATACCCATTGAGTGATCACTGACATCCTACAAAAGGTTATTGAACATGTTGTACATTAATGTGATGCCAGTCATGCCACCTTTTGACTATCCTTCTCTTTTCCGAGGGGTTTAGTAGGCTTTCATGACGTGAATGCATTTCGCGATACAGGCGGGAAGTTGTAAGGACTCCTTCCACTTAAACGTATCTGCCTGAGATCTGGGTCTGCCTCGCTGCAGCCTGTTCCCCCCTTGATGCTGTGATGTTTTCTTCAGCATCCCCAGCCATTGGCCTTTATCAGACCCAGATTGCTATCTACCCATGAGGCCTTATATGCCCCTTATGTCTTATCTTTCTGTTCTTTTCTGCTCGGCCGAGGGCTGGAGGCAGACTGATTAACATCAGAGTGCAGTGGAGAGGCTCCAGGTAGCGGTCCCATCACCCCCAGATCAAGCGTGTGACGACGATAAGAGCAGTCAACAGGTTTTCTTCTGCCCCTGCCACTGAACTCTTCTCCCCTGGCCTCCCTTATCCCCCCACAGAGAACCAACCCTCCTCTCTCTCAGTGCAGTGATCCAGAAAGAACCAAGATTCAGACAGACAAAAACACACGCACACACACACACACACACACACACACACACACACACACACACACACACCTTGACTTTTCGTCTCTGTCAGTGCTGCCTGCATGCAGGGACACGTTTCCCCAGACCTTGGTAAAATATGGCATTTATTGTATGTTCATTAAATATATCAACCCAGTTACAAACGGTTCCTGATGGGTAGGCTTACACATTGAAAACCATTCCACATTGTTATGAGGCTGCTCGACTCTATTTCTGTTTCAGATAATAAAGTGCCCTCTTTCAAGCTGAAGTTGATTGCCATTATTATTTGCCTGGGAGGGAGAATGTTTTCATAGATTAGTCTTACTCTTTGGCTAATTGAAGGATGTTTTGAGTTTGCTCTGAGTCACTGAGGACTGTCAGGCACATAATTAGTTCTGTCAATAAAGGAAACACCCTTTTCCTGCAGGGCTACTGAAGCCAATGCTGTCAGGTCTGACAGACCAGCAAGAAATGACAGCTGCATTATACTGGGTACTATTTGACCAGGGGCCATGCATTAGAGTTATTTAAGTTTCACTTTTCAATGCTGATATATTTATGAATCTTGGCCAGGAAATGTAATTTACTCTGGCCTAAAAGGTCATGGAATTGCATTCAGATGCTTAACACTGGCCAAATGCTTTGGCTCACGCTGCATAATTACATTCTGGCAGCATCAGATGTCTCCCTCTGAATATACTATTTGCCATACCTTAGTAAATATGCATTGTGTGCGTTCATTACAATTCAATCTTCTTCTCTTGTATTGTTACAGTATTTGTTTTCTTTCTTTATACTAGTCATTTGCTTATGATCTGTAATGTCTATAGTAATGAATTATGAGTTTTGGTGGATTTCTATTGAATTGGCTTGTCCTTGTTTACCTCTGTGTGCTCTGACTAGTCACGGTATGCTGTCTCACTGGCCTCACTGGGCTGGCAACAGCTGTCGTCCCCTGTGAGGGTTTTGATTTCACTGTAATGTGATAGGCCCAGACAAGCCTCCACACCTCCCTTCTCAGGCCACAAGGAAATACAGCCTGTGACTGTAATGGACCCTAGACCACCAAATCCTCATCATCAATCAAGCTGGGATCCTGGGTTCCTGCACACAGGGCCCCTGAAGGTGCCTGCCTCTGGGCTGGTCAGCCCCGCCCGTTGCCACCTGATCCCTGCTAACACAAGTGGAGGGCCTTTGATCCTTTATGCCTCTGGTCCTCCTCTCTTCACGCCCTGGGCCCTGTGACATGGTCTAAATCACATTACCATAGGCTGAGAAACTGGTCTGCTACCAGCCAATGCGCCAGTCCTCATGAAGGCATCTCCCTCTGTGGGCAGAGATGTACAGCAGCTGCTGTTGAGTGCTTCACATCTGGCATGTGGGAGTGGGAGTGGGGAGTTTGAAAGAGTCTAGTCCCAGGGCAGAACTAATTTATTGGTGTCACATTATCTATCTTACCCCCTCCTGATCAATTCTTACCTAACCATTGGTGAATGTGAAAGATTATGACTAAATGGACCCATATTGAAATGTTTTTTCAATGTACTGTATACCTCAGTGTCCCTCCCTTGGGCACACTGAATCTGAGGGTATTACAATGTGATTATTTTCTACTCACTTTAAATGCCGTTGACGTTTTGTCTCCTCGCAACTCTGTTTATGCCTTCACTTTCAGGTGACTCAGTTCTTTTGGAATTGTTTCTGTCTGGAGCTAAAATTCCAAATTTTTTACAACTCTCCCTTTCTTTTTCTCTCTCTCTCTCTCTCTCTCCAACTCTCCAACTCTCCCTCTCTCAAAGCCAAGGCCCAACAGCCAAGCGTATATATCCAGGTAGGATTGTATCTTGGTTGCCGTTATTCTCTGAGGAGGGATGGACAGGCTTTTTCCACAGTCTGGAAAGTGGGAGGAGGCTTAAGTAGATTAGATGAGCATCAACAATTTTCCACAAGGACAAACATGGAGAGAGGAGTGAAAAAAAGAAAGAGATAGAGCCGCGAGAGAAACTTGTGAGACTCTTATATGACCGCGTGTGAAGCGCCAGCCAAGCCCCATTGGAGATAATTGTTTAGTAATTTCTTCCATTCGTCTCTCTCCGAGGGCCTTTTTTATTATGATTATTGCATCCCTTTTATTGCACGTCTCTAAACACTCTCATTTTACCTCCTCGTCTCCGGGGCTTAGATCTGTGGGAGACTCTGATCAGGCAACTTTGAAGCTATGCATTCACTCTCCCTTATGCTCTGTATGTGTCTGTTCCTCAGTCTCAGTTTCTCTCCCCCCCTGCTTCATAGTGTGTCAAAGCCACAGCTCTTTGGATGCCAAGCATCTGTCAAAGCCGGTGGATAAACATGTCACTCTCCCCTGGATAGCACACGTCTCTGTCGAGGCAGAAAGGTGGGGTGTTTTAGAGATGGACAATGAGGGAGATTGTGTGAGGAGACTGGGGCTGACAGGCCGAGGCGTGGAGTGTGTGAGGGGGATGCTGCTCATATCTTGTCTTAGTGACAGTGTATGAAATGCTGCAAAAGAGGGAGAGAAAGATGGTGGGAGGGATGGGACCGGCAAACTTTCTGTCTATCCAATCGTCTGGTTCACGGTAGTTTTTGGTGTCTGAGGTAATTAGACTGCTTAACCAGTTGTTACTGATCCCCCCACAAAGCAGTTTGACCAACACACACAGTTTATGTCTAACCATAGTTAACCTGAAATATATTAAACATTTAGAACCCAAGAGCATATCTGTTACAGTAACAGACCATAAAAGCATTTCAAGAGGGTTTCTTTACAAGATAAGAATCTGGGGTTTGAAATATGCAGTGCTGCCAACAATGTTTTCTTGGCTCACTACAACTTACAACTTACTATTTGTGCATGGATTCATCATCATTGCAATTGTTTTGACAATTTGTCAAATAAAACTAAACTAAAGATTTTGAACAGAAGAAATCTCTATTCTCTTTTTCTCTTTTGAACCTGTTTTGACTGATTAAGTTAGAGTCAGTTAAAGTAGATAATATGACAGTGACAGAATTCCTTGTGGGTTGAGTTAGTGATTTACAAGCTTGGCAGTTCACACGCAGGAAAGGACTAATATGATTAGCCTGGGAATAGGGCTGAGACCGGGCTGAAAGGAGAGAGGCAGTGAAGAAAGGTTTAAGAAATTGTGTCAAACTGTAGTTTTCCCCGTCTTTTCCTCTTTTATCACTACTGATCAAGACTTGGTATTTCACCCTGAAAAGGTTTTCATGTAAGAACTTCCATTTCCTCTCAGGGTGTTCAGTATTTACCCTCAGGTAATGGAGTACCTACTTGACAATCTGATAGTGGAGCACCTAAAACTGGAATTGTGATGAAATTGTGCCTATTTGTCAAGCTCATGATGGGGGGCTAAATCCAAACATGTCTGGAGCAGAGTTTGGTTTCAGTGCACGCCAGGGCCTTAAATCACCCTGTTAGTTTTGGTCCACTGGGCCTAGATGGGGCCAGCAGTGGAGGGCAGTGTACAACAACAGAGTTCCCAAAAGTGGGAGTTTGCGCTCTCCTGTCTAACAGATTGCGAAAATGTATTTTAATGACAGTCTGAGCACCAAAGGCATAGCTCCACGCTGTGGGGTGGGTAACAGAGACTCGCTCCTTTCTTTTTTCTGCACTAACAAAGACTCCAGTGTGTGAAAGTTCAGATACCACTGAGACCACATATCAGAGCTGTGTTACTGCCTTCCAGGGTAAAACAGAACTAGCAATCTCTGTGAGATTATCAGCAAAGTGAGTGCATAAACAAAAAAAAAACTCAGATAAAGGACAACAATCTGCAACATTATAGCTCTGTAATTACGCAGGAACAGTCAACAGACTGGAGCACAGTGTTTTGATAACACTGAGAGAACACCAGCAAATAAAAGGCTTTGTATTTTTTCATAGTGCAGCTGTGTGAAATGGGTTGATTTGATGCACTGTAGCTGACCCTACCATGGCTTGTAAATGTTCTCTGTGGGTTCCCCTTGAGCTCTGTTAAAATGACCCTGAGGTTCAGTTTTATAATGCTGTATGTTACGCTTTGTATTCTTCCTGCACCAGGTGTAAATGGCCCCAGTATTAACCCTCTGTGTCTCCTGCCCAGGTGGAGCTGCATTTGAAGCCCATCCAGTCCCTGCTGGTCCACCAGAAGCCCCTGGCCTTCGTGCTCAACTCGCCCCAGCCGGTGATCTGGGAGATCAAGACAGAAAAGCTTGCCTTGGGCATCAAACACACCTTCCATGTGAGTCCAGCTTTACTAAGCCCATTCCAATCTCTCTCTTTTATTCCATGGATGTATTTCTCTCATACCAACATTTGTGAACATTCAGGCATCCACTTTCCTCAGGTATTTAGTTTGCTAACCTTTTGCATTAGAAAGCCATGCAAACTCTGCTGTTGATTACAGATTAATCATGATTGCACTCAGTCTGTAGACAACAACCACACACCCTTCAACAGCAGTGGTTTTGCCATTGTGGGCAGACTTGTCCTTACGCAATGCAGACACACACTTTCCACTTCCTTTTGTAGTAAACTCTAATAATTGGTGACAAACACACCACTCTGATGGCTAAGACACCAGATTTAAGACTTTGTTACAGTCAACCCAAAAGTGATTAGGGTTAGCTCTTAAGTCTTAAGTCTGCATTCACATACCTACTGTATGCTATGCTCAAGTCAGTGTCACATAGAGGTTGTCGGCGGAAATGCTCTGACACAGTTTGGGATCAAACATATTTGTTTATACAAGAAGATAAAGTCGGGCAGAGAGATCAGCTTGTTAGCACCGCACTCCCTAAGAACATGATTGTTTTCCAGTCCTTCTGTTAAACAGTGGAGGGCTGTTCCACCACAGCCTCCCTCTCTCTTCGAAACAATCCTGCTGATGGCTGGACAGCAGTACAAATCATCTAGGGCGTATTCCCGCGTCACGAAAACCCTTACAAAGGTGCATATGAGGGGGGGCATGAGATTGGGTTTCTGGGAGTAGTGGGAGGCAGGCCCCCTAGACAGCCAGCCATATTTAGCAAGGAGACCAGAGGGCCTCGCTGTGAGAGTTAATGAGAAAAATTAAAATGGACTGCCCCATTTCTCCAGGCCTAAGCCACCGTATCACATGAGAAAATCACAGCAAAATGAAACCAATAGGCCTCCTTGGCTTAACTCAACCTGTAAGCCTAGCTGTATACAGTACTCCTACCTTGACTTATACGCTCTGAAAACATTCAGGCTAAGGGTTCTCTGAAGTAATCATTTTCAAATTTGCGTTAACATTCCACAAGAATGCAGCATTGCATACTCAAATTATTTCCATATGTGGTGATATGTTTTCTTGTTTATCCCTCACATGCAAATCATCCTAGCATGAAAGCTTGAGACAAAATGTTGAATACTGATGCACACACACAAATACACATGCACATGATCTCCAAAAACTACATTAAAGGTGTAGCATGTAATTTTATGTGTTGCTGCCCTCTTTGGCGACACTGATGCTACGTTTTCTAATAGCGGCAAATGTGTGAATATCCACAAAACATACAAATGGTACGTAGAGGCCAGTGCTCGACCTCAACTTTTAGAAAGTCCCTTGTCCAGACCAAATAACAGCATTCTCCAATGAACGTTCTTTACCATGCAAACTCATTCTTTGATCGCTACCTACGCTGCTTTTTGTAAATCTGTAATTCCGTAGAGCCAGTGCTCTGCATGTCTCTGAGCAGTCCATCAGCAGGTCAGTGCAGTAGTAAATGTCTCCCCTTGTCAATGGTGGCAGACATAAAACAGCTGACAACAGCTATGAAGCCGACAGTCCAAGCAGAGCTTATACTGTCTAATGTTGTTAGACATGGGATATGATATGGGACCCTGTGTCTGCTTTCCCAGAGTAATGGGTAAGACCAAAACCCTCTCCAGTGACAGCTTTACTATTCGGCATACCTCAGTATTATGTCACAAGATAAAGTTGCATACAGTATTTACAAAATAGAAATATTTTGGATTTTCCTCCAAATAGTAAAATGAAGACATCCTTGGAGCATGACCAGTTATTTACAGCCATTTATGTGTCTCTCATTGAGACACATTGACTCATACAGTGGGTTTAATGTAATCATTTGGCTGTCTGCATTATCCCTCCTGAGTTAGGCAAGGTACGTGTTGTATGTTTGAGTGACAGCCCTGGGCCCTCCAGCGGTGCACAGAGTGAGCACTGGTACATCCTATCCGTTAGGCTGGCTGCTCAGAGCCGTAACCAGATTCCCAGGAGCTGCTCCTCTTCTCGGGTTCGCTCCACGGGGACACCTCGTTAACATGCTGCAACGGAACCCAAACACAGCACAAAGAGACGGCCCGCTGAAAGAAAGAACACCCAATCTCCCCGTACATTGACAGTGCTCCCGCTTCCTGTTCTTGCTCTGCCTAGACTGACTGCATAGGCCTGTGACAAACAGAGGCTGATCGGCAGCCTCACAGAATCACCCACTGCATAGATAGAGCCACATGTACCTTGGTCAATGCTTCACCAAATGTTGACCAGAGCCAGGCTCGTGCTCTAACTGGTGGTCTGACAAGAACACAGATCTCCTGTCTGGCTGTGCTAGAGGAGACAGTGCCATGTCCAGTGTGTTTAGGTTCATACCTCTTATAGCGAGTTGAGAGAAGGCTGTGGTGGTCATATAGAGTAACAGAGTCAATAAGATTGGTTTGTAGGTCTTAACACCTCAGCCCAGATCCTCCCAGCTAGACCTCCGTCACTCTAGCCCTCCTTTAGAGAGGCTATTTCCTGAGGCTAATTGGGCCCTGAATCAGGCCTGCCAGTCCTGGTTTCCTGGTCCCATTGCTCTAGGGTCCACAGACACAGATGGGCTGCCTGGAACCGGTTCAGGTTTGGTGAGCACACTGTTGCTGTTGGCTGCTGGATCCTTCTGCCCAGAATCCAGACGTTTTGTTGTAAAACATGCTCTGCGGCACTCCCTGTCAATCAGCAGGAGTCATGAAAATACATAAGGCTAACATGAAATGATAGATAGACATAAAGATACAAGCCAAATATATAATTTCATCAAGGGACAATTATTCAAAGTGGGGTATAAGTCTCTTGAGAGTCCTGTTCGGGCTTTATAGCAAGCATGTTTTGTGGGGGCTATCGTGCCTGCTTTGTTTGGAAAGTTCGATCTGGAACACATCTCTCAAGCCTTTTGATGGAGCAACATTGTAAAGTTTAGCTGTTGGAATGTGTTGGTCTTTCTGTGTTTGCCAAGTTGCTAGTTTTCTCTCTTTACTTTCTTTTATTACTTCACGATTCCTCTCTCTCTCCCCCTCTCTCTCTGTCTTGGTCTCTCTGATTGTTAATTGAAACCATAGCCAGCCCAATATTGGTTTTTCGATGGAGACAGAGCTAGAGGAATGCTCCACTGTGGCGCGGAGACAGATGGTGTTGTTTTCTACACATCAGCTCCCTGCCAGTTGACAGGAACAGACGCATGTCTGCAGCCAGCAGCTTGATTATCTCTCTCTGGAGCTAATCTAGAGTGAGCGGGTCAAATCACCCACAAAAGCATTTAGCACATTCATATCATCAGTGAATTAGTGCATGCTCATAATATCTAGGAGCCCTCTCTGCACCCTTGCTCACCCCCTCTGTCTCGAACACCTCATCATTTCCAAACAGCCTTTGTGTTTTCTCAGGCTGTGGGTGTTGCGAAAAGGCTGTGGAGGATTGCAGCTCTCTGATAATTAATAGAAAACATTTGGCATGTTGTCTCCACCATCCTGCACATATGGCAGTAATATGTAGACATTCATACGCCAGGAAACCACATTCAAATATGCTTTTAAAAAGCCACGTACCATGCCGGGTACTGGGCAGCAGGCACTCTAGGGCTTTTTAGGTAGACTGTAATATGCTGAGAAATTGCATATGCAATTATTTTTGGACTGCTCAATAACTCTCAACTATAGTTTAATTTGTTGTTAATATTTTGTTCATTTCAAGTAAGCATAGCCTTGCAGAGTTCTGTCGCTCACATCTGTAGATCTGGGCACAGACAGAGGCCTTTCGTTGCTAGCATTAGTTGGACATTAGCTCATATGTGAAACAAGCACAGGACGAATCTCTGTCTGGGGTTGTTTGTTACCAGAGAGCAGATAAACACCACTGATTTATGTGTTCAGGGTTAAGACCCTCTGCACTTCCAGTTCTGTGTGTCCTGTCCTCTGTTCAGTAAGAGGGAGTGGATAAGAGTCTCAAGGCAGCGAGAACTTGACAATTGCAATGACAGTAGGGAATGGGACAAACAAATTTGGAAAAACAAATGTTCTGTATAATATTGTATGAATGGCTTCTCCAAATAGTTGCTTGTAGGTCATTCATTGCGTGTGTTGTTCATTGATGTCTATTACGAAGTGTTGAGATACTCCCTGGGAGTAGAATAATTAAGAGCCTCATGGCTTTGAGATGGTATCTCTTTCAAACAGGTTTCTTACAAGCCCTGCTTCACAATTTATGTGTTCTTGTTAAAGTGGTATTACTTACGGTACTAATACTAAAATACTAATGGTATTTGCTAATTAAAGCTTTCAAGGCTATGCTGTTGTATGAACATTACTCATGCATTGTGTTTTGCAGATTTGAAAGTCCTCTCCCTCTGTTAACTTGTTATGGCACTGGGATTGATCTTGTTTTGAGAGGGAGGGTTGGTTTGTAGAACCCCAGAGTGGGGCTCTTGCTTTTATATTCCCTTTTCAAATGCTTGAGGTTTCCAATGCTCTGGAACGCCTGGAGCTAATTTGGGTTTTCAGGCTTTCCTCCTCTAATTCTTTGAGACTAATTACAGTCGTATTCCCGCAATTAAATTGGTAAACTCTGCTGAGCTTGGCAAGGTTTCCAAAATAAACCCCGACCCCTTCCTCTTTTGCTCTGTGCTGCATAGCTCCATGTTGCTTTTGCCTTGGTTAAGCATGGTACGACGCCATCTTTCTCTGGACTTTTCCTTCCTGCCGTAGTAACCGTAGTAACCGTTATTGCTAAAAATACAATCTAAGTACTGTAGTCCTGAATTCTTCGACAGTGTCCGTCTCCTTTGTATTTATTACCCTTGATGACAATGCCAGGAACATTGAGAGGAGCGTCCAGAGGTCAGACAGATGTTGCACATGATGTAGGGAGGATGAGAGAATGACTCAGTTTGAAGCTCCAAATACCCACAATGGAAATTGGACTATCTTTTATCATACAAACACTCCTAAAACTTTTGGATACCATCAAAACCCTTAATAATTCTGTCCGTATGTCCTCCCTGGCTTCAATGAAAGGGTCCACACTGTCCACACACTCTCATAGTGTTATTGTACACATTTCAACAGTAGCTAAATAGTTGGTAATTAAAGGACAGAACTATAAGCACATCTAATAGATTAATGTCATGTACAGTAGGCAGGGGTTTAATCTCTGCACACTGTCACTGCATGCCGCTGCACGCTGCTGCACTTCAAAGTAGATTGGCAACATCAAGATTATTATACCAGCTCATGAATTGCAGATCACGCATTCTCTCACAGTGCAGAGGAACAGGGGGAAATGTTTTAGCGCAGTCTAACATGAATAAGCATGAATCCGCTTTAATAATGTAACAGAATGATTACAGAATGAAATTAGGAATTTTCGCGTGACAGCACTAAGTATGTTGGGTTTTAGTATAATTGAGACTGGGTAGAAAAGTAGCCTACGGGGGCGCTCAGTGGCATAGCACACTAAGGCGCATACCATATCATCGCAAGGTCCCTGGTTCGATTCCGGCCATCGACATATCCTGCATGTCATCCCTCCTCTCTCTCTCACCCATCCTTCCTGTCAATCCCTACCCTCTCTATCCCAAATAAAGCAGAAATGCCCTAAAAACATATATTAAAAAAAAAGAAAAGTAGCCTTTTCTTTATACAGTTATAAAAGGGTGCGAACGTCCATATTTTCAGCCAAGGCAGCCTTCTCTTGTTCACACAATGTAATAATAATAATGATGCATTTATTTTTTATACTGTAGTGCTTTTTGAGGGATCGTTTGAAGGGGAAGAGCGTGCTGGAGAGATTGTCACGCATTTGTTTGTTATCAGGAAAAAGATTACCTTCCCCATCAGTATATCCCAAGATTAAACGTTCAACTCCTGGTGAGAGAGGCAGATATTTTTGGAGACGAATAGAGAGGCCGTGTTGGTAAAAATGACAACCATTATTTAGAATCAAATAGCACATCATAGCTGACATTATTTAGCTAATCATAGCATTACAACCCCCTCTACTAGGCTATGGTGGATCTGGTAAACAGGCTAAACTCACCATTCTGTAACAATTTGCGCAGAATACAAGTTTTGTTGTGGTGGGACTTCTGCCTCTTCTTCACAATCAGAGTCAGAAGGTTCATGCATATATGTCTGAATGAGACCGATTCTTCCTGCTAGCGCCATCCGTAGATAGCCATGTGAATTTGTTTGTTTGTGCAACGTAGGAGGCTTTGAAAGGGAGCTGTCAATCAAATGTGCAAAATCCACACCCATACAGCCCTCAGAATTGTCTGACCAGAAAGTTGAGCCGAACAAGAAGCTGTGTTTTATCATACTTATTGATGTTTTTTGGGGTTAAAATGTTGGTGGATGTTTAAAAAGATACTCAACTTTGACACAAAACACAATTGGAACCATTTAATGTCGACTTTCCAGATACTGTTTTAATTGGGCTTGTCTCAACTACACCCCCATGCATGCAGATAGGATACCTTGGGAATAAGAAAAACAAGCATGAAAATATAATGAGGTAGGCTGTCTAGACCGTGTGCTGGGTTGTAGTACGGTAGGTTTTTTAGCACATGTGAATGTTTATCTCTCTGAAATGAAGCATATGGGTCGAGCTCCATTAAGAGCCAAAGGGGTGGTCTCTGCTCCACACGCCCAGCCCAGCCAAGTCTCCCTGCCAAAAAACAAATCAGCACTTCATTGCGGGCTCCTCACACATTTTAAGACCTCTAGCTCATTTTCCTTTTTCGTAACTCTCTGCATATCCCAGTTGGGTTTTGTGCTCTGGCACCCTGTTACCTACAGTATCTCCCCATTGTCTCACGCTAGGATGTGAATTCACCTCTCTCTCTTCTGTATCTCAGAAATGCTAAGTGATTTACATCTTTTATATATGTCCTGTTGGCAACTTCAACTCAAAATTGGCAAAATGGCTATTTGATTATCAGCGCTCCTCCTCCTAGCTATGGTCATAGCTATGGTCTTCAAGCAGACTGCCTATTATCATATGGTGTAAGAGACACGGTATTAGTTTGTATTTCCTTACAGTTAAACAGTTCATCAAATAGCAGAGAGGTTAAGAGTAATCAACATACTACAGTAGATTGAGTCCAGTGTTCTTTTTTTGCCTCTGAGTGAGCATGCATGCACACGTGTTAAGTGTATGCGTATGTCTGATATGGATTTTGTGTGTGTGTGCTATGCATGTCTGCTAGAAGCAAGACAGTTCCATACTACTCCAGCTGCAGCCATTTTTAAAAAGCCATGCACACTTGTGATGACGCACAATAACACATTATATAAACACTAGAAACCAGACACCTTATTGTGTAAGAAGACCATGTGTGAAAATACGGAGAGCACATTTGGAGAGACCTTGAAATAACGATTGGGATGGAGTGTGAAGGATGTGTTGTGGCACGGTTAGATGGAAGGTTTAATTTTAGAAAGGTCTGGTGCTTTTTTTCAGTTTGCCTCAAGGCTGTACATTTTATCTCAAATTTCTTCCCCTGTAAAAGTGGTTGAGCATATCAATACAGCGAGTTTTATGTGAATATCTTTATCAACAAAGAAGTCATTGTAAGTGGAAGCCTTGAAAACGTAACTCCATGAGTCATATAGAGCAAAACGGTCATAACTGTAAATCTTCTCTGTGTTTACATTGAAGTCCAGCCTACTACTACTTCTTTTTTTTTACCACTTTATATCCTCAGTTACTCTTACTCAACGGGAGAGGCTGTAAAGTAATCAGTAGTTAAATGGGTCACACTTTACAATAACTTGCTATACCTGTGTAGTAACTCTGTAATTATTCAAGTAACAACATTGCGCTGACATGCTGTTACATAGTGCATTAGTAATTGCTTTACAATTGAGTAAAAGAGTTGAGTTAGTGTTACCTAGACAAGTGGAATGACTATTGCTCCATATACCATACACTTACATTACTATGTAACAACTGGTTAATACAATGTTGTTACTGTCATAATTACAGTGTTACTACATAGGTACTGTATAGGGCATCTTAAAGTAATGTGTTACCGTTAAATTATATAGATTATAAAAAAGAGATAGGAGAACTGTCACTCTCATTCAGTAACCTATCCTAGCCATTCTATGGAGCTCTGTGGAATTCTTGCCTCAAGTCCCCCTGTAGCATATACAATGATTTATACCCTTCTCTGTGCCTCATGATTTACAGTACAGTGTCTGTAACACCATTGCACTTCTCCTCCTCCAGGTATCAGAGGGCTCCGAGGTGCACTTTCAGCCAGGGAACTTCTCCTTCTTCTGCGAGATCCAGAAGGAGACCCTTCCCCATGGCAATGAACACCTCCTCACCTGGGCTCAGAAGAAGTACAGAGCAGTCACCTCTTTCTCCGAGCTCAAGCTGGCTTTAGACATCTACATCAAAGTGGGCGAGGGTATGTATTCACTAAGGGGTCTATTCTGATTTCCTTGTGCTTCGTGCCTTTTATGCACTTCTGGCTAAGCACTTTCGAAGATTTGGTATTTTCATTTTGAAGAGGTGCGTCGCGTATTTCGCCAAATAGGTGTTCCAGACTTTACGCACTTGGAAAATCAAACCCTCTGCCACAAAATCCCACCCCTCTTGTGTCCAAGAGAAATTATCTATGAGTTAAATTCAAGATAGATTTATCTGAGGAATTCCTATGTAGCAGTCCTTCTGGATCGTAAAATATAAAAAGTGAAAAAAAGTATAAAAAGAATCTCATTATTATCAATAGGATTTAAACAACAACTAAATAGCCTGTTCTTTGCCATAGCCCACCTGCTTTGGAGTGGAATTGAATTGTGGAGAATAATGAGCCAGGTTTGCCACGTGAAACTTCTAATGTGGGGATTAATTGTGCTTGAGGGGGATCTTCAAAGGAGTGCTACATATTTGTGTCCCCTGTTTCATTTCAATAAACCATAGGATCACAGAAAGTTGTATATGCTTGCAAAATAATGTTTCGTCCATAGTGCTATCAATCAATCATTTATGGCCGCTGTCCATGCTACAGTAACCCTTCAGCTGTCTGTCAGAATTGTCATGGAGCACTCAATTGTTTGCAAAGATTGTAACATTTGTTCCTGAAAGTAACTTTGGTAAAACAACAAAATGTTCAAAACCGACATCCATGTAAAGCACAGATCCGCAAGCGTAATGTGGTGCGCAAGGAAATTAGAATAGACCCCTCAAAGAGGGAATTTAGACATATTGCTTCAGAACCCAAGGTAGTTCCACATTGCCATTTGATCCATTGAACTTTAACACCTACTCCACAAACTGTATATTTTTCACAGGCCTTGACAGGTGTTTTCTACCTCTCTAAAACCTAATCAGGGGTCTACCCCCGGTAATTCATTCTCAATGGAGGCCATTGACAGTCTCAGGAGTTACTGGGCCCTAGAGTAATAAAACATTCCCAAGTTCCTGAGTAGCACAACTTACACTTTCTGTGATTCGAGATCCACTGGCTGGCTTTCTGATCCATTTAGAAGCACATAGACTTGGTTTGCAGGGACTTCTGACTTTGTTCTCTTTGGTGATCAGCCACTCTCCTTGCTTGTCACTTTCTTCTTTGACCATGAGCCCAAAGTCAGTGGAGTGAGGAAGAAGTGAGTGATGGAAATGCCTAGTAAATTTGTGACAGGGCTCTTCTGATTGCTAACTTGTGTGTGGGCCTGCTGCCAGACTTGAGGCCTTACAGACTCGTGCAATATGAGAGAAAGGGAGGAGTGGCAGAGAGAGGATTAGGGAAAAAATAACAATAGGTGACATGGAGAAGATTAAGTGGATTACATTTGGGGGAAAAACACAATACCCAGGTTGACGAATGGATAAGAAAGCCTGTTAATTTAGTGGAGGGATCAAACATGGACCTGGTTTTCAATGGAAACCTTTAGATAGATTAAATCATGATCTCCTCTACTCTTTAACTCTTCAAGCTGATGCTATTATGTAAGATGACAGAGCCCTGCTCCTCTCTGTGTCTAGGAAGGCCACATTTGAGAAGAGTTTGTAGTAAACTATTGAAGGCATTAATGAGTTTAGCAAATGTGAGCTGTTCCTTGATAACTGTGAGTGGAAACAAACTGTCAAGGGTGAGCTAAACCAGACAGAGGAACCTCTCCAACCTTTCCAACAGGCAGAGTAAGCAGCGATGCTGTTTGAAGTGAGGAAAGAAGTACAGGGGTTTCCTCAAGGGAAGATATGATTGATCCATGCATGTGTTTAAACCAAGGGCTCGTAATGCCTCACTCTCAACTGGTACTTTATAAACCAAACCGACAGCACATCCAACTTCATAATACATTAACAGCCAGATAGGACACCTCATTTTTAATGAGTATCTTTCACTGCATGAGAATACCACAATGAGTATCAGGAGTGGAGTAACAGCTCCATTACTGCCAGGTATGTGTGCTCCATGTCCTCAATTGTGGGGAACACAGAGTGGTTGGCTTTTGCCTTGAAGCATTCAAGCCTCTGTCATTAGAGCTTGTGGTTTGGCAAGAGCCCAACATGCCATGTTTACTTCAACGAAAGAGCTTGTGCTCTCCAGTCCCTTCTCCTCTCTTGTACCTTTTCATGAGGCTGGACAGATTTCCGCTTTGTTTCCTACCAAGCCCTTACACAGACTTTCTTCAAAGTGCCATGAGGGGTCCAAAGAGGAAGGTGCCAACCCTTTAGTTTATACTCTCCTAACCGTTCCTTCCAAGACCGTGTTTGCCAAATAAGGAAGCATCTGTCTTCTGTTTTCGTTGAGTAAAGAGAGGAGGGCTTAGCTTTTCATGTTCTGTAGAAGACGAATGATTGCATGGGCAGTTGGCGAATATTTAGATAAATAAATTGGAATAAGTTAAACAGTTAGAATAGTTGGAAAAGCAGACGGGAATGACTGATTGCATGTGTTTATGAATGCTATTGTTCAAAATGTTCAGTCAAAATATATGGCTAGATTTTCCCAGAGACATGAATAGAGATGTTTTTTCAATGTGTGTTCATGTAATATTAGGTACAATGTAGAATTTGTCTGCCTGTCCATATCATTTACAAGAAACCCTAATCACACTTAACACAGTACAATAAAGAACCATTCTGTTTCAGATCCTGTGTTTTCTGACACTTGCAAGATCGACAACAAGTTTCTCTCTCTGAACTACCTGGCTGGCTACGTAGAACCCCAGTCATCTAGGGGTTGTGTTCTATCTGGTCCAGATCAGGATCAAGAGGTCCACATAATCGAGCTGCAAGCCCCAAACTCCAGCAGGTGAGTAGGCCAACAGAACCAAACCAAAGCCTGAGTCAAATAGGGCACACATTTTTACAGTACAATTTATGTTAGAGGTCAAGATGGTCTTGGAGTTTGTTTTGGATACAAAGGGGGAATAATATTGACCTCATGACATTCTTTTGAGAATTCTATCTCAGATTTGAGTCTCTATCTTCAGGCTGCCAGGTAATCGCCTCATTCTCCCACTGGGGCGATTACTCTGTATATGCAATAGAGCCCAGAAATCTGGGAATGTGGCTGCCATGATCCGTTTCACCATAGTGCTGCTATGTGGTCTGCAGTGCACATGTCCTCCTCTTTTCTGGGAATGCATCCAGTTTTTTAATCAGTTGGCCAGACAGAGGAGGCATGTTTATACCGAGTGTATCTGGCCTTCCAAAGTTCTTATGGCTCTCTTGATTTCTCTCTCTGTCTCTCTCTTTATCTATCTATTTTTTCCTGTCCTCTTAAGCAGTGCCTTCCAGGTGGATGTAATAGTGGATCTACGGCCACTGGAGGCAGACGTGCCGCTGGATCGTGATGTCGTCCTGCTGCTCAAGTGTGACAAGTCTGTCAACTGGGTCATCAAGGCCCACAGGGTTATAGGCAAACTGGACGTTGTGGTATGTGACTCCAAATGTGACAGACAGCCTCTCCAATTTTTTTGTTTAATCCTAAATAGTAATGCTCATATTTTCAGTGACAATTTTATTCAAGATTTTTGTATTTTATGGCCCATAAACATATCACAATGGCACCAGTGATGAGGGGAGACAGGCAGACGAATAATGTCACCACTTTGCGGTGCTGACCAATAAATTTGTCACAATCCGAGGCGTGTTGAAGTGGCACCTGGTCTCTGTGGGGTAGGGTGGGGGTGAGGGATTCCAGAAATTAACTGTGAAATTTCATCCTGACAGCTCCAGGGGCTGTCATCGTATCAAATGAGTGGTGGGACTGGGGGGAGGGGGAGACAAGACGTTTTCATAGGCCAGGCCCAACACAGTATTTTTATTGTGAGCAAATCCTGACCTGTTTGTCATCCATCATAACATGAATTATGACCCCTGCTGGCTTCAGGCTCTCTCTGTCTAAGGTTTCAACAGATTTGAGTGATTTGGATCTCAGTGCAGTACAACACAATCATTGCCCAAATCTATCTGGAATTCAAATATTGTTCCATATTTGTTGACATTGATACCCTGTTTCTCTTGTATAAACTTTTTTATTATTTACAAAATCTTCTCAAATGTTTGAAAGGCAGACATAAGTTGTCAAGATGCACACACTAAGGGAGAATAATTTGGTTTTATGGGAAACTGTCCAATGACCATTTGCTCTTGGGTTGGAATGTTTAGCTCTGTCTTACTGCAGAATAGTGTATGTTAAAAACCAAAAGAGACAATTTTCAGTACCAATATCTAAAATGACTGGAGACCACTCTGGTATCAATATCATGAAGCCATTGCGCCCATACATGGATATGAAAGGTGTTTAGTGCAGTAAAGCTTAGTTCCATAGTGTCTGTGCTGAGCTCTGTGGAGGTGTACTTTGGGCCCTAGGTTCCCACACTATGTAACACTGATCCTCCTGCAAGGCGGGTACCAGCCATGACGCTGCAGTTTTGCAAGGCACAGCCTGTTAGCACAGCTGCCCTGTCACTGCACTGAATCAATCAGGTCAGCAGTGCTGCAGCTATAGCTACGCTACAATAATGGCAACATGAGGGGGAGGTGACTGGAAACACATGGCAGCGCTGCACTGTGAGAATGAAGGCATGGGCCAAGCATTCTACATACGACAAACATACAGAACAGCACACAGCATTGACAATACCACTGGATGTGTGTTCAAGATGTTTCAGAGCTGCCTTCTGGATCTGGTTTTGCTTCTCCAGGTTAAGAACAAATGAAACAAATCTCAGACCAAAGTAATTTTGTAGTATGCATGTGCCTCTCTGCATGTATACCTTGTGTGTGTCTGTGTGTCTGTGTGTGTGTGTGTGTGTGTGTGTGTGTGTGTGTGTGTGTGTGTGGGTGTGTGTGTGTGTGTGGGTGTGTGTGTGTGTGTGTGTGTGTGTGTGTGTGTGTGTGTGTGTGTGTGTGTGTGTGTGTGTGTGTGCGTGCGTCTGTGTGTGTGTATGTGCGTCTATGCGTGTGTGTGTATCTGTCTTTGGGAAATAGCTACTGTGTCAGAGTGCCTAGTCAGCTATGTACTGTATGTGATATGATAGCCTAATAAAATCAAAGCCTTGCTACTGTCGAAGGATTGGCAACAGTGCTGCTCCTGGGACAGAGTGGATCTGTGGGAAATGGCTGTGGGAAGGGATTAGTGCTCCCTCACATTACCAACAGGGAGATGCGGGGAACTAATGAGGAATTTTGACACATTTGAGTCCCACCATTGATCAGACTTTGACACCCCACCCCCCACCCCCCATCCCCCACACACTTCCCCAGTGTGGACAATACTGCATATGACAATATGAAATGCCTCTTACTCTTTCAAGATACAGTATGAAAGTGAATATTCTCACACTTTCAAGATTCAAGATTCAAAGTGTTTATTATCATATGCACAGTAGAAAACATGTTTCCCTGTACAATGAAATTCTTGCTTTGCTGTCCGCAGAATGCCAACCAATGTAAAATGTACAATACTAAAAAATATACAATATATACTAAACAAAATGTACAAGATAACAAAATTTAAGGCAGCATGTGATAATAAAAAAGCAACAATAATAATAATAAAACAGTGCAAATGTAAGCAGTGCAATTATGCATGTGCAAACTGAAAATTTCATTGTGGGTTGTGGTCACGGCTGCTTTTGAAGCTGACTGGGGCATTTTTACTGTAACATACAGTGAGACACCGGAAATGAAACGTCAGCAGTTAGATTACTGGTAAATGCTGCTGACTTCATAAGAAAAGGACACCCACTTTTGCTTTTGTAGGGGTGCGACTTCTGAGTCACTTAAAACATCAAGAGATGAAACTAGAGTAGCATTCTCCGTCGTTGGTATCCGATAAGATTGTTGATGAAAAACAAAAACTGCAAATTCTGATGATTGTCTTGCCTCTACCAACATATTCACATGACTGACATCTGCACATTTCTTCATCTTTAGACATCAGATACCATTAGTCTCAGCCCAAACACAGAGAGACAGATGCAAGTGTCCAAAACACCCAAGTACCACCTGCCCTCTGGGTCCCAGGCCTTGATCAGGTGGGCAGAGGATCATGGTTATGGGCCAGTCACCTCCTACACCAGCACCCCTGTGGCCAACCACTTTAACCTGCGCATCAGGGAGCCAGGTAAGCAGAGCCAGATCATAGAGGCCCAGACCTGTCCACACTCCAGCTAATCTCAATTGCTCAAATGTGTGTTCAGTTACAGTAAACAAATAGAAATGTATAACAAGCAAAAATAGATGATACCAGTCAAACCAACAAAGGACATTACTGTACTTTGTTAATAAATTATGAGAATTGAGTATAAATGTTTAATATCACTCACTAATATCATTATATTTAATGGTCCTTATAAATTGTATAAATGGAGTAGCGTGAAGTTGTGGGCCGGTTTTACTGTCTCTGCTTTTAATTTCCCTTCTTGTAAAAACGCCAGACCTCATGATGCTTTAACAGTGGCCTGTGTGTGACTTCCAGATGTAGTGGATCTTCTGGATACCATGTTCCCCCCAGAGTTCTCTATCCTGCATAACACCAACCCCCTCACAGGACCAGGGGTTGCAGCACCACGCTTGGGCGTGCCCTTCCCCTTCGCCCCACCCATGGATCAGGGCCTGCCCTACCTCTCTCTGCCCCCCCACCTGGAGGATCGGCCCTGGCTGGGCGGGGGCGCAGTGCCCGAGGAGGGGCAAGGAGTCCTGAGTGTGGGCCTCAGCGTGCAATGTGAAGAGAAAAGGATGGTGGTCAGCATTGACAAAGAAAGCCTGCAGGTGAGTGGTAGGCTGCTTCCAGCTGATCTCTCACTGTGATGAAACAGTAATATTAATAACACATCAGTAAATGTCAGATACATCAGTATCAGTGCTTCAATGACAAACATTGTAATCTCAAGACCATGATACGATGTTCAGACTGTATGATAAAGAGGGAAAACTCTTCATTATGGTGTTATGAGAGATGTCAGTCTCCCCCCTTTGATACAGACTGGCATGGATTTATGAGTTGTGTGCATTTTCCCAGACTGTGTGTGCTAGTGCCCTACACTGGGCACTGCATGACACAGAGAAAACAATAGACCACATCTTAGTGTGGGAAAAACCAGTCTGCAATTAGGAATAGTTAGGGTGGAGTTGGACCATCTTGTAGGTTTTATTTCTTCCTGGGAACTTCACAGAAACACTCAATGCCATACAGTGCCATTTCTCATGCCACACTATAGTTGCTTGTAACTCAATAACTTTAAGATGTTTTGGACTAGTAATTTATCTGAAATGTACAGTGGCTATCAATTTGGAATATTTTGATAAAGTAGCAACTTCTAAGATGATTGACTTGATATGGTTTGGGTCTTTCTTCAGGCCAAAGGTTATGGTAATGCCAACCTCACTCTTCAAGACCCAGCATGCAAAGCTACCGTCAACTCCACCCACTACACACTGGAGACCCCTCTAACTGGCTGTCAGACCACCAAGTACCCCAAGCACCCAGTGGTCATCTACATAAACTCAGTGAGTACAGCACAGTAATACACCCCTATACACCCAGTACAGTAATACACCCTAACTAAAAGGCCAGGGGTCACCTACAATACTTTATGATTGCCATGTGACCACATTCACACTAACCAGATGGTAATCTACAAAGAACTCATCTTATCCCCTAACCTTAGTCTTGGCTGTTACCCACAGAGACTCGTCATCTCTATTGAATGTACGAGGAACAGGGTTCAATCAGGGCAACACTATGAAAGGTTTATGGGATTAATGGAACCATCCAACATAATTTTGAGTAATCATCATTAACATGGAATGCATACTGTCGTGTGTTTTCGCTAACAAGCAAGGACGAATCACATCCTTATACATCTCTTGAAATCATTTGTGGAGGAAATTTTGAGTCCAAATACAGATTCAAAGTCCTGGGCACACAGCCAAACCTCTCTTTGTTTTTTTCTCTTGGACAAAGTGATTGCTTCAGACCCTGATGATCAAAACAAATTAATCTTAATTTTCCATGCCTATGTACATCAAAGCCAATACCCTTTTATGGTTGTTGTACTGTCCTGTGATAAGCCATTTTAATTAAGTAGCCTCCACTGGCGGGTCAGCAAGTTAGAAAGAGAGTGCTAGCAGGAATAAGCAAATGTCAGTGTGTTAAAATGCCAGTGGTCTTGGTGTTATTAGACCTCATTTAGCCTATGTCCTCCAGCACCACTCACCTCTGACCCTTGATAGGCTCTGGCTTTTTCTTTCCTTCTGAGAAATGAAAAATATGTCTCATGGTTCTGCCTAGAGAGCCCCACTGTTGAAATCTCTGGATGTTCCCACGTTTTAATTCCAGCTCATCTGTTGCAGAACATTTTGGCAGGCCTCTCAAAGATTCAGATCTCTGCGTCACGAGCATCCAGAGTGTCAGAGTGGAGCAACACCATTCACACAAAATAGTATTGAAAATAGTTTGGCACCAATTGCTGGGAAAGCGTTCTGTTCACCTTCAGATGTAGCTGATCCGAGCTGATTGATGAACTCCCCTGTGCTTGACAGATCCTGATCAGTCAAGCCGAGCCCAAGGATGGGAGTGGCGGGCCTCCTGATTATGAGGATCTGGAGTCCGGAGATGTGGGCTTCCCTGGGGACACAGAGGAGATGGAGAGGACTTTCCTGGAGCACACAGAACACCACTCCACCATTCTGGTAAGACATCTGATTTCTAATTTGTTTGTTTCTTACATTGCATGAAAGGCCTGGGTGGGGGAGTCAAGACCACTGATCATCATACATCGTATACAGTACCTTCTTTTGAATCCTGTCCAGATTGTTGAAACTACGTCTCCTAACTACAGAGTCCCTTAGTGCTAGTAAAGAGTTGGTCTGGTTTCTAAGGAGGACAGAGGATTATTCAACTCTCATTGTCTCACCATTATGTTTGTTTCTTGAACTTATCCTGACCTGACATTTTGTTCCTGTTTAACTTAAAAGTCTCTCCATCTCTCACCATTTCTTTGCTTCTCTCCCTTTCCCTCTCTCTCTTTCTCTGTCCATATTCTTTATACTGCAACCTCTCCTTTCTCTCCTGATTCTTTCCCATCCATTCCCTCTCTCCCTCTGATTTCTCCTGTCTGTATCTCTTATGTTCTCTCCTTGCTCTCTCACTCATTATGCTGTGATGAAACACTTGACACACTGCCGCTCAGGGTGAGGATTGCTCAGTGGTGGAATCTGATGTCAGAGCCATGCTGATGTTTGTATTGGCTTTCTCTTGCTTTCCCCCCAGTTCAACTGCACATACCGAAAGAACCAGGAAACCCCAGGATCATTTCCCAGGATTATACCGGCAAAGGAACCGGTCGACAGTGTGATGTTCAGCATGGAACTTTACAACACAAACCTCTTCCGCCTCCCTGCCCCCCAGACCTTCCACAGAGTCTCTGAAAATAAGCAAGTCTTTGTGGAGGTAAACTGAAAGAAACAGAAAGCTATGAACTCAGTAGTGTACAGTTTCTTCATTGTTTCTTAGCATGTGTATGTGTGCAGATGAATACATTACAGTTGTGTCATATGTGAGTGATTTCACAAGAGGGTTTGTGTGTGTGTGTGTGTGTGTGTGTGTGTGTGTGTGTGTGTGTGTGTGTGTGTGTGCGTGTGTGTGCGTGTCCCTGCGGTGCATGCGTCCGTGCATGTGTGTGTGTGTGCGTGTGTCTGCATGTACGTGCGTGTGCGTCCCTTTCCCCCTCTTAATATCTCCCCTGTTAGAACAAGACAGAGCACTGTGCTGTGTGTACTCTTTGTCTGGACATGAGCTCTGTTGCACTTTCATCTCTTAGTGTGGCTTCCACATGGTCAGGGAATATTTGGTCTGGGTCGGGATAGAAAGAACAAGCTAACATCTCAAATCCGCCTTTACCCCTCCAACAGTAGTCATTGTTGTCCCCACAGTGTGTCCTGGCACATATGGAATTTTCCATACCCACTGAGGCATGTTTATTCTGTCTGGTAGGCCCAGGATGCATGTTGCTAATAGTACTGAAAAAGTAATTAGGTAGGTCATGTAAGAAATGGTAAAGATTCATAATATGAGGCTCTTTGAAGTGGGGATTTATGATGGCATCTGAGGGGGTTAGCTTCACTGACAGTGTGGACTTAGAGACAAACAAAGAGGTCTCTGTGTGTGAGGCCTAGTCCTGGCCCTCTCCCCCACCTTCAGTCCTCTCACATTGGGCTGAGAGCTGACATGCCCTCAGGCAAAGGCCCAAAGGTGTGTAAGAAATTGCTGTTGTGCAAGAACTTTGTCATAACTTGTATTACTCATAGATTGTATGTTTTCCCTGTTTTCGCTAGTCCCTGCCGAGCATGAAAGCTGTCCTTTTGTGTGCGCGTGTGTGTATGTGTGCTTTTGACTCTGGGCAAGCTTTTTGACAACCTTGGCATGCTGATGCCACAGTTAGAAAACACATGTAGCACATGGTTTTTCATAGAAAAAGGAGAGAAAAAGAAGCAGAGGGATAATAACTCAGGGAAATGCCTTGTGGTCTGCCGACGGAAAGATCCTCTTAAAAGTTTTGAAGGGACTGAAATCCTACTTCAAGATCTGTGATTCTTGGATCAGATATCACTTTGATAGTGTTCCTATTGCTTGTTCTCCGTGTTAAAACAAATAGTCAGCTCCTGGACAGCCAGTGTATAGACTGATGCCAAAATGGTGTTCCTCACAAAAGTTTGCAGACGGACAAGGCAGTTTGACAGTTTCACTCCTTGAGGAGAGGATTCAACAAGAAATGACTTAGAGGCATATCAATCATCGCCTCCATTATTGCCTGCACTTCGGGAACCGTAAAATATTCCCTTTGTATAATGCACCTTTGAAGTTTTAACTCGTTTCTTTTCTCCTGTGCTTTAGATCCTAGCCACCAAGGCAGATCCTGAGCTGGGATTCATGATCCGAACATGCTTCATCTCTCCTAACTCCTCCCCCAACATGGCCTCTGACTACACCCTCATTGAGAACATTTGCCCCACGGATGACACAGTCAAGTACTACCCTCAAAGGGATTTCCCTATCCATCACGCACAGATGGACCGCAAGAGGTTTAGCTTCACCTTCAACTCTCAGTTCAACGAGTCCCTGCTCTTCCTGCACTGTGAGATGTCCCTCTGCTCCAAGAGACCCCACAACAACCAGGGACTACCAGACGTACGTAGCATCTGCCTCTCTCAAAGTCCACCAGTATCCAGACTCAAAACTGACTTAGGTAGCCTGCATTTTAGTGGAGTCAATGATTTATACATTCCTGTGTAATTTAAGTAGTCAACTTAGGTTGTATTTACAACATCAGTATAGCTAGGCTGGCCATTCGGATGGTCTGGGTTTTAGTTTTCAGAATTGGCACTGGCTGGACTGCACCATCTGCCAGTCTCAATCCTTACTCAAAGTGAGCAGGAAGCATAAATCTACTTCAGGTTTCCTAAGTAATCATCTGTAGAACTAAACAAGCGCCAAGCTGAAGTGTCATTTTCCCCCTCGCCATACTCTCTCTCCATCTCTGCTAAGTCATTGGACTTTCATAACTTCCTTGAAGCAGTTCTTCCTGTGCACTTGACCTCTATTTTGGTCTCTGAGGGTATTTTACGATAAAAAGGTCTTGTCAAAGTTGTGGCTTGGCCTTGAAGCTGACTCACGGCAGTGGAGCTCAATGTTTACATTCTGGGGGCAGGTTGAGGTTTTGAGTTGGTATTATTTCCTCAAAATTGTACCTGTGGTCAAAGATCAAACAATACACTTAAATGGGAGATTGAGAAATGTGATGTTTTATTGGCGTTATTAACTTCTTTGCAATAGGAATAACATTTTTACCGTCATTCACTAATTACAGTAGTCTCACGGCTGACAAATGAATTATTCACTTCTAATTACTCATGTTATACATGACATCCAAGGCTGAATTGTATTTACTGTATCTTATTGTGATTCTGTTTTACCACACAGTGTATACAACCGGACGAGGCCTGCACTTCTATCAATGTAGAGATCATCCTTGCCATGATGATGTACACCAAGACATCTACCAGAACTCTGGTGGTGGTGTCTGACGATGAAACACCGGAGCAACCAGGTGGGCAAATAGCTTGTGGTTCCATAGAACCTTTGGTTATAACCAAGCTAATCTCTATTCACAACAAGTCTATGCAATATGAGTATCGTAGGCCTGCCTTCAAGCTTCACTAAGCCAGCCTAACTAAGACATATGTGCCTCCTGCCTAAGTAAGAGACATGCAGAGGTCTGCCAGTTGGCCGAAGCCGACTGTTTTGTGGTCATTAAAGAGTGACAGTAAGACAGAGCGAGTAAAAAGACCTGTCTGGGTGGCAGGAAGAAACATCAGTGCTGCACCAGGAGGACAGACCAAACCGTTCCAGTCACAAAACAGAGAGCATTGGCTCCCTGCATCTGGACTTGGTTAGCTTGCTGGAGAGAGATGGAGAGGGAGATACTGTAGAGAGAGAGAGAGAGAGAGAGAGAGAGTGTGAATGAGTGAGTGAGTGAGCGAGTGTGTGTGTGTGTGTTTGTGGGTGTGTGCGTGCGTGCGTGCGTGCATGTGGGGCTGATTAGAGTGGAGGAAAACTTGCTGAGGCCCCAGCCCAGTTCTGCCACACTAGACCATGCAGTGCGGAAGGAGTGGAAAAAGAGGGAGTCATCCAGCGCGGGGCTACAGTTGTTTTCACTTAGCCCTTCTCTGTGGCCTCTTCTTCCCGGTAGAGAGAGGGAGGGACAGAGAGAGGGAGCGATGGAGAGAGAGAGAGGAGTGGTCTTGCTAGCTTTGGGACTGCAGCCAGAGCCTGAGGCCCCTCAAGGCTGCATTAGTCAATTACTCATTCACTCATTCACTCACTCAGTCTCTGGGGCTCCGAAGGCTGGGAGAGTATGTCATCAGAGTCAGGGTGGGGCATGTAGGGGAGGCCCGGGGGTGACCAACATCACGTTTTACTGATTAAGACCTAAACCGAGATGGGGTGATATCATGAGAGCCCAATTGCTGTTTAACTGCCAGGGCTTTTCAAATCAGCATCCCCACGGTGTAATTACATCAACAAGTAGACTGCGGTTGGTGTGAGTCAACTTTACTGACTCACAAGTTCAATATAAATCAGACCATATTAATCACTATTGGCTGTCATTGTGCCACTAGCAAATGAAGCATGGCAAATAGGAATGGGAGTGTTTACTGCTTTCAATTTGGCATTGTTCATAAATGACCATGCTACTCTTGGGTCTGCCAGTTGAGCAGAGACTAATATGCTGTAATCTAGTGGTGTGTCCTTGTTGATGTTAAATTAGAGAAATGATTTCAACAACCTCAACCCGTCTTACGGTAGCTATTAGCCAACCTTGAAGGTGGAGTAACTGCCCAAGTGAGACCATGCCAACACAAGCCTTAGCTAGCCAAACCTGGCAGTGGGCGGGGAGTGTTACTGCTCATGCCAGGATGCCAATGCTGTGGGTTTATATTCTGTGGTGCTGATTAAGTAAACCAGATATGCCATAAACCTAATGAAAAAAATACCATGAGCTCAAAAGCCATGCTTTTAATACAAAGGCATCTCTTATGCTGAGATGGCAAAGAAAACAAGCAGCCTTTCAAGGGCCTCCGTCCTGCACTGGACAGGATCCCAAAGAGTTCAGCTTGATCTACAAATCAAAGAGGGCCGTTTGTGGGCAGAGTGGTGCATGGAAAAACATAACAGCCTCAAAGCCTTGCCATCAAAAGTAGATTTACTGCCTCACAACATCAATAAATGTTCACCCTTTTTTGTAGACCTGTAAGCTGTAAGGAAAAGTCAAATAGAATGATCCATTTCCTTCTGGTTGATACTGAAAGGGACAGTAGTGTTGAGAGGTGATGAGAAGCGTGTGACTGCCATTTTTAATCCCAGGTCTTCATCTCTTGAAGCATTTCCTTTGAAATGGACTGGCTGTTTACAGTAATTATAAAACACATGAAACTGTCTGCCTGTTGGTTGTGCAACCAAGTAAACTGGGGCTTGGTTTATGAGATCAGACCTTTGATGTCAAAGATCTCACAGAGACTCCATTAGTCATTTTTGCACACTTAGGGGAGATGGTTCAGAGGTTACAAGAAACAAGGAACCTCAAAGGAGTGTTCTTCCACTCCATGAATAGCAAACTTGAGCAAGCAAATGACATTGGCTCAACCATCAGACCAGGGTCAACTCTGGCTAAAGCATGCAGATGAGAACATGGCCTTGCCTTTAGTTCTCACCCATAGCTCAGCTGAGCTCACTTCAACTGGTTAGCAAGTGAGATGAACAAAACCGTGCTTACAGTACATGGAAAATCGTTGGTCCTGAGGGTCTCATTCGTAATCCTGGCATGTGAATTGGTTAGGGAGACCTATGGATAGCTGTCTACTCAAGTGCTTTACTAGAGCACATGGGTGGGTGGGGCAGAGCAGAGCTGTGACCCATGATGCACAAAACCTCGGCCAAAACCCCAGCAGCAACTGAGATGGGGCTCTTCTTTCAAACTTCATAAAAGCAGCCCAGATTTTATTCATTTATACACAGTATGTATACATCAGTCTATTTCACGAGACTGTTAAACGTATGTCCAACAGCTATAGATATACAGTGTGTCGAAGGCTCAGCTTTGCATTCTCTACATAACGAGCCAGGCGGGCCAGATAAGAGTGGAGGGCTGGGAGGGAGGGGGGGCTGGGATGGAGGGGGTGCTGTCATGTAGCGGTAGCCCCTTCTGAAACCAAACTCTCCAGTGATGGTCTGTCATCGTCCGTCACGAGGAATGAAACTCCAAAGGTGTTCTTTCCGAGAATAGCTGCCATTGTTCCGAAGTCTTGGACCCAGACCAAACTTGCTCTTGAATTCCCCTCTACACAAGCACCATTGTGTTGTTTGTTCAGAAGTAATTAAAGCTAATTTCACTTTTGAAAACAGTCCAGATGACTTGAAATTAAATAGTAAGCAGAGCCTTGGTTGGAGTCAATGGGTTCATCCTTTAGGTTTAGCTCGGGTATCAGCTTTGAGTTGCATCAGATTTCTTCATCAGAGAAACCACAAACATCAGAAAAAGGCTTATCAAAACAATGCCATTTTAGGGATCTGGTTATCCCAATGCAGGCTTATGGTGACCATTTTACATCAAAGCTGTCCATGACACTTAAATACTTGTAGTTGTGATGATGGTTGCTGTTTTATTTTATTGTTCAAGTGTTTTTGAGTTAACTTGAGGATGTTTAATTTTTCAGAATCCCAAGGCCCAGCTGATCCACCAAAAGAAAGTATGTTTATCATTCCCACGTGTGCACTGAACTGATGTTTTTATTTGTATTAATCAGCAACACTTTGACATACTGTGCATTTATTTGAATGCATTTATTTGAGTTTCATGAGTTTTCGAGAGAGACCAATACACTAATGCATTGTTATCCAAGCTGCATAATTTGCATCAACCATGCTAAAAATGGTTATTATGAGCTTTAATAATTCTCAAAGAATTGTATCAGATCAAAACATTATTGTGTTTTAGTGTATTCAGCATTTATCTTTCACATGAACATGGTTTTGTTATCAGGTAACACAGTGAATGATAACAAGCATTTTTCTCTTTCAGCCATCATGTATGTTTTGGACACTCCGATGGTTGTCGGAATCGCCTTCGCTGCATTTGTGATCGGGGCCCTGTTGACCGGAGCCCTGTGGTTCATCTACTCTCACACAGGTAAGTCTCTCTCGGAACTCATCTACCTGCTACATGGCCTTCATGAGCCTCTCTAAGCTGATGAAAAGATAAGCTACCAAAGAATGTCTGAGCATCACCATGCCAGAAAGCTGCCATTTTTATAATTGGAAAACATCCCGATGCTGACAGAGGTGAGTTAACTCTAACAGATTGACTGCTCTACTGTAAATATATCCTGTTTGTCATCAAAAGCGGCTCTTCTCTTTCCTGCATTTTGGGGCTGTGGGGTGGTCATTCTCTGAGTATTCTCAGCACAATGGCCAGAGAGAGGCTGGAATTCCCCATGTCCGTTTAGCGGGGCGCTCGCAGGAAGAGAGACACAATCTGTCGTTAGATGCCAAGACCTTCCCCACCGTCCCAAGGCTCCTAACCCAAGCTGACCTCTGCGAGGAAACGTGGTCCCTGCGGCCTGATGAGTGCATGAGCACCATACAACAGCCCTGTTCTCTGCCTGACTGGTTGACTGTGTATCTGCCATGCTATTGACCCATTCCTCCAGCCCTGATGGTGTTTCTCATGGAAAACTGACATATCTTTCATAAACAGGACCAGGGAGTTCTAGGTGCATGAGGTCATCAGTGAGAGGAACAATGTGGCTGTGTGTGTTTGTGTGCAACTCATACACATATACTGTACATGGTGGAAGGAGTCAAGATGCTCAAGAATTGTGTCAGTCAATGTATAATAGTGACCTGTGTCGTGTGTCATCCAGCAATTTAGTTTATGCTCTCTGTATTTTCTCCTGAGTAAGTGTGCATTGGACACTTACTTCTCTACAGTAAGGGTTCATTGGATAACTGCAATCTATAAAACATTTTTGTGCATTTATTCTCCCATTACATTTATAGTACAGTCAACTGTGCCTGCTGTAGAAAGAGTCTTCATTCATACATCAAGCTGGAGAGATCAGGTGTCAGATGTGGGTTCCCTTATCTTTATCAGCCTGTTTATACTGGCACCTCTTTAAAAGGCCATTTTATTTGAGTTTCATGAGTTTCCTAGAGAGACCAATACACTAATGCAAGCCTTTTGATTGGCCTATTTGCCAAAGATTCTTGAGGTCAGAAGTTTATGTTCTGTAGGGAAACAGGTGTAAGGAATGTAGTTATGAACGTTTTAGGAGTGGTCCTTTGAGAAGTTTTGATAGAAGTGCTCCAGGCATATGTTTCTGATAATGATCCCTCAAACAGTTCCTCTGTTGGATCATAGTAAGGAAGGGCCTATTCTGCTTTTTTGGAAAGTATTGACTTGTTTGACTGAAATAGCCCTACATGGAAACCTTGGCATATCCAAGTTAACCCCAAGAATTTTGAGCTTCAAAAACAACCGAAAATATCAGCCTAGAGCATTTTTCAAACCAGTGAATGAAACATGAAAATATATCTGCACTCATCCCCTCAGGGGCGAATGACAATGTTAGAATTTTATAGGTTTTTCCTATTTGTGCCAAAGCTACTTTGCCTCATATGGGCAGCTCTCTTACACAAATATACTTAGCTTTTTCATTAAACCATGCTGCCTTACATTCTCACAAACACACATTTGAAGTTCACTCCATGGGGTTTGTGGACCCTGTTTGGCCTACTCCTGACATGGTACTGTGCAGGGGCATCAAAACAGAATTTATTAAGATGGCCTAAAACGCAAGCCTACTGTATCAAAAGAAAAGGCATCAAAACACAATAATAATATATGCCATTTAGCTGACGCTTTTATCCAAAGCGACTTACATTGCAGTAAGTGCATACATTTTTCAGTATATATGGTCCCAGCGGGAATCAAACCCACACTCTTAGCATTGTTAACGCCATGCTTTACCAACTGAGCCACAGAGGACCACAACAGGTGGCAGAAGGCACTGATCAATCCAGGCTCTACAGAACTTGCTCACACCTTGATATGCATAACTCTCTGGTTTATTACTAGGGAGAGTACACTGTCAGTTATTATTTATTGATACATTGTCCCTAAACACAGGGAAGGGGCATTTTTTCGTAAACCTCTAACACAGATGATGATGTTGTTTAAACAGTAAATTATTTAAAGGAATGTGAGTGCATTAGTGGTGCATCCTGTATATTGTAGAAGTATCCAGAGGCCTCTATTTTAGGAAATGCTACGTTTGGAATGTGGAGGTTATAAAAGAGATGCTGTGATCCCGCAGCCCTGTTGGTGATAGATCACACCAAAGGTTAAGGAGGTTGCCCCCGGAGACAGAGAGAGTGGGAGTTACCCGCGGAACAGAACATTTGATGGAAGAGGTTCAATAGACTGCTACTTCAATGACACGTCACCATGTGACATGTGTCTCAATCAGCTAGCTGGGCCACGTGTTTATGTAGTCTGAAAAACTCCTTGTGAGAGTTACTGATACATGAATGTACAATCTTTTTGTTTGTTCACAATCTGGTTTTGGGACAAACCAAATAAAGCATTAGACTCCTACAAAGATATGAAAACAACTTTGGAACACAGGTTTTCTCAGAGAATGGACAGAGAAGAGAAGTTTATGTGAGATGAGGCACTTTTGTGTTTGAAAGCCCCAAGTTCTGTGAGGAGATGGACTGTTTTTAGCTGGAGTTCTTTGGCAGCCCTGCTCTGGCAAACATTAGCAGAGGCGAGGGGCCTGAAAGAGGGAATGAGAATGTTGGCCTAAATGTGCACGCACACACACACGCAGGCACACACACACGCACACATGCAAACATACACACACACACACATGCACGCAGGCACTGCACGCACGCACGCATGCACACACACACACACACACACACACACACACACACACACACACACACACACACACACACACACACACACTAATAAGTAATAAACATCGAAACACACAAGAAACCAACACATATTGATACAGTATGGTAATCACAGACTTGGTTCTTCCAGGCTCTCTCTGTAGAATCCTCTATGGTCCTCACTGCGCTATGCAGGAAGAGAGACTGCTTGCAAACAAGGATGGAGTGCATTTTAATACCAAAAGCACACTGTGCCAGATATGGAAAACCAACACAGGCTTTTTTTTCAGTTCCCTGTTAGACAAGCTTTCCAAACAAATGGAAGCATTTTTATTTGCCCCCTAACTTTCAGTCTCTGCTTTGGAGCCCTTGGAATCTACAAACTGGAATGCTCATTTAAACATAGAACAATAAACAAGTCAGTGGTTTGAGATCCAGGCAGAGGGATCTGTCTTATGTTTATTCTGCTACATGTGCTTAAGCTATGCTAATTGCTTGCAGATAACAAAGAGGAGGACTGGAATAAGAAGCCTCAGTTCTTTCCACTCGGGATTTTGTCTCTGTGATATGATTGGTTGCCTCCTGACTTGCGTTGACTCTGGGCCAGCAACTGTTACTTTCACTTAGAAAAGCCACAGCAGTGGATTGGTCAACACATCGAATGCTCCACAAACTGAGGAACTGACGAGATTGAGCCTGTGGCTTCTATTGTAGATAACAAGAAGCCTGTAGTGTTAAAGGATTCTAACAGCTGTTAACAGCTACAGTACACATGCACGCACGCACACACGCACACACACACACACACACACACACACACACACAAATCCACGCGCACACACACAGGTCATTCACAGATGTGCAAAGACCTTCAATCCCATGTACTGTAAGCTTGTATTGTAACTATATGCATCAATACAATTTTTCAATTTCAATCATTGAGTTCCAACCAATTAAACAAGACAGGCATTAACTTTAATCAGTGGATTGGCATCATACTGACCGTGGCACAGAAACAATCTCAATACAATGTTCAAGTAACGTCAACATAGAAAAGATACCATGAACTGTATATCAGGGGAGGCTTGTGGAGGTAGAGATCGGAGGACAGGCTCATCAATGTATGAAATGGAATGGAACTTGTGTTTAACACCATTCCTTATTAAGTTCCATGCATTATTTAACAGCCAATCAGAGGGCTGTATTTAACAGCCAATCAGAGTGGTAATTATTGGTCAATCAGAGGGCTGCATTTAACAGCCAATCAGAGGGCTGTATTTATCAGCCAATCAAAAGGCTCAATATTACAGCCAATCAGAGGGCTGTATATTATAGCCAATCAAGGGCTGTATTTAACAGGCAATCAGAGGGCTTATTATGCATTATTAAAGCCTACTCACGCTTATTCATGTCAGACGGCGCTAAACATTTCCCCCGCTTCTCTACGCTGTGAGAGAATGCTTGATGACGGTATGAGAGTAGATTGGAGTTGGGTCCTCGTTAAAATAACCTGATATTTAAACCATTCCACCCTTCATCTCTGCAATTCATGAGCTGCTATAATAAACTTGATTTTGCCAATCTATCTGATAATATCAAGTGTAAACAAACATGGATGTTTGCAAGTGCAAGACGCATATCCCATCCTTCACAGCTCTTATCACCACCTTGTGGCGGCTTATCTCGTTTGGAGTCAACAAGAAGATTTTATCCACATTTTACAGCTATTTTATTACGTATTTTAACCTTCTCTGTTATATGCTGGCACACAATTCTGTGCCAAAAGGACAGGAACTGCCTGCAGAGCATTGTGAACCTCAGCTCCAAGGTCATTGGTGAGCCCCAAAGAAGCCTGGCCCAGATCTATGCACAGCAGACACTGAGGAAGGCCCATGCTATACTGGGGGATGGAACCAACATTCTCCATCACTCTTTCAAAGTCCTGCCTTCATGAAGGCGCTTCCTCTGCCCCCAGTGCAAAACGAACAGGAGGAAGTTCAGATTTGTTCCTGAAGCCATTAAACTGGTCAATGATAGCACACAGTCACTTTATATTTATATTTATAATCATCTGTTTTTTCTTTACCTGACTAGACTTGGATCAATGTACATCGCGTTTTGAATGTCTGATAATATGAGTGTGTGTTGTTGTGTTCTGTCCTGTGTAAACTGCTGTGTGTTGTTTCTGTGTGTCTGCACTCCTAACTACATAACTGAAGAGTATTTTGAATTGAATTGAATTGAATTAAAGATTGTGATCTCTCTCTCTCTCTCCCTCTCCTTCTCCTTTTTTACCAGGTGAAACAGCTGGCCGACAGCAGGTCTCGAAGTCCCAGCCCGCCTCAGAGAACAGCAGTGTGGCCCACAGTATCGGCAGCACACAAAGCACGCCCTGTTCCAGCAGCAGCACAGCGTAGCCCAGGGCAGCCCAGTGGGATGCCCTCCCCTGCAGGGCCACAGGAAGGGCCATACGGGTCACAGGGACTGGTTTGTTGACATTTGTTTCCCTGGATGAAAGGACATTTTTTGGGATGCTTTGTGAAAGCAAAGAAGAAGGGTGATTTAAAGAAAAAGAAGAGGAAAAAGAAGAAGAAGAAGAAGAGGAAGAAGAAGGGAATTTTTTTTTTCACATACCAAAAAACACACACCTGGTGTTCCTCGCTAAATTGACTCTTTTAAACAAAGTTTTTTTTTATATTTTTAGACAGAACTACTGTACTGGTATTACTGGTGTGAGAGCAAAACCGTTCCAAGACCCAGAATGGTAACACAGCCTCAAATCTAGTGCTTAACTGTAGCTAAAAGAACAAACAAATGTTAGTAAATACCAGCCAATTTTTTTCTTATACAAATGCTGCTTTTTTCCTTCAACCACAATAGAGAATTTAGTTTTTACCTTAAATGGTATAGTTTTGGCTGTAAATAAAAAGCAAGTATATACCAATAGCATTGGAACTAATGAGGTTGTCTGCATAGAGCATGGCGGCATTTGCCATCAGTTATTATGGCTGTAAATAGTTCTGCCTGCAGCATCCGGTCCACATGCTATATATATATATATATATATATATATATATATATATATATATATATATATATATATATATATATATATATATATATAATCAAGGCAACCACTATCTCTGCTTTTCAATGTCAGATAGAGTGAAGCATCCTGGTGTGTGCTATGAATCATTCGCTATTTGAAGGGACTAAAACATCAAACAAGATGTATGGATGTTGAATGTATAGATAGATAGATAGATAGATGCCAAGAAATGTGAAGACAAAAGTAATGTGAACTATCCCTGATGATAACAGTGTTTCTAGTCAGTTTGCTGCTATCATTCAAATTAGCACTGTCACAAGATATCCCTCCTTGTGAACTACAACACATTTGATGAGGACAGTTTTTCTCTCATTACCTAGTGGATTGAGACATCTAAGGGTTAATATCAGTGCCATGTATTTGGTTATGTTGAGTGACAGTGAGTGCTTATCAGTCCTTGGTCTCAGCTTTGAATTTGATTGATGTTACACAGCTTTACAGGGACATTATGGGTTCCCTTATTCTAGAAAAAGACAGCCATTGTAAAGGTATGTATATATTGTAAATAATGTAAATAATTGATCATGTTATAAGAAAGTCTAAATGTTTGTGAGTTTTTATGCATTAGATACATTATACATATATGATGCATTAAGACATTTTGGCTACAATACTGTATAAGCCAGTATGCCCAAATGTTTTATGTTTTATCCACTGTGAGGAAGCTAACTAAAACATTTAAATGAACAGTGTTGGATCATAAAAAGCTTATATTAGTGACAGTGAACTTGGTCACAATAATTGGGCATTATATGAAACCATAAAACAATGTGCTTGTCTGGGTCCTACACCACTAGCAGACCTCCAACTTTATTTTCTCCTGATTGTATAGTACACAATGTTGTACACTATTTTATATGGCCATGTTTTCAAACCAAATGATTGTTAATAATGATCTGCTTGCAATTTTGGAACTAAGCTAGTTAAGGAAATTACAGTGAGATTGTTCAACCGAGGGACCAGTATTGTCAAATGAAGATGATGTGATGATGTGGCCGTTCAGCAGGTCTCAGATTCTTACAGGTGTACATGTTCCTACAAACATTCCACCGTTCATTGGTTAACTCATCCTGATTGTATGTGCTCTGGTTTCAAGTGAGAAATGTATTTTTTTCTTGCTACGTCTACCTGTGTGGGCACTTAGTGTTACATTTACATGCATGTACAGTAAGTACATTGGAGGTGACATACACCTTTGATTTGCTTCATTTGTAATTTTCCCTAATACAAAACCAAAATAATCCCACCGTCCCACGCCAATCTTACGAATGTTTGTAGGTGTGCCTTAACTCAAAGAATTTCATGCATTTTGGGGGTTTGAATGGAAAAATATTATATTATTAAGGAGATAAAGGGAATTTCCACCAATTATACACTTTGAATTTACAGTGTATGTTTAAATGTGAGAGAGAAACCCAATACATAAGACACAATTACGTCATTTACATCAGATCCTTGTTTTTTGCTTGCTGCAGATCCTAAATAGAGAATGTATGTTATATCACAGCTTTGAGTTTTAGTTTTTTTTGTAAACATGTATAGATGTCTCAACAGAGGAAAACAGAGTATAAATATATATTTGTGTATAAAATTATATTTTTGAATCTATTTACCTAGAGCCAAACTATTATTGTCTCCTTGAGTACTGTGAATTTTTTTTTTATGTGCTCATTCAATTTTCCCTAAATGTACATACATTTCTGTATATCTTTTTATTTGAAAATATTAAACTATTAGTATTGTTTTCATATGCGATGTTTTGATTTTAAGAGATTTCCCTAAGTGTTCACTCAGTGTTGAGGTTTGTTCCATTGACTACCTTACATTAATACTGTCTTGTACTGAATGTGTCTTATATATAAACATAGACATTTAATATTATATAGCATTACAAAAGTAATATATTTTAAATCCATATCATAATTGCAAATTTAACATACATTTAAGCTAAAGTGAAGTCGTGTATAATGTAGTAAAACATAGTTATGTATTTTACACAAATCAATGGATAAAGAAATTAATGGAAGTTTCTGTGGGCTATAGTTTATTGTTAACACATATTAAGCACTACAGGTTTAGTTGCATGCTTACTCTCTGAACTCTGGTCTTAATCAGTGTTTAGCCTTTTATTGTGAAGTTCTTTCAAATCAAGCATAATGTATTATACTGTATGTGTAAGTCCTCTCTGAGATGTTGTTTCTAGTGGTATGGGAATCTCCAGTAGCCTATCATCGTGGTCATTTGTGGGTTTGTGGGTTTATGACATTCCTGTAGTTTTGTGGCTTCTCTTATCAGCTCTGGCAAGTTCATCCATGTCATTGCCTCCTTAACGCCACCCTGTCTTAAAGGGGTTGAACTCAGTAAAACCTCAGAGGTTTCACCCTTTGACAGGAACATTTAAAGACATGATTGTTTCCTTTATGGTCAAACTACCAATGAAGTCCAGTGACTTTATTGTGTTGAAAAGTTTGAATTTTAATTAGATGAGATATTCTGTCAATAGATCTTTCCCAAATCTGTGATGTCACATTCTTGATTAGTCACTGTGTCATGCAAGTAGATTTGGGTGTTTGTGACTGTGTTCTGGTTTTAGACACCACATAAGAGCCCCATTCTACAGTATACAGTCCATACAGCCAAAGGCATTCTGAACTGAAAACAGCTTTTCTTTTGGGAGAAACCGCTGAATTATTGATTGTACGTATTTTGTTTGTTTCTCTATTTTGAATGTTTTCTCAACGTTTGTCTACCTCACTGTAGTGTGTGTGTGTGTGTCTGTGTGTCTGTGTGAATGTGTGTGTGTGTGTGTGTGTGTGTGTGTGTGTGTGTGTGTGTGTGTGTGTGTGTGTGTGTGTGTGTGTTTGAGAGAGCGAGAGAGAGAGAGAGAGAAGAGGGCTTGGGGCATTATATCTGCAAATAATGTCTGTTATGGTGTTTTACTATGGTATGGAGAGCTTGTTGAGAAAGGCCATATTGTATTTTCAAAATTAAACTCTTGATTCTTTGCATTACCCCTTTATTGTACTTGTTATCACAGTTGTTTATGTAAAACATTACACAGCCAAAGAAGTCATTTATCAAATGCCCGTCAAATTACCCTTGGCCTCAAAGTTATTAGTTATAGTACAAGGTTATTTTGTTTGTTTGTGAAACATTTTGTAAATGATATATGCTGTAAATAAGCATGCCATTTGTATGCACATTTTATGCTCAATAAATTCTTATAACCATTCATAAGCTTTTCTCATTTTGTTTTCTTATCTTCCTTTCACGGTAGCTCTTAAGTTGCTATTAAGCTGGAGATGTGTATAGTGTAATATATTAAATGTTGGAGATCCATATCATTCTATACACCATTGATCCATTATTTGACATGCTGTAGAGCAGTGTAAATATCTCTTATTCTATGGACTTTGTCTGACAACAATGAGTAGTAATGATGTGTTTGGCACAGTTGATATGAAGTCATGAGTTCTCTCTTTGGTGAGGTCATTACATGATGCAGACCATGTGGCATTCTGGGAGACCGCCTAGACTTAAGCAATCATGTGCACCTCTGCACATACATACACATACAGTACACACACACACACACACACACACACACACACACACACACACACACACACACACCATTCTCTCCCCTAAGGCAAAGCTGGCCCATCCTCTCTTTTGATTAGAGGTCCTTGGAGCATACAGTGTGAGAGAGGCCCAGGGCGAGTTGGATGAGAGCTCTCATGACGACATCTTATGTTTGACTTGACCCGTCCACACTTCCCAAACCCCGCTGACCACTTAAGGGCAAAGAGCTCTGCCTGTATGATGTCACTCTGCTGGCCTGAGTGCCTGTCAGTCTCTACATCCTCTGTGTCCTCAAACTGCAGAGTGTGAAGTTGACCAGAATGAACCAGGCCAGGAGTGATCCCCCACTCAGTGAGGCTGTTTTCCAATTGATTACTAATTTTCCAACTTCTTTATACACCTCTCCAAGTCCTCATTTGTATACTTCCTCACATCCGGAGCCAGATGGTGAGATCACAGATTTTCATATGATTATTGTCTATCCAGGGGAAAGTTTTGTTTTTACCTGACAGCCAAACAGACAGATTTGTTATTTTGTTTTTACAATCCAAAGCTAATTCAATCAGTCATAGTTTGCATGCACTCGAGTAAGCATTGCATCATATCAAGACAGCTCAGACAAAGGATCACTTTTATGAGAATATACCCTTGGTTTACTTGACCAGCAGCACTCTTAACACTGATATTGGGGAGACTCAGCCAAGTAGGGTGGGCTCAGGCACCTCCTCACAGAGCACAACTATCTGTTTTATGGCCAACCCCTAGGGGTGTTGTTGTTAGAAGGGGCGGAAACAACAGGGTCATGTCTTGGTTTTTAGGGGCTGGAGCCAATCAGGTTTTAGATGGGCCTTTCAATAGAGCAATGAATATTACTTATTGATCTAGACACAGCACTGATGGGGTCTTCTCTTGCTTTTAAGCTTATCTTGAATGAAACATGCCTACTTTCTCACAGGACTACCTTTCCTTCCTTTTTCATGCTCTTTCCCACTCCTCTCAGAGAGGCCATCTTCCAGGGGTGGTTTGGTACTTTGCCTAGCTTGTCATTTCAAAGGCCTGAAATTGAATATATTCAAATGCCATTAAACTTCTTTTTGAGGAGGTTCAGGAGGTCCTAACCAGGGGAATAGGAGGTGATTCAATCAAAAGAGAAGATGTAAATACTTAAAGGCAGTCAGTTCCTCTGAATATCACTGTCACACAACACAGAACCTTTAGCTTCCTTCTAGTCAGCTGACATGGCCTCTTTCTCTGCAGTTGTGTGTGGGAGATAGATTGGCTTGGAGTAACGGAAGGTTTCAGATTCCCTAAGTTTTAGTTTCTGCACAGGTTGAAATATTAAGGTTGAGTGCTAAGAAGGTACTTAGTCAAAATATGAGGTCTGGTTTTCACTGAGCCAGATCAGTGTGGCCCACACTAGCCAAACTGACATGGTCCATGGTCTAAGTTTAGCCATATAGCACAGCTGGCTCCATCAGCTCCACAGAAGAAAGATTACTACACTACATTTGATATCGCTGCCAATATCCATAAAACTGTTTCATTTTGCTGAATCGCAAACCTTGTTTTGATTGTGGCACATGGGTACTGTGTGTATATTTTCTTGAGAGGTTGGAGGACCTCAGTTTTATTGCTGGAAACACTGGAGCATTTCCAATAAAAAATCTATAGCCTCAATCACACCACACATAATGAAAAATCTATAGCCTCAATCACACCACACATAATGAAAAATCTCAGTCAGGATCAGTCCCCCACCAGTATGCTTCTCTATTATTTGGGCAACTTGCTTATCTCAAAAAGCTATTTATAAATCTGCTTATTAAATGGAGGGCTGCAGGCGCCAACACGAATGCTGGAAATGGCATGGAGTTCAAGCTAACCCATAGTCTTGCCTGTTACATGACAACATTACTCTTGGGACACAAGGTATATCACATGCCAATGCCCTGCACACCCCAGCTAAAAGCTCCAAAGGAATGTTAAACATTTGATACTCAGTGACGAAGAATTGCACAAAGATTTGCACATTATATAGTTAGTATTATAGAAATGTTAATGAATAAAATTCATCTTCGAGACAGTGTAGAATATGGAACCATTTTTGAGAGACTTTGTTTTTGTTACTTGCAAACTGTGCAGCAGGGAGAGATCATAGACAGGTAGAGACTGCTGTTTATTTTCAATGAGCAAAACTGTCATGATAATTTGGCTTTGCACCAAGTAAGCATGTGTCTTTCAAGCAGATGACATCCAAAATGGAGGACTATTTCAGTGAGTGATGGATGGTTTTCCAGGCTGTGACCACTTTTACTCCTCTTGATCATGTATTCACTGGTTTAATTACAGTTAAGTAAATAAACAGAAGGTTCTTGTTTTTAATCAATCTTCAGATTCGCAATAATCAATGAAATGTGTATGGAAACATTTATTTTACTTTTATTTATTTTATTTTACAGAAAGCATACTAAGCTTTAAAGTAGCCTGACATAGGTCAGAATATAAAGTACAGTGCAGTGATGTCAGGGCATCCTATAAAACTAAAGCAGACATTCCAAATACATTTTAATAATTGTAATAAATGTATTGTGCTCTACTATTAAATACGTACTCTATGCGTGGACAGGCAATTTAAGCCATTGTTTTTTAAAGTGGATGTTAAGTACCTATCCTAATTAACCATTGGCAGAATCAAATTTCTCCAAAAGTGTAAAGCTCTCTTAGAAAATAAACGTATTCCTTGCGGATGGCAGAGGGCTGTAAACACAAAGGTCCCAGCTGCCAGAGCTTGCCAGAGACATGATACAGATGTCTGGGACAGCGAGGCCAGACTTTATTAACATTTGTTATTCCATCCTAGGCCCAGCTCATAGGTCTGCCCTGCCAGGGCTCTGGGCTCCACTTTGCACCCCAACCAAACAGGAAAAAAAACCCTAGCCCTACTACCAGGCCTTAAATGCAACCAGATGTCTGCCCTCAACCAATAATCACATCAAATGTACACCTTTCCTCCTATTGGTCAAAGGGAAGCCCCAGTTGATCACTGAAAGCTGTCAACTACAAAACAGATGTGTGGGGTGTGCTCAGAGTGCTGAAGTTATGTTCATAGCTCAAGGCATCACTGAAAGGTGACTGGAACAGACCTTTAGTTAAAGGGAAGGGTAATGTATGCCATGGAAATGAACACTGCTGAGGGCCATTGGTCCTTGACAGGAAACCACATTTGGAAAAATCTTCAGTGGTGAAAGTGTTTTGGACAAGAAAATTAAATGCCTACAGTACAGTACATGCGCATTATGTAGCATTACTCACTATGTATTTAGTTGTACGGTATGTTGTGATTGTGAAACCCATTCTTCTTCAGTTACTCCTTCCTTATTTCCTCTATCCGGATTTTCACTGTATGAGAGCTTCAAAGACCTTTTGAGGATTCTAGTTTGGTTACGATTGTTTGTACCTGACCCCCACCCCCCTCTCCCTCAGAGCCCCCATCCCTCCATTCACTGCTAGAGTCTGTCCCACGCCTTGAGATGTGAAAGGTTGGAGGTGGGGGTGTGGGGTCAGATAGTTTGTGTATTTGCATTGCCTCCTAAGGGACCGGAGGCCATGTACAGTTCAAAGATAAAAATGTGAGAAATGTTTGCTAGTAAAGACCATCATGCATGTGCCATGAGGGGGGCTGTTATGTTGACCCACCTCTTGGCCATGTGAGCGCGTCGTGTGATTAATGTCCTCGGAGAAGAAGAGGTAGCTTTGTTGATAAGAGCTCAGGCTCATCCACTGACTTTGCGAAAGTGTGTGAGCTTTTAGTTATCCCTGTTGTCTGTTTTTCACATTGTCCTGTGCAATATTTCTGTTTTTTTCCACAAGCAGCTGTGTTCACCTTCAAAACTGTCCTTGCTTTACATTAGGTATGCATACTTTTTGTCTTAGCATCAGCAGTCTTAGAATCACAACATACTTTAGACTTAGGCTGTGTGTAACAAGACTGATATGAAGTTATCACACAGGTGACTCAGGTTGTCTGCATTATAATCTATGCCCTTGAATTGAATTACCATTTGTCTAGCATAGAAATTCAGACATTATTTATATGTTTATGTCTACAAAATTAAGAAAAAATTTGGCTAATTCATAGTGAAGGTGTTTTTGCAGATGGCATTTGTGGACTGGGCGCAAATGTATTTACGTGAATGGGACGGGTGATTAAGTGACTTGTGTTGGCTGAACGGTTGAATTCTACAGACACATTACCGTAAGGCCTCCCTGAGGAGTCTTCATCTCCTCCCTCAATCTCAATAACAGACTCTTCCTCGTGTCTCTGTCATGGTTAGCCTTGGCCGCCACGGTTTCTCTCTCTCTCTCTCTCTCTCTCTCTCTCTCTCCTTCTCTCTCTCTCTATATATATATATATATATATACTGCATACACACACAGTATATACTGTATATATCAGGGGAGGCTGGTGGAGGTAGAAATCTGAGGATGGGCTCATTGTAGTGCATGGAATTGACTGAGGAATAGTATTAACACGTGTTTTTTATGACACGTGTTTGATATCATTCCTCATTCTAACCCATGTATATCCTAATCAAAGCGTATTGCTTATTGTTTGTATCTGTTGGTGTACTGTAAGTCTCCATATGCACACAATCTTGTCAACATTGACAACCTTCTTCTTGACTTATTGACCTTTTTTTTTTACTTATGTGCTATAAAGTACATTGGGATACATTCCAATGTTCTGCTTCTTGTCCTCACTCAACATTCAACCGTAGTAAAAAGTTGTTCTCAATAAACAGACTGACAATTGCCCTGGGCTTTGCTATGGATGTTAATGTTTACCATGGTAACATCATTAGCAATGTAACCATTCTCTTTGTTATTTCAATTACTTAACCATATAAATACAACTGCTGAGATGACATTTCAATCTGTGACTTAGTCTTTCTGCTTGCATATGAGCAAGATTTGAAAAGTTTAAGTCTTGTAAAAACATAATGCCAGTTGAGATAGATCCCCTCAGTAAACAGTTCTGGAGGAGGGACAGTCTTCAATTTCAAAAGGGCACCTTTCTCTGTATCACTATTCTATTGCAGGACTGTTTTGAATGGAGCTGTAGCACTCTGTTAAGCTCATCTGAATGAGTAACCAAAGCACTGAAAAGACATTGTGGAGGAATCCATATTAGTTTATACTGTCTGACAGCATAGCTCTACTTGCTCTTGAGTCTAACTAGATCAATAACCTTCCACAGACATGCCATGCTAAAATTACATAAACAGGCCTCACGATAGAGGCCAGGTTAAACAGCATAGGGCCTCAGTGTGTTACCAGATAGAGCACCGCTCATGATAAGACATCTGCTCCCATTATTCTGGAACCTGCCAAAACTTGGAGGGCAGACACACTAATGTCTTCTGAAAGATTCTCTGATGATTAAAAAAAGTCATATTGTCCTGATTACTTTAGTGTAAACAGTCCACCCAAAGCCCTGCTGGCCTAGCCATGGTCTGCTACCCGAGAGAGATTCTTCACCCTATATGGTCAACGTAGTAAAAACATTTGGGGTTACAACCCCAAACAATTTATTCAAGGGGACTCTCTTGTTTATGTTAATGTCTCTGACTTCATTTTTTTTGTTAAATTTTCTGTAACTTTTTGGGGGTATCCTGTAGAGTAGCACAGCTGGAAAGGACACCAAACCTCTCACACTGAAGATTTATGGCACAGGAAAGTGTGCAGCAATACTGTGCCCTTAAACTGTGATAGTCAATGCCTGCACTTACAGGGTTAACGACTTCTCCTGCAAAATGTCATGTGGATTACATTTTTTTTCAGAGAAATGAAAAACTTCCCCAATGATGGAAATGTCACATAAATAGGATTAAAAAAATGGAACCCCATAAAAATGCCATGCATATTTCTTCACCCCTGAGAACTCTCCTGCAGATGTTGCTTGCCGTCACATTACTAGAAGTGGTTCAATTTAATAAGCAAACAGATGCATTTCATTTGTGCAGCATTTCCAGTAATAGGGAGAATTTACTGGCCCACTAACACCTCAGCGCTGGTATAAATCAGATGGGGATATGACGTGGAGCGGCGTGGCCTGGACCACTGGGCAGTTGTGAGTGCTGCTCGACGAGGAGACAGTGCCTGGTTTGATCTGATAATGTCTTCCACAGCTGCCCCATCCATCAGCAGCAGGCTTCTGATGTAGAACCTTCTAGATGCTATGCAGTGTTCCTGCTATGTGTGTTATTCACTCAGGGGCTAGTAACTGTTATGAACAACAGTAAATGTGGTAGTTGATGCCCATGGGACAACCTTAAAATGCTGGGGGGTTTTGCTCTAAGTTTCCAGTTATATTTTTCCACACTTGTTTGAGGGCTACAGCACTTAGACTGAGCTACAGTACTTTGATATTGCACATATAATTGAGGTTATGGTTACCCTGATCATTATTCCATTACTTGAGAGTGAGACTGCACATAGATATGAAGTAAGCTGGTACAACCATCAGCCATAATAGCTTCATTATGGTTATTGAGTCTTACCTCCCCAATACCCCAGTACTGGGCATAATAACAAACAACTGCAAAGTAAATCTGTCTCTGTTCCAGATATTTTAGAGCACATAAGAAACTCATTTTGTGTTTTCTTTTATTCTTCAATATCAACACTTGACTCAACATTATCTTGTGCATCGTCATTACTGTAGTTTGTGGTATAAGGAGGGAAATGATTAACTTGTACAAATAAATTGCTTTGGTTTTTCATCTGACCCATATTTTCTCCTGTCCATATTTTCAGTCCTCAGATGTATTTTTCAATTCAAAGCAAACCTTTGAAGTGAGGCTGCATGAGGAGCACTGTCTACAGTTAGCCTGTAGTCTCTCTGTCATGAGGGACATGGACATTGCGCTTTGAGTTGTAAGCTCCCCTACAGTCCTGTTCCAAAAGAGAGGATATTCTCTCAGTCCCCTATAGGACCTGTCCCCTATGCACCCTCCCTACTCCTCATCCCCAGCCTCACTCTTTTGATGGTCAGTTGCCCACAGTTGCAAAGCGAATCCTCTTTCATGGGGGTATCAAACATTCAGCAACCCTCCCTCTGTCCATCCCAGCATGCTGTACTGTATGTTCCCTTTCCCCTGACAACTATCAGCTTCTCCTGAAAGCCAAGTCATACAGAACAAACATGGCATAATGATACATGTTTAATACTGTGTAAGACAAAATCAGTATTGTAGCCATAAGGACAACCAATATCTTAACCATCCAGAACAGGTCGAAATGCACTCTTTATTGTTAATGCAAAGTTTTCACTGTACTGCTAAATTCCCCACGTTGCAAAAGCCCAAATTGATGGTTAGTGTAACTGTAAATACTGCTTAACAAGAGACTTTTTATAATTTTGTTACAATTTTTAGAGCATTATCAAAGGTTTTTCAGCATGACCTATTTTTGGAGAATTGCATTGAGATAGTTATTTTATAATGGCAGACGCAGGCCGTTGATAAGAACCCCATTTACATTTCCAGTTAAAGCTTAACATACAGTATAGGGGAATATTTTTGTATGTTGTTTTTATCACAATAAGCTATTCATGTGTAATGAGCTGCACTATGGTGAGCCTGAAATAACTCCCTCTCTACAGCGGCCAAGGACTTTTGTAATTTGCGCAGGGATCTTTGTAAATAATGATTCCATTTGTAGTACTGTAGCTCTTGATGTTGTATAGGATTTGCATTCCTGTCGGGTGATGAAGACAAGAAAGGGAAAATAGTGGTTTTGAGAAACTAGATAATATCAGCATTAGCCAATTCCAGGGCTTTAATAAAAGGAGGCTTTTGTTTATATTATTTTAGTTCTGGAGCTGTTAGTCAGCTATGTACTGTTGGTGAAATGTGTTTTTTGACCATTGATAGAATTGGGAAAGTAACCCTGTTATTATGGCCTATCAGGCCGTGGGGTCTGACATGACTGATTAAAATGTATGATATGCTACAGTGCCAGAGAAATGTAGCCTCTTGTGTGTGAAAGCACAGACTGCACCCTTATGGCAAGCTGAGAGCTGAGAGGAAACTCCTTTGCTCTAAACCGCATGGTTAATGATACCAGTATGGCTATTGTGGCAGCTGGGCTGCACCAAATCCTCAATCCCAAGGGCAAATATAATCACAGAGGCAGCCATTAAGATTGGAGCGTGCGGTGTTCAGGACTGTGGTGTGTGCATACAAAGCTCCCTCTTGCTCTTATAAAGCATATTGTGGCCATTAAATTTGCCACAAATGCCAATTATGGTGTTAGTTCCCAGAGGGATGTTTTTCAGAATATATTTTGCATTCTAAACACGATTTGAATGCTGGCAAACAGTACAGTAAGTCAGTTAAATAATGAATACTATTCATTCATATTCATCTTTCACAATGTCATCCATGCACTTTATACAGATCAATCCAGATGGTATCCCTATGGTAAAGGCCCTTGAGGTAGATACACTGTGGAATAAATTGGCTACATCTGAGCTCCTAGCCTTTGTTGTGAATGGGATACTCTAGTGTCAATGGAGTGTGTTTGTTGTACTTTCTAGTGTAACTGCAACTGTATTTGAGCGGAGGGTCTCGTGCTCAATCTGTACCTCAGCAGGGGTGAAAGTGCTAGATGCTTCACTCAGACAGACCCCTCCTAGGGTGAGGTCTAGAGTGTACTGTATGTACACTATCCATGTGTGTGTTCTCTGGACAGATGTGTTGAGAGCCCTGAGCCTATACAGTAACTGTATATTTAGAACCAGCATTCTCCTCCAAAGAGCCTTACAGTATAAAGATCCTGGAGGGACAGCATATTTCCGAACACAAATGTGCACCTTACAGCTTGTTTGTTGTTCAGGACTGTATGGTTTAAATAGGAAGGAAGTTTGTGCAGCATTCTGAGCTGTGAATTAGGGGGTGTGGAGTGAAGAAAGTCACGACAGCTGTCTTCAGTAATGCAAAGTGAGGAGGTTATCTGTCACATGCATCCTAACATTCACTCCACTAAACAGGAAATGGCTTAATAGTGTCACAAATCACTTCACAAATGAACTCCATGAGTAACAGCAAAATGAAAGAGGCCTCTTCCTTTTAAGCCCCGATCTCAATGTCTCCTCTACATTTAAAATGGTTACTCTCGTCAACCTCTGGAAATTAAATTCCCCTAGATTTGCTTCAAGTTTTAGAGGTTGCATGCAGGTGTTAATGTGTTTTTGGGTCACTTTGACCTCCTGAAATCTGGCGCGCCTCGTCTTCAGTACGTGGCGTTCTTCTCCTAGCCTTGTCTGGTGCTCAGAGCTCAGATATACCTGCTGTACTGAGGCCACCTGCCGCTTCTCGTGGAGCAGCAAAAACAGCTGTGACCTGGAAAAGAGGGATGGCTGCCTCAGCGTGGCGTAAGCCCAGTGAGCAGAGAGAAAGGGAGAGAGAAATAAAGAGACAAATATATATATATATATATATATATATATATATATATATATATATATAGAGAGAGAGAGAGAGAGAAAGAGAGGCAGAAAGGGGGGTAGAAAGAGAGACAGAATGAGATAGAAAGAGAGAGAGAGAGGGAGAGAGAGGGGAGGACATTTATTTGATGAAAAGAAATGAACTCATAGGCTCATCCAGACGGTTGGCGGACATGACGGAACGTTCCATGCAGGGAGGAAGAGGCTCCCAGGGGGAAACTCCTGGCAGAGGGCGCTTGGACGGCCTCAGTGGTGTCTCCCCAGGACAGGGGGGAATAATTCATCCTCTCATGGACACTGTAGGTCCTGTTGCGTTACGTCTGGGCTGCAGAGGACTTCAGGGCCTTTACAGACAACTATTAAACTGCCTGGGATGAGCTCAGCTGTCTGTCTGTCATGAAGGTGCATTGCCTTAGCAGAGGCAGACCGTCAACTGAGGTCACGCTCACACTAAAATACTTTTTTGTTCATCTCCTTTATCTTACAGGACTGTTGTCTCATTACTATGTTATTGTGTCCCACACATAGAACATGATTTCAAGTAAAACATTTAATCTCAGTTCATATCAACAGTATACATCCTGTATATATGTTTTATTGACAATCTAAAATGGTTATGGAGAGGTATTAAATTAGCTACAACTACAGTACTGTACAACACAAAATTAATATTCAGTCATATTAACCAAACAGTGACATGAGGGGAACAAGCAGCCAGACCTCGTTCCGCAAGGAAATCCACCATGATTTCAGATGGCACAGAGTAGTTTCCACTGCCGTCTGAGATGTGTTGATTGGCATGGTAGAGGGCCATGGTAACACACTGCGAAGGCCAAAGTTTGTCATGGAGCTGTGCCAACTTGGGATTGTGCAACCTTAGGCTGAGCTCACTGTGTTTAATATCTGGGGTGGGTGGTGGTTGGGGGTGACGATGGGAGGCTTAGGCAGACCATCAGATCCCATTTAAGTGTGTGTGTGTGTGTGTGTGTGTGTGTGTGTGTGTGTGTGTGTGTGTGTGTGTGTGTGTGTGTGTGTGTGTGTGTGTGTGTGTGTGTGTGTGTATGCATGTGTGTGTGCAAGTGGGCATGTGTATAGGGAGGTTAGGGCTCTGGGCTCATTTGCAGCCCTGTCACGACCAATCATGAGGGGAGATAATACAACACAGCTTTCTTTTCTCTCTGGAGTTGGGGTGTTGAGACCGATATATAACATTCACAATCACTGTCAGAGATTGGTATTTCACCAAAATATTAAGACACATGCCTCTAGCCCTCCACACACACAATTACATTTTGTTTTGTTAGCTTATTTTACAATGTTACTTAATGTCATGAAATGCCTTCAGTATTCCCCTAAAAGGTAGCCACTCTACAGACTGGACCGAGTGAATCCACTGATGCAGATTTGTCCATCTGCAGCCCCCTCTTGTGGTGATGTCGGTGCAGCAGCGCCACCAAAAGATCCAATAGCTATCTATGAGGGCAAGGCGAGGACTCAATGATTGAGAGGAATCAGTGGTACTATGAGATGTTTGATCATATTCTGCTTGATTACATTTAAATGACACTCACCACAACTCACCTCACACATGAATACTCTCAATGTGGCCATCTTTCTAAATGCTTCTCGGTCCCATTGGGGGAAAAAACAGGACAAAAACATATGTGCCAGTTGAACTGAATTGAACCCCTCAGACACAGACTACACAACTGGTGTGAGAGGGGCGCATGTGTGGGGGAGTGCAGACTGCAACCATCGGCCAACGTCTGCATTCCAACGCAGCGTTATACAGTCCTGAGTATGTGAGCACATTTACTCCTGCAGCTGGTTGTACAGGAAGTTGCTTGGCTCGGTGTCTCTGTTGACCATGCCAAAGTGGTGGATGTGACTGGGGGCCTCTGGGCCAGTGGAATATACAGTACACTGACACACTCCTGCAAAACCTGAGGAGCTCCAAACCTCTCCTGCAAGACACATTTACACCCCACCAGAGCTCTCAAGAGCTGTTTGGTTTCAGAGGAGAGGGAATCCAACTGTAATACATTTTCTATGGCTACCACATCAAATCGATTTTCCAAATAAGGTGACCAAACTCTCATGGTTTTTAAACAGTTCCCTGCTTGACATCTTTCACATTCTATGAGTCATGTAAATAGATAATTTGTGTACAGATATTTCTTACACATATTTCTGTCTTGACTTTGAAATACAGCTATCCATTTTATAACAGACTATTTCCTCATATGAATTAGGATGTCTGGTTGTGGATGACAACACTGAGCAAACAAACAGACAGACAGACAGACAGACAGACAGACAGACAGACAGACAGACAGACAGATAGATAGATAGACATATAGACACACAGACACAGACAAAGAGACAGACACTCACACACACACACACACACACACACACACACACACGCACACACACACACACACACACACACACACACACACACACACACACACACACACACACACACACACACAGAGGCAAACAGGCAAATACATATGGGATGCAGCATGCACTTTATCTCTGTTGCCAATAATGAGGGCAGATATGGTGGTGTGGAGAGACTTTTCAGCTGTATGTCTAACTTCCCTGGCAGGAGATTCATTAAAACAGCCCTAATTCATGGTTCACCCTACGGTGTTGTCACACTGATTCCCAAAAGCCTGTCAATTAAATCAGAATGATCCCAATTAAGTTCTAATAACTTCATAGCATAAAAGCTGAAAAAACCTGTCCTTTCAGTAACAATTGTACAAATTCACAAAAAATACTTAGAAAATAAGAAAAAGTTGTGTAATTAATTACCCTCAAATTCACCATTTATTGTATGATAGGACTCATTTGAGGGTCTAATCCACACAGTTCTAGGCAATGGTCTTATCAAAGCCTTACTGCAACCCAGCAGCATTTATTATTCTTTTGTAATACTGCATTAACTGGAAAATGGTGGTGGGTCATCCACAATTCTCTTTATAGAGCATGCATGAGAGTCACAAATGGGCTTATTGAAATAATGAGTGTGTACATTCAACATCTGACACAAACTCTAAAAAACTGAATCACAAGACTTTTCTCTCTTTTGAAGAGAACAAACACATCGGTGATATTTAAAGTATTCTGTTTATTTCTCTTCCTCAGATATCCAGCAAAAAGAAAACAAATATCATTGCAGACTTCTAAAGTGGCCGTTGTCTCAAGTGTACAAAACTAATCAGCCTGCGTTACTTGCCCAGGGTCTTCCCATTTCTGATTAACATTGTTCAACCCCCCAAGTCAGGCAACATGAAAGGGAGAGCAGTGTTCTCAAAGATGGCTTCGTCTTTGCAATTTACTTCAATCTTGCTTGCTTTAACTTGTTTACAGAGAGAATTCCCCAACTCCAAGGGCCAACATGTTCATGATGAATAATTTAATTGGTGTGATAACCTTAAACTTTCTGTTTTTCCATAATTGCCTCTCCAATATTCCTCCCCACACAATGCAAGAAAGATCAAAACTGAATCTGTGTGCTTGGCCAAATGTAAAGGCATGTTTTGTATCAAAGTAAAGTTATTTGCGAAATCTATGGCTCTCAATGTTTGCAGAACTTTTCAAATGTACTTTCTACAAATAAATAATGACATAAAGACTAATGGCATAAAGAAAGCTGTCCTTCGTGTATTGTTCCTATGAGCATTTTGCATCAAATGAGAGAGAAAAGTCACCAATGTGACTTTTTGATACTGAAACCAAATGTCTCCTTCAGTCTTTTGACAGATGTTATTACATTTGAGAATAATTTGCGAAGTGAATGTGTGTCAACTCCCTGATCTTAAGATAAATCAAACCATGGACCAATTAATTGCAACCAAGGTGTCCCTAAAATGACCAAAGATATCCTCAGCTGAAAAGTCTGGAACAGGAATAAATATGAGGTTGAGCAAAATAGCAGGCCCTTTTCTGATCTTGCCATAACTGAAAACGGTTACAGACCGCAAGACTTGCATATAAACATAGGATGTGGATAGCTACGCACTACATGGCTCATCAATGAATTATGCCCCTTGGACTGCTTAGCAGCGGATACCAGCCTGTGAGTTCTGCTTAGGCTACGAGAAATTACATCAACATCAAAGACAAATTCTTAAAAGAGCAAGTTTAGAAAAATTAATATTTGATAATGCAGAATCCCTGCATAAGCACACAGGCAATGAGTGGCTGGTAATCTCCTAAGAATATTAAAGCCTCTAATCTGAGATATTTACTGATATTAAGAATTAAAACAGAATATAAAATGCATCTTAAAAATCGTTTTACATATTAAAATCTGAATTGAGAGCACTGATGTAATGGTGGTTCATAAATCTCATTTCAGAAAGCACTCTTCAAAGCAGTACAGGAAGCTTCCATCTGCCACCTTGTGGTGATTTTGCCCTCTGCAGAAATTAACGTTTTCCCAATTACGGGTCAAATTATTATTTATTACATGTATTATCAATGATAGATTCACACATTAAACTGTCATGATGCAAACATTTGGTGACATGAATCAGGTAGCATAGAGTATAAGCATCAGACAATCTATTCAACTGGCTCAGGCCATTTCAATGAATATTCAAGTGTCCATTCCTAATTCCTCTTGTTTCAGTATAAGAGAGCATACAAGTGCTGAGTAGGAGTAGGAGTATACAGTACCATACATACAGTACTGTACATCATGTTGCCATTCCCTAAAATCAGTCAAGGGAATTTCTTACTTGACACTATAGCTCACTGGTTCGATAATTTATTATGCCATAAATGATGTTTAAGATTGCAAAATATTATCCAGTATCAACATAAAAACTAGACAACTGCTGGCAGTGTCAGGGGAAAGCAGAAAAACAAAACAATGACTTTGGTGAAAAGGCACAGCAATTGCACTCCAAAGGTCACTGGGCTATTAAAATGCTAAAATGGCTTCAGTGTTCCTAACTGACCAATAGTCTGAGAATAACCTGGCTTTCTGAATGCATAAAAACATGGTGAAACACATGAAAACGTGGTGATGCCGAGGGTATTGTCAAATGAATTGAACATTTTGAGCAAGTCTTTAAGACAGGTGGCAAAAAAGTGACCTTGAATTTATGCGTGTGCCAAGGTCTGAAACAGCTTTCATTGGTGATTTAGTGTCCCAGTGCTGCTGGAGAAAGACAGGGGATGAAACGCAGCATGCTTCTTCTGCAGCACATTACAGGCAAACCTCCTGAGGTGAATTGGTGATCTCTATAATCTTATGTATTCTTTCTCGTGCCCCATGATTTAAACTGGTTCTCTGCCTCTCTCTTTGTTAACTGGCTTCAATATAATGATGTAGCTTTCTGTGATGTTGCAACACCATGGCTGGAGGCAGGAGTTTAGTCGGCAGCATACAGGATCAAGAAATAAGTGAGCCACTGAAAATTGAGAAAAATGGCTTGCAGTACCCCAAGGTAGGAAATAAATTGCAGATGATAACTAGTAGCGCTAGGCACAAACAGCATAATAAATTGTTAGAGATTTTTGCTCTCATTTTGTAGACCAAAATCAAACTTTGGAACGCACAGTTGGCAGGCCATTAAAAGAATTATTTCATGCTCTGAAAACAGAGGCCAGGTGTCAATTCCTATATCTCAAACAAAAAGACAAGACACTCTTTGGAAGTGCTTACTCCATTGCGCTCTCTTCCAACTGAGTACATCCAGTGATAAGCATATGAGGTTATAATGAGTCACAAATAACCTCTCTCATTTTATATGAATTTATTTCCATATACAGTATGATGATGAATATAAGATCTCTACATGCTGTACATCTCTGATGTAGCCTTGTTAAATATCTATGCAAAATTGCTTATAGTTTCTCAATACACCAGCATTAATGATTAATGATCCACACCCCACACATTAAATAATTTAATCAAAATATTTTTGCACGTCCTATAAATATTCAATAAACAAATATATTTCAGACAGACATTACAGAATGTATGTGTATTCACAGACTGTTTCTTGTTGATAATGGCTGCTCCCAATGCCATTGGCCCCATGTAGTCTACATACAAAGACGATGTTATAAACATTTGTTTGATTTCATAAATATTTTATAGTTTCTTAAATGTGAGAGATTTACAGATTCTGCTCTTCTTATCCACTTGGGTATCCACTGATTCTCAAATGTCTGTTGTGCGTTGCACAATATTTCAACTGATCCAAGTGTTTGCTGTGCTGTTCATTTCAAAATAACTTTTTGGATAACACATTACATTTAAACCATATACACTACACCATATACAATGAATAATAATTTACAAATCAATGGTTCAATCTGTATGATAGCAATTGAAGCACTTGCAAAACAGTACCCGGATGCACCTTAATGTACCTCTTTTTCCTTGTAAGCCCACATTGATTGACATATAGAGACAGGGAATTTGGATGTGGGCTTCCAAATCAATTCTGAACTGAGGAATGAGCAGGAGAAGGGGATAAAACAAGTAATTTTCTTGGTATTACTACAGGTATAATTGTGTATGCCAGAAGCTATTACAGGTTTTGTTTAACAGTAATTGAAGCAATATCATTTTGAGAAAAAATACACTGAAAAGGTCTGAAAAATGACAAGAAAATGGAAAAGAAAGTTACATCAGCTTGCCCCAGTACTAGTACTTCTCTTATGATGAAACTTTGAGGCCTGATAGAGTAAGCAAGACCCTAGAAAAACAATTTCAATTAACCATTTGTTATACTGATTACTTATATAGTATAGACATACTGTATCATATCAAGGCTCTAATTTTGAGATTTAAAATGCTTGAGCAGAGATAATATGTTATCAGATAACAATGATCATAAGTAACACTGTTGCTGTGGTACCATGTAAAAAACCTGCCTGTGAAATACACTACCTGACCTAAATGACACATAACACACAAAATATTGAAAAGCTTACTTGTGGAAACATTTGATATGCTGTTTACTTATACATAACAACAACAACAAAAACCACAACAACAACAACAACAACAACAACAACAACAACAGGATGAGGGCATCTGCTTGGCAAATAAATAATGTAATAACATCAATAATGCATCTTCAGTGTGTTATCATCATTATACAATTTAAATGAGGGTTAAAACCAACTGGTTTACAGTACATGTTGGAGAACAGTGAAGCATTAAAAGTACAATAGTAGCACATTTTCACCAGTAAAAATGTAATACGGAACATTCTATATTCACTTGATATAGCCTAATTAGGCAAATTTAAACCAATTCTGTTCAACACCTATCTTCAACAGCATAGTCATCACAGATATAATGATATATCCATATCAAACTTATCTTCCTTGTAGTCTATTCAAACTGACGTTACTGTATACTCTATAATGCTGTGTTGGCAGCTGTCTTCGACTTGATAGATCGGTCAGCTAATGTTTGTGCTTTGTTGAGAAAACATCTGCTGAAGAGAGGACCTAGTGCCTTGTAAATTAGTCACTAACAGAGTTTGGTCATATTAATGCAACCACTCGGGGTTATCAGGGTCAACAGATCCACTAGGATAACATTCTCTATAGACCACTTGTCAGGTATGTTTTTGAGTAAGAACAGTAATCAGCACAGTTCATTCAGAGGATCATAAAATGGGCCGAAGCATACAAAATGTTGCTTATTCACCTCCCTGCAACACTGCAATAACATTGACAGCTAACTCTGCTACCTACTGTACAAGGCCATTGGTGTAATACATACAGTACTGCAAGAAAGAATTTCCATTAAGTGTGATGTCAAATTGTATTGTAAAATAATATAAAGGAGAAGACAGAATTAGGTAACAAAAGGTGTGTGTGTGTGTGTGTGTGTGTGTGTGTGTGTGTGTGTGTGTGTGTGTGTGTGTGTGTGTGTGTGTGTTTCCATAACTTGTCCAATGTGAACCCGTCTTGCAGATATCATGTCGCAAAGTGGCTTACTGTAATTTGTGACAGTATGACTTTGGCTACAGTATAATTCCACACCCCCACCATTTTTACCATCTTCAAAACAGCAACTGAACCCAAGAATGTTGTAGAGTCTGCCTGGGATGATCCATATTTTGAATAGGGGACCGCTCGTTTTGGCATCAAGATCATTGACATAACTGAACTGAAATCCAATAAGTCCGATACATTCAATGACATTATCTACTTCGCATTTTATGTATTGACGAGAGAGCAGTAATGTAGTATGGTCTGTTCTTCAGCTGAATTTAACACTTCAATCTATCCATTGTAAACATCCCTCTCGGAATTATAGTTTAACCTGCAGAATTTTAAGCAAAATGGCGACAGTGTAATGGATGGAGGACGAAAAACGTACAGTGTCAAGTGTAATGACAAACTTGCCACTGTTATTATTTCCTGCATTGGGAAGGTAGGTGTCATGCTTCGCTACACACGTCTGTAAACAGTATTATTGACACACTGTATCTTGTGCTGCTGTCAGCTTGTTCCGTGATAGCCCTGCTTGGGCATGGAACATAGCTGACACTGGCACACAGCAGAGATAACGCAAGACGTAAGCTCGACATGCATTACTGACTGATTGACTTGACTTGTGCCATTCACCAACTTTGAGTATGCACTCTCCAAATCGATACGCGTTTTAACTGTGCGCCATTGTGCCCTGCATTCTTGTATGCTCCACTCCCTAAAAGTTCGGCTACTCAACACACTTGGTTTTTTTTCTGTATACCTGCCGTTTCCCCCAGAACATGATGGAGGCTATAACCCTCATCGAACGCATTGAATCACAAGATCAGGTAAAGCAGTCATCAATGCATAGGGGCGACGTCTGGCAGCTGCAGCCAGAGATTTGACAGCTCAGGCATTTTCGAGCATAGAACGTTGCAAACCAGTCAAGGTCGGAATTGTTTCCTGCCATTCCATACCTCAATTTGTGCCTCTGCACAATACACTTGTTTCGAATTTAGAATGTAAGCCGAATGTAAATATGTCTTCTCTACTTTCTAAAGACCATACTGTACTGTATGAGAGGCAATACTACGTCATGGAGATAATGGTAATATTCCTCAAACCAGTGGTGGTCAATCCACCTACCATCTAACCCTACAGTGACAATGTACACACTTGTTACACACTGTACTTAGAACGTTGGCATACCACAGTAATAACACTGTAGGCTACTACTGTGAAGTGCTACTACAGACCCTACAGTCAATATCTGTCATAGGGTTGGGCGATAACCACATTTTCATATTTCATATAAATATCACAATATACTGTAAGATAGTACCATTATATCATTGCTGAAGTATGGTGGAGGGATGCCAGTGTGAGCAAAAATACTGAACTGTAGCAGATAGTGTGTATGGCTGTTGTTAGTAAACTAAATAGTGTGGTGAAACAAAGAGACATGTTTTCACTGCTACACTGTACTTGTAGTTATGCACATACAGTATCTGAAGTTTTAAGCACTTGTACAGACTCTTTTCTGTATGCTCCAAATATCACTATATCAGTATTTATTTAGACTTGCATTTATGTAAGTCCTGTCTATAAGTTTGAAAGCCCTTTTGCATCAGAGACATTTTATTACAACTTTGACAGACTGGTTCCTGATGGTGTCTTCTCAGGTGTCACTGTGGTGGTTTTGAATGTTTTTTGAATGTTTTTTATTTTTTTATTTTTTTAAAATCTATCCAAAAGCTCCTCTTGAAGAGTAACACATACACACTCACATACTGTATGTACACACACACACACACACACACACACACACACACACACACACACACACACACACACACACACACACACACACACACACACACACACACACACACAAACAGGATTTGTTGTAAACCAGTATCACAATTTAACTACATAAATTAGATGGTCTAGGCAAGTTATCCACAAATTGATTATGTGTCACTTCACAAGGTCAACTGTTTTAATGCCTGAAATCCCTGAATGCCTAGCATAGCAAACAGATATGTGTTCTCTCTTGGCTTGACTTGCTGCTCACGCAGCTATAAATGAAGACGCCAGGGACTACTTTAATGGGAGTACACTGCCCTGAATTAGCCACTCAGCTGAGGAGCAGCTGCAGAGATGGGATATTTTAGTAATCGTTTGGATCTACCAAGAACATTGAGGTCTGCAGGAATCTATTAGTGGCAAAGAAATAAGGGCAGACTTATGTCCTATGGCACACTTTGACAGTATCCTCTCAGTTTAAACCTTTAAACCCACTGAAGGTCCACAACTATTGAGGCTACTTCAGTTGCCAACACTGCTATTGAATTGCATTGCAGATCATTAGCAGGTATTGGTTGAACATAAATAATAAATGATACATTCAATTAACAGGATTAAAGAAGTGCCATACGTAGCTATTTCTCCGAAATACGTGTGGATAATCTTTTCTTTAGGATATGCAGTGATTATCAATGGGAGAACGTGAGTCATTTCTTAAAGTCTGCATATTTACAGTACCTAAAGTAACCTAAGGTAATGATAAAGATAACAAAAACCTATGATTTTTGTCTTTGTTACAGGTGGGTTTTCAGAAGATCATTAGGTGGAACCAATGTTATGGAATAGACTGGTAAGGAAACACTACTCTGGAATCTAGACAAGTAAATCAACATATTGTGATTTAAACAGATATAATGATTCAAATGTACTGCAGCAACTGTTGCCAAGACCGCTGTTATGGTAACAATTTACACGTTCACATGATTAACAAAGGAACAGCCTGCAGGGGCTGTCAGCTTGGGGACCCATTAATCAGAAGTGTATCTCTAGGAACACAGTTTGATTCTGAAATAAACACATTCAGCAATGGTAACATGTAGAGTACAGTATGTTATTGTGTTATCTTGTAGACATGTATTAGAATAACATTTCACTGCATGCTGCTTATAAAGGGTGACTGGGCCTAGATCAGTGTCCTCTGATCAAAAGCATCTTGTGCTGAAATTACAATATTTACTATACTTACTCCAATCAATGTTAATTAGGCCTACATTCTGAATCAAATGAGAAATATGCATGCTTATTAATATTGCTAAGAAGGATATGTAGCTCAAACCGTAATCTGACTAACCATGGAGGTATTATGATTCAGACGCACAGTTGTATGTCTACAGTACATACCGCCTCAACACCTGAAGCTGTAGAAGGGATGTGTGAAATGCTTTGATACTATAGCTGGGTGTGATTAGCAGTCAAATTAAATCTTAGATGTCAGATACATGTGTTAGTGTTTTCAACTACACATGGCAGGTTATAGGCAGTGACAAGTCTGCTCTTGTTATTCTGCGATAACTCACATTGTACAGAAAGGTATTAGTCAATCGCATATCATTCTACGCAATTCTCTTACGTCTTGTCATACGTTATCAGGTTATGTTATATAGGATTGTAAATCCATTATTTTTGTTATGTTTTTATCTATACAGTGCATCATGTGTAGAGAGCCTAGCTGCGTAAGGGTCTACTGGGTATTTGACCCCTAAACTTGTTTAAATGAGTCATTTCATGACAAGTGAATGACCTCAACTGGATTCCAAATAGTAAATCTGCAACTGATTAAAATGAGAGCCTGGATTCAGCTACTATAGTCTCCATCAGAAAAAGCTGGTAAGATTGCTCTCCCCCTTATCAAAGACTCATTGAAGTGGTAAGCCACAAGCAGCAGACCCCCAGTAACACAGGCTTGTTTAAACCTCTCTCTCATCCCATAACACCTTATTCAGGTTACAGACCATTTCCACCACTAAGGGGCAGAATATGATCACTAATGTTCTAATCCCTCATTCTAAGATATTAAAAATATAGATGAATAATGAACCATTACAATAGGTGAGCATAATGGAAATTACCCAGTAATTAGTGAATCATTTAAGACTGTTTATAAAAAATAAAAGGATATGTCATAACATATATATAGGCACTATTAAAAAAAGTATCTTTTGAGACATCAGTGATGATGACAGTCGCAAAACAAAAGCATACATACAATTTTGGAATGAAGAGAGAAATCACCACAGACTCCACAGAATGTATTGAGAACTACAGGTACCATCATTTAAAGAAATCTCAATAGCATATTTATGATTTTGTCTTACAAATACACAGCAAGCAACCTGCCCCATAATGTAGTGTAATCCAAACTAGACCACATACCAGAACACAGACAAGAAGAAAAAAGAGGAATAGACGTGTTTGTAAGTGCTTGGCAGATTTTAGGATCGATACAACCAAGGCTGCAAGAATGTTCTATTGAAGCTATTCTTTCATTGAGTGCCAATTAGCCAAAAATGTAAATCCAGTGTCTCTATTGATTGAAAGGGTAAAGGCAGAAGTTTGCCACTACATTAGTTCCAAGCCAGCTGTATCTTTCTGTGATATCTATCAAGGTTGTGGTCAGCACTTTCCTCATTAAATTTTCCATTTATTCTCTGAGTCAGATGTGATATTTGAGCGTGAGGTACAGAGGTTACCTACCATTATGCTGATGTTGGGCTTTTATAGGTACGCTGAATGAAATTTGGCATTCAGAGACTAGCATTATACATATGAGTAGTTACATAGTGATTAACCTTCATTTCGCTCCTCTCAATGATCCCTGGATGACAAATCCTCCTCCAATGTGCTACTGCTTGCCACATTCCTCCGTCTTGATAAATGACCTTCAAAAGGATAGATCAGGGGCATTCTTTCATATTATGTATTTGAAGGATTTGTTGCCCTTTTTAGGCAGTGCAAATGCTCCCTTAAACTAAGTCGTATTCTGATTTTAGTATTCACTTATTAAGAGGGGTAAGACCTCTACAGCATCAGTATGCAATACTAATGCTGCTCTACTATACTATCGGGAATCTCATTTTACTGCAGTGAGATTGCAGTCTTATGGTTTAATTGCATATACCATAATCATTCAATGTCCTGGTGATGTGCAGGTGCATAAGGAAAGGAGTTAAAATATCATTGGTATCATTGTTAGAGTTCTTTGTCAATCACTTGTCATGAAGTTCTCAGTTGTGTTGTGTCTCTGCCAGTCAAGTGTTGTGTCCACCAGTGTACAGTAGGGCTGCAGGTGCCATCTGTTGGTCATGCTTGGTACTGGAGTATTTACCCATGATTATGTTACAGTAATGCCTCCCCTGACACAAATCAGACAAGTAATCAAATAGCCATGTCAGTTTGAAAACAGCATAGCTTGAACAACATCGTTGAATAATTTCAGTCAGTGTCAGTAATCTTTGCATAGCTCTCTTAGTATTTTGCAAGTTAAGCTTTACGTAGTGTTTTTCCGTCATTATGATTGGTCAGCCTCTGATACTGATAGCTTTTCTTTAGAAATAGAAGTGTATCAACATAAACTGATGAAGAGAGAACCTCTAACATGTTCAGTTCGTAGCACTGGTGAATGTAAAGTGCTGGAATCGTTAGAGATGAAAATATTTTGAGGGCTTCAAATGAGGTATTTATTATGAGTAAACCGAATGTTGTTGATGAAAGTGTTGCCTTGTGAACAGCAGAGTAAGAGTCTTTGAAAAGTCAACTTGAAATGAATTCTGCACGATCAGTTAATGAAAGGGAAAGTTAGTAGGAAGAACAAAGAAATGAAATAAAAGGAATGGAAGATCAAATCATCCCTCACAAAATCCTATATTCTGTGGATATTTTTTCTGAATGCGCACTGATGCAATCATGCACACAGCATAACACATGCAGCTATTTAATGTCATATTGTATATTATCAGGTGATGCCATTAAGCTCCTCTATATGGTTAATCAATGTACAATATCACTGAACATGTCTGTTGGAGGATCCTGGTGGTGTTCTATACAGATGGAATATTGCAACATCAGCATTGTAAAAAATAAGGTCTCAAAAACAATGGGGGATCCCTTGCTCTTCAAAAAGGGACATTTTTTAACCTCTTTGATATGGTCCTATTTGTTTTGATCTGGGGAGTGAGCGGTTTTTAAAATCTCCTTAACCCCCCCAGGCCTGGCCCACCCTCCCACAGGGTTAATGACCATGGCCTGTGTTGAATAATACAGGGCGCTCACAAGGTGGAAGTGGAGAGGAGGGCCTGTGATCAGTGACCAGGGTTGACGCTGACTCTCTCCGCGGTGCACCTCCATTGATAAGATTATATTAATTGGTATGAATAGAGAGGGTTTCTCTCTCTCCTTGTATACATTTACCATTATACTCATTAGCTTCCCGTTGCCTCCCAGTGAGCTTCCCCTTCACATCCCCCGGGGTCTCCTGGGAGGCAATTTGCATCTCTCCATGGAGCCTCTCTGGGGTTATTGAGGAAATATTAGCCCCTTTTCTTCTGTGGCCGACCCTTTGATTTATTTGGAGCTGGAGCTGATAGAGTGGCACTCCCATGTTAATGACTGGCGCTGGTGCAGGCCCCTGGTGCAAGGCCACTCCTTGATCCAGGTTGAAAAGGTGCAATTGACAAGCAGCACTGAATAATCATCGTACATGCGTGTGTGCGTGTGTGCATGGCTTAGATGGACCTTGGGAAATGACACAGGGGAATCCCAGTGCTGTCAGGACTAGTGTGTTCAAGTTGCCCAGTGCCTCTGATCACTCAGAGTGCATTGTGGGACAGGTTTGGTTTGATTGGACAGGCTTTTGTTCGCTTGCTTGTATTCCCATATCTAGATGCATTTTAATGCTTGTTTTGGAATTGGGATGCCATTTTCCTTCGTCCTTTATTCTCATGTCACTTAGCTAGCATTATCTCTTGGTTAAAAGCTTAGGACTGTATAATCCCCATAGATTCACTAACACTGCGCCAAATGTCCTTGTCTCCTGGCAGACTCCATTGTTGTTCAGAGAGGATAGATTGAAAGTATTTTTTTAAATACAGGACAATGTATTGTTCTAAGAACGGATAATGAATATTGAGAAATGAAATAATCTTCGGTAGCTTTGTAGCTGCCTAGTGAGCGGGCCTCGTTACCTGTTTTGCCTTCCATGCATGCCATGTACTCTTCATGACAGAGCCAGATATTCATATAATGTTTTTTAAAGAAAGGTAATGAGAGATGTTTCATCCTGATATCTGCTACGCTTGACATTTCTCCAAATTTAAGCTTACTGATGTCTGCTCGGCAGAGTAGAGCCTGTCCTCAATTTGGAGAGGAGTTTGACACTGACTTTCTTTCATCTGATTGGTCACGTGTCTACAGCAAAGCGGCAGCGACAAAGTTTGATATTTTTTTCCATCTCAACCAAAGACAGATGCATCTGAGCATGCCCGATCACAGCAACTGCTTGTATCTTGCATTGCCCCAAAGTATTTATTTACAGTAACCTCTACGGTAATCATCACATTTAATAAAAGGCAACAACATCCAGACTACCAATATATACAAATATCTACCAATGCAATCTCTGCAGCACACATTTAAAACAGATGGGAGGATATGTATTTTGAATGCACAACTCATACATATTCTTGCGAGGAGGAAAACACAGCAAATGGAAATTTGCCATTTCAACAGGCATGCACAGCTTGCCAAAACCAGGCAAGTAGATGAGGCTGCCGGCACTGGTAGGGCTTGTTTTCCTTTCAGTTTTGGGAGATGAGTGTGCGTGTTTCTAAACAGAGCAGATATGATGTTTATGAGAGCCATCTGCTCAGCAGCTCTCCTGTGCCCACTGCCCTGCACAACGTGAGAGCAGCCTCATTAAAACGGTCACATGCCTGAGAAATCTCTGACCGCTGCTTTTTTCTCCTTAAAAAGGAGAGGAGTTTAAAACTAACAAAGCCTTGGGAAATCCCCATCAGACATCCCTCCCTTAATCCATTTAATTTTGAAAGGTATTGTTTAAAGCTTCAAAGTTTATATCGTTTAATCCCCCTCTAACACTACGGGCAGCAAATGAGGCCGTGTCAGCAGCTTGAACAGATATAATCTACTCCACACAACAGAAAATCCTCCTTCAAGACAAGGTTGCATAGGTTTCCTGTGAACTCACCGTTTGATGTTCCTACCTGCTATTGAACATGACTTCTGTCTTAACCAACTGTCACTCGCTCCCTGTCCCCTTTTATCACTCCCAATGTTCTCGCTACACCTTTTTTTCATCAGTAAATCTACCATCACAGCCATTTCATTGATTCTCTCGTTTTTTGAGGGGGGCAAGGCGAGGTTTGGGTGAGGGGTTTGGTGTGAGGTGTGTTTTTTAGACATGCTTAGTCTTAACTCTAGTGAGATGAACCTGCCGTTTGGACAGGATGTATTCTTTTGTTTTGTGAGATTCAGGGCCCGTTCTCAGAGCACATCTCTGACTAGTTTAATCGGAGTCCACATTTCCCCAACTTTGCATCACTGTTGCCTATGTGTTAATTTGGCTTTTTGTAGTCAGTCTCTTCTTTGAAAACCACTGGTCTGTTTGAGACTCAACATGTGCATGAGTGAAGTTTATCTCATCCATAAGCTCTTATTCAGACTGATCCATCAGCTCTTATTCAGAATGAAATGCCCTAACTGTAACTCATTGTTATTGAAATAGCAAGGAAGCTCAAGTTTTGACATTCTTAAATCTTTGTATGCATTGCAGTCTGAACCTGTTTATTGTCCAGGTGCATGTCATACTGAGCTTGTGAAATCAGTGTCATTCCTTTATGTTTCACTTTCATGCTATTCTCTATATGTTTTGTGTATATACATACTGTATTCTTCAACCACTTAAAACTTTGGATGTAATAACTAGTAGTACTAGCCTATTAACAAGCAATGCTATAGCAATAATTCAACCTGATTCAATGGCTGCTCTCAACGCAAAAAGAAAAGCTCTGCAACAAATATCAGCGTTAGAACATATTTTAGATCATATCAGACATGAATAGCCTACTTTAATCTATACCTGTGACTCATACAATGCTTCTCATTATACAATTTGAGTCAAATGCATATGTCTTGTTATTCTAGCAGGGAATGACATTGTTTGGTTATCAAAGGCTTTGTGTAATTACATTTGCACAATTCAAGATGACAGGGCTGAGAGTGTCTGCTCAGGATACAGGCACACATAATAACACCACAAATCCCATTAGGGAGAGAGGAGGCCATTATTATGGAAATGACCTTTGGCTGACAAGCTTTCTGGATGATAAGAAATAACTTAATCTGGCCAAACCTATTGTATGAAACTATCCTCTTTAATCTCTGGTGTACAAAATTGTTGAGTGGTTTGTGTAATCATTATTGTTGGTTCTAGTTTTAGTTGCTGAATAGGGTTTTTTGATATAGCCTAGTAACTTATTGTCTTAAACTGCATTATTAGGGTTGTAGACTGATCATTTTCCACTAGGTCCTCTAGTTCTCTCTGGGTCTGTGTGGTTAACTGCAGGCTTTAGACACCAACAGATGAAGTGAGCCGAGCGCCTTTTCTTCGCTGTGGCATTGAGAGAACACACTCTCCTTGGGATTGCTGAAGTGTCAAGCTGAATCTCTGCCTGTTTGTTTTGAGCCGTGCTTTGATACTCTCTCACACTTGAGAGGCAGCTTCATAAATTCACATTGTGTCAAATAAATCAATAGTTCCCATTAGCAGAGGAAGTTGTGTAGCTCAGTACTTGAGGGGCCACAGCCCCCCTTGTTTAGATGTTTCTCCAGCGAAGGCGGGGGCAGAGAGATATGGGGATGGCTGTTGATCCATACAGACAGCTCTAGCAGTTGAAATGGTCTGGCTGACTGGTCCCAGTTGGTCTCCACCACTACCTCCACAGTGCTGCCAGCCTGGGTCCACAGTCCAGTTGGATGAATTAATTTGTTCGGACACCCCTGATCTCATAAACCTTTAGCACCAAAAAAGTTTCTCCTCATCTTTCTGTGTCCATGATGTTAGGCCAGGCGTTCAGTTTGTATTGTGCTGTCTTCAGGCTGTTGATTTGATCTTTTGTCCATTTCAGGGACAGTGTTATGAAATGTGTTTAATAAAATATCATGTAATTTTGGCACCGACACATAAATACGTATGTCAATGCATGGAGGCAACATACAGTACACATAAAAAATATATTTGACTTTTTTGTCTTATAACCTTTGACACAAATCTAAATCCAACACTTTCAAAGTTTTTAGCAATAGATAGAATTCATTTCTCAAGATTTGGTGATGGTCAAGAGTGAGACAGTTAAAGTTTTAAATGCTTAAGGCTCATGAGGAATGGGAAGGTCAGGCAAGGGGATCATTAAATATCCCAGAAAGCTTTATCTGCAGGGACTACAGAATAATTATGATAATATGCAATTATCGCCTCACTGTTTTTTCTGTAGTAACCTCAAGATGATGTGCAATAGGAGTGTTACTGCAAATGCTGATAGACCAAAAAAATGGAATCAAAGAAAGAAAAAGCCAACTGCCATATACATCTCTGAGAGGTGTTAGAGTTAAGTGCTCTTTCATTTGTTCAGTGGATTTAGGCTGAACACAATGGTTCTCCCTCTGAATCTGATTTGGAACATCATCATTAAGGAACATGGAGGATGTCTGGGGGAAAGCACAGAGCAGGAATGGTAAAACAGTTCATAGTACAGATCGATCTGTACATACGGCTTAAATGTATTTAAGCTTATAATCCTTGTAAATAGCTTCCGGGAAGGCAAAGTCAGCCTTTTAACATTGACTAAATGAAGTAAATAGAAGCAAATTAATTTTTTAAAAACGCATTTCTGTTGAACCCTGCTTGTTATATATGGACCAGAAACGTGTGCGAGTTGGCTGCTAATGAGGCCTGTACATTTAAAGCTGACATTATATTCTGATGGCTTTGCCACCCTGCTGTTTGGGGGGGTAGCAGTGAAGTTCACTTTAAATGTGAAGCGTCTGTTCTCCCTCCGCACTCCTAACACCACAACAGATGGAGAGAATATGGAGCTCGGAAGGTTTTACCTCTGAGGTGGTAACAGTGAAGCCACTCATTAACACTGAATTTACCACTTCGTTAGCAACACAGCTTCCTGTAGAGAGCAGCCAGCATTGGATGTCAAATCCACTGAGCATACTGTATATTTTAGTTTAGCAGGGCTACAGCAACCTTGGACACACAGGCTTACATTGCACCTAGTTGTAATATACCTCAATGCACAGTCTGACGTATGTTGCTATACTGTAAATTTAATTCTATTAATATAATATTTATAATTTATTTGTATATGTTCCACCCTTTTTAGAGCCTAATGGCTGTATTCAACAGTTCAATCTGTCTTACATCCAGCAACCTGCCCTGACATTTTATGGCTGTTTGTGTGTGTACAGTAGGTGTGTTATAAAGAGCGTGTGTGTGTGTGTGCCAATTTGTCAGGATTCAAGCAACAACAGTCTCGTGCTGGGATCTGTGTTGGCACCATCAGAGAGTGATAAGACAGAATATGATCTCATTGGGAGTGTACTTTGTTCCCATGGAAATTGGTCAATTTTAGCAAGCGGCTGAGAACTTTAGGGGGAGAAACAGGAAGGTTGTATCCCAGAGGTGTGCTCACATAATTAAGCATCCTCACCAGGGTATCCAGGGCTAACAGCAGGGTTTGTTGTGAATAGAAGTGGTGGAAGAGGGTGTTGAAAAATCATAAAGCAGCAGAGAATAATACCACTCACATTTTGTGGAACAGTGGGGAGATAGCCAAGCTGCCACGTAACAGTGACTGATTCTTAGTGTGAATAAAGAATAATTGTAGAATTCTTACTCTCTATTACATTTTGACATTTTGAAACAATGCCCTGTGATAGTTTAATTGTTTGTTTTTAGCTGTATATATTATAATTTGCAATTGTTTAATCATGTATATTTTATTGCCTTTTTATATTCATTTTTGATATTAATTATTGAGCATATTTGAAGATGATTTTATGATATTCTCTTCCAGAATGCATTGGTGAGATGGCTGATCTGAAGCCAAATGCACAAGAGGACAAAGACGTGGAATCAGTGTCTGACAGCTCAGGTCCCACTCAGGAGCCATTACACAGTCACACATCCTCCCTGAAGAACAATGCTGCAGGTCTGTCAGAGCAGCTGTCCTCAGATGGACACGAAAACCCTTTAAATGGAGCCCAGCCGAATCCATTTGTATACAGCAGTGTCCCTGCTGTTCCCCACCCAGGCAATTCATTGCCTTCAGGAGCACTTGTTAATGGACCTGGTTCACACCCCACCTCAGAGGAGCGCTGTGTCCTGAACAAAGGCAGCATTTTGCCCAACAATGTCCTGGATGCCGAACAGCAGCCAGAGAAGGACACAGGCCCTCAGGTGTTACCGCCACCCAGTGAGCTTCAATCAGACGCTCTGAAGAACACAACAGGAACTGTCCTAAAAACACTGCCCATGCCACCAGGTGCCAACTCGTCACTGTCTGACTCTGAGGAGAGTGAGTCTGAACTGCCCTATGCCACTCGGTCAGGCGACAGCCCAGACCAAACCAACATTAGCCAAATCTTGATGAGCAAGGGAATACATGCCAGATCTATATGGGACATTAATACAGAGTCCTCAGAGAGCTCCTCAGATGATTACGATAGCGCAGAGGCAATAAACTGGGATCCACAAAAAGAGCTCATCCATTTTTTGTGGAATGGCCACACGGTTGACACAAGCTTGGAGAGAAAGGCTGAAGTGATTCCTCAGCGTGTGAGCCAAAGACAGAGGAAGCGCAAAATACACAGCTTAAATCACACCCACAAAAAGCCACATAATGATGATGATGAGAATAATGATGATGATGACTTTGACATCTCCAACAAAGATGATTCCACATGTAAAAGGCCTAATTTACAACATTCTGTGGATCCATGCCAAGAGCATTCCAGTAACAGCCCTGCAGTCACAAAGCAGCTGATTCTAAGAACATCGGAGACAGGTTGCCATGAGGACAATCACATTGAACATGTAGACGCTCTCTATAGTGGAAAACCTGAGCAGCTTAAGATAGAGCAATATGAACAAGAGCCATCATTCTTTCCATGTACAAAGTGTAATGTTAATTTCAAGGAGAAAAGGCATTTGCATAGACATATGATGTATCATTTAGATGGGCATAATCAGGTATGCCATGAGAGTGTTCCTCGGCCCTTTATATGCAGAGAATGTGGGCGTTCGTTCCGTGATCGCAACTCCCTCTTGAAGCACATGATTATCCACCAAGAGAGACGTGAGAAACTGATGGAGGAAATCAAGGGACTCAACAAACTTCAAGATGAAGGCAGGAATGCTGGACTGCAGTGCCCCCAGTGTGTGTTTGGAACTAACTGCCCCAAAACATTTGTCCAGCATGCTAAGACGCATGAGAAGGACAAACGTTACTACTGCTGTGAGGAGTGCAATCACATGGCATTGACAGAGCGGGAGCTTGAAGCACACCTCTATACAGTGCACTGCAACACACATCAGCCCAAATATATGGAGATGAGAAAAGAGGAAGACTCAAATATTTCTACAAAGAGCAATGAAGTATTGGGAAATGTTCTGTTTCACTGTAAAGTGTGTCCTTTCAGCACCGAAAATGATAATGTCCTCAAAAGGCATTTTGAGCTGATACACCAGCAGTCGTCTGATGATGAATGTGCAAGTCCACCATTAAATAAAGGGTCTGATCATACAAACTCTATGTTTGGTCAATGTAGGATAGCTGACCAGTCCAAAAAAGCAGACTTTAAACTACTGCAGCTAAAGCCAAAGTTCTGTATCAAGAGGCCTGCTTTTTGGAAAAGAGCAGACTTGCCCTTTTGGTCCAGTAGTATAGCTGACTTTTATATGAGAAATACAGACACACAGAAGACGTACAAAGGTCTCAACTCCTCACAGTTCAAGTGCAGTCTTGGCAGCTCAACAAACAAGCTGTCATCATCTTTGCAGAGGAGTGACAGGCCAAGCAAATTATCTCCACAACCAACAGAAAAAATAGATGTGACAACAGGTCTCCCTTATGTTGAGGAAGACAATCAAGAGTATGACCGCGTAGTTTCTGGCATCTCAGAGAGGACAAAATATCCCTCAAACATTGATGTGTTGCTTACATCCAAGACTTCCAAATCAGACCATATGTTCTATCAAGACTATGATTCTGACAACAGTCAGGGAGACAGCAGTGACTTGGCCAGTAAGAGTTTAGAGGAGAAAGCTCTTACCCAAAAGTCTCCATCCAAAAGAAAAATGTCAACCCCTTTCCGCAACACTATGGATAAGGTGGTTGATAATGTTTTACCAAAATGTAACCAAAGTTCTAAGGCACACAATGCACCTGATGACACAAAGGAAGACTGTTATGATGACACCTATGACTTCAGTGACTACACTAGCGAGGCCACAGCAAACTTCCTGGACAGCAGTGAAAATGAGAGGAACCCCTATGCTCGCAGCTATTTCATACGGAGGCAGAGGGCTTCTGTCAAAGAAGAGAGTACACCTGCTGACCACCATTTTGGAAACAACGACAAGGAGGACGATGACAGCGATGACATACAGCAGCTCATCATCAAGGAGGAGTATATTGAAAGTGCGGTTTGTGAGGATTCTCCAGAGTCACCCACTGTCCCGCAAAGTGAGCCCTATGACATCTCCGCCCCATTTGGAACCGAGCAGAAGTCCTGTCCCTACTGCCCTGCCATGTTTGAGTCTGGAGTCGGGCTGTCCAATCATGTGCGTGGGCATCTGCACAGAGTGGGGCTGAGTTACGATGCTCGTCATGTTGTGTCTCCAGAGCAAGTGGCCTCACAGGATCGCCAGCCACGCATCCGCAGAAAGATCTCCTCTGTGTCACGGAGAATCAAAAAAGGTTATCTGTTATTTGTTCTCATGCTTCATTGTAGTGATATTACAGGTACCTGCAACAACACAGTAACTATATTTATAACTAACATTTTACAGAATGTAACTTTTCTTTGTGTGGGTGTATACTGTTTTATATTACTATTGTTGACAGAAAAGTAATTAATAAGTTATTACCCTGTACTAGCAGGGGACTGTTGGTATCCATATAAACTGTTTTGAGTTAAACGTTGTATTAACATGCCTCTTTGTGACACTTCTGTACTCCATGTTACAGCTGACAAGCCGGAGTCGCAGGGTGAACACACTTGTCCCCTGTGCTGGGGCTGGTTCGACACTAAGACTGGCCTCTCTAACCATGTGAGGGGTCACTTAAAACGAATAGGCAAGACAATCACCAGCACCAGCAAGTCTCCTGTGTGCATCCTCAACGAACTGCTCCAGGACGAGACGGAGCACCAGAACATCCTACAGAGCCTCAACAAGAAGCAGTTCCTCTCACGGCCCTTTGTCTCTCAGAAGTTCATTGGCAGTGACGGGCTGTTCCTGACCCCCACAGGGGTCCCAGTGAAGATCCAGCATGGCGGCCAGGACACCACTCCTTGGGCTCCCAGTGCACCCAGACAGGAGGGAGAGTTCTCTGAGAGGAATAGGACAGAGGTGGAGACACATGGGGTCAGTGAGCCCTCCTCAAGCACTTTAGTAGAGCTGCTGAAGAAGAGAAAGTTGGAAAAGGAGCTACAGATAAGAGATGACTCATATGCAGCCAGGAAGCACTTTACTGTGACCAAAGAGAGCATTGAGGGTACACTGGCCACCAACGTGGAACAAAACTGGGCCCATGGTAAGGATCCTCACATTTATCTTCTGTTCAAAGTATACAACAGTCCCCTGCTATTATTGAAGAGCTGTTATGTTTAAGTGTTAAAATGTCATTGAAACATTATTTGCGTAGTCTGTAAGTAACATTCAACAGAATTACAGATTACAGGCAGTAATCTAATGATCATTTTAGTTTAATAATTACATTTTACCCAATTCCTTCAGCTCTATACAGGTATCTTAGGAGTAGGGGCTACTGGCTTTTTCTTGAGATGTTAGAGGGTTAGTAATATACAGTGACTGGTGCCCTCCAATTATGATAAGCTTGCTACAACTGTACACAAACTGTCGTGTTCCACAGCTGTTTTGTATGTTGTACTACCTCTACAGTGTTTCATTATTTACAGACGCTCATGTTAAATCACACAATTTCAATCAAATAGCGCTCCATTAAATATGTATGTGAGATGCATCATACTCCTGAGCTCTGCTGCTGTCAGCAACCTTGAAGTCTTTAGAAACATGCAGAAGCCAGTGAAACAACGTAAAAAGGAAAAGTTCACAATCAATTGAATTATTGTAACGCACAAAAAGAATGAATGTCACCAAAGTGCCTTTGAAATTGAAATTAAAAAGCCATCACATCCTTTGATGTGGAGCTGGAAGCACATCAGCTGTGTTTACACACCTTTGTTTAATGTCTGTCCAAATAAGAGTTTCTGTTGGGTATGCAGAAAGATGTTGATAAAGATTTAAAACCATATTTTTTTTCCAGATGTCCATCTGAATTTATGAGGAATTCTAGTGATTGGTTGTTTATGGCTGACATTGTTGGCATGAATGTCATTGATACTTTTTCCAGTACATATTTACAGTAGCTAAAAGCTGAAACAATAAATGGGGAATAGACTCTCTCAAGCATTCAGATAAAATGGCTTCTACCGTTCTAGGCTGTAATCAGCTTAATGTTCAATGGTGATTTAGCACATTACGAAGAGGGGAGAATATACTCTATGCTTAAAGGTTTTGGGACATTTTGTTAATTAACCAAGAAGTGATTCATTTGACACGATTTGCAGGTAATTTAAATAACCGTTGGTGGCTTGACATGGTTAAAACATTTTTTAAAAAACGCAGATGTTTTTCCCTATTAGGTATGAAATTAATTGCTGTCACTTTGATTTTCACACCATTGCCAGTAACTTTTTTTCAATGATGTGGTCTTGTCACATAATCAAACCCTCTCTAGAGTGCGTAGTGAGAATGCATAGTTAATCAAATGCTGTACCAATTGAAGGTTTACCCTAGATGCACAGAAACATGGGAACATTTTTTACCTATGTACAATATTGGTATATTCGCATATCTGTCCATATTCGGTATGCTTGAATACTATTTGTGTCACTAGGCAAATTCAGAAACACAAAATCGGCCCAATCTCTCCATGACATACAGTAGGTGCCCTCAGTGAAAATAGGCCCCCTGAAGACGTTGGATTGTGATAAATATTACCCTCAACAACACTTCTCAAACAGCAGAGTGCAAAACAGATCTTTCGAATTTGAAAACAGATGGAAGGTGATGGAGGAGGTGAGGACACACAGGGAATAGCAGTTTTACTTGTTAATCTTAGTGTGCTCTGTCATATTTGTTGTTATTCCTCTTTTCATCCATGTTGTGAATCACCTAAAACCATTTGAAAGCCCCCTAAAACCCTGTAGCAACTAATTATGTTATTTATTACTTCAACCAATAATGTAATAACATACTAATATCTCAGTCTTTCTGTTTTTTTAATACATATCAAGAGCCACACTTCAGTTATCTTTGAGAAATTCCCCTGCTGTTGGTTTAATATATTATCTATTAATAAGCTATTCAACTATATAGCACCAATCCTAACCCCTGAAGTCAGAGTCACACAGACATACACACACATACACACACACACACACACACACACACACACACACACACACACACACACACACCATACCTGTTCTCCTGTCCTACCCCTCTAGAGAGACAGAGGGGGAGTCACTCTGTTTCACTACACAACCTGGACCACTGAGCGTGCCAACACACACACGCACACACTAACTCTTGCACTCTTGCAGTTGATATTAAGCTCAGGCACACACATATAAACACACATCCCCTAACGTCTTATTCCCTATTGCTGCTACTATGAGTCAGGTAGGGAACCCCAGGAGAGAGATAGAGAGAGAGAGAGACACACACACACACACACACACACACACACACACACACACACACACACACACACACACACACACACACAGACAGACACAGACAGACACAGACACAGACAGAGAGATTGTCAGGTAGGGGACTCATCTTGGTTACATGAAGACTATAAACCTAACCTGATCATTGAATCCTAGTGCAACACCAAACTCATCTAAATGAAGTGTGATCACACACACACACACACACACACACACACACACACACACACACACACACACACACATATAGACACACGCACATGCACACACACACCTCTCTTATTTTTCTCTCTTATTTTTCAATCCTGAGGTGTAAGTGCATTTGGGCGAAATGTACTCTGTAGACTTTTAAAGGCGTTGTTCTGCAAGATTTGCTTTGTTAATCAGCTGTTGGAACAGATATAAAGTTTTGAACTGTGTGCTTTGCTTTGCTTTCTTTTGAGTTTGTCTTCCTTTTCAATGTCTGTGTCTCACATTCCAGAGAAAGGTGAATCAAATAAGAAGATTTGCATTCATTGTAACACAACCTTCCCCAGTGCTGTCAGCCTGTCCAATCATCTTAGAGCTTACGCACGTAGGAAAAGGGTTGCCATGTTGGAAGGAACAAGTAAGTTTCCACAGACTGAATACTGTGAAAATTGCCAATGAAATTCTGAACAGAGAACATTGCTTACTATAACATAGCATTACAAACAATAGCTTTTGTGTAATGATCCTATTTTGAATACCATTGTATGGTGTCATACAGTATAGTCCGATCAGCTGTTCTGACTTGTGTTTGTCCCAGGCTATGACTGTAAACAGAAGAAGCCTAGATCGAGGCCCGGGCTAAAAAAGAAGGTGTTCCCTCTCTCAAATGCAGTTGAGCAGATCTACAGACTCACCTGCAGGTAATTGGGACAACAACATAGTGTTCTCATCAAGCCCTCAATCTTCAGATGTTGAATTTGATGAAATGACCATGAATAAGTCAAGAGATGTACTGGTGGTGAATGTTTTAAACACCTGATACTAAATCACAGGAGTTGTATTGCCACCTCGGATTCAAAAGAGCATCCATCTGGCTGTAGAACTAATGGCTAACTCTCTCTCATGCAGATTCTGTGACCTAGTCTTCCAGGGTCCCTTGTCTGTCCAGGAGGACTGGATCAAGCACTTACAGAGGCATCTCATGCACACCAGTGTCCCTCACACAGGGACAGGGATGGTAGAGGTGCTGGGCGTCCATCAAGAGATGCTCCCCTTGCCCCATGAGCACCCTGGCCTGGAGCAGCACACGCCCCCTCTGGAGCTTCCAGTGGTTTCCTGAACCAGAGCGTTGTTTACATGTTCACTTTATCACTTTACATCTCTCCTGCACATGTACATATGAATAGATACATTATAGATACATATAGATATATACAAATATTCTAAAGCTATATAAAGCTATATCCCCCTCCTCTATTTTATAGGATGTGTATCTTAGATGTTAGATCTTGTTACTTTACAGTACAGAGAGTACAGAATTACGGTTACTGGAAATCGTACATGAGATCTTAAAATGTCAACAATCAGACCTGCAGCTAGAATAGCAATCAGTCCAGAAACTTGTATCTTAACTTTTTTAACCTAATGTATGTAGTGCTGTAAAAATCTTTCAAATTATTAAGTGAAGTTTTACATAATCTTGCCATTTGGTAAATGCAACAAGGGCACATCTATAATCTTGCTTCCTCTTCTAAACTTGTTATCAATCCGTTTGAGTTCCATTACCAAAAAAAGACAACTCACACCTCAACATTGTGACAAATACTGTGTCCATTACTTTAAGTGTAACCTTTTAGGAGCCATAATCAGAAAACAGGGTAAATTATTCATATCATCTATAGTAAGTATTTCTAGTACTAGATGTTGTTGTTTCCCAAATGGCTTTTATGTTGATTATCTCCTATTTGACTTGTTCTGACATAAATAGTAAGCTAATTGTAATTATGAATGATCATGTTCTAGCAGAGAAAGCTAAACAGTTTTGTGTATTGATTTCTGGAGTCCAGAGACCTATACATTTGTATGTCCTTAAACTGAAATATTAAATTGAAGTGTGAAGTTGGGTCACTGGATCTTTAAAACCTGTAGGCCTCTGTAGAGTTTAGACTAAATTAGCCCATCAACATAATACAGTACACAATTTTACCTATTAAGTCGTATTTCAGTATTTAATGTTTATTATAATGAAGCACATTGTTTTGTATCATTCTTTGATGCTGAAACACCACTCTCTGAATGAAAATCTTTCCCTTCTGAAATGGATTTTACCGTCCAGTAAAAGAGGCTTTCTAATCAAAGTCAAGTTACAATGTAAATCATATTTTCATGGTGCTAAAACTTCAAGTTAGATATATAAGTAAAAGACATACAGTAATGTTTTATATATCTCTGGACAACATCTGTCTCAGAGATTTGAATGTACTATAATAAGGTTTGATTTAAAGGCGCACTCTTTAGTTTTCTGGTACAAATGATATGCACAATTGCAGCTAAAACAAAACAGAAACACACACTCACAACACAAATGCTGCTCAATTCATCCCAGTCACATGGTTGATACACATGGTTACATAGTTGATTGTGTACTTGCCAAGACCACCTCCCTCAGTCCTCCAAAACTAAAACAAACAACAGTTAGTGCCATGCCATGTTTCTGACTAGAAATAGAAGCTACAGAGTGCTCCTTACAGTACTTAATTTTTGATGTATAATGATGGTGCACACTAATACCATGTATTCATTCAGCTTTCTGTAGTAAACATAGTGAGAATTAACTGAAAAAAATGCTGAAATAAAGTAAGGTGAAATGCCCTAAATGTTTTTTTCTGAAACAGTTGTAAGCGAGAGATGTTCCCTTCCTGTTATATTGCACACTATACATGTACAGTGCCTTCGGAAAGTATTCAGACCCCTTCACTTTTTCCACATTTTGTTTTGTTATAGACTCAATTTAAAATGGATTAAATTAAAAGAATTTGCCATCAATTCACACACAATACCCCAGAATGACAAAGTGAAAACAGGTTTTTAGAAATTTCAGTAAATTTATTAAAATTGAAATACAGAAATACCTCATGTACATAAGTATTCAGACCCTTTGATATGACACGCAAAAATGTCATCAACAAATCACTCAATAAGTTGAATTGAGTCCATCTTAATGCAAGGATAATAGTTCATGTAATTTGGGAATGAATATCTTTGTTTTTGTAGGGTCTCTGATTTGCATAGGAATCAATTACACACTGTGTGGATCAGGTTGTCATTAGAAACTGAGCAAATGGAGAGGAACAAAACTGCTCAGGAATGCGACCCTGAGGCCTGGGGAGACTTCAAAGTTGAATGGTCAAGAGGAAAAATCACAGTCGATGGGACAACATCATCTCAGTCACTCTACAAAATTGGTCTATAACCAAGTGGCCAAAAAGAATCCCTTAATGGAAAATAATCTATCTCATATCCATAATTGTGTTTGCAACAATGAATTCAAGTGATACAGCAAAGAAAGTGGCTGGAAATGTGTTTATTTGGTTTTACTACAAAGCATTACATTTGGTGCAAATCCAGCACATGCAATGCAGTTTCCGCACCATCTCTTGTGTGAAGAATAGTGGTAGCTGTATCAAGTTATGGGTATGTTTGTCACTGGCAGGGACTGGGGAGATTGTCAGGATCAAGAGTTGGTAGTGACATCCTAATTTACATAGTGTGTAATTGATTCCTATGCAAATCAGAGACCCTATAAAAACAAATATATGAATTACAAAATTACCTGAACTATTATCCTTGCATTAAGATGGACTCAATTCAACTTATTGAGTGATTTGTTGATGACATTTTTGCATTTTAGCTAATTTAAGAGTGTCATAGCAAAGGGTCTGAATACTTACGTACATGAGGTATTTCTGTGTTTCAATTTTAATAAATGTATTGTTTAAAAAATGTTTTAGTATTTCTAAAAACCTGTTTTCGCTTTGTCATTCTGGGGTATTGTGTGTGGATTGATGGCAAATTCTTTTAATTTAATCCATATTAAATTGAGTCTATAACACAACAAAATGTGGAAAAAGTGAAGGGGTCTGAATACTTTCCAAAGGCACTGTATATACAGTATATAGTGACCTTTTGTCAGCACAGAGTGCATCAAAATACAGTGATTGCATGAAATTTGACATTTTCACCTTTTGTTTTTAGCTTTCTCAGTGTTTGATGGAGCTGCTGTTTGATAACCACTTCTGGGTCTGCTAGTAACCAATGGCACAGGGGGCTAACCCCGCAGTTTATCTTGGGCAGTATTTAAAGCAGCGATCAAAGCTGTACAAACCAATTGTCATCATGTTTCTCCGGAGGGAATTTTGGAGTACATTAATGCTCCTTCTTTGGGAAATAATTGTGCCACTCTGTGACTTCATTAGGTCTCCTGGCTGTTTCAAAAGATGTTCTCTCTGGAGGTTGGAAGCCACGTCGCTGGCAGACAGCATCCCAAGGGGCCGAATGAATAAAAAAAGAGGGATTATAATGAGATTTAGCTAGCCATGACCAGGATTGGGTTTTTTATTATTCCATTGGCTGGGGAGAGAGGAGGAGAGGGACATAAAGAAGTGTGTTGCGGTGGTAGGACCCACACTAGCCATCTGCCATGGGGGTCCACTGGTAACAGGCCAATGCATGGTTATCATTAGGCATGGGTATCAAAGGGCTTCTTCTCTGGAGATTACTCGATAAAAACTATGTATAAACGTCATCCCCTTTTCACATGGAGCAGAAAGAGAGGCTGCATTTAATCAGAATCAGGAATGATAATGAGTTAACATTGTAAAATGAGAGAATAGCAGAGTGTTTGCCTTGAATCTCTATATTTTATTTGTTAATTTTAGTCTCCAGAAAGCATAAGCTGAGCAACCAGACAAGTTGTTTCATATTAATAGGGGAGCCTTAGGTGATAATTAAAAATCCCCTCTGGCGCAAAAGCATGGCTGTAATATTGCACTGGAGTGAGGCTAAAGAGATGCATAAAGCCACTCAGAAAAGGTTAGTTGTGCTTTTGATGATAGTTGCCTGTGTGTTTCAGGTGTACCAAAGGCTGCACCATGAGAAACTGTTGATTGACTGATGGCACTTGTTTATGTCTGTCTGTCTTGCTTTTTCACCCACCGTATGTGGCAGCAGCGATCCAGAGATCAAGACCATTGATCATGGCCTCTCTTTTGGCCAGTTATTCTGAAGTGCCAGAGACTGCTGCTGTAAAAAAAAAAGAGAAAAAATCAATAGGTTTCCATTATCCGGTTGGGCAGTGTCACTGGCCTGTCAATGATCCCGTTACAGTCGCAGTACAAGGGTGACATAGGCCCCCACTCAATCGCCGCTGACAAGAGGAAAACATGCTGACAGCCACCAGAAACAAGTTGGAACACATATTTGCACTTCAAGCAGTCGTCCAAGGAGGCATCGTGCGAGGCCACCACACGGCAAGGGGCAAGCTCAGTGGGGATGGAGGGGGGGTGGGAGAGGGGGTGTGGATTCCCAGCCAGCCTGCCTCAGCCACTGTCTGACTGTCTTGCTCCCCACCACTCATGCTTTTATCCTCCCATAAATTATTTACCTTTGGATACACCAAAGGAAACCCAGGTGCACTGATTGTGGCTGAAAGAAATTCATCAACTCCATTGCCCCTTCTCTCTCCCCCTGCTACTCTTTGGCTGCTCCTGAAAGTTTAGCAACGAATTGAATAATCCATGTAATATTATGTTTCTAGCATATATATGAATGTTTCTAAGAATTATTCATGAAAATATACTTACTATGGAAAGACTTACCATGGAAAGTTGTGCCATTGAAGACTGAGCATACTGTAGTTATATTCAAATTTGAAAATGTGTAATTTTCTTGACCCTTTAGAAAGTGTTGCAAAAATGCAAAATGCAATAATAGTACAACCTGGGGGAACATGGCCTTCTAGTCCAGTTTCTCAATTCTCAACACTGTTTTAATGACGCATCTAGCAGCGAAGTACAGTCTCTGTTGTGATGATGACACACTGACATAATCTCAAATGATGTTTGTGCTATCACAGACCGTGGAAAATTGATCATATTTTAGTTCTTGATTCATTTATAAGCTTACTTTTTAGTGTTACTGTACATTTCAATACATAAGAGTGAAGAATAGAATTATGTATTTTGTAACTGACTGCATTTAATTGCCCCACAATTAAATAAAACACTTCCAAAATACAAGGTATTCAGTGTTTGAAACATGGGTCTTCTCATAAATCTATGCTGATTAGGATTGGTGTTTCACACATTGGATGAAAGGTCAACCTCTCCCACTGACCAGTATGGACTGAGTAAGGAAGACATCAACCACTCCATAAAAGAACAGAAATCAATACATTTTGACAAGGATAAAAACTGCTTGGGATGCACCATTTTGGTCCTCAAAAATATGCTTCATCTCTTGTCAAATGCCATTGTGTCTCCACTGCCTGACAAAGATTAAATCAAAACATATTCAATGGACCGTGCCCCAATACCCTATATTCTACACATATACATTAGAACCAGTTTTGAATGCGAGTGTATAACAATAATGTTGTTTCTGTCATGAGGATTTTACGCTATTCCGCTGTACTTTGAGGCAGAGATTTAAGATATTCTAAATAAATAAACCATTATTTGCATCTATGACACTTACATAAAGGTTAATGAATAAAAGGAATGAAAAGGCATACGATTATTATTTCCCTCTAAATTACTTTAACTGGACAGTTTTATCTGGACCTGGGGCTTAGGGCATCATCTGACATCCTGTAAAACACTCCTCATTAATGTACCTTTCTTCGATAATAAAATGCCAACTGTTTTTCAATTAGACACAATTTTCCCATTTCCTCTATCTTTTCTAATGTACCAATTCAATTCATGATGACTGTTGGGAATTCAGGTTAATATGTTGACAAGATTTAACAATACCGGGTCATGTTGCACAACACGCTTGACTGGTTCCGTTCAGTTCAGCAGCTGACAGGTCCTAATCATGTATTGCCCTAAAGGCACTGGGGCAGAGCGGATTTTAATTACTGAATTATAGACTAGATTGCCAGCGTTAAATTGAGACATAATTAGGGCTAGAATTATAATAATTGTTTCTGCTAATTGAGCAGACAAGCGCGGTATGGTGCAATTATACAATATAGTATTTAAGATTTATACATATGAAAATCACACGACTTCGTTTTGATCAATCTAGCGTTAAAGCCAACATGTAGGATTCTCTCAAATATCTGATATTTTCCGGGAATGTGGTTGGTAGGCTTCTTCTCTATGCTCGGTTTTGTCTCGATTTGGATAACATCAATTGTGTCATATCCTGGGCCGCTCAAATGGCCTCTAAAATATCCCCTGCTTCATAAGTAAAATAATCCATCAAATATAAGACTACTCTCTGATAAATTGCCCAGGCCTATACATTTAGTTTGGATAAAACGTACAGTAAATGTACAGTAAACAACAGTGTTAAGCCTATACCGTGATGCTAAAAACATCACAATACAGTGCAAGATGCATTATGCAATGACCATTTATTGTAGATTGCACTATAGGCTACAAATAGGTAATTCGCACTTGAATAGTGTGCTAGTGTGTGTATTTAGGCTATATCCTCTTTCCTCTGCGGAAACTGTCTGCTATTAAGACGCAGGCAAGCGTGGCTGATGTCAATTCCAATAGCACGTTTCAGCACTTATGTGTCATTTACAATAACAAAAATAATAATGTCGTCCAGAGTCCTGCTTAGACCATGACATTCTCGATAGTGATGTAGCACCTCTGGCAACGCCATTATTTCCTATTAATTACTTGCTAAAGAATGCCTTTAGAAATAGAGGTAGGTGTGACGGAGAGCTGGTCAGCGAGCAGCTGCCCTTCATCCCTCTAGGCGCAGACTGACCTCCTTTTTTTACTTCAATAAATTGGAGGCTTGACAAGCCATAAAACGAAAGAGATTTGATTTGGATAGGGTAAGAAATGCATAATATGGGCCAGAAATGACGAGTCAGACAAGACATGTCGCGCGTGAAATCCCTGTCCCTCCACGAGCGTTAATCTGTTTTGGAAACCGAGTGCCTGCATCAATCCATCCTAGTAGCCCAAAAATGTTAGGCCTGTAATGGATTTGCTTTATATAAAATGTAATTTTGTTATGTAAATCTGAATAGGCTTACTCAGTATACTTGGTCATTAGCCTATATAATTGATGTCATTAAATTAGATTCATGACAAAAGCCTAACTACACATTCCTCGAAAACACTGATGTAAATCAGAAAAGTATGATATGTATTATCTTCCTTGTTATGATAAATTCAGCAACAGTATTTTTTTTTATTTTTTTTTGCTGTTGATCATTTCAAATGAAAGAACATTTGGATTTGAGCCAATCAAATGAAATCGCGGGGATTGCCTATCAATGTTAGCCCCACAAATCCGCAGTCATGAAGTACTGTAGCCTGTACGTACAGATATGCAATTCTATTATGTAACGCCAGAGGACACTGCTCTTTGCATTCTGAAGGGCAGACAACCAAACATAAGGTCTATACATGAAAATAAAGCCTTCACTCATGTCTTCTGTTTGGAATTGACCTGAGCAAAATAAAATCCTTTTCTCATAACACTTGACTATGACAGGTGCACTATTCATATTTGCATTTGTTTTACATTTTAATTCCCATTATCAATGAAAGTGGGCTCTGTTACTGAAATTGTATAAAATGAAATGCATGGCTGATATAGGGCCCTGTGTATATCTTTTCACACGCTCATTTCAGATATGTACCTCAAAGAAAGTGCTGCATGCAGACAATTCCGATTGCCTTATCAATACAGTCTTATATGATCGAATGCAAACGGCTGCAGCAGAATGATTGCAATGAGTTCTAATAAAGATGTACTTATACTTGTGTTTTGTGAATGTTGTTGACCACGTTCATGCCATGGGATAAGGTATTGTATTCCAGTACAATGTATAAATCTATAAATGAACTATATTTGTTGAATAGCCTATCATTGGCCAATTGTCTAATAAGTCAGTTAAAGATACTGTAGGTCCTACGTTTTCTAGATCAATCTAGCTTGTCTGCCTACCGATCATGTTCATTCTTCCTCTATTTTCTTTGCGCACGTCGAATTGTCATCATTTGTTCAGGCGTCACTCGTTTTGTGTTGTGTTTGCGATTGTGATTGAGACGCCTCTATTGTAAATATTACAATGAGACTTTGACTAATGGTTTAAATCCCTCTCGCTCCGATCAGTCTCCCCCGGCCCCAAAGGTCACAGATCGAATTTTGAGAATTTGGAGTAGGCCTACACGTCTGTTTTTTGCGCATGCTGAGACCCATTGGTAATATGGGTCCTACAATGTGGGAGTATCCTACAATATGGGAGTGCCTACAATGTATTTTAGTAAATGTATTTTAGAAATTGAGTCGGTTTGAGAATTATTAGGGTATCAGGCCTATTCCTGTTCGTGGCAATCGGATGAGGTCGCTTTTGTATCGCATGGATAGGCCTAACGGGTACTCTTGCCTGCGTTATAGACTCATAAGATTGATCAAATAAAACGCAAATTGTAGGTTAGTCTACATATTTCATAAGACTATCCTGCAGTCAACTGTGTTGGATTACACTCGCCATTATTTGAATGTGATGAAGTGAAGATAGGCCTTTCAAACAGAAGGCGCCGTATCAACGTGGAAATCGAAGTAATATCACCACTCAGAAACATGGTATCATGTTATCATGCTGAAATATTACATGTGAATAAAATCCCAGATACATTGTCTCAGAATTGCGCATGTGAAACAATGGCGTGTCTGTTGTTTATAGACAAATAAACAAACAAACCCGCATTGCAAGACGTCAAATGGTTTCTAGTGTCTGTTTATTCTACAACTTAAGCATGGAATAACTCTACAATGTGTATTGCTTTGCTGGCACTTTTTGCTTTGTTGATATATTTAATTGCGACCCAACTGCATACTGGAGTGGAAACAAGTTCCAGGCGACAAGTGAATATATGGAGCAAATGACAAAACAGAGAGGGAATAACTGACAGTTAAAAAGACAGAGGATGTGCTGCTAACAGGCAAACGCACCAGTACAAAGTCACACATACCTTTGAGAGCACAGTTTGTTTTATAGCAGATCTCCCGGGTTGTAGCTCCTGTCGATTTGCTAGGAAAAAAGAATAAGCGAACATGCCCTGTTTAAGAAACAAACATGCAGATTAGATGGGATTTTGACAGCACACCTTACTAAGACTTCATGTCCCACAGCTCATATACCAACAGAGTAAAAAGGCTCTCAGCACGGTTGACGACATTTATAGTCACTCTGCAAACATAAATGCAAATAATGATGGCAACTTGGAACTAATAATATGTTTTTAACCTCTAGATACAAAATCGAATGAACAGTTGAGTTTAAATCACAGTTAGGCTACTAATAATCCACTGTTAATCTAACGAAAATGTTAGTGGTCAAACGATCATTAGCCTATAATGTAATGGCTATATGAAAAACAATTAGAGACAGACTAGTTTTATCAGATGTGAAGGAAATGAGAAACTCGTCATACACTTTCAGTTTAATAATTCATTTGAGTAGCCAGGTTCTTTTTGGCTGCTTGAAAGATTCAAACCTGACAAGGCTTGTGTAAAATTTCGCTGCTCGTCCTGGGAGTTGTCACCTGTTATATGTGGTACTTACTGCCTGTCACCGCAGGCTTACAGCTTCTCCTCACTCGCTCACCTTCCTACCGATGCCGTAATCACTCGCGGTCTTGACTGCTATAATGGAGCATCTTCAGGAGTTTGAAAAAAAATGGTATTATATTGGTAAGACAGCTACCGCAAGACAACAAATGCAAAGAAAGTCAACGTGATGTCTCCAAATTCAATCCCCTCTTTCCACCCTGAGACAGACCTAAATATAAAATGTAAGACAGATCAAAATCGATTCCTTTTTTATTCCACACTTATTAAAACGAATGTATGCATACTTTTTAAAAATGTTTTATCAGCCTATACATAAATACTATAATACTATAAAGAATTGAACTTAACTGGCCATTTGTATGATAGCTTCCCCAAACACATCTAGGCTAAAAGGACCTATATTCAGTTTAACGCATCCTATTCAGAGACTAAGCATGCGTATAGCACTAGGCTATCTCAAGAGTCTCTAATGAACGTGAGGCAGTAGGCCTACTTCTCAACGGGGACCCACTGTGTATGGATTTCACTCCAGCTGAGCAGCAATTACACATCAATTAGTGTATCTTCTGGTTAAGGGCAACCAATTAAAGACACCCATTTTAAAACATCGTCAGAGAATGTAAGCCATATCATATGTGATAGCCTATTGCATTATTAGATATTCTTGAATGGTCACCTGGATCCCTTCAAATGGTTATATTTTGACACTTCAATTGCTTTTTTTTAAAGTAATATTTTAGGCCGAAGTCTAATGAGACCTGTTCACGATGGTGAAATGTTACAGAACATAATCGTATTGTGTAGAAGTATGAGTTTCCATGCCTAGCATGGGGTCCCATATGCCCACAGGCCTATTTGCAACGCTGTGAGGACCCTGTAGGACCATGTTGAGACTGTTCAACGTGAAATCGAGACGGTGGCTAAACTCTTTGTAAGGCCTATACTGCTCAGCAAACCACCACAAACTGTTAAGTATTCCATTCTACGCGCCCGCCATCCCATTTCCAAGGTTGATCTAATCACCAGATCAACAACTGGAATCTATGAGAGAACAAATAATGGAGATGAAATGAACAAATGATTAGCATGCTGTGAAAAGTACAATACGTTTCTTATTTAGCATTTAGATAACTGTCTATCCTGAGGAGCAAGCTTCAAAGTTGAACCCAGTTTAGGCGAGGGGGATTAATTCTCTCTACTGCATGCTTCATTGAATCTCTCATTACCAAACTTTGTCTGTATTGATGTTAGATTTGATTGAAGATTAGAGCATTTAGTAAATCTTGCTTTCCCGCATGTATCAGGCTTTTTCAAGCGCGCAGCACAGCGCCCGTTGGTCAATACCCTCACTTTTATCCAGTGTCTGCTTCATTTAAACTTAATCAACTCCATCAATGAACTGGAACAGCGAAACGTCCCCCTGGAACAATGCTGTTCTTTTGTTAGATAATTCTTTGCTCTCATTCCCAACCCGGTGCCGCTAAATCTAAAATTACACTATGATGAACTATTTCAATCAATATGATAATGAAAATTGGTTTGGGTGACTGTTTGCAGGGCTTAAGAAGGTATAGCCTATGTGACATTTCTAATACATCTTCCCCTCCATGCGCAAGTCGAGATCTTCTCCCCCTGCTGTTGCAACCCCCTACCTCACTTTTTATTGCCCCATCTTTTCACTGACACTGACTATTGCTCACACGACTGAAAATGATGTATCTCCGCCAGGGAAACGCTATTGCCATATTGGAAACTGAACCTTGTGCATTGTTTTCTTCTTTTTTTAAATAAATTATTTTCACTGCGTTTCCTGTATACCAAAAAGCATCCCTCAGCAGAGTGTAGATCAATCATTGGTGACACTATTGCAGTGGAGATAGTGTTTTTTTTTGTTGCATTGGTTGCACGTTTTGCCCTTGCGCGCGATCCAATGCCTAGTACAACCTAGTTCATCATTTTTATACTGCTACCAAAAGAGCAATTTCGAAAGTATTTGCAAGGAAAATGCACGCCCCCATCTGTTGCCATACTAATAAATGTGCCACCTTCTGGGGCCATCCAATGGTAATCATACCTTTAATGATCATCTGGCGAGTGATATACAACTTTCCATAACAAGACTAGGCATTTTCTGTTTTTACATTTGGATAGCTCCTCAATTGGCCAATGTCAAACAAGGACATTTTATGATTTGTTTGACTTCTGAATGCATAAACAAAGCCACTATTTTTGTTCTAAGGGATTTTCAAAATCACGATGGGGGTGTGGGGTGTCCAATCCTTCTCCCTCCTTCCATAGACATTCTTAGCATAGTTAGGCATCATGCCCTGGATAGGCCTATACTTTGGTATTAGTGCCCTCTCCGTCACACATCTTGGTCATGTTGTGATACCATCTAACACTTTACTAATCTCATTTATATTAAAACTATTCGTTTCGGGAATTCAATGAAAAAAAACATTTTATAGATGCATTATACCGGGGATTACTGTTTTTATTACTCAAAACCTCTGGGTATAGAATTACCATATTTCTACATCTCAATTACACATCTTTGTGAAAGGGTTTAATGCAAACACTAGTTACAATTTCACACATCAAAGCTCAATACTTTAATTAAGAATAGCCTAGCCTAAAATATTAATAATAAAGTCTAAATCCTGTTGAGTCTATTTTGGGCCCTGGCTGGATAGCGACATTTAGGCTAGGCCTATTATAATCAAAGGTTTTCAACCTTATAAGGCATTATTGTCTATGATAGCAGTAGGCATACCTCATAGCCTACTAGTGCCTGATTCGCGCCAAAATTCGAGTTACGCGCGTGTTGGAACAAACGGCGATAGGATACTGCAGAAAGTGATGCTCATGCTGCTGGTGGAAGTAGCCCTACGTCCTGTGTAAGAAAGCCGAACCGTGGAGACAAACGTATCACATATTCAAGTTCAAAATCTTATTAGAGACCCAGCTGCCAACTTCCCAAGATAAACAACTGCTCGAAACTTGCGAGGGAGGCATGCATCAGAATGGGACCAGATCACAGTAGGCCTACTCCTGGCTTACCCCTGGCTTACCCCGTCAAGCATGTACCATGAACCTGATACAGTAGTCTTCATAATGCCCACCCTGAAAAAACATACCGAATTGCCATGTGTTCCAGTGTTATTTCATCATGCATGCAAGTTGCCCCAAACGCTGCCTTTATCAAAACAAGGCTACATCCTGCTAGAGACAGCGGGACCGCAACTACAGGTTGTTGTTGCCCTTTTCATCGGGTCGCCCTCAACTGGAAAAAAAGCATATGCCTACGTCGGTTTCAGTCCGTGCGTGCTACATTTTCAAGATGCATGGTTCACTTCAGGCATGTTTTTGGCATGTTTTTCATGTTGGCAGATATGCACATCCATGGACGAAGGCTAGGCTACTGTTTTCCCACCGCACCGATGTATCCCATGGATAGTTGTTTTAGGGACCCTATAGAGGCCAAAAGTAAAAGCAATGTCAAACATTCCTTGCATTACCATATCTATGTAAACATTTTTGGCTAACCGAGCAGTGCTTTTATCTACAGTTGTGTGGGTGGAGACGCCGATGTACAGCCCAGCACAGTGGCCACATGTTTACAAGTAAATCATCATGCAGGTAAAAAAACAAACAAACAATAATTTGTGTTTCTCTTTGTAAAACGTGTTTATTATGACCTTAATTGAAGATGATCCAGTTCACAATTAGAAGGATAGTTGGATATGGATCATATGGAATTGAGATTTTGACTTTGTGAGTATCTACACAAGACTTGGAATCCTAACTTAGACAGTAGACATGTGTTTTTTAGGGATGAGGAAGACACTGGAAAAAGGTGACATGGACATGAATGAATCATCTTAAAGTCAGGTAAAGACATACCTACACTATTCATAATACGTTATTCAATACTTTAGGTTATTTCAAAGTTGGCCTCACCACCTTGCATTAAGGGTGGTACTGTATGAACCAGTATGACACTGGTTTTGAGTGCATTATAATTCACCTGTATGTTGTTACAGTACAGTTCCTACTGTATCACTATAAACCATCTAGTGCTAGGGACCAGCTAGATATATCTTATGACACATTGGCATGTGTTATTTGCCTTTGTTGCCATATTTCCACCCTCAATGCTGGAAATGAGTTGAGAGGACACAAATACTGAACAGATACAGCACCCTGAACATCAAAGACAAACAGGCAGGTGTATCAGGAACAAACAGATTGTGTGTGTGTGTGTGTGTGTGTGTGTGTGTGTGTGTGTGTGTGTGTGTGTGTGTGTGTGTGTGTGAATGCACGCTCACCCAGGTGCTCACATGAGAATTTGTTTGTGCATGTGTGAGTCTACCATACCTGTATGTCGAGACATCAGAGACTGCCAGATTGTAGGATTGTACAGGACTTTCCCTCTTTGTTTCTCTCCCTATCCTGTTCTCTCAGCTGAAGTGGGGCCTGAGAGATAGGCCCTAGATCCTTTAATCTCACGGTCACCCAGTGTGTGTAAATAGCTGTCATGTTTCATTGACAGTCTGACATGTGCTCTACATGAACATATCCATGGGTGTATGCAGTGTATTCTTCTGACTCCATGTTTGATGAGAAGATATGTAGGAGTGAGGCATTAAGTGTCAGTCATTAAGGCTTATGTGATTAAGACAGGCTACTACCAAGGGACACCTTTTGTTCTGGTCTGGTGACACTCGAGACACAACATACAGTACATGCGTATGTATGAATCTGCATAAAATACAGCACCTGGGATTAAAATAGACGTATATACTGTAGATTGGGCACACCTGAATAACCTTTTGAAGTAGCCAATGTGAAACAGTGAATAACGTTTATTGACTTATGATTTTGTGTGTGTTAGCTTGTGTTTCGTTTCCCCACACCTTGAGTAGACAGCATATCTGTGTCAGACTTTTTGGTAGTTTTGGATATTTAAAAAAAATCAATAGTAGGGCTATGAAGTTGAATTGAAGTTAATCTCACTTTTTATTTTTTTAATTGGAATTTCGATTTGACTTTGTAGACTGAATTAAACGGAATTAACCCTGATGTACACATCTTTGCTTAGCTCCTCACAAAACCAGGAACATGGTATGGGAATGTTTGCTTGAGAAAGTGTATGAATGAGATACAAATGTATTAGAAGATTAGCTTGACATAAGATTGAGGATTGTAATGAGTGAAGAATGATGATTACTTTCCTTTTGTATGTGGTCAAGAGGGAGAGTGTGTTTTTGTTCACTTATATGAGCAAAACATACTGCACTCTGTGTCCATGCAGCACTCCTTGTGGTACAGTAGGAAGGTACATGGATTTGTTAGATATTTCCCTTGCCATATGATTAAAATGAATTGGTTCAATCATGGCAAATTGAATATAGATTCCTTTTGTATTTAGCATTATAGTTGATAAATTGATTGACATATTTCATGGCTAGGGTGGGTCACAGAAACACAATACATCTTGCATCCTATTTATATTTGCTCCCCTGACTCACAAACACTCTGCTCTCATCTACTCTCCAATGGGCTGGAACTGGAGAGATCGTAAACATGTAACTAAAGAGAATATATGCATCAAATGAAAAACAGATGAAAAAAACATGCAATTATGTCCTTGATTGGGTTAAGTATTTTTCTGCCAGCACGCCAGCTATCAGTAGAACCTGGCCCAAATGGGTGGCTTCCAGCCCTGGGCTAGGCCCCAAAAACGCGTCAGGCCAGTGCCATCTCCCACCACATCTCCCATTCCTCAGATCCTTGGCCAGTGCGCTCCTCTCTCTCTACTCTATCGTCCCAGATAATGGAGCGCTCTGCTTCTGTCTGCCAAGGGCTCCATGGCTGCCCGGGAGTAATGACCTGAGGGGATACTTTGTGACAGGCAGGGGATAATAACGCCTCCAGCCACGGACAAAGCAGGCCCTAGAGGTCAATTTTTAAATACTTTATGTTTCAGACCAAGGTTAAGAGTCATTTGCTTTTGTTTTTAGGTCATAAACTGTATATGTAGAGTGTATACTTACTGTAAAGAGTTACAGATATAGTTACTATTCACTCTAGCAAGGCTGAGGTGAATGTTTTCATAGAATGCTAGTGATAATAGATTTTTCAGAAGATTGTGGAGAATTATTGTGGCAACATTTTGCATCTGTAGTAGACATGGTATACAGGATGTGCACAAGGGAGTGCAGAATCACCTATAAAAGCTTTTCCTGATAGGTTAATTGTAACAAAAGCACAGGGTTTTGCCCCATTGAGCAAAAGAGGATTGCGGAACAGAGGCTTGCGGAAATGGTGTCAAGCAATGTGTTGCCTGTTCTCCCCCTGCAGGGCCAGAGTTTGTCTGTCAGCAGTTAAATGCTTACCCCCACCCCCTCCCCTAACACACCACAATCAATTTACCTCCTCAGGGTCTATGAAAAACTCAAAGATTTGACCTTGTAGGCTCTAGCTTTGTTTCCCATCTCATCTCTTACACCTTAAACAGCACTTTTAAATAGTACAAGGATATATTGAAGTCAGAGGAACAGTTTTGAAGGCCTTTTTAAACATGAGCTATGTCACTTTCCTCGGGTCAGAAAACACAGTCTATAGTGGAGCCAAAGCAGGAAAGATACATAAAACATAAGATAAATCCAAGGCCAGTATCAAGCCACTCTATTTCTCTAAAACAAGAGGAATTAACAATTTAAAAGCTTAAAAGCATTGATAGCCAATGTCAATGGTCATTGTCGTATGGCGAGTGCACACTGCAATACAGGCAGGGAAGGGGCTTCTTGGCTCTCCACTTGTCCTAATCTGATAACTGTTCCCTTCTGGTGCTGCAGTTCTACCATTTTGGTCGCTAAAAGTTTAATGAGACTTACTGAGACAGAGATCCCAAAAGCACAATGATGCAGTACCGTAGTCCAATAGAATGAGACCATTTTGAGTAGGTTGCAGAGTATGTGAACAGTGCAATTCCTTGTTCAGTCATTTTGAGTGTGAAAGGGGCACCATACGGTTTGTGCTGGTAGAGTTTCAGGCGAAGATGAAGTGGTTAAGGATACATATGCTTGGGGGAAGGGCTGCTGTAATAGTGCTCAGCTGGAGTACGAGACTTGAGGGAATGCTTTGGGAGAGGGGACGAAGCCAAGAGAGAGAGGAAACATACTTCACTGTATTGATTTTGTCGATCGTCTTAAATGAGGGGCACTTTAGGCCAAGGGCTCACCTCTGCATTTTCTCTGCACGCCCCTGCTGTTCTATGTACAGTATAGTATAGTGACAGAGTCCACTAACCAAGTTCATAATCAAAGGAGGTGGGAGAGGTACATTACAGTGCATTAGATAAGCAGGGAGACAAGCATATGATTTTTAGATGAATCGAATATAGAATTGTAGTTAAAGCTAAGGCTCCTTTGGATTTTGGCTCATAACAATAGTTGTAGATAAAAAATAAATGCAATGTACCATAATTATCAGAGAATGCATATGTCAATGCAATGTCATTTTGTTGTCCGTTGTTATTTTCATTAATCAGACTATGATTATGGGATTGATTGAGTCATGTGTTGCAAATGTAAAATTCACACACAGCTACACTACCTATATCATAACTAGGCTAACATGGTTTAGAGTTGAAAGATCACTTAGCATACTGTATTGTATTGAGTAATTGCATGAAGTAAAACTCAAAGCTATGTTTTCCCACTCAGAGGTATGCATCATAACCTCAACTTCGTGATGCATGCTACCATTCATATTCATCAAACGTCACTCGATTACAAATGGCTTCTTAAGGCAAATATTGATTAACTCAAGCACAGCATCACTCTGCCTTAAGTGATTGTCCATAATCAATGGTGGCTCAGCTGTTTTTTTTCCATTTTTAGTTTGACTGACATTCCAAGTAAGGAACCAAGTGTTTCCCATTAGAGAACACCTCTGTTTTGTAGTCCCAGAAGTCCTGCATGGCTAGGACACATTTTATGGATTTGTTTCTTGTTATGTGAAGTAAATAACTGTCCGGTGGGGAAAGACGATAAGATCTGACCGGAACCCAATATAATGTACGGAGCCACTCTACACAAAGTAGTGGCCATGGACTTGACATTGGTGTTAAACCCCAAAGGTTAAGTCTAGTTAAAATGTTCATTGGTCACTGTCCTTCCTAATCAAATGGTCAAAGCACGTTTTATGAGATGACAGTTTTGTGTTTATTTTATTTTTTTGTTGATTGGGTTGAATCTGTCCCATGGTTAGGTAGCCTAGTATATTGAAGTATTGTTTTGATCTTATCTGGATCTTGTTTTTAGATCCCTTTGTTATCCCTTATGATTTTCTTTTTGTCTAGCTGGAGTCTAACCCACAGTTTAGTCTTGTTGAGAGAATAGGGAGGATTCCTTACAGGCTTTGCCCCCTCCATCCCCATGCTCCTGTCCTGCAAATCATCTTCTACTGTGTCTGTTTTATCACCCTCCTAAGCTTCCTCATCTCTTGTCTCTGTTGTTTCATTACAAAAGAATCCCAAAGAAACCACTGGGTGGGATCAATCAGTCGCAGACAGCTCTGTGCTTTTTCTTGTTCTTTATTAAAGTGTAATCAAACATCGGTTTAAGTGGAAAATAAATATCCAGATCTAATAAGCTGCTCAGCCGGATCATGTAAATGCAAATTTTCAAGCTGGTTCCCATCCGCCCCGCCGAGGGGAGAACACGCCGCTGCAATCGCCTCCTCCGCCCGCGATTGTAAATCAAGGAAAATAATGGCTGGATAATGACCAGTTTGCGGTCTCAAGCAGATTGAATGATAACAAACCACGCGTGTCGTGAGCAGCTTTTCATTTAGCATCCTATCATGGGGAAAGTGCGAAGCCCGGCGAACAGCTTGGCTCGCCTCATTAAAAGGGGTGTCGATGCCTTATACATTTTGAGGAGCACAGGGTGGAAAATTCACAAGACAAACTTCCTGATAGGGTTTATTGCCTGCCCATAGGGGCCTCCTGCTCTGCCGCAGGTAGGATTGGGATCTGAGCAGGCCAGCAAACAGCCAGATTGATTCCAGTCCTGTGTTTTTTATGTAAGAGAGAAAGAGTGAGAAAGAAAAGGGAGAAGAAAAACACACCTACTGTAGACATACGCTAAATAATAGACATATAAATTGCTTCGTTTTCTTGTTTGGGGTGATACCGATTTAGCTGCTAATTGGTGACAGAAACTGTCAAACGGGTGGCAGATAGTGATTGTGCTGGCTTCTGTCAGGATTAGGTGAGAGGAAAAAAAGCTTTCTTCTGGTGAAAGCAAGAAAGATATGATGGCAGTCCCCCCTCCCTCCCCTTGTCTGATATTTACCCAAAACATATTAAAAAGACAAAGAAGAGCGAGCAAAAGAAACAATAAGCTTGGCATTACGGACCCCTTCTCTCTCTTTCCTCTTGTGCTCTCACTTCCCCTCTTTTTTCTCTCCTCTCTGCTGTCTCCAAGATTGATCACCATGTTTGTAGAATTTTTTAGTGTTTGTTTGCGGGAGAGAACCAGACACACGCAGGCACACATACACGCACACACGCGCGTAGCACACACAATGAATCTACACTATTTAAATAGAGAGAGCGAGAGAGACAGATAAAGACTGACTGACTGATCTCTTGGGTGCGTCTCCCCCGAACCCTGCCTTGACTCTCCTCTCTTTCCTCTGGAGCATTAAAATGAACAGTAATTAGGCTTTGATACTCTGGCAAATGAACAGTAATTAGAGTCTGCTACTGCCGGTCCTCTGCCTAGGCTACTCATCGAATATTCACACCATTATTGAACGTTAAGATTAGCTTGCTGCTGCAGTGCACAAACAGTGTGGCATGGCAACGGCCCTTGCAGATGGTGTGAGGGGGATGGTGGTGCTGGTGGAGGGGGTGTGTGTAGACAGGTCGCCCGAGCCCGGCGGACCCTCAGAGGGGATTTTCTGGTTATTAGATCCTCGCCAGATCATGGGCCAATTATAAAGAAAACTGTCAGTCAAGGCAAAGTGGCTACGTGATTAGCGGAAAAGGACAAAATCAGGTGAGGAGTGTGAATCTTTCCGGGGGCAGCTTTGATTTGCTAATAAGACGGAGAGGGAGAGGACCGGGGCAGGGTCCCCAGCTGTAGTCCTGCTTTGCTCTCTTCATTTTCACTGTGACCTTCTTAGCACTGACGCTCTAATCTGTACGGTGGAGGAGACAGAGGGGATAGCTCTCGTGGGGGTTTCAGGGCCCGGGCTTTGACTGAACCACATGGGGGTCAGCCGCCAAAAATGAGAACCAACACCCCCTTTTCACAACCAGAGGGACCTGAGTAATCAAATTGTTTCTCCCCACAACAGGGGCTAAAGGCTGCATAATTGCCCTAATAGTTCTAAATATGCATATTCTTGATAAAAAAAAACACTCACTTAGAAAGATCTATGTCAGGGACGGGAGGAGGAGTGAAAGGACAAGAGGAGGGAGGGAGAGTCGCCGTGTCACAGAACATTTTTGGCAGAGAGGAGGTTGGCATTCACCAGTCTCTAATTTCTAAAAGCACGACAGTGTATCCTAATTTAGTGGCTGGTGGCCGGGGCTGACATTGAGGGGCGTGGCAGGGCCTTTCTTCAGCTGCGGCTCCTGGCTGTGGAGAGGCGAGCGCAGAGGGGAGACAGGCAGCACAGCGCCAGTGCTATAATGAAGCGCGCGGGACGGCAGGCCTGACAGCTCTGGCAGGTGATGCATGGGGCCCATGCTAATTCTTCAGCAAACCAGTGATGGATCCTGAAATCTTGACCACACATCCCATTAGCCCCTGTCTGTGACAGGAGAATAAAGATATTAAAAATCCAAGAGAACTTGGGGGAGTGTGGGGGCAGGGGGACACTGAGAGGGACGTGGTGAGCCAGTCAACGTACCTTACTGTACGCAAACTTGAAGTCCCCTGCAATATTTTCACCTGCAAAGTTATTGATGACTTAACCTCTGGGGTGCAGGTTACGGGTGATGGATACTGTACATCCCCAGCATGGACCGCCAGAGGATAACAAGGCAGACAGTGCATCACCTGCCCACTGCTGATAAAAATAGCATATGACATGCTATACTGCAAATATACTGGATATGATTTCACTGTATCTTTTAAAGAGACAAGCGAACTGGACTTGGCTGTAAATAGATAAGCTCAATGAATGATTTTCCATCGTCTTAGCTGTTCTGTGCACCACCACTGCTCCTGGCTTTTGCATTTCAGCACTCAGTGCAGGGGCTGTTTATTAGGGCCCTTTCTGCGGTGCTTGTCTCCAACAACCAAAAAAAAAAAGAAGAAAAACACTCTCAGCTATCAAGAATCCAGGTGTGTTTACCATGTATCTTTTATCTTCTTGTGTGGATCAGGATAATATTTTGGACAAGTTTTGCGTGAGATATAAATGACCTAGTCTTCGGACAAATAGGAAAACTAGTCACTAGGCGAGCCGACTTGCAGCCGGGTTCCTGAATCTTCGCTTTTCTCAGGGTTGACAAATAGCAGCGAGGAAGTTCTGGGGGAAACTGAGAGGTTACTGTGACAGACAAGGAGCACAATTATCACTCCATGATGAAAGAGCCATGGCGAGTGCGTGTCGCACCGTTAATTACCGTCCTTTTTCCACCGGCCTCTAATGTGAGGAAAAACACGCGATGACAAGTGTGTAAAAGAGCAAGCACTAAATTACTGTCAGGAAAAATAAACGGAGGATCGCGAGGCCCGCACAGTGATTTACGGGGGCAATTAGTCACCGCCCCACGGAGATGCTGAGGACAGCAGTGCGGCGGGAGTGTGTCAGGGAGAGAGAGTGAGAGAGGCACCCCCTATGCTCCACCCACACTTCACCCACACAGTTAAAGAAACAGGGAAGGAGAAGAGAAAGTTAGACGATGACACTCCATGCTCTTGGAGGGGTGACCTTTGTGTGGCAGTAGGCTCCTGTCTGCCTCCTCCTTGTTTTGAAGGGGATAGCTAAGTATAAGTTTTCCAGCCCAGTTTCTTATTTTTTAAATTAGATCATCATTGTTTATATATTTGTCATGGCAATAAAATTTGACATATTAGAAAATAGATAACACTTTATTTTATTAAATTGCTCTTATTGACTCCCTGTGTAGTAACACTGCAATTACTCTTGTAACAACTTTGTATTTGCAAAACTAAACTAGCCTACTATGTAACATCATATTACAATATAAAATGGTCTTTATATGTGTAGTGAATGGCAGGGGAGAGCAGCTTGCCCTAAGCAGGTATTGAACTCACAATCTTCTGCTTACAAACTGGCCACGCTAACTACAACACCTAGAGAGTTAACTCCCTTGCCGGAGATGCTAACAGGCCTGGACACGCCTCTCCGATGGCCTCACGGGCAGCATCCCACTTCTGACACCAGTGTAGTGAACGGCAGGGTAGAGCAGCTTGCCCTAAGCGGGTATCGAAGTCACAATCTTCCGCTTATAAACCGGCAGCGCTAGCTACAACACCAAGAGAGTTAACTCCCTTGGCGGAGCTGCTAACGGGCCTTACACAGGGTCGTTACATATGGTATAAACAACTTAATATAAAGTGTTACAAATGTTTTCTCATGGGGCCAACATTATTGAACAGATGATCTCTATTTATATGGTGTATAGTGTCCATGGCCATTAGCCATTGTGTTGGTGTATTCTACTACTATACAGAATGAATACAGAAATGTTCTCTTTTCAGGAGAAGACTTCAGAATACTTGAATTGCTAAACGTTTAAAATGAGCAGTCCCACATGCCGTCTCACATCAATGGACTATAATCGCTTCTAAAAGTGACACAACTAAGATGTTTGAGTTAAAAGCCATCTGCGCATCTCAGAATGATGCTTGATTTCTTTTCTCATGTTTCCAAACGGCCTCAGAAACAGAGGGAGGGGGCACGTTGGAGTCGTCATGTGTCCCTCATTTGTTACGCTCAACGTGAAACAAGCCTTTTATCACACATTAAAATACCTGCTGTACTTTTAAGAAATTAAAGCCATTGGGAATATGCCGAGCGGGTGAGGAGCCCATTGATATGTAATGGATGCTGACAGGTTGTGTCATATCATTTTTGTTAATTTCACTCATTCGAATCCATTGAACAAACATGGCATGCCCATCTCTCCCAGAGAAATACTACATCTCTGAAGTGATATTGTTGAACAAATTTGAAGTGGTCCTCGTTAAGGAATTGTCACATTGTGTGATATCTTACAGATAAGTGATGAAATGGAGCATTTGTCAAGCAAGGGGAAAACAAAGATACAGGAGAAAGTTTTGAATTACCAGTGTCTTTACATTTCCGTCACAGCTCGCTACTGTAGATATAGCAAGTGGATAGACGACCTCAATATATACAGAGAGCTTTGATTTCCTTAGAGCTCCTTTTCAACACTTAAACTCAGAATTGTGTGATATGATATTCCTTGTAATATATGGACGGAAATGATTTTGTAGAACAACAACAACAACATTGGATGGGGAAACAGTAAAGTAAGTGTTGTGAGTGACGTGGTGGTGGTGGTGGGGGGGGCTGACTTTCTCTTGGCCATGCAGTTCCAGTAGGGGCTACTGAGTGGATACGTGAGGTTGGGCTATGTTTCCAGGTCAGCTGCCTTGAGCATGCCTGGTTACAGCTGTCTTGTCCATCCTTATTGGCAGAGGTGCCATAAGATGGGGTTGCAAGGGGCCGTAAGTGGTGTGGAGAAAGAGGTGGAGTAGTTAACCATGGACGGACCATATGCACGTCCAGTAGAGCGCTCCCCCCTAGGCTCTACCACTATCCCTCACTTCACTGCATCATCAACTTCTTTGCGGGGTATAAGCGCCAGGACATCAAGCTTCCCCAAGCTGTCAGCCATGCCGTTCCCCTGGAACACGAAGACGCGAGATTGGAGGAGAAGAAGAAAAACAGCTGGTGGAGTCGGAGGTTGATGAGTACAGGAACCCTGGCAATGAAATTTAAAAATTTCGTAACTGTGTTACCTTCAGCCGACACTGGTGCTGTTCAAGGGCATCTTTCTTTGTGTCTGATGGGGGTCAATACATCTTTGTCACTTGCACATCTTATTTTTATCTTTAGTGCCCCTCTCCCCCACCCCTCCTCTGCAGTCACAACCATTTTCTCATTGTGGTGATATTTTTTCAGAACATACATTTTGTACGTCAACTCACAATAAGCTCTGTACTCCCGTTGACATTTATAATCAATATTAGTTTTCTAAAGGCTAACACTGTTCATGTCTCTATGAGATGTGCTTTGTCAAGTTATCACTGTGGAGTTTATCATTTGGGATTTTTCAATTTTCTGAACTCAATAAAAAAATAGCAATGGTATGACATGGAACGATCAGCATACAGCGCCCAGAAAATAATTAAGCATACGCCTACATGTACAGTAGAACCTACAATTATAATCTCAAATTGTACACATTTTCCTTAACAGTCAACTTCTTGTAACACTGATAGATATGAGTTAGATATGAAGGTAAAAACATTGTTTAAAAACTTGTCCGGTTGCCTGGTGAATTACACTGAAATGGTACCACAAATTGTGCAGCTAATTTATTAGATACCTCATTCCATATTTGAATTGCCGTCATTGTCATTTTTGAGTGGTGTCTGGTGGGTGTCTTTGTACTCTGATATCCATATATTGCGTGTTATGATTTTGTATTCACACATTTTTTCTCTGTTGTATGAAAGAAGGGGTGTGGTTTGCCAGTGAATCTTGTCATGTTGCCTCATTGAAATGGTGTTTAACATATGATGTTTGGAGGGAAGGATACCTCCATAATTCTCATGTGTTTTCCTTTTTAATGGCAGATGAAGTTAGCTTCATATCACTACTTGAATCTGACTGGGTCTTGTTGGATTGGCTTGTAATTCTTTTCTTTTTGGCGAATTATCTTCTATGAAACCAGTGTATGAGACCAGCCCTACTAACTGGCTCTGAAGCAAGATTTTGCCACTGAGAACAAGAGGTATAAGAAAGGGCCATGAATCAATCTGGGTAATGGGGGAAGGCCAAACGTAATAAATAATACAATAACAAGCCTAACTAATGAGCTGTTGCCAAGGTGCGGTTCACAGAATAGTCCCCTCGTACGAAACCCCACTAATAATCTCAGGGAGCCCGTGGATGATGAAGCATCGCCATAAGGCAACACCTGTGCAATTAAAACGGCGGATTCTTTTGCACGTTACATTAATTTCAGCCTTTTGTAAAGGCCCGATGAGCACACCAATAATCTAGTCTACTTGACTCCATGTCTAGCCGAAACAGGGCGTCTAATTAGGTAAAGGTAATTAATTAGAGATAAACGGAGCTAATCAGGGCCCGTTAGCGCTCCCTCTTTCTTGGCATTAAGACACTGAGGTCTCCTGGTTTCTCATTGGCTGCCCTGTCATCCGTTCAGTGAACATAAAAAAGATGTTTTTAATAGGCACTCTGATCTGAAGAAGACAGCTCCTTTAGATTGAGATAAGATTCCATTGCTTGTTAATGATCTTGTTAAATGACCCATTGGTTGTTAGATAATTGTTTGTGCATATGTACTTATTCTCTAATTATCAGCACAATTTGTATCCATCAGAGGTTGGTTAAAGTTGAATGCAATATGGCAATGGAATTGGGACTCCTTATAGCTTAATCATATTTCATGTTTGATAAAAATCTAAAAATGCATCAGCAAAAAATAGTAACGTGATAATATGGTAATGGAATGATAAACGCAAACCTTAGCAGGCTCCCACATTCCGCCTCACCATTAATTGGTAGATTATAGGACTCTGATTGTGCTGATGGTGGAAGATATAGTGCAATGTTTAACACAGCATCACATTAGCAGTGTATGGATATGAATTTGTGTCTTTCATACCACCACCGTTTCATGAAGAATACATTAAACCTCGTGCACTAAACCATCAGCTTTGCTATTATTTCAGTTCTAATTAGAATATAAAGGACTTGAGTTACGGGAAGAGCCTAAAATGCACGTGAGGGAATATTGCTACTGTAGTGTGTAGATACCCAGTGGTGCTGTAGTCGGAGGGAGGTCTCTCTTCTTTTGCTCATGTACCTATCATGTCTAATTGTCACAAATAGATATTCAAGTCTCCGCGTAGGGACAGAATATGTTATAAATGGGAATTAAATGGTTATTTTAATGAATGTTGACTTTGTGCAAAAGTGAAAAGAACATGGAACAGATAACGAACATTGAGAGAAGTAGAGATATGTTGGGATGCTCTGGTGTCGTGGGTCTTCATGAGGAGGAATAATTTAGGAAATGTTGTTATTATTTTTTCCCCTCCCTTCCTTGTACACAGGGGAGTCGTCTGCTACAAGGAACCAGGGCACTCCCTCGACACGCATCATTAGAAGGTTTTTTACAAGCGACAAGCAGGCTATTTGGCTGTCATTGGGATTGTTTGAAGAGAATATGTTTCTGTACCATACACAAGGGAGGCCCATATCAGAAAAAAAGCAGATCACCCTTGAGCACTTGACACCGCTGTTATGCATTTGTCAATATTAAGGCTAATAGATGGGGACCAGGCTGTGTAAAGGGAGGTTGCTGTTGCTAGCTGCCCCAAATGTGACTTGACCTTTAACCTCTCTTGTCACTCTCTAGCTGACCTGGTGTTTGCTAATTGCCATAGTGTGTATTATTCCCTGTTAACTGAACAATTCAAGTGCAGTGGTCTGGAAATATTTGTAAGTGGTCTGTACTGCTTTGCTAATAGTAGATTAGTGGTAGTGGAATGTAAATGATTTGTTTGGAATGGTCATGGACAGTATGAAGGAGTCCTGCACAGTAGCTACTGTATTTTGCAATTATCTGCCTGCTTTTTGCATTAATGACTCAGAAACATTATCTTACACATATCTTATTTGATACCATTTATGAATAATTAATTCTGTGATTTAACTGAAGTACAAACTGGGAAAAAAGTATGATTTAAAAAAGATAAAATGGCTAGTGTATAGTGATAACAAAATATAGTCCAGGTAGAAGACACACATAAGTACATAAGCAGCATAAAATAAAAGCAGAGCAATAAGGTGATGTAAAATAGACTGGAGGAGACAGCAGTGAGAAGTGAAGTGGAACCTGGTGTGGACATGATGGACTGTCATACGCAGAGCGTGCCCCATAATGCAGCCATCACTGGTCCAAAGTGCAGGGTGTGCGCAGCGTTTACAATTGAAATGAGACAGAATGGAGGCATAGAGATCCTCATTATATCATCTCCCTAAGGGCTGAGGCCAGCGTTTCAGTTGAGGAGGAGGAGACAAGTGCATCCTCACTGCTTCAGAGAGACAGGGCCGGTAACAGACAGGAGAGAACACCAATTCTCAAATGAGATTTAAAAAAACAAAGAAACAAACAAACGCACGCACACACACACACACACACACACACACACACACACACACACACACACACACACACACACGCACACACACACACACACACTCCAAGTAGTGGAGAATATTTTTCTTTGTGTTTGCTTGTTGTTCACCATGGGCAAAACAAGCAAACATGGCACATGGGCCACATCTGATTCCCTACTGGAGACGAGATGGTGAGGCGATGGCGGCAGTGTGAGGCGGCATTGCAGCACTCTGCCGTGTCCAAAAGTATCTGCATCAGTAGTGCTGATTGCGAGGCACCCGCTGGCGCTGTTTAGATAGTTTGACTACATCAAGCTCCCTTCCAGACGGCTCTTACTGGTGCGATTAGAGGAGGGTGAAGATGAAAGGTGTTCGGTGTATTTTTAAAATTGTTGATTTTCCGTGTAATGATAGCTCGTGTAATTAAGTGCTGGCTTCAGGCTCTGCGTGTCCTTGTGTGAAAAATCTCAATTATATATGTGCATGTGTGCGTGTGTGCGTGTGTACGTGTGTGTGCGTGTGTCTGTGTGTGTGTGTGTGTGTGTGTGTGTGTGTGTGTGTGTGTGTGTGTGTGTGTGTGTGTGTGCGTGTGTCTGTGTGTGTGTGTGTGTGTGTGTGTGTGTGTGTGTGTGTGTGTGTGTGTGTGTGTGTCTGTGTCTGTGTCTGTGTCTGTGTCTGTGTCTGTGTGCCTGCATGCATATACGTATGGTATGCCTCAGATTGATTTTTTGATTTTCTACATTGAAAATGAGTATGTTCATATCATACACTGCACAGTTTGTAGAGTTAGAATAACTTAATTCATATTCATCAAATTTTGTGGAGCAGAAATGTTATTTCTCTAGACTTTCGAAAGGATTATTTTCAAAAAGCAAATTACCTCCATTTGCTTCATTAAACCCCTTACCACACACAGATCTATGAAGGTTCTTTAGTCATCACTAAGATTAATCTTTATCTTCAGTAAGATAATAATTATCATCACGGAAACATTGAAAAATGCATGTAAATTCTTTAGACATTAGTGGTTGTGGTAGACTAACTGTTCTGCGGTTTTGCATTGATGAATTGTCATTTACCATCAATATCATGTGCACTCACACAGTTTATTGAAATGAATCTCACTGACAGCAAATATTTCCTCTTGGGTTGAAACATAAGCCAAACATTTTCTTTGTTTTCAGTTGTATGGTTTTCATGGTATGGATGACAGGATATTTTGTGTTTGTCTGTGTGTAAGAGGGGTAGAGGTGGTGGGAGTCAGGGGGGAGGGGATGTGGGAGGGGGGAGGATCCTGTAGGGGAGATTGTCAAAAGGGCTAAAATTGCCATGAGAGTAATTGTGTTGTTCCATGACATTCACTTCTGCTAAATGTAATCACTTTAAATAATGTCAGTGACATCTTGTGAAGTATTTGGTGGAAGATAAGGCACTATGTAGGGCAGGCATCATAGTGTGTGATCCCGACTGTCTGTGTGTTATCTTCTCTTTCATTAGAGATGAACAGCCTGGGGTGGGACGGGGGCGGGGGGAGGGAGGGGGCGCTTGTGTGTGTGTGTATGCAGGGGGTGGGCAGTGGGTATGGGAGGGGGTGGTTTCACTGAAAATGGTAAATAGGATTATAACAGTGCTTCAGTGTTGCCCAGAAGACAAAAGTGACTGATGATTAGCTTAATATTTGTTGCACAATGCACCATCGGCTGAACATTGTGAACATTTATTGCTAGTGCCAGGCACTTTCAGCAAGCATTTCATCACACCCTTCTCTGGCCCTGTGAAATCCGTTGTAATTTTACAAACAGTCACTGTGTTTGAATAGAAAAAAAGAGAGCACATGTTATCGGCGGCTGCCTGATGTGCCTTCCATACCTCGAGGCACGGTGCTGGAAAATTCTGCGTGAACTTTCGACACTTAAATGCTAAAATGCGACTGATTTGGGATGATAATAGGCACCCTAATAGAAGCTGATCCTTTGCAATGGCTCGGAGTCCTATTGCACGCTGCTGTAATGCAATGTGAGCCGACAGTTTATAAAAAAACTGAGGAAGGCACAGATACTGAAAGATAACACAATGCACAATCCTCCTTCCTGGCTGAGAGGGAAACATGTCTTCCAGGATGTTGTTATGTATCAGGCTGGGAGAGAGCTGTAGACTGCAACTAGAGCAGGAGATGGGAGGAGACAGTAAGTGAAGCTGGCAGAGTGAGGATCCAGGCAAGGGGCTCGACGGTGTAAAAATGGAGCTGACCCCTCAGCCCTCTAAGATCCACAAATGGACGGAGGCGTTGGACAGGACAGGCCTGGAGTCAGAGACCTGCTCAAGGTTGACAAGAGCTGGGGTCAACCTTCACGGAGCCCCCCTTGAATACTGTAAACAAGCTGCTGGAAGAAGCCTAAAGAGCTCGGAGCAGGAGTGCTTCCATGGTAATTCTCAGCTTATTGTCATGCTGAATTGGCCCTGTATCGTTGAGGGCTGCCTTACAGGGATTGCTCATCGTACTACATCAACCCCCCCGTCAAACACTGTGCACACAAAATGCTCAGCAATCACGATAATTATATGGTAATTACTGATATGGTTACATTGTAATTACTCCCCTCTTAATGAAAGTGATACTAATGCTCTCACAATTGAGGGATGAACAGACAAAGATTAGACAAAGACTAAGCATAATTTAAAAATACCAGGTGTAAAGAGATTAACATTTATTGATGGTAAATAATCTTTGTGTATATTGTCCTTGTACCATGACTGTGAGTGGTGGCCATTGCCAGCAGGCAGTTCCAATACTTGAGTCCATTTACATGATAGTGCTGTCTTGACTTGATAAATTGAAAGAATATTGTGGGGGTAGCTGTGCGTCTAATTATTGGGGAGATGAATTTTCCTGGACTATGTGTTCTTTAAAATCCGTCTGTTGCTGTAAATCACCTCGTCAAGGGGCAGGCGTCCTGTGGTGCCCATGTTTCAAGCTGACAGAGTGTTTGTTAAGAAGTTTAATTAGTAACGGGCGGTCTCCAGGAGTGGTGTAAATGGGGGAGATGTCCCATTCCTGCTCGCTCTATGATGGGCACCAAGGCACAGACAGAACAACAGAAAAAACATGTTGTTATTATTATTATTATTATTATTATTATTATTATTATTATTATATGATGATTGTTTCCTTTTACTTCCAACAGCTTTTTATATATTTCTCACACTAAACTGAATCTATAACATAGAATCAATTTCACATTGTTGGAATCGGAGCAGTGTGTGATTAGAAGAATAGTTAGTAGTGTACGTTAAGAAGAAACCCTAAATTCTACAGTCTCCTCGATGATTCAGACATTTTGTTGCATTATATTTATACTTGTGGTTATCGGTGCTGCCTTTCAAGATTTCTCTTTTAAAAAGTGGTCATGTTAGTAGCTATAGTCTGCGCCTGCATTTTCAACATCATTATAACAATAATAAGATAACTCTAATCAAGTTCATCTATTTTAAGGCTCCTCTTCCTCAGTGTGGATATTACAGCAAACACAGCAGGCCCACTCAGAGAGAGAGCCGGAAACCGCCAGCAGTGTCATACACGCTCGCATTATTATTATTTCTGATGCATTTAATATCCCCGGTTTTAGCTTTGAAGACAATCTTTGGGGAATATTGAATCTAGCATTCTCTTCTGCCCTGAATTCCTTGTACAGACGAAACTTAATTAATTAGCCCCATACCTATAGGCAGACTTTTTCATTTTCCCACTTTTTTCATGATATTATTAAGGAAGCTGCTGACTCTCTTCACCCGGCCTCTTCTTCCTCCTCTGTTGTCTTGTTATCAGTGTGCCATTGGCGCTTTTTTTGCATGCAAATTGGGGAGTATTTTTCCCAGCATCCTCCCATACCATTAGTGGCTGTGGCCCGCGGAGGGCCTTCTACGCAGGCTGAGGCAGACGGGCAGTGTCTTCTCCACTCCTGCATGTCTCCTTAAGGTCCTCTTAACCCAGTCCACAGCACCCCTGTCTCGTTAAGACTTATCATCACAGTGCTTTTGTTCTGGAGAAGTTCAAAGTCCCCACAAATCCTGCTGTCATACAAAAGTTAAGCATGGGACCTTTTAGAATGCATTTTAGAAATCAATAGGCCCTCCCCAGTGATGTCCCCCCCTTCTTTCTTCCCCCCACCTTCTATAAACGTGTCACAAATTCCTTAAAGAATATGAAGTGATAACCGCAAGCTATATGATTCACACTAAAGGGCTGTTTTACATTGCCAAAGGGGAAATGCTTGGTTCTCCTCGTCACATGGATGGATGTTATTCACAACAATATGCAAAACACTGTCACCTGGGACCATCAAAAGGAAGTTGATTTTTGGATTAAAACATTTGGAAAGTCATTATTTAAAGTACTTTTGTTCCATATCTTTCTAATGTTGGTTCCAAAGTGGTACAGTATATCAATATATCCCAGATTCCAACGGTAAACGTTGCCTTAGATGATATCCCTTGTTGCAGGGCTAGTAGGCGTACTGTTACTCCAATGTTGAAATACTGAATGAATACACTTTGAATACTGTACATGCTCACATACATAATTATACACATAAATACATACAATAAATATAGATTTATACTCATTTATGTTATTTTTTATTGTTTTGAGGTCAACATCTTGTTGTATGAGGACAACAATCTCAATGAAAGTTTATTTTTTTCAGCTCATAGCAAAAGTATAAGGTTAAAAAGTGAACAGTCCAACATCCTCACGGTTATTGGAGAAATAGGGAGCTTTTAAACTAAACTTTGCCTCAGTGACTCTGTGTACTGCTCTGCAAAGTACTGGATTTGTCCTTAGGCGTTTATGTGCAGAGGAAATGTATTCTGAAACACTTCATCTAGACATGCACAGGGGCGGTAGAGGAGAGAGCAGTGTCTGAATGGGCCATTCCTTATGATATGGCCCAGAAGCAGACTTTAACAACATTGTAAAGCATAATGACAGCCCTTCGGAAGAGCACCATGATCACAGGCTATAAAACTATGCAGATGGTAGCAGATGATCAGTACAGTGTGAGTAGAATACAAATATGACTGCAGTCTTTGCGAGTGGATCCTGTATGGACAAAAGAATACAAATGCTTATCTCTGGGATTGGCTGTACTGCTACTACCTGCACTACAGTACTAGCAGTTGTAGCTCTGTAGTATAGCTAATTTGATTCCTTTTGTGAAGAGCTGTGAAACTTTGCTTTTGTGAAAAGCTACTAAACTGATACCCTGGTTGCCCATCAAAAGCCATATGAAGGGCAACATGGGTTTGTCACCATTGTACAACCTTTATCAGTTTATACAGCTGGATATTTACTGAGGCAATTCAGGTTAAGTACCTTGGATACACAACAGCGTCCCATCTGGGAATCCAACCTTCTGGTCACAAGTCTGGTCTCTTAACTATCCCTGCTAATTGGGATGGGGGTGTAATTCATATGGTTTTATGTAATGCAGACAACAGCCTTCTTCTAATGACTCCCATATTTGTATGGCCAGTAAGGTTTGATCATTTAACAAGCATATTCCATAACAACATGAATTCAGTATGATATATTATATGTATTTATTTTGTGAAAAACCTGAACAGTAGGTATATTATGAGGAGCAGTGAAGTCTGCAATTGTAACGACTAATTGAAGTGTAATTGTGTAATTCAACTTCACTGAAGGGAATTATTTTGTAGATTAACATTGTTTAATATGGAATTACATTTGCAAACATTGTCTTCAATGGACATAACATATCCCTTATGTGTTTATTGAATGTTAGATGTTACAGATACACAGTAAATGAATGTGGCGTGTTTTAATCATGTCTTCACGCGGTAGTAATGCACAGCTCAGACCAGGAGGCTGCTGCTGGCAAGTCAGCCTTGGTTGTGTAATTAATGTCGCATTTAATTCCTCCATGTAAGTTACACACTTCTAATACACAATTCAAATGTGCAAGCTTTGCTGGTGGGTTTTAATTCCTATGGTCTTGAACAGTGTGTATGTGTGTAGTAGCTTAATTCTTTTTTAAATGCACCCTGTTGGTGCATATGCTCTAGTTGTAGATGTTTTGTGAAATGTGTGTGTACCATATGTTTGTAAGACTGTGGGTGTGACACCCATGGTATGCCCATTTGTATATTTAGATCATATTTAAGTGTGTGATGCAGCATCAGGGTACCCTTTAACCTCTAAATCGTGACTGAACCATGCATAATTGGGTGGTCAGCTCCTTTGCTAATTAGTGTAGCATTAATGTGTCCGCCCCTGGGGTGGTGTGGTGCCAGGGTGCTCGGGTGTGTGGGGGCTGGCATGGCCGTGTAGTGCAGGCACCGCTGATGTTGGCCCATGGGCATCCTCAGAGGCGGTACCCCTGTCGACACACTCCCATCCATACTGGGGGGCGGAGACTAAGGGCTCCCCCTGTTCAAGATCCTCATTGTCCTTGTGAAGGGACATTGAGGCGGAGGGACACAGGGCAGCCGTGACGCTGCAGAGTCTCTCTACCATCCCTGGCCTATTAGCCCTATGATATCATGACAGGCATGTGGGCCATTGTCCTCCTCAGCAGGCCCTCCTGACCGCTGGCAGACTGGCAGAGCAGCAGAGCCCAGAGCTGAGGCAGCAGCATGCAGATGGATGTTGGCGTGAGGCGCTTTGCCAAGTGCCCTCGCTTGTCCGACCATGGATGTTGATTTCAATTAGCTCAATCAAATGCTCTGATATTGACCTTTCCAGTTCCAGGCTTTTGTCTTTTGTTCCAGTTCTTTTTTCCATCCTGTACATACCCTTGGGCTAACAGTGTTAAGTAGTGTGGTGCTTGCGTAGCCTCTGGCCATGGCCTGTCCTCAGTTAGGTTGGCCAAGACATTTCAGTGTGGGTTTGCCAAGGCTTGTTGGTCAGCATGAGGATCATCAGAGGGGAAGCCGAGGGGGGGCAGGAGGGTTGCGGGCGGGGGTAGCTAGGTTGGGCTAATGATTTAAAAGCTACCTATGTAATCAGTCTGAACAGTGGTTGGTCTTACCGTCTGGTGGCTGGGCTGGTGGCAGGCTGATTGATGCTGGCCCCTGCTCCCATGCAGAGCACTGTTATGTAGACCCCACTGTGTAAACACTGTCACCGTGGCGATTCTCTTAGCTCCTTAGACCCTGGATCAGTGGCAGCGGTTGTTATCTGAAACGCTGCCCAAAAGCAGGCAGGTAGCGAACTAAGAGGGGTGTGGCTTCCATTAATCTATAAAAAATGTTGTGCTTTACAAAATATGTTGTTATTCTCCATCAAGCCTTAATGTAATGTGGCTGCACATAGTAGCACCATGGTATTTCTCTGCTATGAGAGCCCAGTGTCTGAGAGGCCCAGTGGGGGAGGCCATGTCTTTAAATATCCTCAATGTCACTACTATGCAGGCATGGGTCAGCTCTGGGGCTTATGGGCCAGAGCAGTGCCTCCCCAGTTCCCCTCTCCCAGCCCATCCCAAATGCTGAGCTCAGAGCCAGAGATAAGTGCTTCTCCAGAGATGGTCCCTCTCCTCAAATTGCTTTCCACATCTGTGTAAGAATGTCTGAGATGTGCATGTTTAACATGTGACCATTAATCACAAGAAGACAGTCAATTAAAGCCATCACAGCAGCAGGAGCCCAACCCATAAACGTGTCCTGGTGAAATAAAACAAGGAGGGACCCTACTGGAGGAGACATCGCATATTAGCATTATCACAATTGTTCAGTTGTCATGCGTAGCATTTCAATATACACAGGACATGAGGATGATGCGGATCTTAGACAACAGGGCAAGAGTGGGCCAGCAGAATATCATCTATATAAGTGTTTCATAACAGAAGTTAACATATACATACAAAAACAAATGTGGTTTAATAAAGATGGAATCATTTTTGTAATGTCATTGCTGCAGATATACTTCAGCTTCTTGTGAAAAACTTATAGAATTCTCACTCTTTCTTTTTCTTCTTATTTTCTGTCACGAGTGCCTTTGTCATGGGCACAGGCTGTAGATAGAGTTGTCAAGCTGGACCTGTGGGTCACAGGGTCAGAGAACCTCTTCACTTCAGTTGACCTTGAGACAGACAGATTTATCCACTGTCAAGTCTTTCTTTGAGTTGAGGCCCCCACCCCACCAGCTTCTTTTGTGATTGGAGACAACCATAATAAAGATGCCAGTTTGTGACCCCTGTCATCTTCATCTCAAAAAACTGTTTTTGTTGTAATAGCCAAGTAATACAATCAGAATATTGCTTTGGGCAAATAGTGAGGTGTGGACATGAGGAATACTCTTTCTTTTCTGCATATTGTCAAACAGGCTGTTTGAAAAACAAGTCTATCTATTTGCCAGCATAATCACAGTAAATTGCTGTAGCTCATTTGCAGATTGTTGTCGGGTGAGATGGAGCACAGTTTACCCGTTTGACAGCTTAGTTAGCAGTCCAAGGAGTTGTGAAATATCACACTTCTTGTTTTTCAATTTGAAAGCCACACATATGTGAGATAGAAAATTCAAATTGTCTGCTAAGGAACAGGCTCCATTTTAACGGAAGTGTCCACCTTGCATATCTCTTCACAATAGTATTCATTATTTCTTAAATCATGGCGTGTCTTATTTGTATGCGCTTTTAATGAAACAGTTTGTGGATTACTGGACAAAGCTATGGTTTACAAGTCTAAAATAATTTCTTGCTTTGTTGGCATCAATTGCAAGGGGGAAAGAATACAACATAGAGTAAGCGGAGCTTATCTTTTAACAATAAATTATCATGACATGCTGTTTCCTTTATCTTTTTTTTGTGCTGCCTCATGTGGGTAAACAAGCAGTTGACATGAGTTAATTATTAATCGAACATGAGGCAGAGACATAACACTAGGAAGGAGTCCCTGAAGTGGTCTCTAAACAAACGTGCGTGGAGCAGAGCAGGTACCAGTACGACCCCATCCCAGGAGTGCTGTCCCTGGTGAGACTGCTGCCTCACTAATGAGCTGTTTGCAGACCTGGGTACCCAGTGACAATGACCCCTGACCTCCACTCAAACCGTCTGGGGAACACATGGAGGTGAGAGAGGAAAAACCTGTCCAGGCACAGGTTTATTGTTTTACTCAGCACTGTACTTTTTTATTGTCCAGACATTGTGCAACCTGCCACATTTAACCTGCCCCACTTCCTAGAATGTTGTGAATATGATAGTGTACTGTAGCTGCAGCACAGGCACTTAAAGTACTGTATGCTAAAGTGCTTGAAATATGGGCAATGCCAATGTAATTTAGCATCATGGTACAGTATGAAGGCATTGTACAGGACCATAAAGACTACAGATTCTCACTGAATTAACCAAATGTGTGTAAAAGCATCATTAAGAAATGGCAGTGCAACCGTTTTCGACAGAATTTCGGCCCATTAAAAGAAAGAGATGCATAATGATCATACAATAAATAGAAGTACCTGGATTCCTCCCGCCCATCTCTTGAAAATTACCACAATTAGAATGAATGTCTCTCTTGCATGTCTTCAGTAGTGAAGGTGTGTGAAACACTAATAACCAATATGACAGTTTGATGGGGGAATAGACGACATTTGCGTTTGAGGATGCCGGTGGTATGTGCTACTGCTGCCATACCCAGTGACAGTAAAGAACCCATCTAATTAACCCTCCTAGTATGACATCATGTGATTAAATTAGACTGAGTTGTCCCCCTCTGGGTTCGCCTTGCTGAAAACAGGCCCAATAATCATTTGTTTTGCTTTACTATTAAAACCAGTTTCAGAGCTCTGATTCAGGGATAATTACCAGCTTCATCTCGGGTGTGTTTTGCACCAACCAATGTTCATTAATAACAATCAGAGGTTGGAGGTTAAAAACTAATTTAATTGCCTTTATGTTAATGACATTATGAATAGTAGGGGCTACAGAGAGTCTAATTCTGTCCACTAGCTACTTTGCACGCAGCCCCCTGGAGGACTGCTCATTTTGCCAGCATTACAAATGCACAGCTCTTCCCTTGCAGGTGGGTTTCTCTGCAAAACCAGAATTAATGTGCACCACACTTTACCAGCTATGACAAACACATTCTCCAACAAGGAATTATCTTGAGAGATAGTTGAGAACACACACGCGTGCGCGCACACACACACACACACACACACACACACACACACACACACACACACACACACACACACACACACACACACACACACTAATACTATTTCTTACATTTATAAAATCCCCTTTTGCAAACATAGATCACATTCCAACTCATTTCAGGCATTCTACTGTGTCCTAGGCCCCCACATGTGATTAAAATCTCGACATCATTACGTCCTGTAGAGGTAAATTCCTTCCCACCTCCAAAAGCGTGTAACCCAGTTGGACTCTGATGACTAAATTAGCAGTCTGCTTCGGAATAATGATAATGAAAATGCCTTTCAGCTAAGATATTTTATCCATGAATATTGCAAAGGGGGTGATTTCAGAGGAGCTTTGGCATTTTAGCTAATTCAAATTCCTATTAGCCAAGCAGCCGCTAAGAGGAATGTTTCTGATTTGTGGCTGTTTGCTTATTGGAAGAGAGATTTCACCAGTGTTCTATTGTCACAACATTATTATGTACCTTACTGTACATTCACAAGCCAATTATTAACAATTGTACATGAGTACTCTACAATGCGAACAAGTAATTGTAGCTATAACCACGCCCTCTAATCCCTTTATTCTGTGCCTATTGCATGCTCTTTATTCATCAATGAATATAAAGAGACATCCAAGCACCCACTGGAAATTCAGGATAGATGGGTTAAGCACGAAACATACAGCACAGTATGTGTATATACTGTACACTATATATTCCCTTGTTTTCGTATACCATTAACATGTAGCATAATGAAGAAAACGAAAGAGCATGAGGAAGTTGTTAGTTTACAACTATCGCCCGAGAGAAATGAGGCCAAGGGGGGGATGATGAATGGGTACATCTCCCCAAGCAAAAGGATGACCTGGATACTGCCTTCTTCTCTTCCCTCGCGCCAAGTGGGCCACCATTTTTCACTGGCCTCACATTTAGCCACAGACAGGCTGCAGGGCCCCTCCTTACGGTAGCCCTGACCTGCAGCCTGCCTCGATCCCCACCTTCCTCCATAGTCCTCCAGAAAACTGTAATCCCTTCGCCTGGGCCCTGTAATTTGATCAAATAGCATGCACCCTTCCCTACCACTTATTGGCCAATTAAGTCAAGTTCTCACGCAGGGGGTCCAGCTGGCTTGGTGTTATCTGGGGATGAATTGATTGAAGCCATTCCACATCTATGAACCCTGCTTTAATGATCTAGGTGATAATACTTGTAATTCTTCTCAGTCAGGGGACTCACGGGCGCAGCTGTTGCCGCAGTAATCCTTGTCCTGATACACTGAAGTACCGGCAAGGCATTAATCTGTCCCTCTGATTCTCCTCTTTTTTTTTCCTTTTCCCTCTCATTTTCCCTTCAATCATGCCACTTAACTAAGACTATATGTGTAAAATGTGACATTTAAGGTGTAGACAAACAAAGAGGACAAGAAAATTGACCAACCAAATTAAGGGATTCAGCATTGCTTAATTACCAATCCATCAGCCGCAGCCCCCAGTTTAACCAATATAAACCTGTGTTTAGTGTTAAAAACAGCACTGAAACACAGCAGCCCTGTTACCTAAAGCCTAGAAAATCAATAAATACATGCATCATTTTCAAAAGCAGGCATTAACATTGAAAACAGGCTTCTCTTGTTATAATCCTGCCTCCAGCCATTCAGCCAAAAATATCAAATTATCATAATGAGGTCTAAATGCATATAAATGTTGAGAATTAAAATCAGAGTAGAAGGTTACTTGTAGTGTAAAGTATAAGTCAGTGTCTTTTTTATTGTGAATGGAACATATTGTAATTTTTCCACCATAGTTTCCTGAGAACAGTCTTTCATTTAATTATTATTTAAAATACTTGTATAATGAGGGGAATTAATAATAATGGAAATATAATGTAATCTCTTTATTCCTTTTACATATTCCTTCAGAAAGGTGAAATACTTAATGTCCATGCCCAAATTAAAGATACAACGGTTGAGTAGAATTTTTAACATATTATGCACAAAAGAGCTGTGAGCACGTTCTTAAAAGAGTATCGGCGTTGTCTTTAAAGTTGACATCAGAGGGTAAGAATTGCATAGGAAATAGTGTGAAAAAGGAGACTCCCCTCCCCGTCTGTCAGATGATAAATGATTTCTGATCCAGAAATCACAGAAAGGCCACATGGAAGCAGCAGCCCTCTATCCAGCCACCGGGATCCTTGAGAGGGTTCTTTTATCCACTAAAATCAGTACACTTTTCCTGTGGTGCAGCCTAGGCTGTAGAGCCTAATATGTCCTACCTCCATCATGTTTAGACACATACACACACACACACACTTACACACACACACACACACACACACACACACACACACACACACACACACACACACACACACACACACACACAGTAACTAATGTCAATAGACACACACTCTAGGCCGAGGTCAATATGAGGGTCCTTAGGGTGGTGCAGTGCTGGTGGGGTCAGAGGTTACCAAATCCAGGTGGAGTCTGGGACAAATGTATCAAGGGAATGAGATCATGTACACTTTTAAGTATCGTCAACAAGGGCAAACACAGGCAGGCCAGCTGGTGCTCTGTGGCACAGACAACACTCACCTGCCAATAAAGAATAAAGATGCTCTTGCCACGCACAAGGGATTAATTTGCTTGTGTCCTTGTGCTGATACTGGTACTAACATTCAATATCTGCAGTTCTATATGCACTGGCTGGCTAAACATATTGTATATTCAGACACACATACACATGAGCATGTGTATTGCGAAGCAGAGTATCCCTTTATCATTGTCATTAAATTTACATTGCCAACCTTTGTAATATTCATTTCCCTTAAAGCCACTGTATCTTTTAGGGAAAACATAAAATTCTTACATTTTGTATTATGTGTGTAAATGTAAGTATACTGATACAATTTGCAAAGCATTCTGAAATGCATTGAAGACGAATAAATTATAAATGAGAGCTGAACAAATTAGGGTGGTTTCAGATTCATCGTGCCCCTCCTTAAGTGTAACATGGAATGCCACAAAAGATCTTGCTATTAAGGATGAAAAATTGGGTGAGTAAGCACTACTGGCAAGCTGGTAAAGTCTCACGGTAAACAATTTAGTGAGGGGGCGTAATTACTGCTTTCAGTCTCATTTAAAGAGCCTGTTGGCACTCTGCAATATGATGTCACTGCTGTGCTGAATGCAACTCTCAATTGATGATGTACAGATATGAGCAGATATTCAAGTGACAGGATATTTGAGCTGCTTCGCTGGCTCCCTTTTTTTAAGCTCCCTATCCACAAAATGTCACACCTACTCTTGTCTAATAGAATATAGCTCAGTTAGACTTTTTTGTCTTAAGGATGGTGTGTGTATGTGTGTGTATGTGTGTTTGTGTGTGTGTGTATGTGTGTGTATGGGTGTTTGTGTGTGTGTAACTGTGTGTATGGGTGTGTTTGTGTTGTGGGCTTGGAGTGATGACGGGCAGTGAAGCGAAGAAAATAAATTACCGGCAACCTTAAACCTTTTGATGTATGTTGATCTGCTGCAGGAGGTCATTGTGAAATCAAATGTAGACATGTATTATGTACATATGTATGAAATATGAGTAATTATGAGCCTGGAAAAACAAGTGTGTTTTGTGTGTGTGTGTGTGTGTGTGTGTGTGTGTGTGTGTGTAAGGCTGCAGGTTAAAATATGCATCAAGCAAATTATTGGGCCTGTAAACACAAGCATAGTAGAGCATCTGTTGGTTTCTCTCCTTATTATTTTTGGCAGGGTTGCATATGTTCCCTGTGCCGAGCGCAGCCTGATTATCATTCCAATCAGCAGAGGCGGAGAGAGTCACATTAATTTGTAGTAATTAATAGCGCTGATGCATCTGACAGCGCATGCTAACGAGACCCTTTGATTGTTTGGATCTCTAAGTGCGCCTCTCCTTGTTTGCATCACCTCGGAGGAATTCATAATATCAAAGCTTAGCACTATCTGATACTTGTCAAAATGCAATTTATAAAAGTTTAATTCTTTTATTGATTTAGTTTGGGTTTGATGCCTGCAGTGTCAGCTCCCCTGGTAGAACTTAGTGGATTCAAATGCTTGTCACCAGCTCGGCCTCCTTTTTACTGAGAACAATTGCCATAGGCCAGCCCAACAGGCATGGTTTAATTGCCATTAATTAAAAGCATAAATCTTTTTTCTTCACTTGCTCTGCTCTTAAACAGGGCTTAACGTATCTGCTTTTTTCCTGCGCTTGTCAGAATCCCTCCTGGCTAGTGAGGGTTCACCCCCCCCCCCATCCTCCCACCCCTTTTCCCTCCCTCTCTCCCTCTCTCCCTCTCTCCCTCCCTCTCCCCCTTTTCTCTCTCTTCACCAGACGTTTCTGGAATCATCTTTTTAGCACACTCCTCTGCATGATCTGACACAAAGTGCGGGCGGCGTGGTGATATTTAGTAAACCGGGTTCCTTCTTTATTGCTGTATAATGAGGTCAAATGAATCCCCTCATACGCATGCTTAGATGGCTCCTTGCTTCAAATCTTTTCTGACAGCGAGTAAAACAGCCGGCAAACACAACGCCAGCTCCCAGAGACATGGTCGTGAAAACCAGTGGAGAAAAAAGCTCTTTCATATCCTGACAACTTCCCTCCTCTCTCTCGCTCTTAATTAGACATTTTATTACCCTCTGTTTTCCTCTCTCCTCCTCTAAGCATCTACTACTGCAGATACCAGCTCTATAGCTGTTTTTAAATTGTGTTAGCTATTAAAGAAGTTTAGTCTAGACAATGACAACTCCATTTTCTTTTCGATGAAATTAACTTATGGTCATTGCCATATTGATTTAAAATGGGGTTTTCGAGATAGTGTGATACTCAATGTTTTTTTTTAGCAATTACCCCTGTTGATTTTGGAATACGATTTGTTAACAATGCAGCTCTTTGGGGCTGGATGGTGATGGTGGGATGTGGGGATGCTTGGCTCCATTTAAAGCAAGAGACTGTGGTTCCAAAACAGGGATCAGTGGTGACTTGGATTCATCAGTGGTGTCAAAACAATTCTGTTCCCTTTCGCTGCCAAGCCTTGTCCTCTAGCCCTCAGCCCTATACCCACGGCTCTTGGGTGGCCGTGTCACTGTGAGCGGCTCATCGGAGCTGCACGGCCGTTTACGCATATTAGCTTTCGCCGCATCTGCCAGTGTTCGCAGCCATTCATCCTGCGCAGCCGCACAGAGTACCTGGGCTGAGACTGCCCAGGCCTTATTAAAGAAAAAAGCTGGTGTTTCATTTCAGGGTCTCTGGGAGAGGACCGCGCATGAATATGTTATGGCAGCACTATCAGCCGGTCAGTGAACTGAGTGTGATCGATGATAGCCTCGGCACACTCCCAACAAACATCTTAAGCGGATGCGGTTTTGCTTAATTGGGAGCTTTGCAACACAGATTCTGCCTTATTTGATGCTGATCATGAAGTCCCAGGAAACTGGCAGAAAGGTTTTTGTAAACTCATGTGCATGCTTGCTGTCTCCATTTGCACGCTAGTCGCAGCTCTAACCTGCCAGTTTGACCTACATAGTGTTATACCTGAAAGTTAATGTTTTATCCCATTCCTTTCTAACGGGTTATGAATACACACACACACACACACACACACACACACACACACACACACACACACACACACACACACACAGAGCGGCTGAGCTTTTTTAATCCTTATGGCTCACTGTGAAGGGAAGAGGAAGTTCCAATTAAAATTAAAATAAGCTCTTTTAACGGTCTCTTAAATTGACAACTGAACAATGATTTTCGTATTGGTATCTGTCAAAGGTCTTGGAAAATCCTCAGTTGATAAGGCCCAACGCATCCAATTAGGAGCAGAGTAAGGCCTCAGCCAGTAATGATTTCCAGGTCCCTTAAGATGTGGCACGGACACTTATTGCAAATTACTGACAAAGGGTCCTGCTGTATTGATGAGGGGGAGAACAGCCAGCTCTCCATGTTCCCATCAGGTGGACGAGTACCTGGAGGGGCCTGAGGTTCAGCCCTAGTCTCTCTACCCCCCCCCCCCCCTCTCTTTCCCTCTCTCTAGCTCTATTTCCAACCATAATGTGGCCTTGCTTTGCAGCTCATATGTGAGCCCCCTGCTGGCTCTGACTCTGAGAGGCTAGTCTCTCTTGATGGGAGCTCTAACCCTGGGAAATGCTAATGCTAACATGAGGGAGGTGTCACGGGTGGCTCATCAATAACATCTGTAAGTTGGCTGCTCCTCCTTTAATTATGACTAGTGTCTCACAACGCCATGGAAGGCAGCAGTGAAGCTACTGTACAGTATGTACAGTAATCCGAGGTGGATTTCCTTTATCATAGGTGAAGGCCCATTGTTCATAGTCCTTGACATTAATTGAAAGAAAGGAATTAACACATTCATGCTGATGTGAAACTGAACAGAATATATCAATACTGTATGTTGAGAGGAATTAATTAGAGGGTGGTTGTTGGCACTATTGGTCAGATGCTGCTAGTATTGAAAGCGGTTCTGTTCAAGCTAGAGGTCATATAATTTATTCTCATGCTAAAGCTCCTGCAAACCAACAGTATACTGTTTGTGCTATGCTGTGCATAAGAACAACTCAAGTCTATAGTTATCCAGGAGGGTGTTTGCAGAGGGAAAGACTGCAGATGTTTATCAGTCCAGCAAACCACCAGCACTATCCTCCTCAATTATGGGAGTTAATGAAGAGGTAACCACCACACTATACACCAGATCTATGAACAACATTACTGCCATTGTGCATTTACACCATGGTAATCCAGAGACTCTTGGGAACGTTGCTGCAGGGCCGTTACAACAGAGTGCTCAGGCCATGTCAAGTCCCTAGATGATTCCAGAAGTCTGGGGCTCCCATCCTGCTGTAGGCTGGGGTAGGGAGGTGTTGACCCCTGGTAAGCTTGCTTCCATTGGGTGAGAGAAGGCGGCTCCATACTCTGTGCTTCAGGGTCAAATGGTTTGTAGTTTGTAGTTTCCTCCAGTCAGATGACTGCTGATGATGACTGGTGTGTTACTGAGAGAATTCAGCGAGATAGCAGGCACCTTTGGCATTGAAGGATTTCACATATTTTTTTGTGGTTGTGTTAACTTTAGACTGATATTACTATTATCATTACTTATCATTAGAATCTCTGTTGAATATTCAGCATTTGCCATGCCCATGTTCCTTTAAGACGAGAAACCCTGTGTCTGCCTTTGATTTCTACCATCTTTGTGTCACAGTGACTGACATGCTGACATTTGACAGGTGGAGTTAGAATTCAGAAAATTGTGGATGAAAATTCGTCAGTCTCAATCTCTTGCCCTGGGCTGTAGGCGCCAGAGACAGAAGCCCACCGCTTTGTGTCAAATGTTTATCAAAGGGCCTGATTAAATGCTGTGTTCAGAATATATCAGTCCAATAGAAAAAAGAACACTATACCTCAGAAAATGGTTGTTAGTGGAGTATAGAACAAAATGAAGCATACCACAGTGAGGTGCCAGCAGAAACCTCTGACCAACCAGTGTCTTGTGGGAAGAGGGAATATCATATGCCCTTTGTTGTCGCGCTAAAGAGGCATAGGGCCTGAGATCTGTTGTTGTTCTCACTTTCCTCTGTCTTTCCATTCATTCTTTTTTCTCTTTTTTGCTGGAGGAGATAAACCTGGCCCCCTTTGCTGAGGCCGGCTAGCTTCCCCTGGCCGTTCCTCTCTGTTTTGCTTCAAAAGGGCAAGGCTCTCCAGCCTGAGCAGTTTGCCCTGCAGTGCCACGCCAGGGGCAATGCTTGCCTCAGCTGCTCCATCACCGGGGGACTCGGCTAACGTCTCCTGACTGCACTTAGCTGTGTTTCTCTGATACGGTCATATCACATCAGCCTGGGCACATGTGACATTACATCCCCTCATAACTTTAAGCAGTTTGTTGCCATCTACGTTTTTTTTTCTTTTATCTTCTTTTATGAGTGATGTTATGATTTGCTGCAATGTTTTCTGGCACTTCTGCCACACGTTTGTGTCGGGTAAGGGGGCCTATTACAAGTTATCTCGATCTGGCCAGTTTTTTCTCCCCTCCTACAGGAAATAACTAGCCCTCCCTCCTCCCATTTCTTCTTCTTCATCCTTACCCCTGCATTTGAATTTCCAGATAATAGGCTTTGACTTCTGGCTGCACGTTTATGGGTCTTTTCATGTTATCAGCTTAGCTCATAGCGTCGAGCTGAAGAACACAGACTCCTAGTGACAGGCCAGCCAGTCAGCAAGGCGAGCCTGTCAGGATCTCTCATACACTAATGATTTCCCTTTAGTCTATTTTCTGTCTCATTGGCCGTTTCCTTCAAAAACAAAATTGCTCATTTAAATTCTCATGCCTGGGGCATTTTGGTCTTCAAATATTGTTGGAAAGTGAAAGGATTAGGCAAAATATGCTTTTTTAAAATGTTAATATATTTTCTGGTTCACTTTCTCCTCTGAGGCCAATTAGAGGATTTCTGCTGGCTGCATTAATGTCAAACTGACATTCCCAGCTATAATTACACTGTGCTTGAAACCTAACTTTCACTTGTGGGTAGATGAGTGCGCCTAGCTGTGACACAGAGATTCGCCCTGCCAGCTTTTGATCATTTAATCATTGCTTGCTTTCTTTCTCTCTTTCCCCCTGCTCGTTGATGATTTCACCTTTATTCTTCTGTTGCAAAATGCAGTGTTGTCTTTCATTATTCACAGTTGAATTCTGCAGGGTTCATTAGTGACATCGTCTTTCCACTTTGCCTGCTTGTGAGGAGAATCGGATAGTCCCTTCAGGTGCAGCTACCATATGTACATTGTTTACTTGCTTGATTCACAATTTACATTGTGTTGTTTGTGTTTTCCTTGTTTTTATGGTGTGTGGAGTGAGCGTGCTGTCAGGAATTGAGGGATGGGTAATGTGTGGCGCCATGCCCCGCCGATCCTCCTCCTCACGCCTGAGTTCTGTGTCAAGAGTAGAGAGACGGGTAATGATGGTTAACGCTTTCTCCATGAATATGAATGCTGCCACAAAGCAGCCCTGCTACAGTGTGGCAGGTTACATTAGTGATTTGGTCTCCTATCCCTGCCAGTTGCCATGGAATCACAAAAGCAACATGGATTGCTCAAAATATCAATTAGAAAGACATTGAATAGATTGATGTATTCATTAACAAGTTAGTACTTATTTAGTCAAAGTGTGAATACTGTTACTATCGTAACTCCTACTATTTACTACAAGCAGAACTACCATTATAAATTATGCAAATTTAATATTAGACACTAATTTTACAATAAATTCAGCTAATAAAGAAGAAGAATGTATTTTAAGGTGTTCATCAACATAGACAGTCAGTGTCTGATGGGCAAAAATAGTTTGTGCATTGTCTTTATTTTTCTATATATTAAATGGAAATATAAATACAGGTTTAGGTTTGAATATACAGAATAAGTCATTTTATTAAAATAATAATAAATAGAGGGAAAGCATGTAAGCCTGTCCTGTTTTCACAGGGATAATAGCAACTTATCAAGTCTTTTTAATGTTTCTAAGAGTGCAGGCTGTGAATGCTTTAGGTGATGGAGATCTAAAAGAAAACACACTGAGTGCAGCTTTTAAACATTTAACATCCCATCAGCAAGCCTGTGATTTTAATACATTTTGCTGTTTGGAACACAAAGCAGCAACACTCTCTGGGACTTGTGAGTGTGGCCAGATTATACTCGGCTTTAACTTATTATTATTTGCCGTATTTAGGACGTAGGATTGCCTATACTTGGTGTGAAAGTACACCCGTGCACTTGCAGCCGGGCTGATCACACTTTTAGAGACCAGAGCTTCATGCTACTGGTGCATGTCTATATTTAGATGACAGCAGCAAAGACATATCTCTTGTAAACAAGACATTTCGCCCCCATTTAGCCTCCAACAGCCTGTCAGATGTGATGCCAATCTAGATAATAACCCAGGGATCATTTCGAATTTGACTAAACCTGTGTTGGACAAAATCAATCTGCCATTTGTTGGCTGTGGAAAAAAAATCACTTGTATAGTTTGACGAAGTGCGAGTGTGGCCCTTCAGCGGTCTTAAATGTCCACTGTCCATGCTCCTCCCCCACCTCCTCAATCTTTTCTCCTCGCCTCTCTCTGTTTGCATTGTTTTACCCTTTTGCTTGGACTTCAGGTAATAGGAAATGGCACTGACCCCTTCTGATCCCCCCGATTACCTTTGTGAAGCGTGAACGTGGTATAGAATCACACATCAGGAGGCGTGCTGTAATTATTTTGCGATGCCATCAGCATGGATCAATCACACAGGGAGCCCGGTAGTGGAATGCCGCTCGCAGCCATGGATGGGGCCAGCAGCGGCCCTCTTTGACTGACAGTTTCGGTAATTAAGTGATTGTATAGACCCCTCCGACTGTTATAACAACCTTGTCAGGGCCAGTCTGTGGACAGAACACACTCAAATCAATGTGCTCTCTACTCCTTGAGCATTTCTGATCATGTACCTTGGGAAACTAACAAAGAGAAAAAGAACAGGACCCTTCTGTCTTTTGACAGCAATGACAGTGACCACACACAAAAAAAGATTCAGTCAAGACAAACGGCAAATAAAAGTAAATTCATGTTTTACACACATCTGCAATTAAGACACAGATGAGAAATTCACAAACACAGACACACACACTTTTTCAAGTTTTTATTTTCATATTAGATAAAAGAATGTGCATGATATCTCATCCATGAGCCCAGGTCATACTGTAGTATCTCCTCTCTGTGTTATTATCTTTGTGTGCGATTAATACCAGCCTGCACTTCAAATTAAACTTGAATGTCACATGTTTTATTACAGAGTAAATTCCGGTAGAGAACAGACTAGTACAGCATGAAAAAATATATAATATCAGGATCACAAAAGGAACCATTGTAAATGTCACATTCCACTGAAAGCTGCAACCTTTAATATCAGAGCTCTTAAGATACAATTTTGAGTTGAAATTTGACTCACATAACAATTTCATGTTAGCCTTTTCCATCCTGCTCAAATGGAGGATGTTATACATATTTAGTAAAAGACAGGTAATTTGTCTATAGTGTGGTTGCGGTAATTTGATCACTGATGTACTTGTATAAGATAGTAATTGGTGTAAATGTCTGCCAACTGCAAGCGCACACAATATCCACTGCGCACCGACTTTAAAGCTGCTCAAATAGTTCATATTTTAATGAGCAGCAAGGGTCAACAACATTAGTGAGGAAATACAAACGCTGTAAAAGCCTTTTGAGATTTATTGACTAACCCTTGACCTTTTTTCTTCTGTCGGTAATTGGCACAGCTGAAAGGAACATCTATATCTACTGAGTGTCAAAACAGGAAGCGCAACTGTCACGTCATTGGTTGATGTCAAAATGTTGGTACTTGAAGCCTGTTTTAAAAGTAAACATTCATTGAATAAACATGCTTCTGCAATGTCATACTGTACATTTGAACTATCTGAGGAGTGCTACTTATACCACTTAACTATCGTAAGAATTCATCACAACTGTACTCCAATTACACATCCTCTGCTTCTAGCATTCCAATGAACTATATCACTGATGAGAGCAATTCAATGCTCTGCTAATGATCATTTTCCATATTGCTATCACACCCAAACAAGGGTGTGATGTGAGACAGGTATTATAGACTGTATTAATACAGAGGTCATCATAGGTCTAACCTTTGATGTCTATGTCAGCTGTCAGTTTCTTTATGTTTACATCACGTGTTCTGCAAGTGTTCTATCTTACCCTATTAAAAGAGACTATGGTGGCTACTGCAGTTTGGAAAGACCATGTGTTTTCTGTTCTTACTATTGCAGCCTAACAAAAGGGAATTTTGGTGTCTTTTTTTTCCTGATACTGTATGTTGTTTTTCCATGGATAGTCTCAAAATACTGCCGTCTGAGCTTCCACTAGGCTTAGGATTTCGGAATATTTCTTTTACAGCCTCTTTACACCTACAAACACCACACCAATATGTAAAGATGGATGATCTTATTTCTAGTGAAAACCTCTACAGGTACTGAGGGGTTATACACTCACTCCACAGATCAGAAACATGATCGACCTTGCTGTAGGTATGATATTCTTTGTACCTTATACATTGTTGTGAATAATTAGGTGGACAGCACAAAAGGCATGCAAAACGTCTGTGTTTTTCTTGGAACAATAGGAAAACAGTGCATAAGCAAAGCATGGGTTCTCTCCCTCCCTTACACACAAGCTGTACCACATTGGTTAACAAAAAAATTACAATGTCTAACAATGTAGGTGGTGTGATGTATCAAATTACAACTTGATTTACAGACAAGTATTTGATTGTTACATATCAGGTCTCTTACATATCAATGATGGTGTCTGAGGATTTTTCTTTTCTTTTTCACCCCCAAATTATCCTTTAGAGTTGATGCTGTTAATGGGCTAACTGGAAAGTATAGGCTATGTGAGACAGAGTTGGTCTGTTTTAATTATATACGTTTTGGAGATCAACTGAAATTGAGTTGATTAGATCATTAATAAATGTATTAATTCATGAACTTAGTTTCAGTGTGAACTGAATTCAAACCCAGTCATGCGGAGAATGATGAAAAAGTTACTCTTTGAGCTGTGTGTTGTTAAGTGGGTGCTTTGCAGAGCGGGTGAATCATAGTTGCTTATCCGCCTGGTTTTTGTGGTTCATCCCATTTTAATTCAAACACGTGTAATATGATATATATAGTTTGAGGTGCGTGGATTTTCGCCTCACCCTAGTCTCAGTCTAGTGTCCAACAAACATGCATTTTTGAAGTTTTGATTTGTTTCAATTTGCCAAATATCAGTTGGCTTAGTCTCGAGTCTCGAAACAAACTAGGCTATAAGTGTCTGCGGTCAAAATAGGTAGGCCTACTTGACACCATGAAACCCTGTTGATAATGCAATCAAAGTGTTTGTTGTGGTTGGGCCCGCGTGACTGAAGTGGTTGACCGCATAATGTGGGTTGCCTGTATAAAGGCTGCAACTGGGCAACCCAAAGGTCGTCAACGGTGGAGTGACAGCTTCGACACAAAGCCGCAAGAGAATCAATATGGTGCAAACTACTATTTCACTGTCCGATCATCGACCATCAGCTGGGGCTAATAAGATGATACCCTAACTGGTAGCATTCAATTTGTTACCGCATCGCCCTTAAACCTAATAAAGCGATTGATTGTAGCTCAAAGAGCTGTTTCAATTAGGCGACCGTTAATGAACATGCAATGCTCGTTTTAGATTGACTGGCATGTTTAACCATTGCTTTGATCGTCTCTTGTGATTTGTTGGACTTTGGAGAGAGAAAGGTAAATAGAAAAATAAATTGCCTATGGATTAGTTTCCGCACTGAAGGGCTAAGTATACAAGAGCATAGTAAACCAATGAGTTCTAGTAGGTCTAGTTATTCTAATTGTATTCTTCCTAAAGTATTTTGAATAGCCACCTGAATCATTTGGCCACATATTGGACACATTTTCCATTTTTAAACCCCTATTCAAGTTAGTTAAATCAGATTTATATTTGAACAGCTGTAGCGGTGGTTGAAACTCCCAGTAGCCGAAATGATCATACATAGGTCCATGTTATGAACACAGCACACACACAAAGTTGCTTCTCTCTTCAAAGAGACCATTTAGTCTAAACGCGTCAAAGACTATAGAGAGTTGTATCGATTATGCTTTTTAGAAAATATACATTTTGTGTTTTAGCAATAGGTTAACTTGACAAATCGAGCCATCATTGTGCATAATAATTTGGGTATCTTTGTCGCCGCCTTGTGATGAACATTCGTCTAATTACGCCAGATAGAGCTGCTGTCAATGGTGCACAAGAGGAGCGCATGGTGAGTCCTGTAAGTAAGTACATTGAATTAGGCTTCTTTTCTTTGTGTCAACTAATATATTTGAATGCGTTTTTATTCATTATTTCGATTTTAATCATAATTAATAAATACATTGTGTGACATTACCATAACACGAAGGCAAACTCCATATAGGCAAGAAATAGGCTGTAGCCTATGTTAAGGCTGTAATAGACTATAGGCTACATGTCGGCCCAAATTGTGTGCAATTATATGGTAGCCTATATCTAAAACATGTATTCAACAACAAATCATCACCTTCTGCCTAAATATATTGACTGATAATAAACAATTTCTTTAGCCTACTGAATGAACGTCAAACAGCCTAAAATACATTAAATCTTAGACAGATACGTTGGATAACCTAGACATAGCTACAGATATCGAAAAGGGTAATGAACGATTAGTTTCCAACGCTGTCCATTTTGTCGATATCCTGTCTGTCCCAGTGACTTAACTAGACATCGAGCACCGTCGTTGCCGTGTCGATAATATTCATAAAACGCAAAGCAGTTGATCAATTCCCTCAAAGTTTACGAATAAATATGCTGTGTGCTATTAATAATTCATTTAGAAATGTATGATTTGATTTCAGCAATCATTAAGGCTCGTAACACATGCTATTTCAAAGCTTTAGTTAAACTCATTCTGCAATATAGTTTTTGGATAGATATAAAAAAGCAAATGTTGGATCCCCGAACAGTCTCACATAGCCACTAATATTAACAACGTAGTAGCCTTAATAATCATAGGCCTAACCATAATTAGAATTTTACGCCTTAAATAATCAAAATAAAAACAAATGAACAAACAAAAACATTAACATATGTTCTCTATTGTTGTCAGTGCATGTACTGTATGAATGTAAGCTATTGGTGAGAAAAATAAATATCAAAAGACAAACCTATGATGAGTCCCACGCCGGTATGTCAATAGAGCACCAAATCTCAGCTTGATCTGTTGCAGAATGCTGTTTCAAACAGGTCTGGCACTGCCGTGAGCTCACCATCACAATAAACCTGCTGGGGAGAGAGAGAGAGAAAGAAAGGGAGAGGGAATCTACAGGCGAAAAATTCGCAGTGGCGTCTTCTCAAACTCAGTAAAAGCATTTCAGTATATCAGGGAAAATATCAGAATAAGAAGTTGAAAATCGTCTAGGATTGAAAATCACAATAAGTGACAGTTACCGGAATAGACATGAAGATACCAACAGCACACTGTCAAGGCAACTATCCTGGAGTTAACCCACTATATTCTCGAATTACTATATCTGTCCTTCAATTTCACGTCAGCAAAGTACCGGCATTTTAATACCTTTGAACGTTCATTAGCACCTCATAATTACTGTACTAATTAGGACGACACGGTAGTTAACAAGAACTATACGCTGTCATGACAGTCACCACTCCTCCCATTTATCAAGTGATACCGGTGGGTTTCTACATTGACATCATTTTGTGAATCACTCCTAATATACTACTAATACATACACACACACACACACACACACACACACACACACACACACACACACACACACTAATATACACAGGTTTTGGATTATAGAAATATGGGTAATATGATAACTATACATAGGCATTAATGTAAATACATATAGTATATCTTTTGAAATTAACAATTTCAGAATATTCGCCCGCTACAACTCCCCCCATGATATAGTCACTGCTTAAAAAATGCCGGACATTGAACATATAACTATGTATTTTAAGTCTAGGCCTATGACTCAGATTTTCAGACATAAACTCATTTAGCATACACATTGTTTTACCAGGTTATTTCGATACTATTATACCACTCTTGAATGCTATTTTCTATTGTCTTATCCGATTATGGGTTAATCATTTTCATTGAAAAATGTTGCAATAATATAAGAACAAAATGAGGTGCATAAAATGGATGCACAAAAATCTAAGGTAATAGTCTTTCAGCGTTGTATTTTAGTTTATTTCTAAAATGTAGCTGTTCAATTCTGCATTACATGAAGGCTTATGTCAAGGCAGTCGTAAAACAGAAGCATGTTTCAAAAGAGCATCCAGAATTCAATGGCTGGCTCGAAATTGTCAGGATAAAGAAACAACTCCCTGATTGGTGAGGTGCGGGAGCCGTCATGTTGTAACCAATGACAGAAGGGGAAGAGAAAACGCGGAGAGTGTTATGATAAAAGAGAAAATATTAGTTCCCCTCGCGGTGGACCGTGACGTCAGTATAGGAAGTCATTGTAGAGCAACACTAGAACGATTACAAGCAAAAGGGGAGCGTGATGTCGAGGAGTTGCCCTCCGAATCTCTCCACACCTCAACTTTGAGAGAAAGTTCAATGCCCATAACAAAAGGACGTGGACTACACAGACCCACTGCTTTCGAGATTTCACATTGAATGTAACAACATCTTGGACCGTATTTGACCGTTTTATAAAGCGTGGATTTCAGTTGTTAATTTCATACTATTTCAACTTTAAGTTCGTTTTACTTTTAGGCGTTTATGTGCCTACGCTTGTGTTATCGTAGCCTACAGTATCATTCGCGTTTAGTTTTCAGTTATAAGGGGGAAACAACCGGCTCATTGTTGTTATGAAGACTTAATCAACATCTATTTTCTTACTATGGAAGGATCCAGCGGATCAAATTTTGGAATTGACACTATTTTATCCAACGCCACCAATTCTGTTAACCCTGTACTAATGAACGGAGACTTTCGTCTCGGCGACAGCAGGACAGCGGATTTCAGGAGTCAGGCCACCCCGTCACCATGCTCGGAGATAGACACTGTGGGAACTGCCCCCTCATCCCCCATCTCGGTCACCATGGAGCACGCCGATCCGCATCTGGTCCAAGACAGCCTTCAGCATCACCACCACCACCACAACCAGCCGCAAAGTTTGCAGCTATCGCCTCAGCCGCAACAGCTCGGAGGGGCCGGCTGTGCCCCGAGGACTGCAACCTCTTCATTTTTAATCAAAGACATTTTAGGCGACAGCAAACCACTGGCAGCGTGCGCACCTTACAGCACCAGCGTACCATCACCCCATCACACCCCAAAACCAGATAGTGCCACAGCCCAGGACGGGTTCAGGCCCAAGTTAGAACAAGATGAAAACAGGAGCAAGTTGGACAAAAGGGATGACATTCAGAGTGAAATGAAATGCAACGGTAAGTGCATATTTAAATTCATATGAAAACATAATGATTTACTTACTTGAAGCAAATGTATGTAGCCTTAATATGTAGCCTTTACGGATTCTATATTCAGCTGACTACATTAAACACATGTTTTTAGGATGTCACAGTAATACTCTAGCCTATACAAGTTGAGAGTATGCTTAGGATAGGCTATTTGAAATACTGAAAGATCAACCACGAAATATGTCTTTGCATGGTAACAATTAGGCCTATTATTATTATTATTATTATTAATAATAATAATAATAATAATAATAATAATAATAGACTAATAAGATAAGAAATATACCCACACTATTTATCACTACTAAATGTCTTTGACACAGGCCTTTTGCGTTACCTATTTATTTAGACTTTCTATAAGACCTTCTTAGACAATGATACTAGAGGGTTTTCGTTTCAGTTCTCTTTTATTAGCATAACAGCACCGAAAACAGATGTAGGCCTGGCGATTTTCCCTGTGCGCAAGCCTCCCTAGTGGGTCAATTAGAGAGATTATTGTTCTTCCTAGAGGGGGGATCATGGAGCGCCGCAAAAACTGCTACAAATAGAGATGGATTGACATATCGATTTCCCAGTTTTTCTGCTAAAAACTTAAGTTGACAAATACAATCCGGATTTCTTATCTGCCGATGTCACATCATTTTTGCCGATGACACATCACACTTGCTTGTTCCCTATGTAAAATGTACTTTTTTTTTTTTTTTTTTTTTACAAGACGTTTGGATGAACCAATTAATTTAATTATTTTTCATTTTCATATAATTAAGGTGAATTGGCAGATCTTTTTAAAATAAGTTTACGTTTTAAACAATGTGCACAAGTAGATTGACACCAATAAGCCTACACGTGGGCTCCATGGGTCCCTTGAATTTTTAAACCTTATATGTAGGGTAATGCCACAAATGAAATGACTATCCATTTATTGATATTATCTACTCTTTTCCATGTAGGTACAAAAGAAGAGGGTGACCGGGAAATTTCAAGTAGCAGAGATAGTCCACAGTCACGGTCGAAAAAACCTCGCAAAGCACGGACGGCCTTTTCGGACCATCAGCTCAATCAACTTGAGCGAAGCTTCGAGCGCCAAAAATACCTCAGCGTGCAGGATCGCATGGACCTTGCCGCAGCACTCAACTTGACAGACACGCAGGTGAAAACCTGGTACCAAAACAGACGGTATGTACCTATAATCAATTCTCATTATTATATCATTATTAGTATTATGTTCTAACCATTATTATGACTATTATTATTGGGCTTGTTGTTGTTACTGTTGTATACTTAATTAGCATCATAATAGGCTGTTGTTTTGATTAGGCCTGTAGGCCTAGTTCTAGAGACAATGTTAGGCGTAGTTGCAGTTTGAGTTTGGCTTGAATTGCGATGTTGTTGCCTTTTCATGCAAACCTATGCAGTGCGTTGATTTATTCTGCAATCATTTCTAAACAGACCGATAGAATATAAAACAAACTAAGTGACGTGTCCTTAATAGATCATAGAATATTTATTTAAAATATAACGATTTACAGTTGTATGGTAGGCCTAGGCTATTGAAATACACATCACTCTCAGGCTATTAAAGCGTGTCTGCGAAATGCATATGATATTGACAATGCACAATTTGCCTCTCCGGCATAATTGTTAAGGTTTCCCCAATATGTCAGGCAAGATTAGTGTTATTTCCGCCCACCTTGCTATACAAAGACATAACCCAAATCATCATGAAATAGGTTGTGACTGCAATCATTTTAGAATATTGCTCAGATTCGAATATTAGTATATTGAATATAGTGTAGGCTATTCAAATTATTAAATTACCGTATTAGCCTACACCATATTTAGGCTATGTTTACAGTGCTTGCTGCGTGCTTGCTGGGGCCTCTCAATAAGATTCAAGTGGAAGAATAGGCCTAACGGCCTTTGATTAATATAACGACTTTATGAACCAAATGCATTCTATTTAAAGCGTCTAAAATACTTTTTTTCGGGGATGTAGTTCACCCTTATTTTGCCTAATTAAAGCCATAACCACCGATTCATGCTGTAAATAATTAGGTCTGGCCAATTAAGGGGGCGTTTGGGGAATTCTCTGAGCCTGAACTGGTTAAATAATTGATTTGTTGTATTTTGATCTGATTTCAGGACGAAGTGGAAGAGACAGACCGCGGTCGGATTAGAGCTACTGGCTGAAGCCGGAAATTATTCCGCCTTACAAAGAATGTTCCCGTCGCCCTATTTCTACCACCCGAGCTTGTTGGGCACCATGGACAGCACAACAGCAGCCGCTGCAGCCGCAGCAATGTACAGCAGTATGTACCGGACTCCTTCGGCGCCACATCCTAGTCTCCAGAGACCCCTTGTCCCGAGAGTACTCATCCATGGCCTTGGGCCGGGGGGGCAACCGGCATTAAACCCACTGTCCGGCACACCGCACCAGCGGTAAAAATGATAAGACGATTATCAGTAAACAGTTTTAACACATGTGATGTGAGTAACTGCGCTGAACCATGAAAATACTTTTCAAAAAGACAATATATAAAGACAATTTTACAGAAGAAGTAAAGGAGGTAATATTTAATATGAGCCAGTTCTGACGCAGGCTAACCACGAACTGCATCAAGGCCATGACAGAGAAAGGACTGTTCATATGTCTGATTGTTTGTTTGTTTTTTTGTACAAATACACTTATACTAGAAAATAAACTTATAAAGTTTATTAGATGGAGAGAAAGGGTTGAATAAAAACGGAATGATACTAATGCATCTCCAACACTTCTATTGAAACAGACATCGAGACAGCCTGACTTCGAAGTTCATTTTCATCCAGACCACATCCATTACGGTGGCATTAGATATACACGGTGTAAAGGCTAAACAAAGGGCTACATAGTTATAGACAAGACAACAAAATAGTTAATTTGTTTATAATATGGTGCAAATACCACACTTAACCAACAGGTCTAACAGTAATCGGCTATGAAAACCTAACCAAATGAGACAATATGGCCTTAACAGTTTTATCGACAGGCATATGCAGTTTCGTCTCATATCCTCAGATTTAAACGGAGACGTACAATGTATTTGTGGTTATTTTGTTTCCTAATCCTATATGCCTACAATTTCACAATACATTCATGAAACTAAAAAAACAACAACTATATTTGAAACTTCTGGGTGACCGCATTCACTTGGCGAAAACTGTATAAGCCGCGATAAAGGCTATGCATATGTAGCAGCTCTCTGGTGGTGGGAATAAATGGTTTGATTAGCTGCGACGCTTATGCCCTGGGAATCGGGAAGGTGGTCCTGGTTTAGCAGCTGTTCAATGGGATCAGAACGCTCGAGACAACCATTCCGGACAGACAGCAAGCGCGAGGATTCTCAGCGTGAGCAGTCACAAAGCTCACAGATATTAATAGGAAAGGAAAAATAGTGTTAACAACAAACACAAACTCCCTTGAGATTTCCTCTAGTTCATTGTCCATATTTTATTAAACAGGTGGACTTGAACATCACAGCTTACCTTTAGATGTGTAGTGCGTCACTTAATATTCAAATTTGTAATGGCTAATTTGTATTTTTTATGTTTTGTTTTTTTGTTGCCATGATTGGAACCTTCAGTTTCAATAAATTAATGTTTGCATGCCTATTCCAGACAAAACATTGCAAGTCTGTTGATAGGGCAGTGAATTAACCCAAACTCCAAAAGTGTAAGCGATTTATGTGATGTAGGTCAATAGAATCAGAGGCATTATGCAAGAATATGATCTTCATTTTTCTTAAAATAAATCTGGAGGTCTAGATCTTCCTTTTGCATCTCTGTTTCCTCAGACGGTTCGCTATCTGGACAAAGGTGTTGCTGTCAGTGACAGAACTTAACCAATACCACGCGGGACTATAATAAAATGAACATTAAAATACTTTCTTTTTTAAAAGTATAATCACGTACCCAGGAGAATTGTGGTGAGGGGGCGCTTTCATGTGAATTGACTCCAGAATGGGAGCGCCTCGGGGCACGTTTGTTTGGGCTTCCCTAATTGGTGAAACGTTTGCTGATTTCTGTGTTGTGAAATTCATGTTCAAGCCAAGTTGACCTTTGCTGGTCTGAAAAATGACAAGGGAACGCCACGCATTCGGTTTCCTCACAATTTAGCAAGATAATATCGTGAAATACTGTCTTTAATCTCAAGTATTCATGATAAATCTAAAATGGTCAAACAAATGACTGAAAATATGAGTAGAAGACCTCAGATACATGGGGATGAGACATTTGATAATTCCAGCAGCGTTATTTGCATTTGTATTAACTGGTATTCACAACTGAGAATTAAGGACCTGGTAATTGGTGAATTTCAACACAAGCGTCAGACCTTCTCATTTGAGGATACAAACGCTGATAGTTCAGTGGTCCACGATTACCTAATTAAAACCTAACATACAGATAAAACAATGCTCCCCCAGGCTATAGGGGGCTGTAAGGAGGTGGGCCTATTTGCACGAACACCAATGGCAAATAATTTATCATGTGGATTGGATAATCGAAAAACAGCATTGTATTGATGCAGCAGTACAGATTTCAAAAATAAATAATCGCAGGATATCTGTTTTTGAATGTGAACATTACGAGGATAGAAGTAATAGTAACATGGAAGGGGAAGTGCTGATAAAGTATCCAATACTGGTTTGTATAAGTGCAATTGACATTGTGCGAAATATAAGATATACGAAATGAATGTTTTTTAATATGTATATTGTAAATTCGGAGTTGCGGGATTTAGTCACAAAGAATTGGACTACACCGGTAAAATTACTATACTATACTATAGGCTATTATTTAAACTCTAACTTTAGACAATATCTTTGGCAGGCTACAAATGGCACGCATATTTTACTTCGTAGGCTAGCTCACATCTGCTCAACAATATTGCCTATAGCATGTAAAATTCACCACCAGTAAGACCCATTTGTGTTAGTATACATGGATTAAAAACATTATTTATTTATTGCACTGGGCAATGGGAGGGTGCGCTATTTCGATTCATTAATAATAAGCCATGCAGCCGCTGTGAATTAATAGGCAGTTGCCCCTCACATGTTCATCAGATTTACCATATCTACAAACATATATAGGCCTACCATTTACAACATTAGCCTACAAATCATTTAGTCAACTGTTTTACTATGGCCCGACTTTATAAAAATATATGGCAATCATTAGGTTGATAAAATGCTTTTCTCGCGAAAACCTTTCATAATGATAATAGTGCAATTGTTGTTTAAAATGATATTCAGAACTAACTACAAAAGACATCGATGAACTTCCAACGAAAGGTCCCCTACATTGGCATATGTTTGAGGTTGCCATGTAGGCCCAGGCCTATACACTAACATTGTATGGAATGTCGAATACAGATGAAATCCAACTAAACAGGGGCATTGTAGGTGTAGTTAAACGGCGCATGCCTACGGTAAATATGACAGGCTACCTCCGTCATAAGCAAAGTTATTTTTCTAATTGCTACGTGCAAGTATTGTTTTCTTTTTGTTCATGCAGATTTTAGTTAAGGTAAGACTATTTTCTTAAACATGAGGCTGATTTTGAGAAATGCAAGCGTTGGATGAAAGGGACAAGGGAAGGGGTGTTAAAAATTAAACGAAGATGTTCAGGCCTTTTTTACATGACACACATTAGCCAGAACAGACGGGCTTCAGACAATTGGTTTGTTCTCGTTGCCTCCAGGAACCGTGTAGGGTTCTTTAATTGCCACATTTTCCAACTGATGTAATGGTGGGGATATCTGAGTCATTACTCTAATGAGGTAAAACTTTTGCTCTCCTCTGCCCTCTCGTTATCACGCCACTTGCGTCACTCTCTTAACATGAATATGAAATTGTTTCCATCCAAACAATACAAACACTTCTACAATTGTTATGCGCTTTAGACGCGATCTTAACTTGGTTGTATCTTGACTCGATAAGGGTTTATATCATGCGAGCGCGCTCGCTTTACGCGCACGTTTCTGCTCTCAAACTGAGGGATGTGGCGTATTACGCATTTGGGTGTCCCTTAATTATCGTTGGTTGGATCCTTAATCTTGCCCTGTGGTGATGGCGAGGTGTCAAAGTGATGAATTGTAAGATGGTGGGTTGTCAACATGTGCATTTTCAAAGCTGGTGGATTTGGAGAAATGGTAATAACAAGGTTAGATTCGTCCACAGTGCGAATTGGGATCTTTGCAAAGAGGCTGTGATTGCTGGCAGGCATTGTGGTGTAGCGTCGCATAAATTCAACAATAACCTACAATTACTGGTGAAGGTGTGAAATGGGCCAATATCGTGGTTGATGTAAAATACAGCTCAATGTCGGACGGTAATCATGAAAGCCAAGAATTTGCACATTGTAAGTTATTTGTTATTTGAAATATTATTTCGGAATGAGGAGACATTTTGTAGACTAACCATTTTCTGTTCAACAGGTCTAGGCCTCGCAGCCCGTAGGCTATAGACATATCAGTCAGAGTTTCATTTTCCAGTGTTATGATAACAATACTAGGAGATTTTGTCAAATTGTGTCAGACAAATAGCCATTCTGAAAACTAAACTGTCAAATCATATAACGTATGTGAACTATACCTTGGCACAATTGGCACAAGCTGACATATGATTTTATTTCCCATTTTGATATAAAGAGATGATTTGCAGAAAGGAAACGCCAGTAGCCATATAAGCTTTTCTACTTGCTTTGTTCTATGATATGAGATTAATGCCATCACATTGATTGCTGCGGCTAATATGAATAGACAAGCAAGTGTTATGAGTGGTACGACATAAGTTGTATTTCATTATGTTAATGTAGCTTAGTTTTTACATCAACCATCGAGTAGTCCCATAGTAATCTATTATCTCCATCAACCAATACAGCTAATGAAGTTGCATTATGACAAATATAGGCCCGGGTCTGTGGAGACCATCTGTCACCAATGTATTTTACAGATACAGATTGTGTCTCTCAAGCTCTCAAAGCGCTCAACAATTGTTGATAAAAAAGAAAATACTTGAAACAATAACGCATAGGCACATCCCCCTAATTTGACACTGAACCACTCAGTTGGTTTAAACATAATTGGTAGGAGTGCACCCAATTATGGGTTCTCATGGATATTCAAAAATAGTGAATAACCCTTGAAGTGACTGGTTGACATGGTGTCCCTGAGCCATCCATTCATCATCCTCTCTATGTCCATCGCATGAACATCGTAGTTCAGCCCAGTGGAGGTCTGTGACAATCCTGTTGAATGATGTTATAGCTGAGGCATATCATGGCTTAAATGGCCTCATCATTTCAGCATATCCAGCCGTTTTCTCTCTCCCTTTTTGTCAAGTGACGGGACAGCTGATGGCGGAGAAGCTCCGCTACCTTTCAAGTTTCAAACCCGGCGCCGTCACGTGCGACCGCACGAAGGAGAAGAAAAAAGTCTGTCAGCAGTGATGTCAAAAGCTTAAATTTTTATGGAGCAATTAGGGGTTTCATCACCGCAGAGTGATGTCAGGATTCATTACGGCTCAACAACAGCTAATTGCTTCAAGGTTAAAGTAACAGATCTGACGGCATTATATTTTAAGTGACAGACTCCAATTCTGGTGGCGCTTCACAGAGCATTGCGCTGACATTAAGGGAGGGTGGTTGGAAGGAGGGGGGCTGAAAAGCAATTGAAATTACTGCACATTAGAAGTGTGATCGGTTAGAACGAACATAGCTCTCAAAGGAAACTGCAGAGGGATTGGAGCCTTGGTCGTCTGTAAGGGGGGGAAAAAAGAACAATGTTGCATGCACCGTGTTCTGAGGGTTAGTACACTTGTGTTCATGTATATGCTGCATTGTCTCTGAGAGTTAATGGCCATTAGATACAGTGGCAGCATTGTGAATTAATTACTGGTAGCCTGAGCAAATTGTGGAGAAGCCTCTGGACCCAGATGGTAAGCACATTGGCCTGTTTGTCATATCATTACTGGGAGCTGTACACTGTTGGAACGCCATTGTTACAATGGTCAGTGCCTCTCTTTGCACATTATGTTAGCTCAGTGTTATCTGGCAGACTTGCATTGGGACTGGGAAATTAGGAGCCCAATTTGAGAGGAGAAATTGAGCATTTTTTAAAGAAATGAATTATAGATTGGAGCATCCATGCTGGGAGCTGCTGGAGTTATTTCTTTCAAGTGAGCAGTTGTTTACCCTTTGGTTTTTGCTCCTCTTAAAGTGGAATACCTGATCCTTTGAACTGATTGTTTATTTAACCGCTGTTGGGAGTGGAGGATCCCTGAGGTCTGAGCAAGTGTTGATCTAAGATTGGATTTAAAATCGCCTAATGAGGAACTCTTTGGATAATTAGTGATTGCTGAAATGCTTGTGGATAATTTGAGTACTTTGCCGGTATGAGGAGCGGGGTGGGGTGGGGGGGGTGGGGGGGGGGTGGATGATGAAAGAACAGAAAGATCAGGGTTAATGAAAATGATCACGTAGACTTGGTCTCTACCTTGCTGTTTTCTCCTTTGTTCTTCTCAGGCTCTGTCATTATTGGTGTAACGGAACAATTAGCTGTGTGGTTCATCGCGGGGATAGGGTGCCGTTGAGGAGGGCTTCTGTTGGAACTGCAACCCCATTGTGGTAATTAGAGTCTTGGAGGTGTCTGGTGGGGAGGTCCAGCAGGAAATGAGGAGATGGCAGTGGGCCTATGGGGAGACGATGGCTGTCCCCCCTCTGTGCCCACTCAGCAAGTTCAGGCTGGCCACTCAGCAGTCAGCGGGAGACCACAAACAAGAGCTGTGCCCAGTTTAGACAATCATACAAGTTCAGGCTGGTTTACTGTAAGTAGCAGTTGATGTTTTCCATGATTGTTCCATCAGGGCCACGTGTGAAGATACATACCCCCCACTGGGGTGGGTAAATGGGATTTTTATCAGTTTATAAAGGATCCTCTTCAAGTTTTGTTTTTATTTCTCCATATCGCGAAGACACAAAAGCCATTCAGAGGGCAACTACATGACTACATCTGAATTGAAAAAAACAAAAAAACAAAAACATGTGAAAAACCCTTAAAATAATGTAATAATGGTGACTCTTCTGCAGGATCGGAGTGGAACAATTGTCTGGCTGTACTCCTGCCCATGAGGCCATGACAGATTTCCTCAAGAGATTATTAAGATTGGATTATTAAAACATGTTTCCTATCGTGTACTACAATGTACAATATTGTACACAATATTGGTCACATTGGGCAGGGAGAATGTTCTACACACTATATAAAAGCCATGTCTAAACATAGCCACATTGTTCAATGTGACAAATGAAAGGCCATGTTGTTTACCTGATTTTACCATCCTTGTTGTTTTTTTTCTCTGGGAATCAGAGTGAAGAGAGTGAGTGGCCCTTGCTGAAGCTTGTGTCATGTTAGAGTTTATTACATTTTTAAATTAAGGTTGTCTCCAGATTAGTGGAGGCTAGTGGAGGTAGAAATCGGAGGACAGGCTCATTGTAATGCATGGAATGGAATGAGGAATGGTATGTTTGATATTCCATGCATTACAATGAGCCTGCCCTCCAATTTCTCCGTCCACCAGCCTCCCCTGCTCCAGATCTACTTCTGGTGAGGAGTGACAAAGCCAGGCTATTAAGTGCAATGAGGGTGTGAAGAAATGGACCGATAGTAGTTAGCAGATACCTGTGACGTACAAGCGTGGGCCTGCCCCATGCTGAAAATCTGATTAAGAGCTACGGCTAAGCATTAGCGAGCAGTCTCCTCACTTCTCTGCTGTGGGCATCAGGCTAGAAAACAAGTTGTTGATTGCTTCTGTATTGCCAGCTATTTCATGACAGGCAACAATCAAGGCTTGTGAGGGCTAGCATAGAGCCTATTTCTTTAATCTCTCTTCCCAAATGCACCCACCCACCCATGCACACACACACACACACACACACACACACACACACACACACACACACACACACACACACACACACACACACACACACACACACACACATACACACTCACGGGGATATAGACAGAAAGAACGGTATAGGTCTACTGGACCTCCTATAGGTGAATATAGTAAACACAACAATGTTTATTTATTGTATTTTTCACTGCCAGTGGGAAATAGTCATTGGACTATCCTGAAAACAAAACTGGTCTGTCTCTTCATAACCTATAGGGATGCTCTTTCATTAGGTTATTTTCCCCATAGCCACACAAAGCAACAACCCCCCTAGTTGAAGCGATTTGCTGTTCACAATGCGTCAGCTTAACCAGCTAGGTCAGGTCAAGTTGACTCAGACAATAGAGACTTTAGTGTCTCACCCAAGACTGCACAACAGCTCGCAGTGGTTACCAAGGCACAGAAACAAACTACCACGGTCAGCGTCATTCATCAGTTGGTTGCTCATATAGCTAATAAGGTACAGCTCATGTTTATCCCCTCTGCACAGTTTTAACTTGTTGCTTTATTGCTCATAAAATTAAGATTTGTGCTCATGCTCATAAAATCTGAATTGTGAACATATTCATTCAACTATTTTTCCTACATTTGCCATCCATGGCTGGTTTGGACTTACACAAAGCATCACTGTGTTAACATTATTTTCCAAAACCTTTTAAGGTAATTACATTTCCAAAACATGTTATGGTCTTTACATTTTGTTTTAAAGGGATAGTTCACCCAAATGCTAACAGTTAGCAATTTGTGACAATGGCCAGATAAACAGAACTGATGTTTGGATTTAAGTACAGTATGACCTTGTACATAGACTCCTTTCAGTGTAAGGAACCAAATATGTGATTTTGTAATTTGGGTGAACTATCCCTTAAATGCAAAACAAACAGATGGCAACCATTAACAATGCTCTCTGACACGCACATTTTCAAGCTAGAGGCAGTTTCCATACTACAAGCTAGACCATTTCCATACTACAAGGTAGATCCATTCTCTTGGTACGATATACAGTATTGGTTTGAGCTTGTACCCTCATGTGTACATTTATATTTTTTGGTGCACAACCATTTATTGGATTTACACCAAAATTGCACAGAGGGCAAAATGTCAATATTTTCATTGTGCTCGAACAGCGGTATGGTCGTTAGTTCTCCAGTGTGTTAACTCAATACTGACATGTAGCTGTAAAAAACATAAGGGCGTCTTCCAGTGAGAGCATGACTCACTCCGGTGAGATGACTGATACTGGAGGAGGTCCAATTATAGCATAGCACTGTGATAATAGGGAGGTAATTGCTTGTTGTCAGCAATACCCACTTAAGGCCTAGCAGCCTGGGGTGTAGTCCAACACTCCTCTCCCATATAGAGGATAAAGACTTCAGCTGTGCCTGGTCACTCTCACTCTCGTCCCTGGCTGGAATTCAAAGGTAGTGCATGGTGTACGTCCTGCAATGTCATTTCCTACTCTGTTGTTGTGTGTGCTGTAGTCTATTGGAGTTGTCATAGGCTTTAGGGCTCCTAAGGGTCCTCCTATACTGTCCCTGTGCACGTCTTGTAAACTGACTTGGTCTTGCATCTCCTCACGCTGCCGCACAGAGATGTCATATTTCACCGCATAAAAGTGTCACTATTGTCAAGCTTTGATTATGAGTTGAAACGGGTTTGGAATGCAACAGTTATGGGACTGAATTGTGCGTCTTGTATCAGCACCATTACATTCTAATAGCATTAATGCACCGTTATCCTTGGAGTTTAGCTTTCAAAATCAATTCTATCACCAGTATCAGAGCATGGATCTCGTGTTGTCAGAGTAGGAACCCAACTCTATCATAGACACACATGTGTACAAAACACTTGCACAAACACCTACCCACACAAGGATATTCACAGATATCGTAACTCAGTTAGAGGGTGCGTATCTTGTACTTGGTAGATGCATATACTTTATGGATGCACACACATGCTTACACAAACATACTCACACATAAACACACGGCTACTAGAGGCAGCCACAATGGCGGATAGGATGCAGGAGACGAACATCTGATTTGTCACATTTGAAACGCTAATGTTTAAACCAAAAGGAAGAGCACACAGTAATGTGTTCATTCATCTGCATAAACACCACCTGTCCCGGCGCAGACAGCTCCTCAAGCAGCGAAAGTTTAGTGGCAGCCTGTGTGTGAGCCAATCAGTGGGGGCCCAGCTGTGGTTTCACGAAACCGGATCGTTTTCAAGTGTCAGAAAGCGCTCTGAGTACTGCTGGTGGTGCTGGAGAGAGAATACTTTCATTTCATGTCATCCGCCAGCGAGACGAAGAGGCGACACGATAACAAAAAGAAAACAGGGTGCGCTATCACGATTGACATCCAAAGGTAATTTATGCTGGCCCTTTATTTACCCGAGCGGCTCGCATATAGATGCTGAGAGTTGTTCTTGAAGGGTAATTTGGAGCATATTTGGCATATTGCAGGCCCTCTTTGCTTAAGAAATTCCATCATTTGTCTCCGGTTCGAGCAATGAGTTATCAAAATCCACAACAGCATTGATCACTGTGCCTTCTTTTATAATGTTATCATCTCGGGAACAGCTCTATAATGCCAAAGATCTTGTTTATTTTCTGTTTTGTTTTTTTATTTTTTTTAGACTGAGACTGGGATGATACTTTGTCAGTTTTCTCCTTAACTTCATTGCAGGAGTTAAAAACATGCCACGTTAGTAATGAAAACGAGAGCTTGCCTCCCATGACAACTCAGACTTTATCGACTCAGGGTGAGGACCAAATACTTTTGTTTCAGGATGGATTATCTCACATTTATAGGTTTTGTATTATCACCCAGATTTTTTATGATTCAAAGATCCAAAGGTGATTAAGACATCTGGGAAGGAAATTGCACCTTTACATTCACTAAATGTATACATATAACCAAAGGGATATCTTTAAACACTCATTCTGTTTTCCTCCTGAAAAACTCCATATCATCCTTATTTTGTGTGTGTGTGTGTGTGTGTTTTTTTCAAGTGATCTGATATTTCAACAATAAATAGACCCTACAGCATCTGTCCTGTTGTCCATCCCAGATAAGACATTTTGGGACACTGCATCCCCTACCTTGGAGCTCAATTCCCTTTTTTGTTCCTGTCCTTCAAAGATGTAATTCAATTACCCATTGCCTTTGATAGTAATAATACAAGGAAAATTATTTTATGTTCTTACACAAGTGTAGTTTAGGTAATGGTCTCTTCTTTCAAGCAGTCTACTTTCAAGAGAAGCTTTTAAAGGTAGAATTGCGGATAAGTCATCCTGTCACTGCAGAAATCATACGAGTGATCCGCAAGGAAGAAAGGAACAATTAGAGATCATTTGGCAAAGAAGCTTTCCATTGCTTTCACTCTAGGAGCTTTTGTCTTTTGTTGACCCCTTTAAGAGCAAAGGGGGGATTCTCTGAGAACCAGGAGAGGGGCCACAGCCGCACTGCCTGCTCTTTCATCTAGCATCGCCATGAGAGCACAAGTGCCAGTGTCCGCCAACCACTTTAATCAACTTAATGCAACTGATGCTGACGATCGTCGTGAGCCCTCGGTCAGAAGAGGTCCACAGATGAATGTCTCTGAGTGGATGTTTTTCACAGGGCTCTGTGGCCAAAAAGTGCTGTCGGAGTTGGGGATGGAGGCATGGGGGAGTCGAGGGTCATGGGACATACAAACAACACCTGTCAGCTAGGGCATGCTGGTCCCTATCCTTCTCCCCCTCCATATCTTCGTCTGTACAAGGGCTACACAGGACTTCTGATATGAAGTGTGGGTGATGGACCTTTGTTTAGTTCAAAGGTTTATACCTCTTTATTCCAGAGTCCCTTTGTGGATCCTTGGGCCTTGAAATATGTATCACTGTCCCTTTCATTCCAGCCATCTGAGGGAGAAATCAAAGCCAAAAGTTTCTCAGACAGTCAGTTTGAAATTGAGAGTCCATACAGTGTCATCATGTGCTAACCTGTTACCCAGAGATAGGAGGTGAGAAAGGGCAGGAGTGATTTATGACCTCCAAACATGGGGATTCACTAGACCTTTACACAAATCATTTGATACTACCCATTCCTGTATTACTACCGCCTCTACTGTTACTGGCCATATGTACAATATGCTAGTTGAAAAAAATTAAGTTAAGCTACCTGAAGAACACTGTATATAGAGTGTATATAGTATATAGCATTTATGTTAAGTCCCTTTTTGCATTGCATTTGACAGTCCAAACAAAAAAGGTGTAAGGGCTGTTATGAGAGGTTTATTGTCCAGAAACCCTGTCATCTAAATTACTTTGAACACATCCCTTCAATTTCTACACATTTCTCACAACCGTCTTTGTGGTTAAGTGTCTGGTTAGGTGCAGGATGTCTTGTAAGCTGTTCTAGGCCCAAGTCATGATGATTTGTGAAGGATGTGAAGTTTTGATCCTGCTTTCTCAGAATCCGTAGTTTATGTGTCGGTGCTAATGAAAAATTCAGGAATTCAACAACCGTACAGTGGAAATCACTTTTCTGCCTACCTGCAAAACCCATGGTAAAACCACTGAGCTGTGTAACATGACAAAAGCATCTCTTAGGAAAAAGTGCAAACAGATCATAGAGCTAATGGGAATTGAGCAGGAATGCCTGTCTCTATCGTTTGCTGTAGATTAGACAGGCGATTTAATTGAGCAGTGTAGCAGCCATACAAGAGGACAGAGAGACACATGGCGCTCCCAGGCATGACATTGTTTTTGACTTAGCAAAGTGCTGAGCTCTGCACCTGACCGCCAACATGGAAACCATCACCCCCTGAAGGAACTACACACACAGATGGCAAGAATACTCTCCTTACCTTCTTCATTAACAACACGGTCATCCAGAGAGAGGCCACAGGACCTTGATTCCACAACGCAGAACATAAATATACAGTACCAGTCAAAAGTTTGGACACACCTTGCCAAGAGTGTGCAAAGCTGTCATCAAAGCAAAAGGTGGCTACTTTGAAGAATCTAAAATATAAAACATATTCTGGTTTGTTTAACACTTTTTTGTTTACTACATAATTCCATATGTGTTCCTTCATAGTTTTGAGGTCTTCAATATTAATCTACAATGCAGAAAATAATAAAAATAAAGAAAAACCATTGAATGAGAAGGTGTGTCCAAACTTTTGACTGGTACTATATATAACATATTTTGAACATCAACAATTCAGCTTTTGCATGAAATTAATTTTCAAAGGTTAGCTGAGAGAGAAAGATAAAGCAAAGCTGTATCACCTTGCTTTTGTCAAATATTGAGACAACCCTAACCTTAACCCTAAAAAAACAAACAAAGGTATGGTGTGTGTGTGTGTGTGTGTGTGTGTGTGTGTGTGTGTGTGTGTGTGTGTGTGTGTGTATGTGTTTCTGTGTGTGTGTGTGTGTGTGTGTTTCTGTGTGTGTGTGCGTGTGTGTGTGTGTGTGTGTGTGTGTGTGTGTGTGTGTTTCTGTGTGTGTGTGTGTGTATATATGTGTATATATGTGTTGTATTGTGTTGTGTTGTATCTGTGTATATGTGTTTATGCATTTTGTTTCCTGAGATACATTTGGCTGTTTGTTCCCATCTTTGGCAAAAGAAAGCTTTGGCCCTCTTTAGATTGGGGAGTGCTCTCACAGAGGTCAAATAACAGATTAATAGGTTCAGTAATGAGCTCCCGGGAGTGTCTACTGTACAGCTCTGATTTCCCCAACTTCCATTATGTCTACAGTACCTATGATAGATGGTGGCAAGTATCATTCACACATCTCAAAGAAAAATGACTGAGATGTCATTTGTGTGAAGGAGACAAAGCTGTAGTGATGTATTGTTCTGATGCATTTTCCTCTTTTGTATCTGTATTTGTCATCTTTGTTAAACTGTCATGGCTGTCTCTTTTTTGTATCTCCTCGGAAGAACAACAAGAATGTTAAGACACCACTCTATTTTCCTTATTGGACTTGATACATTTTCCTATTTAATTATGGAATATATTGTGCATATTCCAGTGGGATCTGACTTTCAGGTTGAAATTGTCTCTCTATGCTGATTTTGGGCCCATTTTTATGAGAAAGCCATATCACATATTCTTAAATTCTCTACATTTAAATTCAATCTTTATTGCGAAAAGTTTAGGTTTTGAATCCAGGCTACTCTGTGCTGTTTCCTCTTTGGCAGAGGCTCATTACTGTAAAAGGCCAAGGAAACCGCTGCTTTGTGCTCAGTTGCACTGTACTTATCGCTAGCATTGCACCTACACATAAAAGGGTGAAAATGTAAAATCTCTTTGACGAGCGGTGAGGTATGTTTAAAATCCGTAACAGTGTCTGGTTGTCTTGTCACTGATTAAGAGGTGGCGGGAGAGAGGCATAATCAGCCGTCAGAGCAGCTCCCGTGGTCAGACATCTTTGTCCAGCATCATTAGCTGACCTTACATGTGTAGGGAATAACCACAGGGGGAGGACAGATAGTCCGGCAGTCACAGGAGACAGATCCTAGGAGGTGATTGCTTTATGCTACACCATGGAGCGATGCTAATGACCTCTGTGCTTTTGCATTAATGGCCTCTGCCGTCACATTATCATGCAGCAGAGGTCTACGAAGAGGTTTCTGCATCGCCGTGACAGTTCAATCAGACAATCAGCTCCATGAATACTCAGTCACAATGAAGATGTTTCAGAGACACATTTTTGATATTGCTTACCAGTTGGTGGAGTTAATCAAATATACTAGTGTACCAATCGGGTCATCAATAGGTAAAATGTGGCGGTTGAAGATGGGATCAGAGGGAGATGTGACTACCCTGAATCAATTTAATCATTGACTTTTGTGATGAGGCCCTCTCCTTGTCTTAATCACTCAGTAATGAGTTACTAGCATGGCAGTTGGATGGAGTGGAGTAACTTCCTGAAGGAACACTACACATCACTGAAAAGAAGGTGCTTATCTTCCTTACTTCAGCAATATACTCCATCATAGCCCCCAATATATTTCATGCAGAGATGTAAAGCCACCTGTGTAACTTAGGACCCCCTTTTCTGTCTGTGAAGCGAGCTGATTGGCCTTGGAACTCATCACTTTTTTCACTGTTGAACTCCTACCAGAGAGAATGCAAATCAAGGGGATATATTAATGGACATCTCCCTCACTGTATGAAACTGGGACTTAACATCATGCTAAATTGTGTGTCTTGTGCTCTGAGCTGATCTCTTCATTACATGGCTCTTGGAGGATTACACCTGGAATGAGGAGATCTCCCAGACTCATAATTTGTATGTTGAGGCCAATGCTATTGTCAAGTTTAATAAGAGCAAAGAGAATGAAATCATTCTGGTTTCAATCACTTAACTTATTTCAGTTTTTGAGGCCTTTTTCTTACAGTGATGTACTTCAAACTGAGGTATTCAGTATGTTTGTGTATATATGATAAACATTACTATTGTAGGTTAATCTAGTCATCACCGTTAACATTCGGTCAGATACTCTGCATAGTTGTATTTCTACAGTACGAGACTGTTTGCAGGCATGGTCTTTTAGTTAATTATGTTTGAATCAATTCTTTATGTATGAGTTAGTTACAATGATGCTGGTACAGAAAGAGATCCTAATATTTGTGCAATTATTATTACATTTATTTAGCTTTCTTTTTTTCTGGTGACTTAAAATACTAGAGAGAATAGACCATCACCTTTGTGACCGCAAAAGCATTTTTACTATTCAGGCTGGAGATGAGCCCTATTTTCTCCTCTGCATCTCACCATTTTCATGTCAAGTGGGGGCACAACTTGTGTGTTTGGGCTGACCGAGGAGTGGCCCCACCAGTGTTGATGTCAACATGCTTCTGTCCACTGTTGCTGTTTGGAAGCATGCCCTGGAGGCAAATGTGCCCTCATATTCAGGAGGTCGAATGGCCATTGCTCTTTGGATCTCATGGATCTGATGTACAGAAAATTCAAGGGAGCATTGTATAAAAGTGGGCTTTTAAATTGCACTGCTTCAGCTACATTTAGATGCATTTGCAGTGTGAGCCCCTCTCCTTCAGTGGGTTCTCACTGAGAGCAATGAACCCGTCCTAATGCCATTTAATATTTGTTTACCATCAAGTAATAAGTAAAAAAAAGAACTTGTGATGAACTTGTGATTTGTTGGACTCTGTGTCAGAGACAGGACAGAGAGGACATGTTTTCTCTCCCTCTGTCTCTCTGTGGCAGACAGCGGTGGTTAAATAGCCGCCGTGTGATTCCCGCATCGTTAGCAGACCCCGGCCTGAAGGAAAGTGCCGCCTTTGAATTCACTGCAGAGATGCAGAGCTCCGGCCCCTTTCTCCTCTCAACTTCCCCCTTGAAGTTTTTTTTTTATGCTGAAAAGAGAGCAGAATCGTGCTTTAAAAAAAACGTAGGGGTTTTTAATCTGGGGAATGAGTGCTTTGCCATGCAGCCCAGCTCAAGAGTGAGAGCCAAGCAGGGCTGGGCAGTGTATTAATATTTAAATTCCAGTCCAGATAATCAATAGAAGGGGGTACTTCTGTGCGCTGTTACCCTCGGATGGGAGGCGATAATAGGGAGAAAACCTGCTGATTAGCCTCCTTAGAAGCTCTCTACTCTGTGTAGTGCTCAATACTTTAGCAGTGATTATAACCTATTGAGGCAGAAAACTTGATCGAATATAACCTCTTTTGAATTCCTTGTTCCCTCAATAGTGTGTCAAAAAGAGCATTCAGCAGTTCTTGTAACAAAACTGCCGCCTGTCTAAATTATTCTCATTTGTTCTTTGCATATGGTGCGCAAGAAAAAAATTCTACGTCCTTTATGTAGTAACATAATGCTTTGATATGGGTGCCATTGCCATAACAGGCACCAATAGGGAACTTATATTTTATTCTTCTTTTCAGTGTACATAAAAAAAATCCCAGCTTAGCCCTTTTTGTCTTTTGAATGCTTTGAACTCTTTTCAGCCTTTAGGGGGACTTTTTTTGTGCTTTGGACTGTGGTGTGCATTCACTGTAAAAGCACTCAATGCCGCAATAAGACCACAAGCAAAACTATGAGTGTCTTAAGCGGGACCACACATCTAAGGCATTTGCATAATTTAAGGGAAAAAAGAAAAGGCAAGAAAACCAACCCTCTTCATTTAAGACTAGAATCGAAGCAATGCTGCATACCTCTCTCGACCTATAGGGTTAACCGCTGCAGGTTTCAGTCAAAATGTGACAAACGTAATGTCTTGGAATTCAAGCCTTTCTTATGATTTTTTTAATCAAATGAAACTTTTAGTTTATATATGCCATCAACTAAGACTAGTTGTCTTAAAACCTAAATGTTTCAGAGAGGTCAGGGTTTTGGTCTTTGTCTTCATTTAGTTAAGGCATCATATAGATTAAAAAAGGGGGGTGGGGGGCGATGCGTGGTCTGAGGATAATATCTCGTTTGAAGGGCCAGCGGAAAGAAAAGCAGAAGGAGCTGAAGAAGTGGTAGTGAGGATCTTGAAAGAGAGCAAGGCCAAAGCTGAACTGCTCAGTTCATTTTCCACCTCACTGGCCGTCGTAATCCATCTTGGCCAGCTGCTAACAAGATTGGGTCTGAAGTTTACCTCCACAATGAGATAATCAGATTAAGAGCCACAAAGATCAAATAATGACCTGGCTTTAGGGCAAGTTCACCAGGCCCTTGATTGCAATGTGTGGTCCTTGAGATTTATTAAAGAATTAAGTGTGGGTTGTCACACAAAATGTATGAAATCATTGTGGCAATCTATCTCAATTATTGAGTTGGATCCAAATTCTGGACATTAGTTGGTGCATCAAAAATGTTAACAGTTAACATTGTTCATTAACATTACAAATCTGTAACCGCTCTTCAACTGGACTTGGAATAAGACATGAAGGGTTTTCGAGAAAGGTGTTTGGGTAGTTTAGGATATTCAGAGGCTTAAAATGATTACCACACTACAATTTTGACTGGGGAGATTTAGCAGCTCATTGTGGAGAATTTTCAAAGATTGGAAACTGGGGATAGAAAACAAACACATTTGGCAATGTTCGTGCAGATTAGTGGTTATGTTCCTCAGAGTTGGATATGATTTGGAAGTAACCCCTTTTCTCTGATTTCATCTCTCTCTCCCTGCAGAAACCCCTGTGCTTAAATAGAGTAACGGGATTATTTGGAGAGGCATACAAATGTGATTGTCTCACAGCAGATGGTGCGCACTGCTTCACCTTTGAGAGAAGTTAATTAAGCCCGCCATATTGTGCCTATCCAGGGGAAAAATGTAGATGAATATTGAGCAATCGAACTCTGTGTCTCCTTTTCAAGGCTCCGTGCAAGGGACAGAGGACGCCATTGAGGCAGAATTATGTACAGAGTTAAATTAATTCACGTTCTGCCTCCAACTCCCTTCCCACGTTTCCACAGGACAGCAGGCCTCTGGAAAGTTCAGCCCCCACTAAATGGACCACACCACGGTGTCCGCCAAATTAAACAAATCTACCCACAAAAATCTGTTGTGCGATATTAAATGGGTCAGTTGGAGGGGGGTTAGTTAATTTGTCTGTTATTCTGTCACCATCAACAAAGTATCTTGCAAGACCTTACAACAAACACAGTTTTCACGCTCATAGATATTTTGTTGAACTCTCAAATTTTGAGAAGAAATGGAGAAGACAGATTGTAATACAAAGTATTTTTTTCCCCTTAATGGCAGACTTCTGCCGTCTGAAATAACAAAACTACAACAAAGAGTTGACAATAGTAGCTATGTATTCTGAAAAGTACCAAAAACTTGTGAAGTGGAGTTTTAGAGGGAAACAGGGAGTGGCGGATTATGAAACCAAGTGGAGTCAGAATAACAAAATAGTGTTCAAAGTGCACAACATGGAGGGGAAAGCCTGCTGAGCGCAATATAAAAGTAGGGGTTAAGCTTATTGTAAACTCCCTCTGCTACGTTCCAAAGGTAGATGTTACATATGATTAGAGGGCCTCTGCTGTGGCGGTCCCGGCGAGGTACTTCCGTTCCAGTTGAGCATTGCTAATTTCTTAAACCCCTGACCACAGCTACTGGTTTGTGTGGTTCTACTTTTCTATCCTTTTTCTTCTCTTTTTGATCCGTTTTGGAAGGATGGCAATTCTATGGTAAAATGCTTACCTAAATAATTTCCTTGAACACTCAACCTGCTGAGCACACAAAATGTGTAATCAAATTCCGATTGGTTACGAATTCTCACATTGAAGTACTTCATGAAAAGGACTATATTTTGCTGAGGTTTTTGATTCTCAAACTTGGAGATGATTTAATTGGTTGTCCACAGCTGGAGTGGGAAAGTTTTCTACTTTTTTCCTTTAATGTCCTCAATAGTTTCTATTATATTGAAGTGCATCGCCTAATTTTCACAACAACACAGGAGGAGATGCGTTGATACTTTCCCTCAATAAAAGTGCCACCACACCTCCACCCTTTTTTTTGGAGCAATCATAACACTGACTGTCCATGTATGTGACAAAAAAAAAGCATATGAACAAAATAGAAGACAAGGTAAATGAGTAAAGGGGGTGATGGAGATGTTAACCAAGACACTTGGTTAACAACAGTAGATAGCTTGGTAGATAGTTTTATACTTCTTTATTGTGGCCTCCTCTTCCAGAGGCCCTTGTGACTCACGGTTGATTGAGGCTTTCTAGGCAAGGCTGTGTTCCACCTTGTCATATACGTATCTTACCATATACAGTACATTCATATTGTTTTCGAACTTATCTAACACTTTAATATTAACCACTATTTTTTAACAAAAGGTGACTGTTTCCAAATTATATATCGCTATCATAAAACAGACCAATATTCATGAGGAGAAGGTGACCTTTCCATGTGTGAAAATTACAAGCTCTGTCTGACCTAAACCACATCATTCAGTCCAATTATACCATGGTATCACACAAACCTTTATTTTTTTTATAGTTTATATGGATAACTTCACAATACTACCCAAAACAGCATCAAGTTGAAGTCTTTTCATTATGATGGGAAAACTAACATACAGTACAAGGCATGGAAAGTTGAATGTTTATATAAACCTTACACTGTTATTCATCACTAAATCAAGAATCACACAAAAAGCAGACCACATATTCACATGTTAAATGGTGATTGTGCTAGCTATATGTTAGTACTATTTTTTAGCACGCCTAGTAGAAAGCACCAAAACTTGATTGCATCAATAAAAGGTTATGTTCATACATGACATTCAGAAGAAGGAGATAGGGACAGAGGGACACGGTAACACCGGATCATTTACATTGTTTATCTAATCTAGTAATTCAAAAATAGGTTTTGATGATGTATAATGTCTTCAGAATGTCTGACCATCCACATGAAATGGAAATGGACATGAAGGGGAGCAGAGAGAAGTCCAGTTGTTGTGGATGGTGAGCATCAAGAAAGATCTCAGCAGTGACCATCTCTTCTCACTTCAACACTCATTAAAATATGGAAGGTGGTGTGGGATATAAGGTCGTAATCCAAGGTTAGACAGCGTGCTGCTCCATCAGCAGTAAATTGACAACATGAGTTACCCAAATCCATAATTGAAGTTCTCTTAACTGCAGTTACAGTGGCTAATGATGGAGAAAACTTGAAGGCCTCTCTTGGCTACTTTTAATGAGACCCCCTTCTTTTAAAGACCACAAAATGCCACCAATTTATGTCTTGCCAATTTTCTCCACTTCAACTTGAGAATCACCATGGGAGGGGAACAAAAATCATCACGTTGCCCAGCAGCGACTGCAGCTAAAGCAAAAGCCAGCATGAGTCTCCTCCCTCTGAGCAGCAGTGACTAGATTAGAATCCAGGAAATAATGGCTTTCTGTCATGTGCTCATCATAATGTCGCTCAAACTTTTAATTAAAATAAAAATAGTTACTCTAACTGTAGCAGCACCACTCAGTTTGAAGGGAAACAGAGAGAGAGAAGACAGGATTGAACTGCTTTAATTGTCCTTAACAAATGTCAGAATTAGCTACTCCAAACTAAATGTGTTTTTACTGTTTACTTTACTGTTTTCCAACCCTGAGATGTGGTACACCTTTTCCAACCCTGAGATGTGGTACACCTTTTCCAACCCTGAGATGTGGTACACCTTTTCCAACCCTGAGATGTGGTACACCTTTATTTCCTCTAGAACGTCATGCTATTTTGCATTGTTTTGTAGCTACTATAAGAAAAGAAGATGAGTCCCGATTTTTAGTTCGTCTCAGAGGTCATATTTGACCATCTCATATTTTGGTCAGTCTTAAAAAAAGAGCTTGTCAACTGCTTTTTGACTCTTACATTTTTTGTCAGTCGAATTCTGTTCTTTTTTTGTGATTATGTTGATATCATCTGCAACACACATGAATAAATACTCTCAAAGGAATCAGGTGGTCACTTCTATATATGTGTTTAGTACATGATAATTGTTCTCAGATTTGGGTTATGAACAATGCACTGTCGGTACAAAGGCCAATATTTCATTTTCCATTATGATTTAAACCTTGATCCTGTGTATCCTACGCTACTTCCCCCCTTAACCTCCCCTGTCTCAACTCTGTTGAAGATTAAATTGTGATTACATTCTGATTTCAAAAAATAGTTTTCATAATAAAACTTAAAGCCAAATTACAGTGTGCTACATGTCAAGGTAAAAATAATTTTGCACATGTCAAGGTGTTCATTACGTGTATTTCACTAAATGCAAATTTGAATGAATGAATTTTCACTCTCTTCGTTTTGTGCGGTGGTGTCCTGAAATAAATTAGCCATTGCATTGGGGGATTTAGCCTTGCCAGATTTGTGTTTTAAAGCTTGCATTGGTATTCAGCCATGACAGCTGTTCTTCCACCCAAGGCTCTTCTGCAGAAACAATACAGCGAGATGTTTATCTCCCCTGCACTGTGCCCAATTGGCATGCCACAGCACCGTGTGGTGATGTGGTGATGAGTGGAGGAATCAAGCGTGGACCCGAGTGGATCCCTTCGATCTGCTACGGCCCACGCTTGATTCCTCTAAGGCAGAACCATCCAAGCCTAGATGATCCGTCCTCAGCCCAATTGGGCCTGTGTGGGGATGGCAATAGGATCAAACCATTACAAGAAAGTAGGGAGGGCTCTTTTCCTGAGGTTTTGTGGATATGTGATATTGTTGACAATTCTATATTTGTTTGCACGTTACATCCATTGAATTGTGTTATAGTGTATTTCATTGTAAAATGTGTCTGAAACTGTATTCAGAGGGTGGATTTGTTGACAGACATGTTTTTGTGGGGAAATGGTCAATAGTCAAACAGACTAAATACTGACCTGTTTGGCTTTTAGCTCACAACCTCTTTTTGCAAAAATGGCAGGAGAAGTGCACATTTGTAGCTTGCAGGTAGTCAAGGGGGTACAGATTGATGCTATGATATATGACATGTGTTGCAAGCAGTCTTTGTATATTTTCCAATGACTTGTCACACTACACACCCAGTTGGCTAAAGGCTCTGTTATACTAAGTTTAATCTCCCATTTAGGACATGATTTATTGGCAAATATGAAGAGCACAGAGGCTGTTCCCTGATGCTGTACTCACAATGACAAAATAGATTTTGGCTTCATTCTGGTCTATTATCAATGATCATTTCCAAATTATTAAATTCAAATTATTCAAATTATTAAAATATTTTCTAGTATTATTGAAGACCTAAACCTATAGACCTACACTTATGAATTTGTATGTATTTAACACTTGGCTATTATTGTGAACAAGAGAGAGATTGTTTTAGTATTTGTTTTAGAATTTTTTCTCACAAATTTCATTGATATGTGTGATTATAGCAGAAAAACTAGGTATGCCTTTTATCCACTCTCCAGTACATTAGCCATACACAATTAAGTAATTCTTCTCTGTTACGTTGTAAAAGGGCTCTGATTGTCCCTCAGGTTTCTTGCCTCAAGTTCAGTCTGATGATTGGGGTTGGATTACTCACTCAAGGTCGTGTCATTGCTAGGAGCCAAGCTGAGCTCAGGCCTTGTCCAATACACTTTATCTCAACAGTTAAACACACATGCGCACACACTCAATTTCACCAACACACACATTGACAAACTGTACAAACAGTACACCCACATACACATTTCAAATGGGATAACGCATGCTCCTGCACTCTCTTTAATCAATTCAGATGTGATGAATCTTGGTACTGAGGGAAGTCTTAGATTTTAGAGCAGTGTCTCTGCCACTGCCAGCTTACATTTCACTGTGACACCCAGACTGTGGCTATGTGTAAATGGTGTGCACAGCGAGTCGGGGGTCTTTCTCTGGAATGGCATGGCAGGGCGAGGGGGGCACATCCCCTGGAATGCACTCTGAAGGTGTCTGCGTGCTCCGAGGACACAAACTGTATACATGACATTCCACTAGGCAATCTGCCTACATTTTGGCGTTGTGACCTATGGGTTGGAGGGTTGTGTGCTGGATGAGGGCATAAGGCTCCAGATAGCGTCCGTAGATTGAGGGGGGATCTGGGAAGAGTACAGTAAAGAGAGCGTCTTTCTCCACAGCCCGGGGCGCGCTGGTGCTGAGTAAGCCCATGCAGCAGAGGATGCCCATGTGCTAATACTCCCTGACAGTAAATGTCATCAGAATTTAAATTATACTGCCTGCTCTCTCTCATAAGCATGAGAGTCTCCCTTAACCTATATCTGGCGCCACGAACATGGCAGAGGACCCTGTGGGGGAAAATGTTTTTGCACTTCAAGATGTCTCAGGGTTTAAAAGCACCAGCTCAGTGTTTCTTGTCGCATATCTGAAACCAGCAGCGGATCCACCAGGCATACATGTGGCTAATTAGTGGAATTCAATTAGGATGATCATTAGCATTGTGGACAGATTTGCTGTGCTCTCAAACCAGTCCCCTCCCCTCTCCTGGCCATTGGAGCATCTCAGTACTCATTAGAGGGGGGCACGGCTGATGGAGCAGACTAGGCTGGCTGGGGTGTTGAGACTCATACCCACAACAGCACAGCATTGTCAGCATCAAAATGAGCTCTCATGTAAGAACACTACTTACAGTAATAACCAGTATGACAGGGAGAAACTGACCTTTTGAGTAATGTCTACATGGAAAATTGTGTTGACAGTGTTGACAATGGGATTAAATACAAGAGATGTTATAAATGTAATTCATCTCATGCAGACATGTTCAAAAGAACACAGTCCATAGTCTAGCAGTGTCAATGAGCTGACCTCTTTTTTTTCCCCATATCCCGAGGTGTTTCTTGTGTGGTGTTTTTCCCCCTCTCTTCTTCACATTGCCATGCTCTATTCCTGGTGTCTTCCACACTGTTGAAGTGTACTGAGTAGATTGATCCCATTCACTCTGAGAAAGAATATGGCTATGGTGTCAATAGTTACCATAAAAGCCATAACAGATAGCTCAAATGGAAAATGTTTTGTGCGTTTTGTTTTTTTCTTTGTCCTTTGTATCCGACAGCTGTGCTCAGAGCATTCAGTGCTGTGTCTGTGTAGGATGTTGGGCATATGAGTGCCTTCATGTGTACAGTATGTGTTGCATGGATATATTTGTGTACAGTGTGAAAAACATAGAAATTGAGTGTTATTATGTCTCTGCATTGGGAGTCACTTTTGCCACAATAGGTATGTAAACTTTGTGGATAATGAGAGCATGCTTTTATTGAGGAAATCTTTATCATGCAGTGATGGGGAAGGAATAATAGATGTCAGCCGTGTGAAATCACCCTTAGCTGAATAAGCAGTAATAAGCTAAATGACCTTTTCCCACTGCTGACTGTTCCACAGCATTTCTGAGGTTTCGAGGGAGTTTTGAAAAGTGGATGTATTCCTGAATGTTGAATCTATGTAAGCAGCTAATGTGAAATGAAGTTTCTTTCTTCTCTTATGGTACAGTGTATGTGTGGGCCAACTTCCAGTCAGGATTTCTCTTATCAGAAGCCCTCCATATCAGATGCCATTCCAACACTAATGCACCTCCTCCTTCTGTGCTCACAGGAGACGGAGGGCAAATGTCTCCTTTCATAAGTCTCCAGAATATTAGCATTGTGGAGCCAGAGAGAGCATAACATTTATTAAGCTATTTATAAATTGGAGTTGAATATATATATATACGTGTCAGATGCAATTCCATTCCTGTTGTTGTGCCATGTGTTCCAGAGTTGTTTCAGACTGTTCTACAAGGAGGCTGCATTATAGCCTATAAACATCAAAATTTCAAGAGGCTCCCACAACGATTGTTTCAGGAAATACATTTGTGACACCCTTTGGTTTGAATTCCAAAATGTATTTGTTTAATGCTCTTTAAAGCTTGTCTCTGTAGGTATTCACATCTGTCTTTGAGTTCCCCATCCTACAAAATTGTGGCGCTAGAAATGTCAAGATGGATCTGGACTCCGCCTCCATCCCAACCCCCTCTAAAACCACTTAGCCATGCTGAAGTGCACTTTGTCCGTAACTAGATATAACGGCCCTTGTTTTGCTCCCGTTTGGAGAAGCTGCAATGTCCGAAGCATTGAGTGTAAAGCTCACTTCTCCTTGTATTTGTAATTTTCTGTGCAAATATGTGTTTTGTTTACGGAGGGGAAAAAGGTTCATTGGCAATCCAAGCATGAAGTGGAAAAAATATGATTCTGATGGAGCTTGAGTGGTCAGTTAGAGATGTGTGTTTTCCTATTTCCTATTTAGACTATCCTGAGGTCATTTCTTGTATTCTGTTAACTCCTGTTTCCTCCCCTTCCTCCACACCATTATTTCTTATCACGTTAAGGTCTTCCTATGAGCACACAATGCAGTGTTAGATATAAACAGAATAGTTGGCTTTACTCCGTCTTTGCATCATCTTTGACATGGGCCCTATGTGTGCCATCTTTACGACTGGAGGGCAAGGAATAGATCCATACTTTGGAAAATGTTGCAAATTGATTGCCCAGGGCGAGTCCGCCCCATAATGGAAGGCAATGGCGTGACTATGGGGAGATGACCGCTGGGAAAAAAGCGGAGCTTTGTCTTCCTCTTGTGTTATCATCATACCGACTAAAAGACAAATATGAGATAATTCCCATGATGTTTGGCATGCACGCACTGTATACACTAGTCATAAACATGAGATGTACTGCCAGCGTGGGTGAAATAGCTTTGTCTACAGAGTAAGCCTGCCATTTTGCACATTACAATTAGCCAATCTCACACCACATTCCCTACTTCCATGTATCTTGATGTTTAAAAACATTGGATGTTGGAATTGTAAGGGAACATTTATGTGTAAATGAAAGTGCAGTAGAAACTGAACCGTTCCCTTTGGGCCATATGGCATAACCACTTTATTCACAGAAATTAAACTTCCTCAACTCTTCAACAGACACACACATCCTTTTTCTCCCTCTGGTGTTTTGGCCCTGAGCTTTCTCCAGAGGGAAAAGGAACCAACTCACACATTATGTATTATCAGAGTTCTGTTATTTATTGTCAGTAGCAACCTTACTCAACATCACACATTAGTATGACAAGTCCATTTTTGTTATTTTCTGACATGTATGGAATATTAAAAAAAAAAAGACAAATTCCTTATTGCTATGTTTTAATGTTGGATTGTCAAAATTTCAAACAAATTGAAGGTATTGTAGTGAAGTGGTATCAGTAAGAGCAAAGCTAGTGGTGTTGTAATAGTGGCTTTTATTCTCTGTACTGATGCCACAGCTGGTGCCAACCCCTGGTCTTCTCTGATTACCTGAGACCCTTGCACGAGATAGATGTTACACAGACTAAACAGCTTTGCTCTGGGAGGGCCTCGTGGCTCAGACAGGAGAGGCAAGGAGAGCAAACACGCTGTGACAATTGCGTCCTCCTTTTTATTCAAGAGCTTTCACCGTTGGCGCGCGTTGGTTGGCCAGGTTAATGCCTCCATACAGCATGTCAGCAGCAGCAGCTTCTCCTGTAGATGTGTGCCTTGGTGCGACGGCCACGCCGGGCCTGTTTAGTCTGGAAAACGTTCCACTGGATCTGTGCCAGAGGAAAAAATATGCCCTCCTTTCTAATCTACCGTGGTCACAGAGGTACTGTAGTATTTGCTCAAAGGCACACAGTTTCATATCATTGTTTTTATCCAAAGGAAGCAAAATGGTGGATAAAAATATATTGTCAAAAAATATTGTCATAAAGCCCTGTCTTATAGCAGTGAGCCACACATGTGATTTCTGTTCACTTGTCTTCTTCCTCATCATTTGTGAGCTGACTGTATCTAAATCCTCTTGATCGGGCCTTCCATCTCTGTCTCAGTGATCATTCCCTGTTTCTCCTCAGCTGGAGCACGGAACAGGCCATGATAACCTCACACCACACCAGCATCACATGGATGATTCACCGCTACTTTGTTTAGCTTCAGAGCAAACAGTGGGACTTCAAAGGAAATATTCTGAGTGTTTACAGTTTGTTAAGCAGTATCACACCATTCCATCCACATGGGCAGGGAGATTAAGTGAAAGCAATAGGTTTACGGTTTAATTTTCCTCCTGCATGGCTGGAATATCAGACCCCCGTTCTATCAGACCCCCCCCCTTTAAGACTCAACACATCGGGGCTATTTTAGACAAATAGCTTTGTGAAGGTCAGCAATTCTCAGGGTTGCCGCACAAATGCATCCATTTATGTATTCAGCAGACTGTACACTCTTTTGAGGGAAAACGCTCCCATTCTTGTAAGTACATTTGGTATGGTTGTGTGCCGCGGAGGCGAGTCCATTTGCCTCGACCATTGTGCCTTCATCTGACCATGCGCCTGTCATGAATGGACATTTAGTCTACATATGGAATGGAATTGTTGCAGGGAGAATCGTTGTTTATGTGCTTTGCTGAATGTGAAATTGCATCCAATTGTTCATGGTTGTTCTGTTTTGGACTGTATGAAACGGTTTGAAATGGAAATTAAGCCCTGTCAATGTGTCTTGTTCCTTGTTTGAGAGTCAGTATCTCAGCAGATAAAGAGTAATTTGTCAATCTAATAGATAGCTTGATAGGGCCGGTGACCGCTGTTTTCTCTGGTCAGTGAAGTGTCTGTCTCCCCCACGCCTTGGGCCGAAGAGCATGTAAGCTGAATTGTGGTGAATTATGGCATAGTTTCCTCCAGGAGGTGGTATGAGGTGATGATGGTTAAAGCATCCAACGAGCAGAAAACAATGCCCGCTGCACAAATCACTTCACACTTTTTGGACATTTATGCCACACTCCGTTAAAACCTAGCAGCTTATTATTGAAATTGCTTTAAAGAGATGAGCTGTTATGCCCTTTTTCTTTTAGAATAGATAGTACATGTATTTCCCTTGCTTTTTGTATTGACATTTATTGAAGTTTCCCTCATTCAGTCATCAAACAATTTTGCATGCATCACAAAAGTTACATATTTTTTATTTAGATATGTATTTAGTGAAGTAATAGATTTAACATTTCACTGTTGTATGCCAAAATCAAAGCAGTTTTATACATTTTCTTTCATCGATATTACATCCTCCCCAGTGAAAGCCTGAAAGGCAGCCATGCTTTGTATTGTCTCCCTTGCTCAAAGCTGACAGATTCTGAATATCTCACAATGCGAAACATCTGGTGTAGTTCTGTTTGTTAGAGATGTTTGTCAATGCAAGACTGTCGACAAAGGAAAAAAAACAAATTATGGTTTTGAGCAGTGTCTAGGGAATCCGTCTGATGTGTGCCAGTAAAACACGATTAGGACAGAGGACATCATATTACCCTTTAAATGTGACTACTATCAGGAGTCAAATTGCTCTGGGGATCAAGGCTGTCTGGTAGAAAATGTTGCGGGATACCCTGGACATCTAAGGCTTTCGGTGGTCCCAGCAATGTGTGAGGTGTAAATAGAGAAATATATGCTGGGGCACAGTCTCTCAGATCCACCATGATTAGGTTGCTTAACAGTTTAGAGGTTGCTTTGAAAGTGAGATTCCTTCTCTCTTTAACTCATTGTTGTGTTGTTTTTCAGGTCTATAGATTCTGCCCTTAATGTGTTTAGCTGAACTTAAATTGGCGCCGTTGACACCTCCTTGCTTTAACGCCGGGATTTCTATTCGCTCTGACCGAATCCCCTTTCACGTAACTTATTGTGCCATCTTGGTCTCTCAGGGACAATAACTGAGTTTAGGCGAAGTTTAAATAGCTTAAAGGACGCGGAATACAGATGGGCATCTCTGTGATTAACACAAACTTCAGCCCAAGGCCTCTGTGTCAGGCGCTGGATTAGGACATTACGGAGAGAATGACAGAGCTTTATGGCACTTTATTCCCTCTCAATAACATTCTTTCACATATTAAGTTAATTCCACCCCTAGGTAGCTACTTTATCATGCAGAAGACCTTAATCCACTGTTGTTGAGTCCATCTCGCCCTGGCTTTGATGCAGCCCCCCCTGCTTTTTTGGTGGGTGCAGCGGGGCTTGTGTAAGACAAAGCACCCGTGACAGAGACAATCAGACGCAGCTCAAACCACAACAAAAAAGGGGGCTTCATCCATTTGAGTGGAGAGGAGAGGTGTCGTTGAAAAAACATTATTAAGTAAAAAAAAAAAAAAAAAAAAAAAACATCAAAGGAGAAAGGAAAAAGGACAAAATACCACACAACAGACTTAACACTTCTGAATAAGAAATGTATCGGTTTCAATTTTTAGTGCTTTTATTTTGTCCAGAAGGCCCAGCCCCGCTGATCTCCTTGTACACCACTTTATCTGAGGAGCACCTTTGACCTCCAGCTGAAAAGGCCCAGTAGATATGATGAGCGTAAGCTTCCAGTGATCTTTTAGATGTAGGATTGCTGCTATCCTCTATGCAGGATTTAAAAAGAGCTGTTTGTGGTGTGGTTGGCCAAGCCATCCCCTGGCTTCTGTCGCTCTCCATGGGAAAAAAGATTAGGGGTCAATTTCCCCCGACTAAACGACCACCAAGGGGATTTCAAAAGTTACATTTGTTTTCTATATGCAAAAACGATCTCGTAAAATTGGTAAGGACTCGTTGTGGAGTAGTTTCTGATCTCCAAAATTGGCTTGGAGGAAGAAGGGCTATGGAATGGGGGGAGTTGATGAGGGCCTGGCTGGCCTGGCTAGAGATGGAGATTTCCTTGGTTTGTGTTAGGGTTAGGGTTAGGGTTAGGGTTAGGGTTAGGGTTAGCGTTAGGGTTAGGGTTAGGGTTAGGGTTAGCGTTAGGGTTAGTGTTAGGGTTAGCGTTAGGGTTAGTGTTAGGGTTAGGGTTAGGGTTAGTGTTAGGGTTAGTGTTCGCTCAAAATACAATCAAGTGTTACTTATTCTATACAATGTAGAATATAACAAATTTCACAATTGCTTAAAAAAAATGTCCCACAAATTCAAAGAAAACAACTAGCCTCAATGTAACGATCAAATCCTGCTGAATGTACTACAGCATCTTAGTTGTAAATAAGTGGTCAACAACAACCGTACCACAAGAGAAGAGAACATGCAATATGTAGACATGGTGAGGACAAGTCGGTCCTGGTGTATGAACTGTAGTGGAATCTGTTGACAGATGTATTGAAAACATTTTTTGTGTTGAGGACTGAATGGTGTAATTAATTCAGTCACCTGTCTGAACTTAAGCTGTCCATTTGATTGTCAGTGCTGCTGAGAGCCTCTGAAGGTTTTGATCCTCCTAGCACTAACAGATGGTTGGTGTGGCTTGGCCTGGGCTGGGAATCGCTCCCCAACAGCAGACAGAGGGTTGGAGGGGGAAAATCCCCTGTTGCCGGCCCTAAGAAGACCATAAGCTTGAGCAGAGAAAAAGAAAGGGCCTGCTACTGGTGCTAATTACCCAGAAACCACACAGAAAGTGCCCACTGTCACTGACTGAAGAGGTTCACATCCCTTCTTCCACAGATAAAAGGCGTAGTATGAAAACATTTCGCGGGGGACAAAGGAGGGAAGATTAACATAATCTTTACCCCTGTAAGCTGTCCATGTGCGAGTCTCTCCTTCTCCCTCTCTCTTACTCATTCTCCTCATCCTCCCTCTTTCTCTACATCTCCTCTGCTATCCTGCTTCTTCTCCTCTGTCTGGTTTTAAGGAATAGGCACGGCGGGAATTGGCTTTGTCGCCTTAGCCTGACAGTTGTGTTTTTCCCGCCTTTCTGTGATCATCCCTGTCGATGGTGGGCTGCTGTTGGGGTAATCAGACAATGGCAGGCGAAACGAGGTGTCACTGTGCTGACAGACCCCTCTTCATGTTATGTCATTGTTAATCCTCAGCCCTCAGCCTCGCTCCCTCTCCTACTTTCATCCCAGCATTCTCAGCGAAGGGGTGGGGGGTAAATATGACGCCTTCATATTTCTACATATCAAAGCGCTCTCAAGCGGCTGTTTTCTCCCTAAGTGGCGAGGGGATTGTACAGCACACAACTCGGAGCGAGAACTTTTTAAATGAGGACATCACAGCGGTGGCGGCTGCTCGCATTGGCTCCTTCACTCTCCCAGTCACAGGAAGCCTGGACCAAAGCCAGAGACACGGGCAGGAAAACAGCTGCTTCAGTGGCGTTGTTTAAACGCTGCCTTTTCTCCCTCTCTTGCCGTGGATCACTCCAGCAGTCTGATCCTTTCAGCATGGTGGCAGCCTCACAGCACCTCTGTGAATATCACTGGAAAGAGGGATGAGGGTAGAGGGGATGTGAAGGCATTGGTGGTGGAAATTGTTTCAATTAAAGGCAGAGTGACTGGCGACACTGGCAAAGCTGTCTCTCTGTGAGAACAGCAGCGAATATGAGAGTCTCCGGCAATCATTATCCATTGCTTTTGTATCTTCTAAAAAGCCAAAACACAGAGATGGCGGAGTGTGTGCTACATATATAAGACATTCAATAAACGGCTTAGTTTTTCACATTCACAGAGGCCTCTTCTTCGCTCTCTCTCTTTTTCTTTCCTTCTCTGAGTGCTTGATGTTAGAAAACGTGCTGGTTTTAGTCAAATCTAACGCTTAAGAGCATTTAGGTTCTACCCAACAGTTAAAAAAGGGAGAACAGTTTCACACATTTTCCTGATGACAGAGATAACTACAGTATTGTATATAGTAGTTCAGTATAAGAACAACCACCAGAACTTCAATCACCAGAACTTCAATCTGGAATGTCGTAATTTGCTTGCAGATTAAAGAAAAGCAAAATGAGACATGATTTTTCCCTTTCAGGAAATCTTGATTCCAACTTTTGCTTTGTAACACATGCAACCGAAATGAGACACCCAATATTGGCCTTTTCATTTCATTGTTTGGTGTGCTGCGCTCCACTTGCATTTGAAAGTGATGCCACAGGTCCAATCCCGTTGTGTGTGCTGTGAAGCTGCGCCTCCGTGTCTTTGACAGTCTCAGCGTGAGACTGATGTATCAGAGGGTAGACATGTGTGCTCCCTCTAACACTGTGTTTACAGAGCCTCCCCATCAAGCCTCCACTCTCTACGTACATGACGCACAGGGCCTCCATGAGGCAACTCAGCCTCCTGCTGCTCCTACCTGTCCCTGGTGTGTGTCAGGATCAGGATCAGGGTGGAACCAAGAGATACACACCTGATTTATTTTGCCTTCTATAGGACTGAACTAGTGACATTGATTTTGGTTTAGATTTGATCACAGAGTACAGCATTTGAGAGTGTTTTTTTTATGGTGTTTCTTTTATAGCTGACATCTATAATCTCTAAATTTACAGTTCAGAAATGTTTCTATTAGTTGCAGGTTCATTATTTAACTGATTGTCTTCAAAGTGACAACGAATGGCCCTATTTGAGAGCACTGATTATCAGTCAGCCCATGATTGACATGGGTATGGATCTTCCCATCATACAGTATCAGCTTTCTCATAAAAAATATTCTCACTCAACCAATTCACAAAGACTCATTTTTGAGAGCACATTAGACAGCATAGAGCACATATTCTCCGGTGTAAAAGAGAAGTCGACTATGTCTGCCGTGAAACTGCATGACTTGGAACACAGGTAAAAGTGACACTGGATAATGTCTGGAGGATGTACAAGGGCCATGGATTAAAGCTAGAGCTAGCTGAGGCGGAAGCTACACTACATGTCTATCTGACCGCACATCCCCGCTCCAGTCAATCTGCATCTCTTATTTAAACTGCCAATGTTCATTTACAGGAACCAGAACTGGGCAAAGAGAAATGAACAGGGGGCATGCTGAATTTTTCATCCAAGACATTGGGTAGTAGATTTTTTGACAACAAACAGCACTTACTGAAGTGTTACAGTGAGATTCTACCCTGGAGTCTTTACCCCAGAGCATCGTCCCTGAGAACCAGCCAGACATTGAAAACTAAAGAGTGAGTCTTAAACCAGTCCACTCCTCATTGCTCTCGATGAAGGGTGTGCTGTGTAAAAGTAGTTCAGTACTGCATCCTACAGCAGATGCTATCATAGAAGATGCTACAAGTGTATTTGCGAAAACTCAGGTCCCCAAACTAGGTTAACTTAGTTGGCTCTCCCAGGGTTATAGATGTCAAACCTAAGTCCTGGAGAAATATACACCAGCACAAGAGAATATCTCAGATCTCATTGTCTAATTGGAGCCAGATCAGCTGTGAAACATTGCAGAATGCTGCGGTAAAAAGGAAACTCTTAAGTGGCACTGTGGGATTTTGCGGCAGAAGTGTTTCCACCACGAGTGAAAGTCACTTTAGAAAGTGTATATATACACACCTAATGTATTTTTCATCCTTCCCAAACAGTAATGGGAGTGAACAGAAGTTTGAGAGACATCTGAATTAATTACACTCAGTATCCATAATTGAGAAGCAAACGCATGGAAAATCGTTGTACATCACATTTCATTCTAGTGACAAAGCATTTCAGAGCAGCGGGTGACTTTTATTGTGTCCTAGCTGATGCTTAGGTGGTGTAGTGCTTGATTCCGTGACAGAGTTTATTGAACTGATTTAGTTTGTAGCAGGCAGCATCCTGGGAATTGCTGTCCGAAGGTGTTGGGTCTTGAAGTTGAGAAGCATTTCTGAGAGCTCTGTTTTCCTTTGTTCTGTTTGCTTCTGCAATGCCATGGCTGCTAGGATTTATTTGAATACAAACACTGCTTTAGAGGGAAACTTAATATCTCATAAGAAATGTTTTACAAGACTATTTTTAGTCTATTGTTGTGATAATTATGATTCTCCCCCCCCAACCCCACATGTTTTTATAAAAAATAAAATAAAATAAAAAAATATGGTAAACATGTTTTGTTTGAGTTTACCGTTGTTTATACTGTAAATCTAGCAAGTCATTAGCCAATTGACTTGTAATCCTCAGTTAACTAAATGGAACCTCTGTAACCAAATCCCCTGCAGTTGAACCTCCCTTGATCTATATCCGTTGTAAGTACAACTAAAGTATTGATATGCAGTATGGCTTTGTGTAAGCGCATACAAAATGGGAGAGTGTACTTAATTCCAACAAAAGACAAAAGGGCTCTGGTGAGCGGGTGTATGGGGGGTGTATTACTTGGTCACTAAGTCTACTGTCACCAGATGGGCTGTTTTGTTTGGATGGATCTCTGTTGCTTTGTAAGACACAATGACAACCCCCACCCCCCTCTCTCTACTCCTCCCCCCTCTTATTGTTTGGTTGGTAACAAAATTGGGATGGCATTTATTGCATCTGTAGCTCTGTCATCTTGGATATGAGAGTGTGTATGTCAGCCTACACACATAGTGTTTCTGGTCTGGCCCTGCACACTCTTACGGACCCCCTGATCAAAGGATAATGTCACAGACTGTCGCCTGGCCTCCCTTGACAGTCGAGGGAAGAGCCTTGCATAATTCAAATGCCCTCTCATAAGGACTCACCTCAATAGAGCTACACCTCCCCCTTGATAACTCACCCACTCTGGAGTTTACGGACAGAGTAGAACCCATAGCCTTTTATTGTAAATGTATCTGCATGAATACCTAATTTTCTAAACACAGTCTGTGAAGATCACTTGGGTTGTGTGCACATTATAAGCACTTGTGGATGCATTTATTAAGTAATAATAACAGTGCAGCCAGATAAAATCTCACTATTCGTCAATTTTACCTCTCAGTTTCTACTATGAACCCTGAGAGAGAGAGAGAGAGAGAGAGAGAGAGAGAGAGGGAGGGAGGGGGAGGGATGGAGGGAGGGAGAAGGGGAGTGTTCATCACGTGAGGTGACTTAGGAGTTGGAGACAGCATGGGTTGACCCTTAGTCTTTGGCATCTTGATAGGGTGTGTTTGTTGTCGAGGACAGTGAAGTAATTCACACAAGTGAAGTTGTTTTACTGAAGAGTACCCTCCCCCAGATTATTTCAGAAGTCTTTTGCCTCTGGGATGAGGGGCAGTAGGGGGGCCCAGCCAGCGAGCCAGGGAGGAGAGATCACTCCACTCACTACAAAGCAAGAGCCTAGCCAAGGAGCTCGGCTTAACAGACCTTCATCATTAGCTGATAGTGGTGGAGATTAGGATCACTATGATGAGATTACAGGAGGAACAAAGGTTATTCTCTGGTAATTATACACTAATGCACTAACGCCTGCGTCCCAACAGCATGTTTTATATGGCTTGATTAAAGGCTACTACATGATAAGGATTTTTACTACTGTAGTACTGGCACAGTTTACATGTTTTATCCAATGGGTTGTTAGTATTATCATAAAGCAGGTGCTGGGGTGCTTTGATTCAACCACTATCAGTGTTATATAGATCATTTGCTTATAGATAAGTATAGGCCTATTGTTTTGTGGATTTCCAATTTTTTCCATCATTAAGTGTTTGAATGATACTCTTATTGATTTTAACAAACCTTCATACAATGTTAAAACTATAATTCTAAGAACATTATGGGCTAGTCTCTCGGACCCAGATTAAGCCTACTGTAGCACTGAATTTAACACTATGTTCAATGGAGACTCTCAATTGAAAGTGCTCCATAGTATAGACTTGATCAGTATCCGGAAAACTGAGAGAAATATCCAACTAACTTTCCCCTACCTTTTTTGAAACATTCCTAGAACCTTCAGGGGACCCTTCCCTCTCTCAAACACACATGTAAAGCAATGATCACCCCAACAATACTCTAAGGGCCCACTGACCACCTCACCACCATCAACTATAGTGCTGCATCTACTTAAGCAACCATAGTCAAACCTGTTCTCTGTTACCATTCAAATCAGCCCAGCTGTAGTTTGGATTGTTGAGAGAGAGAGAGAGAGAGAGAGAGAGACAGAGAGAGAGAGAGAGAGAGAGAGAGAGAGAGAGAGAGAGAGAGAGAGAGAGAGAGAGAGAAGGGGAAGTTAATATTTCAATTGCAGTGTGCAGCTGAAGCGCCAGTAGGGCTCCGTACCTGCTAACTCCCACTTACTGGCCATTAAGTTAACCAGCAACATTTGTATTTACAGACCTGGGTGGTTAGGAGCAATCAAAAAGCAAACATGACGAGAGAGAGAAGGTTCAGGTTGATATGTCAAGAAAAACTGAGGTGAAGTGCTGACATGCCGACGTCTTAGCAGATAACGCTTAAATCATTTTTCCTCCAAAACTTCAGTCGTAAGGGTTCAAAGAGATATAGCCATAATACAAATTTTTGGAGTAAGTAGTGGTGTTTGAAGTTATTTTATGGGATTTTGCTTTAAGGGCCAGAATTGATTTGCAGAAGGGATAAAAGGAAGATACTTTATCTTCGGAGCTTTGTCGGAAAAAGCTTAGCATCCATTGGTAGTTCCGCCAATATGCCTGCAGGGCATGGAGGTGGGGTGAGGGGGGGTTGCTGGCATTGACATTATATACCAGAATGAATTGTGCTGAGTTTACACCTCCCGCTGCTTACGCTCTGCTCTTTCATAATCTTTCATGAACCATACAATGTTTTATTTAATGTCCTGGGTCAGAGAGAAACTTGAGAAAAAACATATTAATAATGAAACACATGGTAGTGGGGAGGGAGAGGAGAAAGAAGAACTTGGTTTGAGGCTCCTCAGCAAACAGGTCAGAAGCACCTTTTGAAGTCTACAGCTTCACTGCAGTCAATAGTTTAAAAACTTGTGTTATTTCTGAATGTGAGGCTAGCTTGGTGTTTTTTTCTACCTGACAAATGCCAAATATCTCATCCTTGCTGTCCAGTACCTTACTGCTGTGCTTTAAAGGCTATTCAAACACAGGAATGTTGTTCGAGTTTTATAGTTTAAGATGCTCTATTCAACAATTTAGCGATTATTTTGATTTTCTCATGGTTTTGGAGGAATGCAGGTTAGAAATACCTGAAATAGCTTAGTGGCCTACTACTTTCTTACCTGATCGTAATCCAAAAGTGCAGGGATGTAAGGTAGTGTTTTCAACCTCTGTGTTGGAGAATCAATTTAAAGTGAAACAGGAGGATGGTGCTGTTTGTATACCTAGAAGATGCTCAGATGGGGCAATCACGGCAAACAAGCAACTTTCTAACTTCAAACAACATTCCAGATATTTTTCCTTTAACACTACAGTACATAAATGCAGCCATTTTATCATGTAGATCATGGCTTTAAAAACCTATTCTGTGTTCTGCTTCTGATTGAAATTACCTGAAAATACACGTAATCATCAAAAGTGATAATTTGAGTGACGATCATAATGATAGTGATCATAATTTCATAAGGGTTACAGTAACACTTACACTGATACAAGTATGAGCAAAGATCTCCATCATATCACGTAAACAGAATGAGGTACGATATGACCACATACTGTATATGTGATATAGAATTAGTGTAAATTCATAGAATTTAGAAAATCAGCTATGCAGGTTGTGTACATCTGTGGTACCAATGAATGTGCCGCATATCACCCAGCCCTAGTTCACTTTTCTCCTTTCTTGATGTGACCTATTTCTATGAGTACCAAAGGGAGCAAGCATATGCCATTGCGCTAACACACACAACTAATGTTTGTGTGTTCCCTGGTGAATCCTCATTTACAATCTGTTTAAAATTGTTGAGAGAGCCAGCTCTTGGCCTCTCTTCCTCTCAGCTTTTAATTGCTTAATTGCAGTCATTATTTGAACTGGAGGCGAGCTCACCTGGCGCTCCTGGCTTGATGCTGTCCTAATTGAAAAAGGGAGCCTTGGAAAAAAATGTGGATACCAGGTTCCCTGGAGGGATGAAGATGCCTGATGTCTGATACAGAGGGTTGTGATGTGCACACACACGCACACTGACACAACACACACATGCATATACACACACACTCACATGTAGCATCTGAATTCCCTACATCTCTCCAGGACATTGCAGGGCTATCAGATGAAAGAGACAGATCTCAGAGTCTTGGCACCTTCAGAGGAAGGTCCAGAGGCTGTGTGACTTATTTATGACTCTCCTGGTGCTCCCTGTCCTGTGCCTCTCCATACTGTAACCTGTGTTGGCTCACAGGCCGGCTCCATGGCTTTCATATGGTGCAGCTCCCTCGTCCTGTTTAAAAAATAAACAGTAGATTGGTGTCTGTGGTAATAATTCATGGGCAGGGAGAGAGAAAGGTGTTTATGTGGGGAAATGAGATGCCGTTAACACCTGCCCAGCTATGGAAATAGCACCCCTTCTGGTTTTGCCGGGTTACTGCAGGCATAGGGCCAAAGTTCATGCACAGGGATCTCAGACCCTGTGAATTGTCCAGTCAGATATCCACATTGCAGAGATGTCCATATTTTAGATATACTGTATGTTCCAGTTACAGCTGGCTTCTATAGTACTATATTTTATTTACTTACAATTTACTTACAATTTGCTTCTGCTAAAGAACGCTGCGTAACACTAAGTCTTTAGGGGCCATGGCCGCTAAGTTGGTAATTTTGTTCAGCAAAGTTTCAGTTAGCGTAGAGGCGGAGGGCAGGCAATGAGTGGGTGGGGATTATTGAATATGAGGTGAAAATATCCATTGTCCTGGATTTCACCATTGTCTCACGTCAGATAGCGCGACTTTGTCTGCACTGACCGAAGCTCCGATAATTATTTATATTTGTATCAAATACAATTACCCTAGGTACAGTGGTAGGCAATTTTCAAATACAATTACCCTAGGTACAGTGGTAGGCAATTTTCCTCTCTGTAAACGCTGTCACAACTGTATGGTTATTAGAACTGTAGGCCTACTTCGGGTCCCTGGCAATATTGGACAATATTTAACATAAAAAGAAATCCATAGGAAAGTCAGGACCAGGACCTTTTAGCTTGTGTGTAAAGGCTCTCCAAATGTATTTTATAGTTAAGAAGGTATGCATGTTTTTCTGTAATATGCACAGGATACAATGTTTAAGTTATTCTTCTATTTGATTTCATACCCTATCAAAGACATGCACAGTTGCACCATTTCATTAGCAATTGGCACAGAGGCAGAGGTGATGGATGTATGCAACATTGGTCTTTCCATGTTTTAGGTAATGAGGTGTACAGAATTTCATAATGCGACAAGAGGATGTACTAGTAGTATGAGGGATTATCCCTGACTGCTGTGCCCGTTATGCTGCTGTGCCCGTTATGGTGCTGTGCCCGTTATGCTGCTGTGCCCGTTATGCTGCTGTGCCCGTTATGGTGCTGTGCCCGTTATGCTGCTGTGCCCGTTATGCTGCTGTGCCCGTTATGATCAAATAAGTGTCTATTTTTGTTTGCTTTGTGTTATTGAACATTGAATGGATAATTGTCCCACTTCCCAGACGCACCTTGCGGTGACACCAAATTACGAAAGTGTCTTTGCACTTTATTTTAGTGGTGCACAGTGCTCTTTAGCGGAAGCAAATTGGGGCCCAGCGTCTTTGGTGCAATGTACCTATGTAGCAGTGTCAAACTAGAAAAATAAGTTCCAGAAGAAACTTTGTGGGTGTGCAAAGTCTTATTTTGGTAGTAGAAACAATTTGAAAGATGGTTTGGATTCACTGGATAATTGAAAGAAAGTGAGATAGTCTTATTACGGCATAAAGTTAAAGATGGGTTGGTTGGTTGGTGGGTTGGTTGGTTGGTGGGTTGGTTGGTTCGAGGGATGGATGGATGGATGGATGGATGGATTAATTAAACAACATTTTCATTGAAGACAATGTATTCTAAAAGAGCTGGTACAGTATCCCTTAGCAGGTGTTTAATATTCAGAGTACTTGGTAATGGTTAGAATAGTGTAGGCCTAGTAGAATATGTATGACTTTATTTATTATGATGGGGACAGATTGTGTACATGATTTAGTGTGACAGATGTTATACTTCCTGGACAGCAGGAAAATACTCCAGCTCTATTTGAATAGGTAGCTAATGTTCCATAAAATGATTTATCCATTTGCATCTTTCAAGACCTACTCTCAGCCATTTCCTTGAAACCTCTTTTTAATCGACCATGCTAAAATGTTAATTCCATATGCCTCTCCCAAACACACTCTTTTTCCTTTGTCAGAGGCTTTTTGTACGGGAAATATGTTACTAATGGCTTATGAATTAATAAGCACCCAAACTGAATTTGATTTTTATACAAGGTGATTCAAGAAGGCCAGAGCCAGGACACAGCATTTTATTCAGATTTCAGCATTTTCTGGACGAGTGGATTCTTATTTACCGGGGCCTATAATGCATCCTTTGTCATCATCTCACGGCCAGTGATGTGGACCTTTGGATGCTCTTGGTGTAATTTACTTACCCAAGCCAAGCCATTAATTTTCTATTATTGTGAAAAGATGATTCGTGTTTTGGGGGCTGTCTTGATTATTTATTTAGATCCTCAGCGGGGAAACACAAGGCTTTGGCTAATGGAATATAAAGTCACAGGCCTCATTCCCATTCTGACATTTAACTACAGAGGCGGCACATGTGTTAATGTGTCCTCCCCAAGCACCGTAATTCAACTTGAAATTCCTAATGGAACTCACTATCGGTGGTGGGCCTTCTGAGACAGCGAGGGGAAAGGAGGGGGGACACCAACTTAACACGTAAATTCACTTGTCTGAGTCGTGAGTGTGCGTCTAGCGACTTAAATGCTCCAGTGGTTGTGTGTCGACTGGAAGACGACAGGAGAGAGTAGCATTTGCAATAGCATCTCTGGGTCCTGACCTGTTTTTGTGTGTGTGTGTGTGTGTGTGTGTGTGTGTGTGTGTGTGTGTGTGTGTGTGTGTGTGTGTGTGTGTGTGTGTGTGTGTTTTTCTCTATGTGTGTTTCTGTGTGTGTGTTTGTGTGTGTGTTTTGTGCCCTTATTCTCTGGTACAGTGACATCATATTTTCTGTACTAAATCACAGCAGTGGATTAATAGTTGAATAACAAAACAATGCAGTTGGATGCCTATGTAGAGAACATTATATACTTTATACTTTATAATTACATTTGTTTCACTTTTAATTTGCTAGTGGCCAACTATGCAGAAGAAATGCTTGTCATAAAGGTTTGAGAGGTGAAAAGTTAACCAAATGCACACTTCAATGCTGAGTGACAGAATTGTGTTGGTGGATGCACTGGCCATGAATCAGAGACTCAACACTCTGTTGTTATTACTACTAATGACAGCGTCTCGTCTGCATGAGTAATACTCTATGTAAAGTAGTGGTACTGTATGACTCTTCCTCCTTCTCCCTGTCCTTCAGAGCAGCGGCAAGGCCCAGTCAGTGGGATCCTGCTTCACTACACAGTTCACTTTACTGCAAATGACATATAGTGGCAAAACACACAACAGCCATGGCTCTTCACCTCTCTATCTCAATCAGCAACCTGTTCAGACCTGAACTCTAACAGCCATAACACTAGATTGTTTTATATTGAGATTGGATGGAAAATATCCTCTAAAATAGCTCTTAATGAAGAGGCCTTTTTTCATTAAAGAAAATCATACAGACACTGATCTCTTATAAAAGATGCGATGGGACAGAGACCTGATTGACATAGTTGTAATCTCAGTGCGATTGAGGCAGCGGGCCGTTGGATAATTAAAGAGATGGAGCTGTAAGGACGTGGCTATTAGCAGGTTAATTAGGCAATAATGAAAGAGATACCTGAGGTTACTGTGGGCTTTAACACAATAGTATTCCTCACAGGGCGATATAAGGCAGGGTGTTAAATTTAATCCTCACACGTTAATAGAGACCGGCATACCTTCCAGTCAATTATTGCCAAAAGACTTCATCTGCTCCTACACATTCACAAATGGAAAATTCAGAAAAGATTCTGTTTGGTGGCTGTCCACTCTGATTAGTTTGATGAAGCTTACAAAGCTTTTAGAGTGAAGGATATTTGAGAATTGAGCAGCAGGCACATATCATCTTTGGATCTCATTAATAGATAGATTGAAGTCTTTCGTTTAATGAGTGGTTCATCCGTGGCTGCTTTTCAGCCCACTTTATCAGCAGTAAAAGCACCTACAATGAAGGCATTTTATGATTTTCACATACAAATAGGTGTAAAACAAATAACATAGCCTGGGCTAGGCTACAGCATTTTTCCAGACGTGAGCATCTTGGGAATATTTTGCGTAACGCCGTAGTACTGCACTGTCATTCACAGCATGTCCATCTTAATTTAAGGGGACCTTGATATTCCACTCAATATTTTCCATCGATAGCACCTGTGAACTAGATCTCTCAGTGTTCAAATACTGCCCTGTCAGACAAGTGGCCTGCAGATCTGTCAGCACTGAGGTCAGAGGATGAAGAAGGATCAAGGGTCAGTGTCCAATGTTGTCCTCTTGAGGTACTGTAAGAGTGACAGCCCCCCCCCCCACCCCCCTCCCTCTCCTCCTATCCTCTTCATCCACCCCCTTCTGATTGACTTACAAATGGCCCGTCATCTCACCTCAAAGTAACTCATTGCATATGGCTGCAAAGTCAATATGACTTTATTAGTGGCTATGTCTCCATTGACAGGACCTGCTTGCACTATTGACCTCAGTTTACACTGATCTGCTGTCCATGGACCTCTCTCTCCTTCCCTCTCTCTCTCTCTCCGTCATCACCACACATCTCAAATGATTATGCCGCCCTCTGACAAATCCCGGAAGAGAGCAGGCGGCCAGGGAATTCTACATTGTTGCTTCCTTTTTTTAGGAAGCTATCCGTAAACCTCGCTAATCCACAAATCCAACCTTGGATTTGAGCCACAGAGTCTGAGGGGAAAGTAATTGGGTTGTTGCTAATAATTGGATTTTCTGCTGCTTGGTCAGAAAAAGGTAACGACCAATGTCCTAGCAGAAAAAGCTGGGACCTCTCTAAGCCCCAGTTCAGAGGTCCTGGCAGGCCCCAGGTTGCACGTAGAAAATGATTAACATTTACGATCTGCTTTCAGCCCCTGTGTTTAAAAATGTGCTTTCTGAAAGCTCTGTAATTTTCTGTAAGTGTGTTGTAATTCCTCATTATAGGGACTGAAAGGCCCCCCAGTCAGAAATGAAAAAAATAATGAGTTACCCAGACTACATCCGTTGGTGTACAGGTTGGAGGAAGGTGAAAGGAAGGGGAGAAAAGCACAGGGGGAACACAGGCATGTTCTTGTGGCAGACTTTAAATCTGGGGTTGGGTAATTATTTTCTTAACATATAGAGTTGTAATCATATATGTGAGCTGTCAGATATTGCAACAGAAAGCAGTCAACTTCTACAGACTGACCTCTCTCAACATCAACTTAAGTTTGACCAAACATTAGACATAGACTCGGCAAAAAGCTAACAAGCTCTTACTAGAAACAAGCTAGTGTTAATGAATACAAAGTTGGATCAAGTTAAAAACAATTGATTTAGAAAAATGTAAACTTTTGACTCATACAGTACTTTTTTACTGCATACTTTTATGACAGTTCTTCAGAGAAACAATATCAGATTCTTTCACCGATCTTGAACTTTCTAGGAATTAAAAGAGTGTGCAGTCTGTGTAAGAGAATGCTGCAGGTATGTATATGCCTGGTTTTGTTATTGTTGCTGTTGTTGTTATTGTTGTTGCTGTGAACACACATGTCAGGAGGGGAGCCTTGTGGTATTGGAGGAAGGCAGCAGTAATTTGAGTTTGGTAGAACAAGTTTACAGGGAGCCGGGGCAGCTATGGAAATGAGCAATCTACCACACGGCGTGTCCATGGATGGAGCAGGGGGACAGGAGGATTCCCTGCCGTGGCTTTGAGACACGAGAGCCCTGCATTGTTTGAGAGACCAAACTTCAGACTGCATTAAAGGAATTGTGGAGGGCAACCTTTACCAGTCTCTTGCTGGTTACCCGCACCCTGGGAGATAGCTGTTGAGTCACCTTGATAGTGTTCCCTAGTGAAGCCATTAAACCCAGACATGGTGCTTTGGCAATAAACAATTCAAAGGGCCAGCATGGTACACAAGGTCTATGCTGTGAAAACAAATTCACAGGCTTCTGCAAATATCAATATAGAACTCTTGTATAGCTTTGTATTTCCCATATACTAATGTTCTGTATGTATGAGGAAAAATGCAATATTAAATGTAACAAACAAAAGAGTATGATGCTACCATTTTTGTGGTCTATCAGTGTTGACTAAACCCTGTACTGTGTTTAATGGAATTAGGATGACTTGAAGGACATCTGGATGGTGAAAGTACTTTTTTCTCATTGTGTGTTTGTGAAAGGTTATCTGAAGTTGTATACTGCTTTGTCCTTTTGTGGTCTCCAATTTAGGGAGTGCACTCTGTCAGCGGTGTGAAACTTGGCGAGGCCTTTGTGTGTGGAGGAAGTTTACAGGAATCAGAGCTTTTGGTGATGTTATTTCAAGACTGTCAAGATCAAAGAGGGCCATTTTTTGCTTTGGAGTTTCATCAATTTTGCATCCATTTTGAAGCCAGAACAAGGGTCCTGTGCATGGAATCCTAATTTCACAGGAGTAAAATGTCCTTCCTGATAGAGGTCTAATTGCATATGAGGAAACGTCAAGCACAACAATATCAAAATAGCCCAGCGAGGCAGCGGCCATACCTCAGAGATTGAAATGCAGGCAAAAGGGGGGGCTCAGGCAGGCAATCTGCTCTCCATCAATTTATATATTATTGCACACTAAAGGTCAGAGCTAAAAAATCTTCATGGAGTGACTACAATTACGTATCATTTCTGCAAGAGAGGGAACAAAGAGCTGAGAGAGCACAGACCTTTCTTGAGTTATTTTCAGAAAGCTCTAATCTTGTCATATGAAGTAAGGGCAAGTTGGAAACACTTGATGGTCATTCATGTAATGAAAAAAACATCCTGTAGATTATGGAATCTGAAATTGGTGTGGTGTTGAAAATTGTTATCATGTACAAAGGGACGAGAGGCATAAAGCATGGAAGAACACACACACACACACACACCAAACACAACACACACACACGCTCGTGCACACACACGCACACACACGCACACACAAACACACACACACACACACACACACACACACACACACACACACACACACACACAAACACACCCACATGTACACACACACACACACACACACACAAACACACCCACATGTACACACACACGCACGCACACATCTGTCTATGGCAGTAAATGCACAATGAATGTAAATGTGTCCTTTGCTCTATAAGAGACTCATGTATGAGATAGATTTGTGTCTCACTCAGAAGGAGATATAAGCATAACCACACATAATACATGTCTGGAATATTGAGTATAGAATAGTTACATACAATGCTTTAAGTCACCCAAACATAAACATAAACATATTACTTGACCTTTTCTAAAAAGTATTTGTATGATGCTGCCTTCCTTTATATGTACATATTAATATACCGTAAGAATAAAGATATACGCTGTTATGTCAACCAAATATGTTTACTTGCAAAACACATGGAATGGATGTATTATGTGAAGTTTTTTCCGAAGTGAAAAGGGTAGTAAATCATGAGGAAGATCAGTTGTTGTGAAGCCTAACTAATCAGGATATGCCTACCTATTCAAGATATGAGTCATTCCGCTGTAATCACCTTATTACCGCGTTACCCTGGTCTTAGCCAAGTCAGAGACACCATACTGTTTGGGAATAAGGCTCCAAGAATAAGCAACATGGTCCAACCTTTTTATTTCCTCTTAAGCAGAAGGAGAGAAATTATGGAGACTTTGTTCCTTCACAATTGTCCAAAAAAGTCCCCTCCTTGGTTCTCTTTTCTCAAAAGGCTGCCTTATCTCCCACGACACAAACAAATCACTGTTCTTTTCTTTTCATCTGTGGTGGAAAATAATTAAAAAAGGAGGGCTGAATTGTGTACAAGCTAGATCCTCTGTTCAGTAAGCCACCTTCATCTAAGAAAGGCCTTTTTTTCTTAATAATATGTTCTGCTCTGCTTAAGACTGAGATCAAATGCTCTCTCATAGTGCTGGGGTAATTAGATTTCACTATGTAAATGGCCTTTAAAGCGCACTCGGAGAGTGAAACGCTGTGCCCATATTTGTTCGCTGCTGCCTCCCTCAGGCCGTTTGTGTATGAATCATTTGGCATCCCCCTGCATCAGCAACACGCGGTGCTGCCACGGAAACAGTTTTAAATAAAACAACACCGATGGCAGTGTTAATGCTATCTGCTCAATGAGTCATTTTTAATCCATCAGAGGCATCACTTTCATGAATAATTACTGGGCAAATCAAATAATGTCACTCATGTAGATATAATTTGTTTTTAATTTGTTTTCATCCGTCCTTATATAGGTAATGTAAGCGGTAAATGAAGTCTGACCCAGAGTTTGAACTGTAGTAAGTAATATAGGTCCTATGATATTATGTCACACACTGTGTAAACCTGCACAGTCCTGCTGTGGTATCATATTCTCTTGACATATTCAAATACAAAACATTCCAAAATACACCAGCAGACATTTTAATTGCCAGCTGACAACAGCTTTAGTTCTAAATGGATTTTTTGTCATCCCCTATAGATCCCCAATAGATCACATAAGCATATGGCAGATTTCACTCACCTTAAGATAAGCCATTTCTAATTAACTTTAAATGGCTGATTTACAATAATTAATTAACATGCATTTACTGTCAAAATTAGTCACAAAATTACTCTTGCAGGCAAATAGCTTTATGTTTTACTCCCAATATGACCAAAGTGTTGCTGATCATTTTCAAAATGTTTAACAGTGTGAGTGTGTTATTTGTTACAGTGCAGGAACATACACCATAGTAAATTGATGGGTTTGACAGTGTTTCTGATTTTTTCTTTTTGAAGGACTGTGATCGTCTTTAAGAAAAGAAGAGACAGCCGCCATTGTCTTGAGGAGACAAAGGAGTGGTGACATCACTAATGTTTCAAAAATAAACAGCAGGCTCCCATTATGTGGTACAGTTTAAGCCTGGAAAGGGGACCATATGCTAGGCTTTGGGCTACGCTACTCCGAGTGGCCACAGATTTCATATCACTGACAAGCCTCTTCTCACACAGCCTTGTCAAGCCACTGTTGTAGAACAATTAAGATCCTATTAACATATATTTTATTAATTGCCCTATCAACGTGGAAACACAAAGACATGTAAATGCCCTGGCCTGACAGAATTAGAAAAGCGTAGTGTGGCAGCTTTCTCACAGATTGTGACAGCTGAAGGAATCGGGTCAGATTATATGAGCATGGACAGCTCTACAGATTTGTTTGCTATTGATAGCAGCAATCAATTAAATCTGATGTGTTTCAGACATTGTAAAGCTGCTGAGATTTGGTGAAATATTCTGTTGTCGTTTATAACTTGATTATATGTATGCATGGATTTCTTTTTTCGTTTTGAAGCTGTTTAATTTTCTTTTCTGTAATGATTGTTTCACAATTATTGTCTCACAGAATTCTATTTCCTCTGTAGTAATTGGGCTGCCCTGTTAGATTATCCGGTCTAAATTGCAATACTAATTATAAAGCCTAACAGTTGTGCGGCATCAATAGTCTATTAGGATTAATTAAGATAGGAAGTGACAGCTGACGATTAAGCGCATCGTTTGCAGTTCAACAATGTAGAGGTCAAATGATCAAGTTTCTTTTTTTAGCACAATTATATTAAGCCACTGTATAATTTCACACAAAAATCCAAGCGCTCTGTATGTGTTGATGAATTCTCTTTCCAAACCACACTCATACCTTTTATGGTGTAAATACATGTAGTTGTTAATTCTTTTCTCTTATTTTAATTTTCTCACAGGGATAGCACAAACGATTTCATAATTGATTATGCTTCTAATTACAAAGCATACAATTAGTGGAAGTTATTGATAGTTCAGCATGTGCGTTTTAACCCTGGAGCTGTCTGTCTACTCCCAGAGGAGATGTGTGTCCTTCTGTGTTAATGATGGAAATGACTTTTAGATAACAAGGGTGTCACAGAGAGTCAGCTGTGTTTACACACCGACCTGGACATCCACTCACATGGCCTCTGTCTTTTTTTCCCCCTCCTTGAAATGGCAACATATCCTAATTAAATATCACCCAACTCAAATAAATAGAGGTCTCTTTGAGTAGGGTTTAATGTCGCTCACTGTGAATGAAACACATTTATACTATCTCTTTTACTCTTTGTTTATACCGCAAAACTGATTCATTATTTGTTCTCAAGAGCTACTGTACAGTAAGAATATGAGTGAGGGCATGGATGTTTAGAAAAGCCCTCAAATGCCTCTGAGAAGTACACTCTAGAGTATTCAAGAGAGAGCAAGCAAGAGACAAACACTGAGAGAGATAGCATCCTCAAGCTCTCTTAATAGATTTCATAGACGTAAACTCTAGCAGCACTTAAATCTTTAACGTCGGGCATTTTCAAATGTCATTGTAGTATAACAGCATCGAATATTGTTTTCATCTTCTGCTACTTAAGTAGAAAAAAGACGGGTGTATAATAGCATTCAGAACAATTGCTTTTGATGGCTGGAACAGCAAAATATCATCCTGTCACTTGTTTTTTTTAAAGAGCATATTTTTTAACTGAGCAATGTTGTCAGTGGTGTGGGTGTGATACTGTACCATCATCAGTCATCATACCCAACCACAGATTTACAACCACTAGATAGGAGCACATTCTGTACTGTATCATATACATCCTGTATACATATACTGTACATATCAACCATACAGTGTATTGTACTGTATGTGGCCCATTGGATATATTTTAGGCTTACATATTCAGCACCTCATGGATACCAAGTACACCTCAGTCTTGCTACTTGTAATTTTTGATTGAATCTCAAACCAAGCATACAGTACAGTATATGAGGATGAAATGGTGCCCAAACCATCATGTTTCTCTTATTTATCAGCTATAAGCGATACCCAAACCGTGTGGCACATGACTTGCAAACCAGTTAGAAACACTAAGAGGCTTGTATAGTATAATGTTAGCAATAAACGGCTAGTCTCTGAAAGGGCTGGAGTGCTAGCTGGAGTGCTAGGGGGCATACTTACCCCCCAGTTCCCAGAGGAGCAATGTTATTATTGGTAATAAAAAGCGATAAATACAGCGTGAGTAAAGCTTATGCTTCTATAGAAAGCATACTCTTCCGAGTGTAGACTCCGGAGAGTAAGCATGTATTTCTCTGTTGCTTTTTGACTGGGAACCTTTCAAAGTTTGTAACTAACAAATGAGCCTGGTAAGAGATGTTGGTAAAGGCCAATGTAAATGAAAGATTGTACAGCACAAAGGAGAGGGGCATCTTTGCCTATAACAATCACAACGGTTTAATCTTTTAGGGGAGGAGTGGTGGGGGTTGTGGCGGGGGGGGCATGTACATGGTGGGGCAGGGGGGTGGGGGGCAGGGGATGCTAAACTACTGTCAAGACAAATATTTCCAGCAGAGCCCACTTGTATAATGGAATGAAAAAATATATATAAGCATGGACTAAAAGTGATTCTTCCACCTCTCGCCCTCCGGCATCCGGCGTTTTCTTTGGCTTCTCCAGCACAAAGAGTGCATTGTTAGCAGGGCCATTACCAGCAGTCTTCACTGTGCTGGACAACATATGGCTCAAGGGAGACAGCTATAGATTGTAGGGAGGGGAAAAAAGAGAAAGTTCATCAGACCCATCTCATCTGACCTCCCTTAGTTCTCAGGAAGAATGCACAGGGACACTAGTGCTGAATAGACAGATTTTCCAAATGTTTTGAAATCCGTTTGGAGACTGAGAAAGAAAAAGGCGAGATGCTCGAAGAAATGGATTTGGCCTATAAACAGTAAGTGGTGTGATGCCCATTTCTCCAGAAGGATGACATTAGGGGACCCTTTTTATTGATGGTTGCACAAAAAGGGGGAAAGAGTGGCCACAATTAAGAGTCAATTGAAGGACTGGGAGATGGGGGCTGGAGGGGGGGTGTTATATATTAGGCCTATAGCTTCAGGTCTTTTCATTTTGGGAACATAAAGGAGAAGAAGAGAGTGCTATGTTCCATCTTAAATCCCTTTCTTTTCTTCTGTTCTAGTCTCTTTTCTTTTTCTTTTTTTTGCGGTTGGTAGCCTTGCCCCCACTTGGAATAGATGTATTACTTATGACATCCCAGTTTTCATCCGTTCACAATTTTTACATTAGAGTTAAATCTCTGCAGCTGGAATCTCACGGCTGAGTTAGCCGGAGCCCATAAAATATTGAAACCTTCGGAGCCACTGGCAGGCAGGTTGAGGGAAGTTCATGTCCAAAGCCAAGCTTCAGATTCACAGACATCCCAATAGGAGTGTACTACAGAAAAAAGCACTGATAAAAATTTCATTAAAATGAGACGGGGATATTGCTAGCATTCTCCCCAGCATCAGTATGAAATCTTAATCTGAGTTAATGGAAGAGATATGAAAGCCTTTCTCAATTCAAACACAAGCAGTGCATAATTTATAAATTATTGTCAGAAAAGTGATTCCGCTCTGAGATTTACTCTCCTCTAGATGGAGGCGAACCCGGGGAGACAGAAAGAAACACAGCTCTTTTTGACCTTTGATGCTCGGAGATTTTACAGTAGAGCTGTCGATATAATCAGGTAAACTGGTCATTTCTCGAAAACTGCTGCAAAAGCACTCACAGCAAGAAAATACCAACAGAGGCCTTTTCAGGATAGCCACAGAACCACTCATGAGGAGTAAATAAAACAGGCTCTGGAGGAGCCAGTGTAAGACTCCTGCGTCCTGCAGGTTGACAGTTGCTAAAAGCTTCATTATGTCTCAAACGTACCATCTCAATGATGTAACTGCGAACCAACAGATTATTTTAAAATGCCTTCTCTCCTTTTCTCTTGCTCCTTTTTTACTCCAATTACAGATGATATGTTTGCATGGCATGGCCTGTGGTTAATTCGCAGTGACAGGTTCCTCTTCCTCTTGCATGTGGAGCGTAATAGAAACGTTGTCCCGCGCTGGAAAACATTATTCACTAATGTAGGCTCAGCGTGTCCGGCTGGGAGGTTGGGTTGTTCCTACTCCATTACATGGCAGGGAACAGGTCCTGATGAGGATTAGCACATGTACTTCCCCTCCCTGAAGACAGCCAGCCTCAATCACCGCAGCTACTCACATGTTTCACCTTAACCACCTTCACTGAGGTCTGCACAACATGACAAGTCTGCTCACATCCAACCACATGAGGCATGGAGTGGCATTTAAATGAATCATGTCATTGTAATAATTTTAATATGGAAATTATAATTTAAATTGCTAAGCTTAGCCGAGCCCTAAAATGACTGAACAGGAACTGAAACAACAACAAGACATGGAATACATAAAACAGCATAAATAGTGTAAGATAACTTAATAACAGCTGTTGTACAAATTGCAGTAAACACACATTTGGCCTACAGTATAACAAGCAAAATTCATAAAATGTGCTTTTTAATTTCTTAAATATCAGTCAGCTTCCCATTACTGTTTTTTTATGATATGATAAGATCAATCACACAAATTTTGGTAAGGATGAATAATCCAATTACACTATTATTCAAATGAGTTTAAATAAAGGACTGAGTATAGTCACATATATATAGTTCATACAAAATATACATTCAGTGATTATTTATATCAATATATTGGCTTTACAACGTGCGGTTATGTTAGTAACAGTCTCAAAGGAGCTATTATCGAAGAGAATTTGGATATGCACTTTTATATCCAGTGTGGTTGTTTTTCATTTAGACATAAATGCACTATTTGGAGTAGGTAACATAGCATAGAAAAAAGCATAAGTTGTGTATCACTAGCTTCTTGGGTCTGGTTTACTTGGGTGGGCTTGGGAGATGTGCCTGGATCTGGCAGATAAAGCAGGGGGTGCATGGTTGGCTGAGTCTGTCCTATTCAAGGTGATAAAAGCATAAAAAGTAGACATGAATGTTAGATGGGGTGCTGAAGTATACACTGCAAACTTATTTAGGACAGTGCCATTAAACTCTTATCTCTCTGAAGGCTAGCCCAAAGCATTCGTTTAATGTGGATAAATGGATGTAGATGAAGGTTCTCCTGCAATATTTCCTTTGCGCGTGCCATATCCTCTGTTGAATAAAAATTGATGAGGCCCCAGAAGCCTAATGGGAGCAGTGAGCTAAGCAACAGCTGCGTGGGTACACTACACGGCCCAACAGTCGTTCAGCAGACACACATTTAGGATATGGGGCTTCAACATGTAAACTGGAATCATTACCACCACCCCATCCTCACCTTGGAGTAAACTGAAATATGGCTCTAGTTTTAGTGCAGGTAATCAGGTCTATCTGAAGTAATACCCACCGGAGGAGTGTGGAGACTTGACACAATCAGTAAGCGCACATCAGTAAATTGGTGCCACCAGTGATGTTTTATTAACGACTGAAGTTGTTCTTTTTTCACTTTAATTATGAGTGCTAGTTAATTCATGGTGGCTGGGAGCCACAGGGAGAAGTGTTGGGTGTCATTAAGATATCCCGCAACTTCATCACCAGGGCCCATCCATAATTCACCTTTAGTTCATGTGTGAGTAAGAGCCTTTATTTTAGAACAGCTTTAACGGGTAAACTCATGTGGAAAAAGGTCTGCGGTGCTGGAGTGGTCTCCGTGTCCCGCCAAGTGGAAGAGTTAAGGAGTGTAAAAGCTACCTTTAGAGAGGCATGGGTGGACCAGCGGGAGGAGGAGGAACCAGGCGCGGACAGGGAGAGGTCACATGATGTGGGGGAGGGAGGGCCATGTGCAATGGGAGCAATTTCCCGACCTTCTGACTGTGGTGGAGGTGATGTTGTTCATCTTTGGAAGGCTACTTATGTCAGGAAGAGCTTCAGCTTCAGCCGCCCTGGGACCTGACATGCACTCCGAGTGTCCAGCCTGGAAAAACCTCAGAGACGTCCCTGGACTAGTGGTGCTCACTCACTCAGCTTTACTTTACAATTCCTCTTGTGGGACTTGGTGCCTACCACTCACTCTTTCTCAATCTGTCTCTCTCTGTCTTTTTCTCCCTCCCCCTATGTCTCCTTTCTCTTTCTATTCTGTCTCTCTTTTTTCTACCTCATTTCTTCCTTCCCTTCCTCTCCAGCGGCCCCCATCACATCCATCACCCGTCTTGTTCCCCAACTCTCCAGTCTATCCAGCACATCTCAGCTTGTTTTTGTTTTGTTCCGTTGGATTTTGGCGCACCGCTATTCATGAACAGTTAGCGGCTTGTTGGCAAATGTTTCAGCCTCTCATGTATTAATTACTGAAATAAAGTCCTGGCGATATAGAGCTAAGCGGGAGGGATGCCCGGTCCCAGTGGCCTCCCATTGTTAAACACTGGACCACTTGCACATCCCGGTGCTTATATAATGTACTGTACTTGCTTTTTTTCATACTTTCGACAAATGTAAATCTGTGTTTTGCTGTGATAGTGTATGTATGGTACTGTATTTAGCATTAGAAATTATTGAAAATGTATAACTTGGTGATCACAACACCTCATATAATCTGTATTAGCTAACGACAGTACTGCATTTGGAAAAAAATCACAAAAAAGAGATTGTCTCCCAGCTAAATGAAAATCTTAGAATGTGTATGATTTTTGTTTGGTTCAGAGATAATGCTCTGGCCATGATCCCAGTGCTTGCATATTCATCTGGTCTAGGTGCTAATTTGTGTGTTTCATGCCTGTACTCACAAGCTTGTTTGCACGCCCTGTTCCACCTGGGCTTGTTTTGGAGTCCTGTCAAAACCTAGGCCAGCGGAACAAACAGTGTCTGTGAAAAAACACCCATGCATGTTTAATTATGACAGGACATTCTCTCTCTCCCTCCTTTCCTCCGCAGACCTCTCCTCTGAGAGGAGGTGCCTCCTGAGAACCCCGCATTATCGCCTTTTTGAAGTATCGCAAGAAAAAAACGTATTAATATTTAAAGCAACCCCCCCCCCCCCACCCCAACATCCCCTCTGCTCAATCCAGTCTTGATTTGGGATTCAGGATAAGAGGAAACTGTAATTTATGTATGGGTTTTAATACAGGTGTCACGTTCCTTGAGATGAAATGTGCAATAGCAAGTTGATGTTTGGTAATCTCACCAAATATGGTCAACACCGAAAGGATAGGATGAAGTGATTTTTTTTTACTTCCCTGAATTATCAGACAACAAAGTGATGATGATGTGTTTGAGATCGTTTTGGCCTATAGAGCTCCTATAAAAACTGTGAGTCTAATAACTAAACATCTTGAAATGTGCTTAAATTGTCAATGTTTATTCATTTGATTAATTTACTGTAGGATTAAACTGTCAGTCATAGTTAAATCATTTTAAGTATTCAAAAGCAGTCTCAAAGGCAGTCTCGAAGCATGCATTTCAAATGAGTGGAAACACAGTATGAACTTACAGCATTCTGTAAAACACTGGCCACTGCAAGGCAAAACAATAGAGTCATCAGAGAGAGAGGGAGGGAGGCTTGTGTATTCTCACAGGCCTGACCTCTTTTTCTGACGTGTCACATTATGGTTATACAGAACGTGTCTCCTTTGCATACAAAAGGTCAGGAAGATAAATCAAAATCCGCATATATGACTCGCACGATTCATCACTGGAAAGAGGACCAAAGTATTAGGCGTAATCAGATTTTTTTCCCTAACATAAGATGAATTGTCTCTGGTAGCAAGATGAATCTGTGAAAACGGGAGATTTGAGGCCTAATACAAATATACAGTTCTCATTAAAAACACCCAGTGATGGCGGGCCCCTGCTGCAAAAAGAATTGTGTGATTATTCTTTTTTTTACACATCGGGGTGTGAAGCAGGAGACTAATTTACCCCTCTAGGTCCCAGAGATGTTTGTTGGCTTAGTGACACTTGTGCTTGTTAGATAATCCATGATGATGCAACACTGTGAAACATAATGCACTGCTAGGAGCTACTGGAACCCCACTCCTGATATGGGTCTGTGTGGTTTTGGCTATGTTACTTCCACCCCTGCTGGGACACTAATTAAGGTTCTATTCAAGGCCTTTTCACCAGATGCCCTCGTAATGCTCTCGCTTACCAGAAACCTGTATGGACAGGTGCCCCAGTCCCCTCACCACAGGCCTCTTAATTAACTTACTGTTATAATAAATGGCTACACTTTTATGTTTGCTCTCTCTTGCTCTCTCTCTCTCTGATTTGTGTGTGTGTTTGTGTGTGTGTGTGTGTGTGTGTGTGTGTGTGTGTATGTGTGTGTGTGTGTGTGTGTGTGTGTGTGTGTGTGTGTACAGAATGTGCAAATGTGAAAATGCACACATTTCAATTAGATATTACAAAAAGAAATGAGACCCGCCTCCTGAACCCCACCCCTTCTTTTCTGAGAAGTTTAACTTGTAGTCTGTCGTCTCACAGTGGATGATCTTAAGAACAGACAGAGGTTCAGGAAGGAGAGGAGCGCTGCCATCGAGAGAAGCATCACACCTCTCCCACACACCGCTAATTAGAGTTAATTATTTATACACTTTGATTTAGCCCGGCTCCCCCAGCATCAGGTGCCACATTTTTTTTCTCCGTGTTTTATAAATGAAAGGAATGGAAAAGATTGATTGATACAGATGCTTTTTTCCTTACCTCAAGACTTAAAATCAAAGCAGCAACTGATTTCATTAGGGGGTATGAGTATTTGAACGTCAATGTTTTATGATATGAGGAGTTGTAGCTGAAAAGAAATGCATTTCCACAGTGAATGGTGAACTGTGTACAGTAAGATGCAGTGTCTTTTTGAGTGCCACTCTTGTGTGAAATTAATAGACGCTATTAAATTAGAAAACAGATACTTAATTCTGTAATTCTTAATACTATAATTCTGCACCTTGGGGCCACTGTTAATAAGTAACATGTTAGCTATTAGTGTGGCCTGTGATGTCTCCTCCTGCAAAATGAGCTCTGGTCTCGATCAGATTTCAGTCGTTTTCGTAGGGGAGCGGGGAAGGAATTCATGGTGAATGACAGGGCGAGAGGACAGAGAAGAGGAGTAGAAACAAGGTTAAACTGCAGTCACAGGCTGACCCTGGGAATACCAGTGCAGTCACATCTGATGAGAATCAGAGGCTGTGAGCACAGGGTGGAGAGAGAGGGATGGAGAGAGAGAGAGAGAGAGAGAGAGAGATAGAGAGAGAGGGAGAGAGAGAGAGATCTGCTTCATTCAGACAGGACATTCATCAGTGCTGACCCATATTAGGGTCAAGACCCCTCTGTCCACTGGCCATGTTTCAGTTCGGCCATAGAGAACCTGGCACATACTGTAATGGGTCTAATCTAAGACTCTAAATATCTAAATGTTGTCTTAAACCTTGCCCAATCTCACTGGACCGTGGCCAAGGTGGCCTTGCTTTACTCTGACTTACCTGTCTGAGGCAGCTTGTCAAAGGCTAATAGCTGGGAAACCCCCCAACACGCACAAACATACATTTAGCTATTTCTTATATACAGTACAGTATGTAGCCTACTAATAAGTACATATTGGACCTCATCACTCTTTTGATATTCAAATGTTTTGGTGATACTGCAGTAATGATGCCAGATAAGGTAGAGATACCTCTGTCCGCATATCGTTTTAGAAAAAACCCTCTAATCCTATAAAGTGAGTGGATTGTACCACAATGAGTACTATGCAGTACTGATTAACAGTGTACAGTATACGTATAGGATTTGATTTTAAATGTTGTATCTGCATTCTTCTCAGCTGGAGACTGGCACCAGAAAAGCATGTATTATAATACAAAAGTAGAGTAGCACATTAAAACAATGTTATGTATAGACAATGGTAGCACATCTTCAAGGCTCTGCTGTCAAATCAAAGCTAATCTAAGAAAACAGAAGACACACGCTCACTAATGCCTTGGAGGTGGGTAGTTTGAAGAAGTCGTTATTTCTGGAGAGAGAGACAGAGAGAGAGAGAGAGAGAGAGAGAGAGAGAGAGAGAGAGAGAGAGAGAGAGAGAGAGAGAGAGAATGTGGAGAGAAAGAGAGAGAGAGATAGAAAGAACTGGCTACATACTGTAGTGTGTACGGGGAGAAAGCGTCTGTCCGTGGTGGTGGTTTGAAGTTTGCTCTTTAACACCACCCCCCCTGCTCTAGCCCTGCAGTAATATCAGACCTAAATATAACTCACCCATTAAATTACTCTGACTTCTCCACTGATCCTGCGCTATTCCCAGGTTGGGAGAGCTGCCGCTTCGCCTTGGACTATTTAACTCATCACCGGGGCCGGCGCTAATACCCCTGAACCTGTTGTTGTCTGGTGCGCGGCTTTGGCTCCCATCAAATAGAATCATCACCCCTGTAACAAAACAAAGAAATCCTTCCTGGAAGTCTGTTTTGATATGGGTTACCATAGTAATGAGTCTGTGTTGCTCTCTTCTGAGAGCTTGTTATGTGGCGTATCAGTGATGTGCCTCTCTGTGGCCTTGGTTCATCTGTCAAACCGGGTTTTTCTCTCTCAAAATAATGATCCTCTGCTGCACAGAGGGCCCTGCTAAAGCATCTGCTTATTTAGGTGGCTTTGCACCATTGTTCGATGTAGGTAACACCCGGCCCTCAGGAGTCGTCCGCCGTAGGTTAGCCGTGGAGAGGCCCCTGACACACGCACGCACGCACGCACGCACGCACGCATGCACGCACGCACGCACGCACGCACGCACGCACACACACACACACATCAACAAGCACTTGCCACAAGTCATGTTAGAGGGTTTATTAACTTGTAAGCAATAGACTGGTTATTTGTTTGTGGGTTTTCACCTACATTTGCTTACAGTATGCTACATATGATTGAAGGTAAAGCAAAATGTGACATTCTGTTAATGGACAGCATTATAAATCATTTACACTGCAGTAATATGATATTAACATAGTTAAGTGACGCTAAACAACATGCTAGGAAACCAATTAGATGATTTTCCTTCCCATGGGTCCTCCCCCCTCTCATCTTTAGAATGGTGTCTTTAACTTGTTGACAACAACTGTTGACAGCGATTGTCCTCCCAGTTTAGACAAAGGGATGGCAGGAGGCCTACTCACGGTGCAGGTGAAACAGCTTCAGGCTGCGTCCTGTAGACACTGCCAGTCCCTGATACCTGTTCTACTCTCCTCTCCATCGTCTGGCCTGTAGAAGTACCCTCCCCTGTGGCTACCTAAGGCCAGTCCTCCCCCTCCACCCCTCCATCCTCCACCCCACTCTCCATTATAATTGAGCAGGGCTTTGAGATTTCTCCGACCTGGTGTTTTCCCAAAGCGAAACCCTTAAACCCACAATTCTCTATGTCTTAAATAATCAGAGCACTGCATGATGGGAAGGCTTTTCTTACCCCTGCAAGATAGCCAAGTGGATGGGATCAAGTAGGTCTAGGAGTCAGAGGGAAGGAAAGAATAGTTCATATCGGCAGACTTGTTAAAAAGGCTAGAAAAAAAGTGGAACCGTGGCAGGGTGTAACCTATCTTTTTAATGTGTCATCGTCCCCTCTGCCTCTCCTCCCCTCTTCCCACACACTCCAACATACTCCCTGGCTTTGTCCCTTTAGAGGGAAATTAAGGAGATGATGGAAATTCATTAAAGAGATAAATAAAAAGGGGGAGCGTAAAGTATACGCTTCGGCCTTGTTGCTAATTGGCACTGCATGCGTGTTTGATGTGGTGAGCTGCAGAAGGGGAAGACGTCAGGGGCAGGCCAAGCTGGTGACCCGGGAGCAGCGCCAACCGCTGCGTAACCCCCTCTCTCTTTCTGTCTCCCCCCCCCCCTCCTGCTCTCACTCTCTTTCTCTCTCTTGGTTCCCTGTACGCTTTTGTTGAGATTGCGAAGTCAAGGTCTTCTCACCCATTTTAATGACTCCTCTTGCGTGTACAAGAAATTAATTGATATTCTTACAAGCAAACACCTACAGGCTCATTAATCAATATGTGTCAGTTTCTCCCTGCCATAAAATGTACTTTACAGGGTTATTAATTTCTTCCTTTCGCCAGTCATCCTGAGTACCCACAGCTTAAAATACTTGACATTTAGCTTTTTGTATACATTTCAAATGCTCCAAGAGCTCTTGCAATAAGTGGTGTCTGCACAGAAGAATGAACTGAAAACCATTTCTTGTTGAAATAGGCCTACACCTTGACAAGTAACACATAGATTTATTTACCTAACACTTCAGGATTGAACATATTTACCTACACATCTCCATGGATGGCACACATGCCAAGCTATGTGATGATACACTAAGATATTTGAAACCCATGTAATTTTGTTGGCCCTTCTGTATGTGAGGCACAAAAATGGTCTCACCAGGCCAGGCAATGGTTTCACTCCTGGGAGATCTTTGTTTAAGGCTCTATGGTAAACCTTGTGGAAGGAAAGGCATTTATCCCCTCTCCCCGGTGCAAATGGACTAACTCAGGTGAACCCTGGCGACCCACACCACACTGGACGTCTTGCTGTGAACTGACCGATCCACTGCTCTCACATCAGACTGAGGGGCAGGAAAGAACATTGGAATATTTGATTTCTCGTCAGGTGACTGAGCATAAATAACGCTCTAAGAAGCTTTCAATAACCCATTTTGCCATCCATGCCCCAGCCCTATGCCCCCACCTACCACATCTCAGCCCACATCATCTTGCTGTGAAATTGCCTTAAACAGCCAGTGACAGTTCCACCAATAAACCAAAGCTCTTGAATTGCAGCCTTTCCTGGGTTTGGCTAAGCACGGTTTGGGAACATGTCACAAAGCATAACTTCAGTCCAGTCTCTCTACCTGCTGATAACCAGACCTTAGCATGTAGACAGGGATTCCAGGGGGTTATGGGGACAGCAGCAGGTTGACTCTCACTAAATGGCCAGCGGTCACCTTCACACTTGGCTCTGGTGGTGGGTGAGACCTGTGCTGTGCACTACTGCCCCACAGCAGTCAGTGTTGGTAGTAGAACTGAAAATGATAAGAGGCATTTCAGTTGTAACTCTAATTCTGGTATTGTAGGCCTGTGTGTCATTGGTGTGTTTGCTGGTTAGTGATATTGTTACTTTGACAGATTTATGATTTGACATTTAAGTCATTTAGCAGACACTTTCATCCAAAGCAACTTACAATAAGTAGATTTGTCGAAGTAAGTGAATCAACTATACATCAGTCATTGTAAGTAAAACCTTCAATAATAACAAGTGCCATCAGCATTCACAGTGCTAGAAAAAGGAAGAAAACAAGTTTCTGTAGGTTTTTTCTTTTTTCTTTTTGAAAGGTACAGCAGGGGGGTGTTTGGGGGTGGATAAGGTGGAGATAGGTAGTGACTCTGCCATCCTGACAGTGGCCGGAAGCTCATTCCACCACTGGGGTGCCAAGACAGAGAAGAGACGCAACTGACAGATGCCCTTATCCTGGAAGGTTTAGCTAGCATTTACTTCCTACATTTTATACAGCTATCAAGAGGAATGTTTACCAAAGCAATCAACCATTAATGCCTGACTTAAGGGTACAACTGCAGGTTTCTCACCATATGGTGTGAACCTGCAATTCTCCAGTCATCTGCCTAAACTATCCTGTCATGCTGAAGCCTTATAGAGGAGTTTAGCATTAAATCCTTGTACACTGCTCAACTCACAAATTAGGCCTTGGCTTCTTGTACAAGGTCTGGTTCCTGTTTAATCATTCATATCCCCCAATATGTTAGGGCTGAGAATTATAGTTCTGATATTTATTTCATAGTATCATCCTCTCAGAAACAAATAGAACTTTCTGCTTTGAATAAAATATTAAAATCAGATCTGTAAAATAAATAAGTGGAAAGACCAGTATACATATTTACAACAGAGACATGGTGTGATATTTGAAAATAAATGAGGGCTCAGCTGACATACTTAGAAAATGATGTACAATGAGGCAAAAACTGCTTTGGGATATTTTGATCAAATTATTAATGAGTTTAAATAAATCATTTATTCACCCGGGCATAAACTATTTATCTGAAATGAATGCACACAGCATTGGTTTTCATAGCTCAGCACTTAGAACTGTTTTAAGGAAGGCATTCTGGAATAACCAGCAGTCAGCTTTTATATGGAGACAGAAATTCTTGTGCTCAGAGCAGTGTAAATGTCAATAACTCAAAAGATGATTTTACGGTTCATTCAAGCACTGATAGGAAATCATTACACTTTTATAGGATATTGACTACCTCAGAGAAGCGTTTAATGCATAAAGAAGCATTTTTCTGCAGTTTGTTAGTTTGTGCATGCATCTTAAATTGACTTGTCAAGATGCTTTTGTACGAGTCAGCAAGCACATCATAGAAAGATAACATAATGCTCATGTCTTCCCAAGTGATGATTTTCGTCTTTGAATTTAATTGCAAGTAGAGCAAAATCTTTAATATCAATAGACATTTTGATGATTGAAGATATGGATCAATGAAAAAGGATGAGGCCAATAGATATGAGTCCTCTTCAGATATCATTATGGATGACTACAAGGCCAAAAACAGGTCAGATTACCATAAAGTTGAAAAAGTGATCTGCCACTTAGTGTGGATTTCTGACTTCTTACACTTCTTACAAGTAAAAACTGTTGCATTAAAAGCATTTAACCCATTTTGCTTCAACATATTGCACACATCAAAAGGCTGTTTTTGAAAAGAGCTCTGCTTTATAACTGCAGGGTACACTTTGTACGCTTTTTACCCTCCCCCTCCCCTGGCCTGCCACCCCACTCTCGTTTCTGAGGAGAGCTAGGTGTTAACACTACAGAAGCAAGAAGAGTAAAAAAAATAAATCCTGCAGGTGCCCTGTGGGTATCTTTCAAATTAATCGTCTGGCTGGTCTGTCTTATGTGCAGTTTTGAAACATTAACAAGACCTTTGAGAGAAGGGGAGAGGGAGAGGGAGAGGGAGAGAGCAGGACATGGCATGATGGTCTTTAATGTTTTATTGAACAGACAAATTATTTTGGCCCTGGCCTTCACTGTTTGGTGGAAGTCAATGAGAAAGCAAGTCAGGGCATGCCATGGGCGGTATGTGGTGATGAGAGAGGAGTAGTGTGGGATTGAGGGTCTGAGGCCTTAAACCTGACTGTCACATACAGACATTTTTTCAAAGGAAAAGTAAACCTCAAGATATTCTTTGAAAACTCGAGTAATGGTGTAGCAAAACTGGCAACTAACAGTTTTCAGTATTTACCGACAGTATTGTGTACCTACAGTAGGTGTAGGCTGTAACTCCATGACATTGATGTTGATTATGACTCACACACTAAATGTGTCCATATTGAAATGATACAAATGAAATCAGGTGACTGCGAAGTAAGTTGGGTGAATCTGTATGTTGTCCCTCTTCTGTGGTGTCCCTATATGTTCCATGTTTTTATCGATGTTTTTTTGGTTGACCTGTGAAGTGCTCTGGGTATGTGATAGAAGTGCCATCTAAAATGCATCATCATCATTATTATTATTATTATTATTACTATTATTATTATTATTATTATTATTATTAAGTAAAGTAGGCCTCACTTTAGAAGTTGGCCGCCATTGTCGCAGGAGTACCACGACGGCACTAGTGAGTTTTATTTCAGGTCATTCATCTCGGCAAAACAACCACCAGGAGGCATCGTTTTGTATAATGGATGTGCTTACAGTGTGTTGTAGTGTGTTTACAAACATTGCCGTCTGATGAATTATGTGAAAAGTAGCTTATGAGTAGCTTATGAGCTTATGAATTATTGTCTGGTCAGAGAAATGATGATCAAAAGGATGTCCTTGGAAAAACCTTAATTCAGAACAAATCATAAAAACACTTCATAATATGATGTCAGACATGGAATATGTGTGTCTGCGAAATTGCATATTATTAACGCATAGTGATATAATGTATCATATGATTGAAATGAGACCTTTCATGAATCAATAAAAAATGTTTACATGCTACGTGCAATGATGAGAATAAAACAAATTATACTTTCACTGTTTTACTGTCTGTATCCAAAGAGTAATTTGTAGTTGCCTACTGTCTGGACTTAACTGTTCTTTTTCGCTCCTGTCCGTCATATCATGTATCATAGTTGGCTACAAATGAAGTACTTTCATACAATGTAAGTGTCATATAATTGCTGTAGGCTTGGATAGTTGTTGATATGTGTGACATTCATGATCTGTTGGCTACACATTTAGATTCAGCTCCTGTGTGTGTGTGTGCATGCTTGAGCTCTGCTTATAACAAGCATACAACAAGCTCAAATAAAAGCGTGACAATTTATCTAGCCACCAGAGATACAATTCGAATGATGAGCACAATCCAATCCCACTCCTCCCCTAGAACAGTAAAGTTCTTCATTTAACGAATTCCATTAGTTCACAGAAGATTGACATGCAAACATAAGAAATACATACATTCCAGTCACACAGTCTTGAATTATAACTTCAAAACATACAGTACTTAACACAAACACTTAATTGTTTTCTGATTACTGTATGTTTGCAGATTTCAGCAGTTTAATGTGTGTAGGAGAGGTTGTTTCTCTGCTTTTGCCCTAATCGTTTATACGGAGACTGTGATCCACATTCTTGCTCATTGATGCCAGTGATCCTACAGGTTACATCGACAAAGAGAGCCCTAGAAACATTGCCCTTGTTAACTGTGTAATAAATGTCTCTGCTATGGAACGCCGTGCATGCATGACACTGGCACAACACATACAAAGGGTCCAGTCAGTTAAAGGTTATAAATCAATTAGTGCTAATGTATTTGGCACAGCAACCTCCTTTGTATCTCCAGCGAGATGATCTACTATCCTGTACTATAGCTCTCTTTGAGAAATTGGGAGCAAACTGTTTCAAGATATAGGAAATCCACCTCTCTCTTGCCTGAGACAATGGGATGTCCTGCCATACAGTAAGCATATGGCAATGTCTGGTGTCCATTTTAGGACTGCACCATGCACTCTTGGAAGTTGGACGTGCCTCCATGGATGTATGACGCAGTTTAAAAAGGAATGTTGCAGCAGCATTTACTTCTCTTAGTTATTTGGTGAGAGTACACACACTCATATTGCCAGGTTCTGCCACTTCATTCTTGAAAAAAGAGAAGAGAAGAGACAAAGAGCCTCCCCAATCCTAATCATTATGATAAACGATGAAAGCAATTTCTATTGGGGATGTCATTCTCTAGTGGAGAAGATCTTTTCTACTATAGATTTTGCTGTTTGAAGTGTTTGTCTCTGTCTACTTGTCTCATTAGACTTAAAATGAATGAAAAGAATGAAAAACAATTCAAATGAACTGTTTACCCTTTTACTTTAAAATGTGTAATTTACCCTCGCTCTGCGAGACAACTTGCAATTACAGTGGGCCGGCTCTCCCAGATCCGTTTAGTTTTCTATAACAAACCCCCATTAATCAGCCACAAGATCAAAGAGTGACACTGCAGAAGAGTTTTAAATATTTAAATCCTCACTATTCAAATCTTATAGCAGATCAAAGCGTTTTGCTTTAATTTCACAAGTCATTTTGCTGGTCGATACAGAGGCATACGCAGAGATGCACACAAACTCCAATTAAATATCCCAGATTCCTGTAAACCTCCATTCTATTTTCATATCTGAGCACGCCTCTCACTTTGTGCAATTGAACTGCAGAGAAGAAGTGGCAGCTTCGAGAAGAAATTGATTAATATGATTATTTGAAGTTCTTTGGAGATGACAAGTAACTTAAAAGTGCATCTCTCTCATTATGGGAAGTATGCCTCTTAATGTGGCTTAGATCAAGGCCAAATAGACAGTCAAGAAGGCATATCATTAGCGTATTTTCAAAAAACAGAAGACTCATGGCTTCAATTCCAGTACAATTGGTTTTGAAACTTGCCATATTAGTACTATTATATATAATCTCTAGCATTTAATACGCTAGCGAGTAGATCACAAACACAATTGTATAAGAGCACTGGAGAAATGTTTCTCTATTTCTGTAATGTGAAGGCATACACTAGTCAAGGATGACATGGCTAAGACGAATGATTTTAACAAGTTTGTCCTAATTGGTTTCAAATAGAATAGAATACAATTCTCTCCCACTCTGTACTTTCTACGCAGGGATTATGCTTAGTTATCATGAGGCTCTGGATTTTACTGAGCTGGAAAACACCTTAATATATTGTACACCTTGTCATACATCTCAATTAGAACAAATTACATTTTTTTCTTAAAAAGATGGCACACACTAATTGGTTCAATTCAAAAGTATAATCTTATCCAATTAGTCTATGACACTATGCTCCTGGCAAAGTAATTGGGTTTATCTGTCTGTGTTAAGTTATCAAGTGTCTCGTTGCAATGAGAAGAGCATTAGCGAGCTAATTTTCATTTATTGTAAATTGGACATGCCTCTCCCAATCACGTAACCGCTGAGAGGGCTCAACTTCACAGTGGGCATCAGATGAGACACGCACCGCCTTAGAATACCTCTGTCAATCTGACATGTGCCTATGCAAATTAGTCAGCAGGAACAAATCTCAAAAGATATTAATCTGAAAATTACAGAGAAAATACTCAACAGAGGAAGCTATGACTCCTCCTTGAACAATGTGAGAGGGAACAGATGGATATGCACCACAGAGAGCATTCATTGTAGAAGGCTAATGCTATCTTTGACTGTATCCTCACTTGATGTTACCGGTTTATCTTTTCTATTGCACTTCCCTGGCGGAGTAGGAGAAACATTTTCCCTGTGGATTGGAAGGTTTTTCATGAGCAGGCAGATGGAGAAAATATTGTTGACATTAAACTGTTCCTCTTTTAAGGAATTGTTGTGACAAGGTGGAGCTCCCATCACTCGAAATAGCAGCTGTGTACTGTTTACAAAGAGGCCCAAAGCAATGTTTGTTTCCATCGAAACGGTGGCAACTTTTTCCTGTCTTTGTAATGAAGAAGCTTCTGGCATTATATGTTTGCTTTACAGTACATCTGCTGTCATTAGAATACAGCTATATGATTCTACTACTACTGATACTACTGCTACTGCTGTTATTGCTACTACTAATTACTACGATTAACAACGATAATATAAGACTAATACTGGTATTTTTTTTGTACTTTTTAAAATTCAGAGCCCGAATTTTTGTGGCTGCATTAAATATAGATTGCACTTCCTTTAAGCAGGTTAAAACACAAACTCTGGTTAACTGATCGAGCCCTGGGGAAGGGCTGTAATGATTTGTCAGTGTGAAGTCTCCGATGGGAAGTCAAATCAATGAGCTGGTCTAGGCTCATAATTACTACTCCTTTTGCCAGTGTAAGGAGAAATCAATAGAGTCAAATATACAAAGCAAGAGGCAACGCTGCAGCGTTCTACACAAAGCAGACACACTTCATAAACCCCACTCAGCAGTCACATCACAACTACAAAAGCCCTCCTCCCACTTAACACACTGTTTCTCCCCCACCATTTCGCCATTGACTGAGCCAGTGAATTCACAGGTATTGTTATAATTCACAACAATAATGCGATTGGAAGGGCCTTTTGTTTTCCTACCCTAGCCAGGGTTTGAAAGAAAACATTCACACAGTTCCAAGATCAGCAATTATCTGAGATCCATCTCTGCAAGATCTTTGCTTCTGATCTAAAAAAACACCCCTGGAGCTCTAAACTTTTGTGAAACGCATTGTAGATTTAGCAATTTTTGGAAGGCTTTAGTTGAAAATGTCTTTCATGAATCAATCCAGAGGCTACACATCTCGCAGGACAGCTGTTTTTCAGCTGCTGTTATGTTTTGCCAATAGCACCTACATTCCCCCTAACTGAAAGCTAAATAAGATTTTAATGGCAGGGTCTCATTTTCTTCTCATCCTCTTTATTAAAATTTCCTGTCTGATAGCGACTTTGCATGGGCTGTTCCCTGGCAGAGCTGATGCTGAAATTTTCATGACAAACGCACTGTTCTGCTTGCACATTAGGGCCTCAGTAAGCGGAAACTAGGAAGCTCATAATATGCATATCATCTGCCCTTCATTAATGTATGCATTGGCCAATCCCAGAGAGAAGTGTGCTCTTCTACACTAAAACACAACTCCACCACAAAGGAATAAATCATTGTAATGTGACCCCTCTCTCCTCTCTCCTTCCGTGTGCACAGGGCCTCAGTGTGGGAGATGGGGGGGCTTTTGTCTGAACGCAAGCAGCCAAAGCACCATTCTCCATCAATAGTGGCATTCAATCCATAGTGGGTTGATAGATTCAGTGTGCTGGTACTTTAGGAGACACCTGAGGACAGCTTCTTCATTTGTCTTCCCCTTTGCACTGCCAAGCATTGCATGACTGGTAGCAGTGTGGAAAGGTGCTAAGGGAACAGACTTCTAAACAAGAGACGATGTTTCCAGCTACAGTAGCAGGTTCAGGGGGGACACTACCCTACACTCAATATGTTGAAGTTGTCTTACTGTATGTGCAACAATATAGATCAATAATGCATAGGGAAACTATAATATAGCATATGCTCCCCCAACAACGGTACCGACCCCAAACATACATGTCTTTCCTTCGTTTTGTGGTCTTGATGACTAACAACGTCCTTATTTTGGCAAAAGTGCATATGAGAACTGAAAGGTAGGATAAGTAGCAGCCAGGGAAACATACGTCACCCCACCCACTTATAAAAGAAAAATGTTAACGTTATTTCTATAAAATATTAAGACATTGTTGTTACAACAGTAATTACATTGTTATTGAACAGATAGAAGAGCAACTTATTATCTAATGTTAAGTGTTACCAAATGTTGTATTCTGTCTTTGCACAATTGCAGAATGACCTGGTGGTTTATGAGTTAATGTAATAATCCATGCATGATACTGTACCTCCGTTAATGTGTCACGTGTGTTGAAGGACTGAATGTTTAATGACACAGTGAAAATGTCCTTATAAATGTCCTTATAAAGTCACTATTATCATAAATTGTAAAATAAAGTATCCAAAGTCAATAGTTACGTACCATATGGTTACTTAGCTAGTTATATAACAAAAGGATGCATCAGACCTGTTGATAGCGTTGAACATTAATGCTTTAGAAGGTCCTATATAAACTCTGTGCATATTTTATATACAAATATTATTTCAAATTAACAACGCAAATGTATCATAACCATGTGAGAAACACAACTTGTTTTGCTAATTGAATTAGCAGGCTTGTTAATCATGCATACCTTGTGACAATACTCTCAGGACAATAATTAGTATCAAGGTAAGGGTTATGTTGACTGTCACTGCTTTTTAGAGTGTGCTTAATCAGCCTTTCTCAGGTTTATAATGTCTGGTCAATTAACTCCCAGGTATATTGAAATGATGAAATAGTGTAGGCTACTGTACTTCTCTTGGTTTTCCCATTGCAGGAAAACCATAAAGATGTGTTATTTAGGTGAGAAGGACGGAAAAAGATACAAATATGCACATCCAATTTATCAAGTGTAGAAGTGACAGAAGACATATCAAAGAAAAAAGGAACGTCTGCAACTCTTGATTTGTTCTCATGGTGATTTATTCAGACGCACAAAACAGTCAACTTTTCAATCAGTTGGATTTTCGTCAGGTCACAACATAATTAAACCTGAAGTACATATTGCATTGTACTGAAAAATAACTTGTACAGTGACACCAACCCATCGAATAAGTTAATTCAATAAGTCTATCGCTTCTTTAGGAAGCTTGAGTGTGTGAGTGTCCTGAACTCAGTACAAAGGCTATGGTGCTGATGGAGAACATCTCCATTACTGAATGAGCGGGAATTAGATACACAAATTATTCATCAACGATCCTCAGTCATCAGCAGAAAAGAAAAGTGCTTACTGGGGTTAATGTACTACTGAGAGCTTAAAGTGCACTTATTCATTTCAAAGAAAATATTTAACGTGGCTGACTGACCGCATATCTCAAGCAGTCAGCTACGCTAAACTGAAGGCATAATTATAAAAAAAGAGATGAAAAATGCTACTCTTGACAAATTATCATCATCTTCAACGTCCATCCACCGTCTCTTTCCCACCAACTCTTGACAGTGCTGCTATGGTATGCTTACTACATTGCTCACTAAGACCTTTGGCTTTTTCCCTCAATGGCGATCGTTCAGATTAACACGTGCCAGTGGGTTGATACCCACAGAGACTATTGGGTAGAACTACACTGAATTAACAATGTAACAATGCAATTACTCAACTAATACAATTGTATTAACTAATTTTTAGGGTTAGGGTTAGGGTTAACACACTACAATACACTGTAAGCATATCCATTATGATCAACGATGCCGCCTGGTGGTTGTTTTGCCAAGGTGAATGACCTGAAATAAAACTCACTAATGCCGTCGCGGTACTGCTGCGACATTGTCATACTGACAGCCAATTTATAAACTCAGGCCTACTGTAGGACAGTGTGCGTCACAGAGGGCGCAGTCATGTCCAAGCTGTAAAACCTTTAAAAGGTATGTGGTGAAGCCCAGCTGGCTGCAGCACATATCTCTGAGACAGAGACACCTTTGATCAGGGCCCGCGGCTGGAGTGTGCCCGGATGCCCAAAGGGGGCTGCTATCCCTGTTAATTGTAAGCTTCAACAATGGCCCCCACAATCCAAATCCATGGCAGATTTTGCAAAACAGACTACAGCTGTCTACAGACCCTGAATAACCCTGTCGTGGACATGTAAACACACAGAATGCATACTGGATGGAGGGTGTTCATATGCTCCTGCTCCGGAGAGGAGAAGGGCGGGCAATGGAAACGGAGCAGTACAGCAGCTTGGCTGCAGTATGCCGTGGAGATGACTTTGGGAACAAACACTGCGTTAGGGTGTAACCAAAGCCTCTTTAAAGGAAGCCGGTTCACTCTGCCGTCATCTTGGCGACACCTATTTGGGCACTTATTTTCAGTAAGTACTTTCCCACACAAACTAGTGTGGCAGTAAGCTTCATTAAGATGGGAGAAGATAGCTAGCGCGCCAGTTGCCTAAGCACAATAGGCACCATTGCTATCAAGCCCTGAGGATAGCAGCAGCAAACTAGAGGGTGCTAGCTCTGTTTGCGCGAAGCCTAGTTACGTGCTCACGTCGTAAAATGATGAACAAGCAAGTTAGCCAACCGTCCAAGTGGGTAGCCGAAGCTTACACGAGGGACCCAGCGAACACAACACACATGATAACCAGCTAGGAATTACGTCTAACTAGTAAGGGCTCAAATAGTCAGAGAAGTACGAACACCAAATTAACCAACCTTCCTGCAAACTGGGCGCTAATATTTCCTGCACGAGGCAAGGAAAGAATTTGCTTTGTCAAAGCTAGCTAAGGGCTGAAATGGTCCGTAAACCAGAAGCACTTGAAGCTAGCCGACCGTCCAAGTGCGAGCTGTAGCCTACATGAGGGACCTAGCAAGTTTTAAAACTTGAGGAATTGTAGCCAAGCTAGCAAGACCTCAAACAATGGAATTGTGTACGCCATTCAACTGTCAATAGTGGATTTGTCAGTCACCACTGGCTGGTACACTTATTAAATATCACCTAAAGATTAAATCATATCACAAATGATGATAGAAAGATGTTTGATTGATCATGGTTTTACATTATGAGTGGACAAGAGAAAATGCCTTGCCCCCCAGCTGAAAATTCGAACGTTCACACCCTATTATGACGTTTTTAATGATAACAAACTATACAGTACATATTCACAATCTTTGTGAAATTACAATAGAACAGACAGTCAGTGGCTGGTTTTTCAACACATTTCTGGGTCAATAATTACATTAAGTACAATATTTGCTTTAAATGAATGTTTAATTCATCCCCATCCTGTTTAGATTCATTAGCATGCTGAGAATAGAATAAATGTGTCCAGTTCATCCTCTAATGCTTCAGCGACTCTGCCCCAGTTGAATGTAATAGGCTTGTAAACTGCTTATTAAATTAGGGTTGCACTCCTGCTTACAATACAATGCTTTCTTCATCTTATAAATATTCAAAATGTAGATTGCTACGAAAACAAATACGAGACACAGCTCTGCAGTTGTTTTCATGTGACATGAATGTTTCATTACTCTATGAATGTGGAAAGTCATTCCAATTTCTTCCCCCGCCATAAGCTGCTCCAAACCAGAACTGACTTACAATCAGCCCACTCCTAATTGCTCTAATTCGTCTGATGCTGAATATGTAACAGCATTTTCGGTGAGATGAGTGGGATGATGCAAACGACTAAACGGTCCTTCTACCCCAACCCCTTTCACTAGGTGCTAGTGTTGACCTTTATCTTGCCCCTAAATACCACAGACCAACAACTTTTTTTCGAAGCAACTCCCAGGTGCTGGCCAGAAAGCTGGTGAAGTGTCTTAACTCACTTGCTTTTGTGCTATAGGGTGGGAGATTGGGGGGTTAGGTGTTTGCTCTGGATGGAGACAGCGGGTCAGCGAAGATGTGTCTTCTGAAGCTGTTGTCTGCGACTGACAGGTGATGTACTGAGCCATGAATTGCCTGTCTTAACATTTCGAGCAGCGTACCGACCAATGTTTAAATTGTTGTGGCATGTTGCGAGGGAGCCACCTGCTCGCTCCGCAGCTGACCGCCGTGATCAATGAAGACGAAACAGCCAAAAGAGGCCTTATTGACATTTGCGGCTGGGACCTGAATCGATGGCAGCCAGTCAAGCCCGTCTGACTGAGCAAACCCCATAAACGTCGGGTCCTTTAACAGTGATGATAGAATTAATTGATTGCAGGGATGAGAAATATTGAAGAAGGGTGTCAATCTGTGTTTATTTTTTCTCCCAAGGGTCTTGGGAGGATGGAGGGGAGGGGAGAGAATGAGAGGAGCGAGTTTTTTGAGTGATTTTTGCTTGCTGTTTCAATTAAGATTTGTTATATGCAGATGTAGGACTACAGCATAAGATAAAGCTGGCTGAAATCATCCTTCCCTCTGAACCATCAGGTTATTAACCTATAAAATGTCTGTACCACTGCAAGTGTACCTTATTCAGGAGGATGATCTACACGATTCACCAGACACCATACGGTACTGTCTCTTGCCTGGTAGACCTACTTGGCTATCCCTAGGAGCCCCCCTCACCCTCCCTCTGCCTGTCTTGTCAATATTGTCCCCTCAGAATGGAGGAACCCCTGACAGGTCTGATCTAGTCATTGTGCCTCTTAAAGTATCTCTCTGCACTAATCAAAATGACTCTCTGTTAAATAAACCATGAAAAAACCTTTTCCACTAACGGTGTGCTGAAGCGGAAGTCATCCAGACTGTAATGCTAGACGATTAATCAACAGATTGGATTCTGCTAAACACTGCTATTCCTGCCACATGTGCACCCCAACCCAAAAATGAGAGGCCTGGCAAGTCTGTGTTATAAATAAAAAAGTACAAACATTTAATTAGTTTTCTTTCCTCTATTAGATATATAGGAGGGTGGGGGCTGAGGCTCAGGGTTAGGGCTAAGAGAAGCCTGCCAGAGAAGATCAGCAAGTGTTCCTGACTTGCTCTAAATGGTAAATGGATGGTGCGGGTGGCTCTGACGACTGTATGATGTTGCCTGAATGGGAAGTTGGCACCCATCGGCCCATGTCTCCATTTAACAGGGTGTGGCAGCAGGCTCTCTAAGCCTACCCCGCATGGTTTATGGCTCCACTCAGTAATGCAATGTAGCATCAAATCGGCTTCATCCTCACTGAGCGGCTGGTGAAAGAGAGAGTGCTAACAGTGATTTTGAATTAGAGAGGAGATAGTACCTGAACATAGGATTTTGCTGCCCTCAGTAAAAATATGAATGTTGCTTACTGTAGCCTACAGTATGTGTTTCTATCCAGTGGTTCACATCTGAGAATTGTTCATATAATGTAATGTTATGTTATGTTCTCAGTAATAAAAAAGAGTCCCACTAATGTTACTTTGATTTCCATATCAAATCATTTCTGGGCAAATGTTAGGTTATCTACTTTAATTGTTTACAATTAAAATGGTCAAAAAGAAGCAAGAAATAGCTTTTTTGCTAATCACAATTTTTCAAGCCAGCAGTCTACAGGATTGACTGGGCTTGACACTCGCATTTGTGATTGACAGTTCATCTTGTGAGCCAAGTTTTATGTTTTTCAGCTGGCTATAATGTTGACCAATAGAGTACCGAGAAGCTTGTGTACTTCCTGGCTCCACTTTCAAATTCTTAGTGAATTTCACCATAGGCATTGTATCAGTGGTGATTTACAGTATACAATTTGAAAGCATGAACCCACCCATTCAACAACTTTTCAGATGAATCACTAATTTGTTATGATTCGTATTCTTGAAGAGTGAACGTTGTGACGGTAAAGTTACAAGACCAATATTCGAAATGTGTTTTTTTTGTTTGCTCAAACAACAAGATAACTTAGCTACATTATTTTCCTACCTTTGTATTCTGAACAGTCTTGCTGCATTTTACCACAGCATCCTCAATTCCATCTCGTCTCAGCTGTTATCTGTACCTTCTGGGGGACCTGACAATGTGGGCAATGCTAGTGCTGGCTAAAATGGGAGGGATGTAAAATGTAAACAAAAAATATAATTGGTTTATTTGATTGTGTTTTACTACCCTATATGAGTATAATATGAGCAAGTTGTGATGGCTAACACATAACATTTGAAATCACACCAATCAAAAATGTAGCATTCGTACATAAGGAGTACTGGAAAACAACAGAAACTAATGTTTTCATTTTTGTTTGATGCTAATTTGCTGAAGCCAATAAAATGTATGCACTCACTGCAATGTAAGTCGCTTTGGATAAAAGCGTCAACTAAATGGCATAAATGGCATATATTATAATTTGCACTTTCGTGGGGCTTTAATAAACCCTATTGTTGACAAAATATATAAGTAACTGGCCATAAGGAAGAGGTATTTTCTGGTCACATCTGAGCTTTGTTGTGCGTTAATATGAGCAAAACAGAGGAGAGACTTTCTGAAATAGAATCAGCCTTGTCTTTCTGGTCAATGCATAAAAATAGTATTGATTAATGATTGTCACCCCTTTTTCACGCAGAATGATGTAAAGACCCTGTCAGTCCCAATCACCTTCTCAGTGAACATGTTCCATCAATCCCCCTGGCCAAACGGGCAGGGAATGACAGACACCACATATTTCACCTTCCCAGCCAAAGTGGGCCAGGAAGTGGGACAAGGCAGAGGGAGGAAAGTGACACATATGAAGGTGACAGCTTTTCACACCTGGGAATAATGGTTTTGATAGGCGTCCTGCTTGTTTCGCTGCTGTGGAATGAACAGTGACCGAAAATGTGCCATAATAGACACAATTAGCTCATGGCGTAAAAAGACCCAGGGCCCTCACAAGCCAGGACGAAATCCAACTCTTCGCTTCACTCCAGGGAGGTGACAGCACAGTCCATCCATACTCCATCTAGGTCCACTATGCTTTGACACATCAAGGATACAATTATTGGACCCCAAGGCTGGGCTTGTCCCTACATGCATACGCTTAGCCGGATGGGGAATAGGAAAGGTACCTCTACTTCTCCATGCAGGCATCATTTCTCTAGCTCACACTACAATGAGACAAGAAGAACCAAAGAAAATCGTATTCGTGCTACAGTATATGACTGTTCTTGTATAACAGTGATAAGAACACAAATGATCAGCATTGCATACATTATTTTTTCTCTGATATGCCTGTTTTTTTGTTTTAAGCTGACTGATTTTACATATGTGCACCGTCTTCAAAAGTACATCAGAGTTAACATCACTTTGGGTGTCCAATTTATCCTGTCAAAGTTTCTCTCTCCCTTGTGTTTTGTAAAGGAAATGATGGTACTTCAAGAGAGAAGCCTCAACGATTCATGTGTCATTACCATTGTGAATGTGTGCGGTGCTATTTTTGGTTTTCATCTGACCATGCCGACATGCTATCCACATTAATGTCTTGCTACTGTACTGAGCTGTAGCTTGACAGAATACAGGATGTGGGGGAGCATGATGATAGGACGTTTTGATCATTTTTATGGTATATTCCATACACTGCTAAAGACACTTCTGGGCGGAGAAATGTCCCATCGCATCGTCTCTCCATAAGATTCTTAGCAGCTAGAGTCTATATCACTGCCTCTTTTATGCTCCTCTGCAAAGATAACTGTCTGTCCATAAGGAGAAAGAAAAGGAGAAAAATCAATAAAATCATGCATCTAATAAGGTGAGAGGGATTAAAAATGGTTTCTCCTAAGCCTTAGGGGAAAATTCTGCAAAAATAGAGATCCTCTCTGTCTCTGCCAGGGACAACCCCACCTCATCATCATCTGCCCCCTTCGCTCCCCACCCCCACCCCCCCAGTGGAGGTGTAGGACATGTTTATGGCAGTTTGGGATTAAGGAGGCTAGATCTAGGTTGCTGTTTCTCAAGGCCTCAAAAGCCCAGTTGGCTAATTAAACAGTAACTGTCGAGACATTGGTTCTCTCTTTTCCAGGGCTCTTGCCTTCAATTCCTGCAGTTTAATTTATTTGGAGAGGGGGCGACCCTGTGGGTAAGACTGGGCAGGCTTCCAGCTCAGCTCTGAACATGGGGCGATGGGCGCTGTGGCGGGTAGTTGGGGAAGGTGGGTAGAGGTGGGGGTGGGAGGGTGGAGTCACCGGGGATGAGCCAGGTCAAGCTATTTAAGTCAATATCCCTCAACCCCTCTGACAGCCAGAGTAAGACCTCCCTGATCCACGAGGCCAATGGAGAGAAACGAAGGGAGGCGTCGACATCTTGTGAGCAAGGGATTGTGGGCTGCAGCAGCAGCAGGGCTGGAGGGGCAGAGGCATGTGTCCAAGGGGATCCCTATGGAGCAGGCATTAGGATGAAGGGCTCCAGTGTTGTTGACCTAGCCCCAGGGCACATGTGTCACCAGCATGGCCATCAACGGCACCCTGTCATCACATTTGCACTTCAAAAACATAAGGCTCACACAGCTTGGGAGACTCTGAGGTGATGGTGATGGTGATGGTGTATTCATCTGTTTACAGCAAACCAGCTGAATTAAGCAGGTAGAAATATGAACTGTACTGTACTGGGCCCACTGTGTTAATTATGGTGTCATTACTGGATTGTAGCTATTCATCTGTTTTTTTAATATATTTTTTAACTTTTATCAGATTCCAATGTGCATCAAACTGACATTTTAACATGGTGCTGCAGATCGCATTTTGTAACAAAGCTGGTGACCAGGTGATGGAGGAACATAGTTATGGATGGTAAGTGACAGTGTATTTCAGATCCATTTTGATGTGTTGATAATTAACGTTGCATGAATAGAAAAACATCTAATTTGGTACATTACGTACATGTTGGATTCCAAGGTAACAATAACAATCCGCAGACAATACTCACTAGGGCTGGATTTGTCACCCCTGGTATAGGGTCAGCAGCCCCACCTCTTTGCAGGCTTAGAAAATGTCCCCTATCAATATTTCAGCACCTCAATTGTTACCCCTGAAAAACACGTCCTCCCCCCAAAAGTAAATCATCAGTGGGCACAGACACAAGGGATTGACTGTCTGGCTGTTGTCAGCTCTTGCTGTCTGTGTTGGTCTGTGTGTGTGTGTGTTTGTGTGTATGTGTGTCTGTGTGTGTTCTTTAAGTGTGCAGTCAATTCCATCTACAGGCCAACAATGCTCTTGTAGGGGATTTTTTTAAACTAAACAATGCCCTGGGCATATTGTATTCTCAGGAGAGCTGTTGGCCAAAACAAGCAATAATTCAACACAGATAGAGTCATGGTGACACAGGTCTATTGCCAATAATGTGCTCTGATTATTGTCACTGTTACACTCAACAGTTAGAATTGCATGAGAGATGAGATTTTTGATAAAAGGATTGCTAACTTTGTAGAAGAGGAGCAGGCACACACACTGAGAGCAACATAGAAGAATATAGTCAGAATATGGCAATGAAAGTGGAGAATATTTTATTTTTGGGCAGCGGGGCTACAGAAAGTATGACAATTCTCTATGCTCTTCAGGATAAATACACATACAATGGTGTACTGGCAAGGCCTTTACTGGTTGCAGAAACTCCTGTTGGTCCTGTTGTAGCCACTGAAAAGACCTTTGGACTAGGAGTGCTCTGGTGGATTTAAAGGCTCATTGCCACAGAGATGATGTTGTTCATTGAGGTGTGAAGTTTCTGGAGGCAGTGAAAGAGTATGTTACCACCTCGATGGATCACATTTTCCTCTCTAAAAGTGCTTTACATGGTACACATAGCACACACACACACACACACACACACACACACACACACACACACACACACACACACACACACACACACACACACACACACACACAGCCACAAGAAAAGACATTCTACACACCAATTCACTGTACACAACAAATGTAAATGTGCACTCATACCTGCATCTCCTGATATTGCCAAGTTTTTTTTAACACACACAAACACATGCCCATATACTGTGTGCACAAGTGCTCACACACACCTAAATGCCACACTTGTATATCTGTCCATCAATGTAATGAGAAAACAGTGGCCCTGTTTTCACCAAGGAAAACAGCAATTTAGCAGTGGTGGTGATGGTAGGCTCCAGTCACATCATATCACACATTACTGACTTTGGTTTGCAAAACCACCTCAACAGCCACCAGCAAGGCAATGCTCATGTCATCTGCAAATCACAAATCGTAGCTCCTGACGCGAACCGCTGCACAGAAGCCAAGTGCCAAAGGGCTCTGGCCACAGCCAGCATCAGACTTTAAAGTGATTTGAAACAGGGAGCAAAGGAGGGGCAGAATTTGCCTCCAAGCCTAACATAGACAGAGCTTCAATCTTCAATGGAATGGAAAAAAGAGAGAAAGAATAAGATGAGAGAAGAAAAAAAAACAGTAGCATGGCCAGCTCATCCATCATTTCTTTTAAAAGGTCAGGATTTTGTATGTGGAATTGGGAAGAGCAGCGAATTGCAGATGCACCGAACAGCAGGGTATTTTCCGCTGCCATGACCAGCTAAGGAGGGTTCCTTTAAAACACATCTGCCAGTAAACATTTTGGCCTGACTCTGGGTCATCTCTCCTGTCTGAGCGAGAATCAGCCGAGCGTGAAGATGTACCTGCACAGACCCTCGGACCAGGAGTCAGTCACTCTAGCCTTTCCCTACCCCCTGTTAATTGTTGAGGTGTTGTGCAGTACTTGACTCTGTATTGGATTCTTTAAAGGGGTCTTACTGCACTGCAGGTGTTTTGAGTTTTTCTTTTTCTGTCTTAATTTTATTTCCTCTTGCTAATACATACTGTATATAGGGAAAATGTGCATGGTTAACTATGTATTGGTAATCTATGCATTACATTTGTGGACCACAATGTCCACAATCAAATCACATCCATACAAAGAGTAAATACACAGTGAAATATAACTGTTTTGATTGGAAACATGTCACTTTTGTTATGGTCTACTCAGACTATACATTCATGTCGGAAATCTTGTTTTGCTACATTTTCATAATGAATGAACAGATATGAACCAAAAAGGTGATGATAAATCACTTGATCTGAAATATGGAATGAAATTCAGCAAAATGATGTGCCATCATATCCATGGCCATGGGTCTCAGAGGTGCATTTGAAAAAAAAAGAGGAAAATGGGGGCAAAGAAATCAGCACTCAGGCCCATCTGAACCAGGCACATCAGTAGCTAAGTGCCTCTTTACCTCCTCCAGCCACTGGAGACAAGACAAAATGGCCTTGGCATTATGGTTGGGGAAACACAACTGCCTTTTAAATATTGCACTGTAAAACACAGATCAGTCCCATCTATGTATACTGTATCTACATAGAGGGATGCACTGATTGCTAGTGAATAAGAAAGTGTTCTCTCTTGCTGTCAAAGTGATGAAGAGGTTGTTATGCCAAGCAGATAGAATGAAGGCAGGCGGGACAGATGTGAGCTTGGTGATAAGTCTCCCCATCAGCCCCGTCTTTGCTGCGTAGATGCCCCTGGGACACACAGAAACATCTGGAAAGAATTGCCAATGGGATTGATACAGTGACTAGAGTCATGAAAAATGAATTTTCCATGCCACTGTATAAACACAAGCTGACCTACGCCACCACAAAGGCACTTTTATGCACTTTGATTTGTGTGTGCACGTGTGTGTGTGTGTGTGTGTGTGTGTGTGTGTATGCATGTGTGTCTTTTTTTAATCTAAATGCTGCTTAGTCAACAAACTAGGTTTACAAAGAAAACACACAACTAACAGCCTTATTATGGACCACATGGATGAAGCCATTATGTCATTGTATCCATGGTTCCCCCAGACTTGGCATTTTGTTTAATTTCATCCCAAACACCTGTTTAAAGTTCACTTGTAATTAAAATGTTTGCCAAGGAACAAATTATAAAATTACAGTCACTTCCTACAAAACTGTACTTATTACTATTGTTGTGCACTGATACAATGTACAACACCCAATCATCTCTCTTGAAATACATTATGCTGTATAATCAAGCCATGTAGTACCTTGGACTGTTGATTTTGGAATAGCCCATGTGTATAAGGTTAGCTAGACAAGCTAGAGAGAATGGGATACAAACTGCTTAAAAGCATTGGTCGCAGGCACGATGCACGATGTGTGTCAATGGGACAGATTTACAGTCTGTGAATGTGAGTGACTGTGCTTTAACATTGTTTAGAGTTCTGTGATTTGAGATTACTGCTACAGAGGGCTTCTCGGTGGCAATTATAATATTGCAAATTATGTTATTTTTCTATTACATGTTCACTTAATAGAATCCCTTAGTACTATAACAATAAGACTTTTAGACGTGTAATACCACCACTACAACTAGCAACAAGGACAATATTTCTTGATGATAATAAAATATTATTATAATTATAAATATTATGATGATGAGGATGAGGATGAGGATGAGGATGAGGATGAGGATGAGGATGATGATTATTATTATTATTATTATTATTATTATTATTATTATTATTATTATTGTGTGCTTTTGTGTACTTTTCTTGAAGTTACCTTTATTGAGGGTGGCCAATATATGAATGTCTTACTGTACTGTTGGGCCTGTCAAGACAATGTTGTGTTTTAGGTTGCACATCGCAGTAATCTCCAATACTATTTCCTTTGCTGGTAACTGTTTTTGCCATTTAACTGGCAGTGACCTGGCCTGGGAAGTTTTGCCCAGAGCCCCAAGGCGGCCTTAGTTGCTCCAGTGATTCAGGACAGTGGTGAGGCTCCACCCCAGCCAGACACCAGGGACCTCTTCATTATCTGTCATTATATGTTTTAAAGTTTGCATAATTGATCCTCCCCAATAAGTCGTCATTGATTTATGGAGGTCTCGGCTGAAGAAGGCAGTCGTTAAAAATTCATAACCCTGGTATGTGTCTTCACAATCCATTAGCTGCTCCTGGACCCAAAGTCCTTCCATTGATTGACCTTGTGCTGAGAATCTCATAGACTCTGCATTTTTCCCTTCTACTATACTGTGGGAAGAGTTATGTTTCAGCTTTTTCCCTTGATAGCTGGTCTTTGATTTTCTCTCCCTCCTGTCTGTCTCTCTCCCTCTTTTTCTCCCTGTCTCGCTTTCTCACTCCCTCTCTGTCTCTCTCTTACCCCCTCCATCTAAATTGAAGACCTTACTCTGAGACGATGAATAAATAAAGCATGTTCCATAAACAGCTTTCCACTATTATTTAAGCTTCCAGGGCCTCGCACTCTGACAGCCTCCCTTCCCTGCCATCAAATTCAAGTGTGTAAATTTTCTAAAAGGTTCTGAATGTTTTATGATGATTTCAGGGAATGATGGAGTAATAGCTGAATAGTGAAGCTATTAGTTTTAATATTTATATTGAGTGCTTTGAATCATTAATGTGACAGGATGTAAAATCAGAGCTGCGGGACGTATGTACTTCACAACCACAGACACTTGGTAAAAAATATTTGTTTTCTTGAGCACCAGCACCAAACTGTTGTGAGCTGCCCATCGGGGTGAGAGGCAATTCTCCATCAATTTTAATCTAACCTTGAGAAAAAGCACTTCTTGAAAAGAGTTTGTTTAAATATACTGTAGAGCAATCCTAAAAAAAGAACCAACACATCTCCAGTATGTTGCGTTTATAATTCAGAGGTTAAGTCCTGAGCACTGAATACGTTTATGTAACCCGTACCCAGTAATGTAATGTTTTTTTACAGTTGTGTAGATATTGAAGCTGATGAAAGGATTTGATCTGTTTGCAGAAAACTCCAGAATCTTTCTCCTTATACAGAACATACAGTACAATATGTCTACTTCGGTTCAGTGTTGGTGTACTATGAACTAGAGATTTCCTGTGTTCCAAATGAACCCATCCTGACCAGGACTCTACTACCCGAACCCAACATGTACAATACATTGATGAATACATTCATCATAGAATGACATATATGCAAAGATATACAGACCGATATGGACACAGGTAATGGACCTGTCTGACCAGACAGGCAGCTGCAACGACAAGAACCTTTTTAGACAACAGCCTCAATTTATAATATCTTGCCAACAAATGATGAAATATTGTATGGAGATTTTCAAAAGATATTCTCACACAAAACATGCAGGACTTATATCATGAGGAGTTGTATTTTGTGAGAGCTTTAAACCTGATACAGATGAGGAGTTTTGGAGAAAGATCTGTGCAGAAATGTAGCCACATTTTGTGTTGCACTCTCCCCTTGGCACAAGAAGCTTTACAGGCTGTGTATTTTCTGCTCTGTGGAGCTGTGGAGTTAAAGGCCAGTTTATTCTTGTGGGTATCAGGCAGTGTGGTCCTGAGGGGACTAGCTCTTTCATGCACAGTTAGTGCACTTGACTCAGCATGGAGATGCTCTCAGATGGAAAAGCCATGTTTAGAGGACGTCTTATGAGACATTAAAGCACTGCTGTTCCATTGTTTTAGCTCTTCCTAAATGTCACTTTCCTCTCCTGAGCCTGCCCTTCACTACCACACAGTGGGATGCGTCACAGAAAAGGTCTCTTTGTTGTTCCCAAAGAGGGTCCATTTGGCAGGGGAAGCAGAAAGCAAACTCACCACTCCAGACATTATCGGTACTATACTGTAGCAGTAAGAGCAAGAAACAGAGAGTCAAACAAACTGTCATCCACAATAATCCAGTTTTATTGTACAGATTCAGATTAAAAAATGACTAATGTGTTCAGTGTATTATCACCCAGTAAGACTGACAATTGAAAAGTCTTGAGGATTTATAGGCACATTTATGAAAATAGGTAATGAATTGATGGAACTGATTTAGGTTAATTTGTAAGGTGTGCACAGGGAGGTGTATAAGCAGACTTCAACCCCATCCCCCACCTGCTCCTGCTCTCTAAGGCGAAGGATGATAGCTTGTCTGGATTCAAATGTAGCTCTAATTCAGGAAGAGATGCCGTGACTGGAACAGATGTTTCATATAGACTGCTCCTCTAAATGTGTGTGTGTGTTGTGTGTTATGCACATGAAGCGAGACCACTCTTTCCCATCTCCCTGAATACATGAGAGGATGTTAACGTCGCCCGCGCCTCGCATTAACAACCAGCATTAGAATGACTTGGGGGGATTCTTGTTGTACATGCCCACGAATCATGATAGGATACATTAGTGGGAGAGATTGTGGAATTGTAAAGGGCGATCAAGGAGCAGCTCGCTTGCCTTTTCCTAACACTTGTTACCAGCCCCCCCCCCCGTCCCTCTGCCTCGTGTCTTGCCTAATTGCTATGAGGGCTTTGCGGTCGACACCAGCACTTCTTGTTTGGCTTTGCAGAATACATCTTGTCTTTCACCAGTATGGAGTAGAATATAAAAAGATGTAGCTATCATAATTTCATCACCCTCCACCACCCGGTGTAGTGCCAGGTATGATTCCTGCTCTCCACATGGGATGAAGTCAAATGACATATTCTGTGGGGGGGTTTTGCGGCTACATGTAGACAATACCAATGGGATAAAAAAGTTTGACTCTACAAAGTTGGAAATATAAATGGACAATGTCAAGTGAAGCATAATTCAAATTGAGAAAATCTAGATGATTTTAAGGGAGACAAATATAGTAATACAGTTTATGCTCTTAACCCCTTGATTTAAAGGCACCATCTGTGATCGGTGAAACTAGAAAATGCTGACCCTCCACCACTATGTTACTAGGGCTGTTAGGGTTGTCAAACCATTAAAACATTGATCGAGTTAATCGCATGGTTTCCTGTGATTAATCATGAATTAATCACAATTTTGGTTTAGTCAAATTTAGACCTAATTGAAGATGTTTTTTCAACACAAAATAATCTGCATCAGATGTTTTTTATTAGCATCTTCTCAGCCAATAACAATTCCGCCAGGTGTGATAAAAGCCTCTGTAACTGGTTAATTAAAGTAAAATTACAAATACATTAAAAAAAAATCACTTGTATCTACTCCTCCATATCCATGGTATTTAACATGACATGCTACTATATATAATGGGGATTGGATGCATGGATCTTATCAGCTGGGAGTTGGAACATCAACACAAATTCAAAGGGAATAATAAGTCCCCCATGTTTATATTTTGACTAACTGTCAAATCTTCTTGTCAGCGTATGACAAGAACTATAGGCAAAATGTAAGGAGTGGATCATAGGCTAGTTAACCACACTGCACACAGACAGCGCGCATAACATGATTGCTGCAGCAAGACTACAGGTCCTTTCCATTCCCAATTGAGCAAGTGAACCCTACCTTAGTGAAGGGGAGTGAACCACGGAAAGGGCACCGGTCGACCTGTTCGCTGCGGGGCTCGTGGATGGGCCGGTGGATTTGTGGGTTGCGGGGTCAGTGATCGACGCGATCTGTGGGCTGCAGGGCCGGTAACTGAAAGTCAATGAAAGTCACAAGTTGTCCCAGTCCGTCCCGGAATGAGGAAACACTTCTTGAGTGAAGGGAAGGGGATGCACTAAAGCAAACATTTCTTTCAGAATGGAAACCTAGGCCAACTGCCCTTTGAGCATCTGCCCTGGACCGCGCACAGCTTGCAGGTCTGTTTACCGCTGAGACACCTTCCCAATTTGATGGTCGGTTTGAACAAGGTGTTGCGCAGAATCACTGATCTACAAATCACCTACTGCAAGAAATAACCACCGATTGTTGATCAATATATCTTCTCAAACGCGAAGGTTTGAAACCCCCTTGGCTAAATGCCGCAAGGTTGTGTGCACTTCATCAGAGTGTCTGTTCGCCTGTCCTTCTTGTTGCATGTTGTAAATGTAATCCATGTGGGTGTTGTGCGAAAATCAACCTATGGTACAAACTGGGTAAGCATGGTCATACTTGTGAGGTTAAGACGTGATACAAGAGTAGAACCAAATGGAAAAGGTTAATATAGCATTTTCTTGCTCTGCTACCACTTTATTTTATAGTAACTACCTTCTCTGTTTATTTTCTAAAAAAAAACAATGGTCTTCTTAGTTGTGAAGTGTTGGTTGGATACAACTCTAGAACCAAATGGTAATGGTAACCAAAAATAATATGGAAAAGGTGCAAAATAATTAAGTGGAAACTACAGTCCATCTTATCTTCTAATAACAAGGGAATTGTCTTTGTTATTACTGGTAACTATTACTTGGTAATTATTACCATGATATTGGCCAGTTGTTCCCAAGCCGTAATGTAAAGTACTACCACACACTGCACAGGTAATCTATGCTGTTATTTGTAATTTCACATTGAAAACTAACTGTAAATTAAGATTCAACAAGTGTATGTGTGATTCTACAGTACAAGCACATCTATTCATGTTCATCATATTGTGTACATTGAGCATTGAACATTTGTGAGCATGTTTGGTTGTGTGTACTTGACTAAGCAAAGTGGCTTGCCTTTTCGAATACAGTATGTTATGCAGTCCTACAGTATAGAGCTGATTCTCCCAGGAAGGAAGGATAGGAGGCAGTCGTGTGAAGGGGGACATACCCTGGAGGTGCAGGACCCCATGGTGAAGTGACATCGCTCTTTCAGATCCTCTGCTGGGGTAGACACTCTCCCATGTCTTCCCCCTTGTCTTCCTATCTCAGTGGCGCCACTGTCGCCAGTGTCATCCCCCCTGCCTGTAGCACACACACACTACAGTACACACTTACAATATAAAGTACACACAATGCTCACCCATAACAAACACACCACACCACACCACACACACACACACACACACACACACACACACACACACACATATATACACACACACACACACACACACACACACACACACACACACACACACACACACACACAGACACACAGAAAGGCGTCAAAAATCAACACCAGCTCCCACAAACCCCAGCTTTACCTCACCAGTCAGCACCTTATTCCCACACAGGAACCAAGCACTGTGCTGGTGCTAATGCACTAAATGATCCTTCATAACAGTAATTACACATTTTTCATCATGCTTATGTGACAGGACTAATTAGTGAAGCCTAGATAATTGGTTACTACCACTATGCACTCTGAATTAAGATAGTACTATTCCAAGGTCTTTGAATATTCAACTGATGGCCGCATTGTCAACATCCTGTATGAAACAATCCCAGATTTCATATATTGATCTACTGTATGTGATACATGCAGGTCCCACACTGAAGGCACAGTGCACTTTACACAGATGCATGATTGACAGGCTGCAGTCCTCCCTCTGAAGAGTGTGAACCCGTGAACTTGGTTAATAAAACATTAGAGGCGGGTGAGAGGACCAGCTGAAAAGAAGGGAGGGGGAGAAAGGGTCACTGGTGTGCCCAACAGCCCAACACGGCCCCACCGCAACCTCCGGATCTCTTCACCCTCCAAAGCACATCACAGGGGGTCCACACAGCCTCATTAAAATCAAGGAGATCACATGTAAGGACCAGAGGAAGAGGAGTAGTCCCAGCTCAAAGCCCCTGGACTCCCAGGGAATTGGCCTTTGAGGCATCGTCACTGGAGAACATAGGGATAAAGCCTCAAACGGTTAAAACAATGGACGTTTAACACAGCCTTTACACTTCCCCTTCTCCAGGACTCATTCAGCCCAACGCTTCAAAGACAGCACAAGTGCAGAGAGAGATCCCTGACTTGTATTGGAAGTGAGCCATGTCAAGTTCACCTGGTTTTATTTCTTAGATGTCCTTGTTTGCTGGATAAATAAAGGCTAGCAGGCGCCTGCTTAATGTGGACTGGGCCGTCCCTTCCTGCTTTGGATTTACACAATACGCCTCTGTGCTGTTTTCTAGATAAACATTAATCTTTTTCATTAAGCGAGTGAGAGAGAGAAAGAGAGAGAGAGAGAGAAACACTGATATTGTACAGTATATGCAGCTAAAATGCGTAATTGGGGCTTGGCAAACAATTTTTTTATTGAACTATTTATTTTCCATGATATTTCAATAATTTACACGGTTGATTGTGTAAAGAGTGGGGGGAGAGTGAGCTGTTAGGCCCATTTTCTAAGTCATTGCGTTTGTTCAGCTGTCTGCCTCACTGTCGCATGCATTTCATCTTTTCCCTCCTTTATTTACTCTGGGCTTTGGCTGCCTTCCTAGTCATGTATTAAAGCTTTGCAGCTTTGCAGGGACAGTGGCTGTCAGAGTAGGGGTGTCTACGCTCATCACCGATGCTTTTAATGGCTAACATCAGGCTCTGACAAGGCTTCACAGAGCATCTGGCTTAGTACCTGAAAATGAGCTAGGCTATATGTAAACGTGGACTTTCAGGGGTAAATTAGGCACTTTCAGGGGTATATTCGTCATTTATATCTCTACCTCATGAGTGGCCCTGGTTGTACTCATCACGGCATTGCTGTCTGTTCTTGGTTAAAGAAGTGGACCTGACAGGACCCAGGATTTGGTCCCTATGCTGCACAAATGCATATACAGCATGAGGTGCTAGCTGGACTATACGGTATGTAGTGGTGCTAGAAAGCAGTTAGGATGTTAGGATGTCATTAAAAACCTGCTGTCAGACAGAGGGCTCTCACTGACCGGGCCCATGGTGAGTAGAATAACCATAACGAGAGGCTGGCGCAGGGGGGGCGCCAGTGATTTGTTTACTGCTGCAGTCTAAGGGACCTCTTGTTTGGGGGACAAGGGTTCACTCTGAGCAGAGGGTAATTACCATCCATCGGGTGGCTTCGGGACACCTCTCAAACCTGACACAGGAGGGCAGGCGTGCCAGGCAAACAGGAGAGCGAGGGAGTGAACAAACAGCAGTGACAGTGACACTATGGCTGGCAGATACACCCACACACACACACACACACTCACCATCCACGGAACTGGCATATGCCCCAGGATGGCAGGAATGCCAGGGAGGGAGGAAGCTGCTGAGAGATAATTAGGGCTTGGGTACACACACTTAGGGCTCTCACGCCTCACTCACCTCCAGCCTGCTTCCTTCCTGTCATTGTTCCCAGACGCTACGCCAGGCACAGACACACGAGAAGGTGGCCCCCAAATATCTGTTGCTACTATGACAAGAACTCACGGTTAACACCAGCCAGTCGTGAAAGGTGTGTATGTGTGTGTGTGTGTGTGTGTGTGTGTGTGTGTGTGTGCATGTGACTGTGCATGTGTGCATGTGTGCATGTGTGCGCGCAAACCTCGCCCGATGTGAACAGCACCATAGAGGATGCTACATGTTAAACACATACCTGCCCAAGGTGCAGTTCATGGCACATCGCAGTGACAAATAAGGTCACTGGTGTGCAACAATGTTGTTTCCCAAGACAAGATGACATGTTTTGGAGTGTAAGTCAAACTGCAAATGCAGAGAGCAATTGTTTAATTAAAGTTTACAGTTGTTATACCAGTTAGGTGCAATATTGGTGCTGTGACGTAAAGGCAGGAAGAATATCAACTATCAACATTCTATTTATTTGAAAAGATTACAAACATTGTATGTGTTTGTGAGTGTTACTGAACAGACGTTGGTCTTTGTTGCATGATGTAAACATATTTTTCATTGCTCTGTGCTTTACACATGTTAAATGTTGATAATGAACTGCCAATAAGCAACTTCATGTTTTCTATAAACTCAGCTGTGGAATATTACATATGATATCAATGTTGAATTGTATATAATAGAACCATATGCTCAGTGTAGTACAGTAATATCCCTCCCAAACAGTGCTTTGTGTAATTATTGACAGAATTCAGGTGTTGCCTCTCACACCATCGACAATCCACCTGTTTTCATTGTACAGTCTCTTAATAGGCAAACCCAATATTTTACTCTAGTCTTACATGGTTCTATAGAAGAGAGGGATGAATTTCACATGCTCAAAGTGCCCTTGTATAGATTCATAATCGTATGACACCAATACTTGACTTGCTTATACTCTGAAACAAGAAAAGATTTGGCACTTTTCCTTCAGTGCCAAGGCTTCGAGGCCAGTTACAAATAATTGTAATACAGAATGTTTGTGCATGTGCATTTATTTGTGTTGATTGAGGAATATGGCTGAACAAGCGGGTGTTTTGGCAGAATTACAGTGCGTCATGTATAATACATGTGTACTCTTTCAGCTATGCACAAAAGCCAGATGTTCTTTTTATCAGTGGGTCCCTGTGCCGTTAACATGTTGGAACGAGATGTTGGTGAAAAACCAAACAACAACAAAAGAATGTTTTCTATTACTAACAAGGGCCATTTTGGAACAAACAACAAAAGGAGTTTTTGAGTTTCTGAATGGCATGAGCCCTAAAAATGATGCTTCTGAGTTGAAATCCTTGGCTCACACACAAACATACACAAACAAGGACTGTATTAAGGCCCTTATAGCTTTCTCTTTCTCTCCCTCACTCTCTTTCTCTTCCGATGCTGTACGTCAATAAGGGAATTTCATGTTGCTGTATGTGTGAGAGTGTTGTTTCTAGGAGTCTCTTGTATTATTGCTTTGGCAAGGTAACAGAGAGCTCTCCCAGGGCCAAACAAACAGCTGTGACATATGGATAGGAGGTACTCTGCCATGTCTCAGTCACAGTGGAGAAGTGCTGGAGAGAAGGAGTTGAACCAATGCAATGAAGTCTAACCTGACTGACTGACTCCTTAGTGCCTTGTCCAGACACATTCTTGCAAATACAGCCTGTTCAACATTCATAAGTGCAAGGGCCTACATGGTGCCCCTGATGAAAGCCTAATGTTGAGCATGGGCTCTGATGCCACAGCGAGGCGTGGGGGGTGCAGCATGTAGAGCGACCCCTGGGCATCCTTCACACACGGCTATCACTCGGGAGTAGAGAGAAACCTGATAAATAAATCAACTTAGAGGCCTGCTGAGGTTTCAGGGTCTATTCCCCTTCATGAGCGGGCAGACGGAGAGAGAGAGGGAGAAGAAGAAAAAAACTTGACTTCTTCACGCCTCAGTCCCAGTAGCCATCGAGGACCAAAGACACCAACTCTGTGATTCTTTCAGAAATTAAATATATTCACTTATCTGAAAAGCCCAGGCTCAAGATCCTCATCATTTTTTTTAACGTCCAAGATAAAAGTGCCAGGACTTTCCCATTGGCTTTAAATCGGCAGCTCTTTGAAAACTCATACTTAATGATTTGAAGGTCTTTTAGAACTTACTTTGGGACAACAATTTCTGAACTGCCCTTTTTATGTGAAGATGAGTAGAAAAGAGATATCTGAAAACATCAGGGAGCTTCAAATTACCCCAACTTTATAGAGAGCGCTGGTTATTAGTGCTTAATTGAACACGATTGACTTTACCCCAACAGTCCTTTTTCTTTTTAATCCTCTCCAAAAAGTTTCATTTGTGCCGTTATTTATTTATTATAGACAAAAGTACTAGATATATAGTCTGGTTTCTGTATGCTGTAGCATCTGTCAAATGAGGGCATTAGAGATGTTAGTGGCAAGCAATGTACACAACAGTACCATTGTGTATTTGTGTGTTGAGGGAGGTGAGGGGGCATAGCTGTGTGTTTACTTGATTGGGTCTCACCCTACCATATCTGTGGTTTGGTGTTTCATCTCTTTTTGCTCAGAAGCTCAAATTAAACACTTCAGTGGTGGATCTTAAAATCTGTCATGATCAAAACACCTTTAGAAACAAAACAAAACAAAGGGTGGGTGAGGAGGCGGAGGGGGATGTATGGAGACAAAGGCACATATCAAAATTCCCTCTGCTCTGTCTCCGTTAGAAACCTAATGGTTCTGTTTACCTTTTCCCCCTGAATGTTTTCTCTCAAGGCCTCCTTAAATATATTTGACTCTAGGAAACAATTCATTCCATTTTATTTTCCTATCGCTTCTTCATTCCGTTTGTTCTCAGCTGCTGTTAAGTTTGCTGCAGTTTGGCAAGTGTTACATAGCCTGAATCGGAGATGTGTCTTTCGGCATATTTCTGTCTGACAGGGGCTGGTATAGGAAGGTGACAGCATTGGCTGGAAATTCTTTCTTCCTTTGTGATTCAGATAAGTAAGTGTGCGCAACACCCCTGTGATTAAAATCTTCTGATATTTCTATCAAGATTTCTATTAAGAGACAGACCGGGAGGAAGACTGCCAAAACAGCAGGCAGACAAGACAAGCAAATACATACATCTTACCTGTGAAATACCATCCAAAAGAATGGAGGGGTATTTAAAATATTTAAGCCAAGCTGTTTGGCATTTTTTTGTTGATGTTTATTATTTTTTTATTGCTAGCACAGTTTGCCCCGCAATACATTTGCAAGCGGGGACGCCAAACATTCAACAACACGTGTGAACCCACGGACCGTCACTCTCACAGAACAGCAGAATATGACACACAAGGAACACCCCTGCTATGCACTTGCTGACAGTGCCACCGTTACCATCTCATTTCACTGTGTCTGCATAACTGCAGAAGCAGGCGCAACAATAACCTGCATCAGCCTGTCATCTCTTAAGCATCTGGTAATTGTGTTTCCACCACACAATTATCTAGTCTGAGCCTAGAAACAAGAGCAGGCTTCTCTGTCGCCTCCTAACTATTTCATATTTTCACCCATGTCTGCAACAAAAGAGTAATTTACATATCCTTGGGCATGGAGGAGAGAGTTTTTTTCTCTCTCTCTTTCTCTCTCTCAGTCTCTCTCTCTCTCTCTTTCTCTCTCTCTCTCTCTCTCTCTCTCTCTCTCTCTCTCTTTCTCTCTAACAAAAGCTTATTTAACCTCAGGTTAGATTACAACAGTGTGGTGATTGCCTGGACCTCTTCCAAGGCCCCATTATCAGAGGGGCCACCACCTAATCTGGAGGAGCAGCTCTTCATGAATGTATTATTAACCAGCGCACTACAGTGTAATGCAGTGAAATGGCCCTCCACTGGGGATAGTCTTAATAGGGAGGGCAAGAGAGCTTGCCATAAAGCAGTAAGCATGGAAGGGCCAAGGAACGAGGGCACAGGGGCATTGATTCTCACCCCTCATCAACTCCAAAATGGCAAAGTAGTGTCCCCCTGAACAATCAGCTTAATTGCATATTTGGAATGTTAAATGCAATAATTGCTATGCATGCTCAAGTCCCCACAGAGCTCATTCAAATAGATCTGATAAAAACCCTTTGATTCTAGGAGGTAAACAAAATCAACTGAGGGATGTGTTCAATGTAAGATGTTGGAGATGGGAAATATCATTTTGAGCTTGTTGAGTCTAAAATAGGAAATGACTAAAAATAGAAAAAGGTGCCAATAAGTATGGACCAAAGTGTTGGACGTTATATTAACATTTGTGTTCACCTAGAACAAGCAAAATGCAAATTGTTGTTCAAACAAAATTAGCTACCATCCTCGCAGACGAGACAATGTCTGTTTTTAGTCTTCATCTCTTTTTACATTTGCATTTTCATTTTCAGTCTTTCTTGGACAAGGTTGTTCCTATTTTCTCGCTTGACCTCTATTTAAGTATAGCCCTCCAACTGATTGCTTTGTGATGCCTCCTTTCCATACATATGCCATCTTTCCTTCTCTCCTCTTCACACTCTCTCTCCTCTCTTTAATTGACTTCATGCCTGATCATGCAAAGGATCCTGGTTTCCACCTGCTCCGCCCCTCTTCACAAACTAACACCAAATTCTCTTGTGCTCTCACTCTATTAACAGAGATCATACCCATGTTCTGCACCCTGCTATTATACCAGGGGATGCTAAAATCTCATTTTCAACTCAATTTAACCTGCCACACCTCAAGGGGGAATGGGATTATTCTCCCCTCCCCAGACTAACATTACAATTAAGATAAACAGGCACATCATCAACTTCTCAGATTAACTAAATTGCTATTGCTCTCCATTACGTTGTTGTTGCTCTTTGACAACAGTCAGAGAAGAATCTCAGACATCTGTTTACTGTACTATCAGTTTACTGTAGTATCTATACACACCTAAAAGCTCCTGGTTTTGAGACATAAAGTAAGATAGCTTTGCTTCGATTTTATTCAGAAAACTGATATTTTATTTTCCATTGAATTAAAGCCCCTCTGTAGTCTAGCACAGTGTTGTGATGGAATATATTGGCATCAGATATGCCACTACTTCCCTGTTCCACTTGAATTCTCCAAAGGTGTGTGTTCAGAGGGCTGAGATTTTTACTTATTAATAAGGATTTCTTAATTCTTTGATTCAAGCTTTTCAAGTAGGTATCCCAATTATAGTTAATAATTCAGCAACCTTTATGCAATTAGTTCAAGTGACCTACATAACTGTGGCTGGAATTCAGGTTTCATAATGAAGTGGTTTCTTTTTTTTCGTGTTCTACTTTGAAAACCCATCTCCTATTTCACCTGACTTCACATTAGATAATTCACATTCCTAACTTGCTATTCCATCATTTATTTAATACTCTGTTATACATTCCAAGTACATACTATACGTTTCCATACTAACAAACTTGATTTTAGTGACCTCAGCTTAGCAATTCATCTGCTAATGCTACAGTAATAAACACCATTGATGTGCAGTGGTGTTACATGGGGTGGCAGGGCATTTATACCAAGAAAGAGCATGACTTTGATTTAACCACCTATCTCATGAATATAGATATATAGTATGACTTAGTAGCCTCAGTAGATGGCAGGCTTGATTTACATGAAGTCTTTAAAGGTAGCACGTTTCCTTTAACCAGAGTGAAATGTGTCGTTTATGTGCTCTCCTTGAGGACCTGGTCTCTAGCTGTTGCTGTGAGCTCCCCTGAAGCAGATACACAGATCCTTAGCAGAAGCACTCTGGCTCTGTGTTTAATGGTACACCAATACCAGGTTCACTCTGGTGTAGAGGCTCCTGTCTGTGAGTATACCTTCCTTCCAGCTATTGAGTACTGTTACTGGGCCATCTGTGACTAAGTGCTCTGCAGTTTCCCAGCTTTAGAGCTTCACCCATAGCACAACTATGATCTTAATGAACATGTATGCTTTTTACTGTCAATCAATAATTAACCAGCCACTGAAGTAGCTTTTTTCCCAAGCTATTTGAATGGTTACAGAGGGCTGTAGTGTTTACGAAGCAGGTTAGAGGCTTATGTTGCATAGACTTTTACAGTATGTACCGAAGTCTGCATTTGCGATTTAGACTTATGATAGCTTACATTATACACCATGGTACTACATTTTCAGCACTACAAGTAATGTCAGGGTAGTGTTCCAACTCACAAAACCCTGTATGGAACTACACATGTGTGTACACATACTTTGCATTGAATGGAGAGTCTCAGCCGTTTTCTTTGCCTTCTTAATTTTCACCTCATTCACACCTAGTGATGTATCTGACTGCCATTAACACTAGGTCAAAACCCTGCTCCACAAACCACAATGGGTAACATCCACAAGCACCCACCAAGGCTGGCAGTACTGTACAACCATTGCCTCAATAACAATGGACATTCCCAACAGTCGACATCTAAAGGACGATTAGAGCTAACGCTGAATTCAGCCACTGTCCATTTGCCATGTGAGTGTATTTAAAGAACATGTTATAGCATTAGCACACAATTACAATTCTGTAATATAGAGCCAGGCACAGTGTAGGCAGCACAACTGTCATGTTGTGACAGGAGCTCACCAAAATGGCAGTTCCTTTTAGGTGGATAAAGTGGGAGGCTGCCAGATCTGTAAGACTGGTTGGTTCTACTTGGACAGATGGACAGATATTAGTTTTGTCATTAGCCCCAGTGCCGGCTCTTCCTATATGCGAACTACCTATAGGTTGAGCTGGCTCTGATTATCCCTGAATGAAAGTAATAGGATGACCTCAAAGATTGTACTGTATTGGGTGGGTACATGTTGTCAAGAGCCATTGAACAATCAGTGTGATTCAACTGCCCTGATATGCAGTTAGCTTTGATGTTTCTTTCTTTAATTTTTCTTTTGTTTTGTTTAGTGTTTTATACAACATATTAGCTTTGATGTTTCACAATGGGAGTTACGCAACATTGTGCCCACAGGTCTCAACATTGACTACTGCTTTGAAAGGCACCATACAGTAGAAGTGATGAATTGTGTCCTCCTGTTTATGGTGATACTCACAACATCAGTTGGCAGCGACTGAGTTCTTCGAATGCTTTTAGTTAGGAGGTTAAGCAGCCGAGAGCAGTCTTCCTTTCCCACAGTATTCCCCACAGGCGATACAGTGTCCCTTGGTTCTGTTAGCCGTCTTTATTCTGAGACTTTGACGGAACAGACCTTACACAGCTTCAGCACTTCTTCATGGCATCATCATTGATTCACTTGCTACATGTAAATATACAGGTTGGGAGAGATCTGCACATTCATCCATTATTTATGAATGTGTAGCAAGGATATAAATGCTTCTCCCTCATTGTGGGGTACTTGGCCTTTCGCACATCCCATCCTCAGACTGTATATACTGTATATGCTTATTCATGAATCCAGTATTGCCATCGTGTCTGCCTGGGGGACTGGTCAAAAAGGGGTCAAAGATGCAGTCATTTATGGAGCAGATTTCCAGGCATCCAGATCTCCATTTCTATTTGTAAGCGTAGTTGCCTAACCACCACGCAAGTCGTAATTCACGTACCTAACTTTAACCACTCAACGTTAATTAATGCTTAATACTGCCTAACCGTCACACAAGTCGCATTTGTAGCATTTCTTACTAACCGAGTCGTAAGATTTCATACAAATTGCGTGTTCTTCTTTTTGTATGAATCCTGTTGCAACGCGTGTGTAAACAAATAGGCTGACAGCATATACAACCACTGAGTTTCTCCGAGAGCTAGAAGTGCATCCAGCAACCATGGAGAACTGCAGAAGCTGTCCTCAAGCCCCACGGGAGCAGCAAATCCATCTCCACACAAACTTCCCCTTAATTAGTTGGCTTGTGTGTAATGGGAGAACAGTAGAGTTGCTGTGGTGGGAGGGGGAGTTTGAGTGACAAGGTCTTGCTCCCGCCTTTTGTTGAATTAAGAGAGGATAGCCGTAGAAGGTTTGGTATATTGAAACGGCCATTTGCATATTTGCGGCTATATTAAAAGGGATCAGTTTTAGCCAGCCAGGCACAACAAACAAAAAGAGGGCTCAGAAACTCAGTGATTGTATATCAGGCTTCCGCCATCAGACCTCTGCAGCTCATCCAGATTGCTGCCGCCCGTCTGGTGTTCAATCTCCCCAAATTCTCCCATGTCACCCCCCTCCTTCGCACCCTTCACTGGCTCCCGGTAGCAGCTTGCATCAGATTCAAGACCCTGGTGCTCGCCTACCGCGTGGCAAAGGGAACAGCCCCTCCCTACTTGCAAGCAATGGTCAGCCCCTAAACCCCTGCCAATCACTCCACTCTTCCACCTCGGCCGGCCCCCTGGCTCCGCTACCTCTATGTGGATGCAGCAGTCGTGCTACTTGGTCACTATGCTGGCACCCCGCTGGTGGAACGAGCTTCCCACTGCTGTCAGGACTGCAGAGTCACTGCCTATCTTCCGCCGTAGATTGAAGACCCATCTCTTCAGGCTACATCTTAACTGTCCCTCCTAAAGACCTCTTCATCCCCACTACCCCCCTGTACAGTTTTTCTACTGTAAATAAATGAAGAAGAAAAAAAAAGACGGTAATTCTTCCAGCATTGTGACTGCCAACGGCCCTTGGTCCTAGCATAGATTACTTTTTCTTATGACGACTGATGGATAGATGATTCACTTACTGAGACAAATGTATTTGTTGTAAGTCGCTTTGGATAAAGGCGTCTGCTAAATGTCTAAAATGGAAATGTAAAACACAAGGACGAGGACAGCATGGTTTAATATCACAAATTACACCAAGGGAGCGACCCCCCAGCTCCAAAAATAATTACAGCTACTTAATTAGGAAGACTTTCCAACTCTCACACATCTCTCTCTCTGCTCCTCCATGTACGCCAAGAGTTTAGTCCTAGATTCAATATTTACCCTGGGCTACTCTACTTGTACCAGGAGTTTTTATGGCGGACGTTGGGGGGCGCAGGGGGAGTCATATTAATCATTAAATCTGCTTCTCCCATGCAGGTGCAAACCAATTAACAAGCTGGCATTTAGAGGACTTTAATTAATATTTTGTCACAGATGAAATTGGATGTCTGATGTCTAAACGTCTTATCCATGAATAATCAAATATCGAGTGTTGCATAGGCAGCAGAACCCCCCTCTGTTGACAGCTTGTGCTCTGTGGTTCTTCAGGTGTGTGGAATGTACATTGTACATTCATGTGGCTCCATAATGCAACATGAAAGTCATACCTCTGAGGATTTGTTTAAGTTAAGTCTCAATTTGGTTCTGTTTTTTAGTTATATGTTAAGGAAGAGTGAACAGTGAAATGCAATAGAAAATCTGTGTTTAATCTCAGCCATTTTAATCCCATGCAATACCTTTTTCTCAGGTTGTTTCTACCGTGTTATGGCCGACACATCTCCCAAGCTTCCTCGCATCACATCCCTGAGCTCTGAAAGAGTGACATCTTGCAGACATTGTCCTTGATATTGACACAAAGCCTTAATTATAATCCACCCTTATTCTACATCTGGCATCTTACTTTTTTCAGCATCAGTATCAGTATTATTAAATGACTTAAATACATATTAATTCACATTTCACAGTTCTGCATGACTGCAAACATGTACTGTATTGGTAGATGTTTATCAATTATATTGTCCTTGTGGTGCAACCATTCAATCCATTATTTAGAGGAAATGAAGGATGAATACAGTTATGAGACAGCATTGCAGAAACCCAATCAATATTATGATGCCTTGCAAATCTCTGAATCGCTCCAACTTTACATAGCAGTGCTAGTCTGATACCTCAATATACCACAAGCAAACACTGCCTTTAACCATTCTGGCAATTCTGAAAGTGAATGTTTAGGGGTCTATTGCAGTGGATCACATTGTGGATCATATTGTTTCTCCTTGCTCTTGGCCTGATATAGGAAATCACACAGGAGCTGCTGACCTGCCAAGCTAGTACTTGAGTAGGTTTTTTCACCTGCTCTGAATGTTGAAGGTCAAAGGTCAACTGTCACAGAAGCCACAGAGGATCCTCCTGGGTGAGGATCGTGGAGACCTTTCCCTTAAACTAAGACACCATGGCCAGGTTTCACAGGGCTGCCCCCCAGCTGCCCTCAGGCTTGAATGCATCTCTGTGTTTACAGGATTGTGTGGTATTGCTAGCCGCAAATCCCAACCCCTTTCCCTCAGTCAAGAGCCTTTGCTGTCCCCTCATCGTTGATGCTAAAGTAAGCTGGCTGGTGTTCCCTAAAAGTGGTTCACCCAGGCAAACATTCCAGTGGTGTGTTTGTTTCACAGCTAGAAATGTTAGTCATTTTTAAATTATTTAATGTTTGTACAATATAATGACAATTAAAAACATCTTCTCTGTGTTGTTTAATTATGCTGTGTATTGTTATGGTGATGGTGCCTACTCTAAGTGAGCAGAGACCAGAGAGACAATATCTTTCGGAGCATCATTAACTTGCAAAATCTTGCATGATTATTAAGCAGTACAATTAAAGATGGTTGCCAAATTTAAAATCCATCAAATTCCAACCAAGCGGAGGAATGAACAGTATGTGAGACGAAATGCAAAATGATGCCATCTCTGTCTTTGTGCAGTTAAAGGACTTGGGTGTATACCTTCTGTGAACAAACTAACTGCTTTGCTTCTCTGCAATGACACAAAAGACTATACATCCAGGAACAATATAGGAGAGGCATTGCTCATTTGCATGGCGATCAGCATTTGTAAAGCATACATTAAAGACTGATTGGGAATCCACTCAGCCAGAACTAAACTGTGTTTGCTCTATCTACATTTGGAAATAATAAATGTCGGTGGGTTGTAAGAGAGTCTGATTATGTGTGTCTCAGGCAAATTGGCGGTAATGAGTCAAGAGACTGCACTCGTTCACATACATTAAAACAGCGATCATTACGAAATTAGGGCCCAGATTAATCCTGTTAATGACACACCGGCGCTCGTGGGAAAAGATGGCCCCAGATGTCGGGATGCGTCTCTCTCTCTCTCTCTCTCTCTCTCTCTCTCTCTCTCTCTCTCTCTCTCTCTCTCTCTCTCTCTCTCTCTCTCCCTCCCTCCCACTCCCTTTCTGACGGTAAAACAGGGCTGCTCCTGCACAGCATCGCCACTTGAAATGCAAACGAGGGGGCCACAGCCGACTGCTAATGAGAGCAGATCCCAGTGATAAGGAGGGAGAGAGGGAGAGAGGGAGAGGGAGAGGAGAGAAAAGTGAATAAATTAAAAAAGGAGAGATCTGAACTGAGGATAAGAAGCGGCAGCAGGAACTCTGATGTCCCCAATTAGGAGGGATGTCACCCCCTGTCTAGGCTGCAGTAATAAAGCCCTCACTCGGTATTCGGAATCACATGGCTCCAACACTGTTAACATTCTAATGTCTTGGGCGTGCATGGTAACATTAATTACTTGGCCATTTGGATGACTCCTGAATCTCCTTAATGTTTGCCTGCAAATGGAAATCTGAGCTCAGGCTTAGGACTGTTACATTATAAAAGAATAAGTAATATTTACCCAACTAGCAAGCAGTTATGCCTATGCAACTGGTTCAACTTTCCTTATTGGCTGTTTGGATATACTCCCATATAAAGCAAATTATTTGGTGAATTTTAACAAGGATGTGATCCCTTGAAATTGTGTCTTTTCTCTCTTTTTGGGGGCCTCTAGCAGCAAGCCAAAGCTAAAGCCCACTATTTGAGAGAGGCCATGGCACATTTAGATTTCATTACAGGTGTTTTAAATCTATGCAAATCCCCACCAAGCTATTCCTAACAGGCAAATCCAATGATTTAAGGCAATCTCCCAAAACAATTTCCACTAGCATTAAAATGTATGGTTACTTGGAGAATTGTAACCGTCTTGAAAGGCATGTCTGTGCCCAAAAAAATATATCTATCTTGGCTTTTCTCTTTCTTGGTCACACTCTCTCTCTCTCTTTCTCACCATGTCTCTGTGGAACAAACCCTCTTGTTCTGGAGTTGCCACTATATCATACTATATAGGAAATTGTGCAGGAATGGACATTCTTTACATTCAGTGACTCCAAATTGACAACTTTCATCTGGTGGAAGCCACGGCTCCTGTATTGTTTTCAAAGTGTAGTGAACCCAAAAAGGAAAGGGTAAACCCATATTGGTGTGTGTGTGTGTGTGTATGTATTCGTGTGTGTGTGTGTGTGTGTGTGTGTGTGTGTCTGTGTACCAGAGATGTGTTCTATGGGTGGCAATATACAAGAGGAGTCCTAGATAAAGGGGAAAGATTACATTTTTCACCAGTGTTGTGGTGGCAGTGAGAGGCTGAGAAGAGGAGCGAACGTAATGGTTGTATTACTGCACCCGGCGATGCATTATTAATGTTAACGTGATCAAGGCAGGTGGACAAGCCCAGGAGAGATATCGCTGCTTAATGAACAGGCCTCTCTCTCTGGGCGGAATAAGGCCTGGCAGCTGTTAGTGTTGCACTGTGAGGTGTTAGCTCCTGTGCCTTTGTGGGTAAGGTAGCCCCCGTATTTAATTTACAAATAATCTACAGCCGCTCCTAATTGACACTGTTCATAGACCAGCACATGTGTCAGCTCTGTTGTCATGCCCGCTTGCATTTTAAATGAATAAGTTTTGTGCTCCATTTGTTATTTTTTTATAAAACAGACAGAGCATATTGTACCCACATGTATAAGTCAATACATTATTACCCTGATAACTGGTTTTGATACTGTGAGTCTTGTTCTAATATTCATCCTCCTATGGTGAGTTTTTCATAAAGCTTTCATGGCAAAATATGAATTTATGATTGCAGACAGGGCCTGCTATCATATACCTGTGTCTTTAACCTACCAGTATACTAGTAGGCATATAGGCTTCCAATACTTTCATCAATAAATTAAAAGATGTGCCAAGTAAAATATCATGTTGGCAGCTTCCCAGACACATCTTGCAGTGGAGAGAGCTGGATATGTTGCTTGTGCCCATGGAATAGGGTAAGGTCTAGTCAAACAGTGTCAAACACACAGGCATCAGAGCGCTCTCAGACTATTAGGCTCTCTCAGACTTTTCTTTAGTGCAGTAAAGTTATGTATTTTGTATGGAGCCATCACTAACAGGTTATCCCTCACTTTCCGCAAGACCTGTAAACATGAGCCTTAAGTTTGCCCAGTCCCATTAAGAACCAGTGGATGAGGAGACTTTGAGGTTGTCAATAATTGATGTGTCAAACGTACACTATTCATAAATTTTAAAAAAGCTGTGAAAAGTAGGAAGCGTCCAAATCCTGCATAGGCCGTACTGTATGCTCTTTGTGAATAAGGCTGTGATCAGTAGAGGAAGCAGGGCTTTATCTTACAATTATAGGTTGTTTGGGTTTATTTTTTAGATGAAATCATCCTGAGGCAAACATGTAAGGTAAGATACATGGCATATAAATATTGCTGATGCTCTAAGCAATGCTTTTATAGAGGAGAACATGTCAGTGTAATTTGATTTCTTTTTCCATTCTAGAATGGTGCAGGGTCTTGTACTGTATGTCTAATGTGGAGTATGTTTGTAAGTCACACACTGCCCCCTGGTGCACAATGCTGTGATTGCAGGTATAAATCAGTGTCTCTGAATGGCTGGCAGGTGGTTCCTATGGGAAATTCTGCTGCGGAGAACCATTGTAGCTCTGAGAATGCACTGATCTACAGAAAAGCATACTTGTCAGTAATCAAAAAGCAATTTTGAAAGCTTAGAGATGGGCAGAGATGGGTTTTGTCAATGCCATTATTTTCTTTCTGCAAGAGTGCTTTTGTCTGTGTGCTTGCATGAACGTGTGTGCATGACTTAGGGGCAGTATACATAAAGTGGTTTGGTTAGATAACAGATTTTGTGTAATACTATTGAACACCTCAAACGAATCTTCTCAACGTGATGGTATTCTCTCTCAGCATGTGTCAGGTTCATGATGAGAGAAACAAAGATTTAACAGATGCCACTTGTTATTCAAAGAATTCCTCAATAGTCATTTACAATTACAGATTGGGAATACGATGGTTAGTGAAAGCTGTAAAATCAACACTTAAATTCAATCCTTTTGGACACGCAAAATATGACATTTGTCTTTTCTCTTACCTGTGAGATTGTCTTATTGTGTACATTACTTGCAACAGAAGCAACGCGACTTCACTTTAGCGATGGGTATTCCCTGACCCCTACACCTCAAAGTTAAGACTGCCTCTGAGCCCTTCTCTCTCTGCCCAGCACAAGTCTGCCTAGGCCTGGGTCTGGGCTTGGGCATGGGCTTGGGTGGAGGGCACATACACATACACACGATTACACACACACACACACACACACACACACACACACACACACACACACACACACACACACACACACACACACACACACACACACACACACACACACACACACACACACACACTGCCAAAGCTCATTGGGGAGGCCATAGCACCACACAGTACACACACACACACACACATACACACACACACACTGCCAAAGCTCATTGGGGAGGCCATAGCACCACACAGTACACACATACACATTGATTTACTCACTTTCGGCTCTTCTGACAGGTATGACTGGGGTTAATGTAATACTTATGGATGTAGTATAGTTGGGGTTGAGGACGGGATTGGGGTGGGGGAAGGATTTTGGGCTGTGATGCTGCCTGCCGTCTTGGCAAAGCCCCTGCTAACCGGCGGGGCACAGCCCCTCGTCAGGCTGGATTAGCTGCATGTCAGGCTGGAGGAGACAGAAGAGAGGTGGGTTTATATTACACAGGACAAACGCACTGCACCAACCCTGCTTCATACTCACCTCTTCCCTTTTTTACAGGCTTTAGTCATGGGACTGCATGACAGGATTCCAGGACTGGGCAAATGCAAGGAAAATAATGCTGGGATTAGATTTGCAGATCGGTCTTGGAAGCCACCTATGTTATGAATGTAAATGATATGATAATGTATACAGTATGTATTATGATATTACTTTTTGTGAGGAGGGAGCTATGTATGTTGTAGCAGTTGGTCCTCACAGATCAAATGTTCATATGCATAGATATTTCCGCATGTATGTTTCGTGGATACATGTGAGTCTACCTTTAAAACATTCCGAATCAATTTTGCTGTGCAGACATTATAATCACAGGTCATGATAACATCACTTTTCTTGTGATGTTGTTTTGAAGGCTTCATTCAGCATACACTTTGTAATGATCATCAATTCTTTTGCATAAAGGAGTATAACCACTTTAATTGAACAGTCACAATAAGAGCTGCTTTAAGACCACTGAATGACAGGTTATAAAGTGTCAAAATCTTCCACCAGTTGAACAATAGTCCAATTTTTCTCAATTTCCAGTGAAGTGAAAGTCAATGATTTGTTTTAAGTCTGATTAGAGACATTGTTAAGCACTCAATCTCTAACTCAAGCAAACCAAACTGAGGTCTCCTGTAATACCACTGAGCGTAAAGGCTGGGATAATCTCTCAGAACAAAGACTTGTCTAGCAAAAGTTGTCATTACCTTTAAATAGAGGAAAAATAAACATTACAATACAGCAAAGCCTAGAATTGATTGTGGCTTTGGGGAGGGTAACATTGTAGCTTTGCCTGGGGCTGAAGCTTACCTGTGCTTTTATACATACTTTATTCTTACCTGTTTTCTCTCCATGTCTTGGACCTATATGATAGCCTCTGCTCCGATTCCCCAGCCTCAGCAATCTGTTTGAATTCACAAGGTTGTGAATAAAACAAGCCTGTTTCTCTTGCTCAGCTTAGTGTATTATTCAGGGCCTCGCCATTGGTTATGAATTGACAAAGTCCACATAGAGCTATATCCCACACCCGTGTCTGATGGATGGAACCACAGAAACAACACATACTAGACAGGCAAAAAGACAACAGGAATTGCCTGATAGGAAAGAGGAGTGATAGAATAGAAACGTTTGGTGTGGTGATAACCAGGAAATGAAGGTGTATGGTGTGTATGTGTGTTGGGAGTGGACTAATAGCAGAGCCTCTTGTCAATAACCTGTGGTTTGTGGTGTGGAGTGGTCAGCGGTAAGCAGCTCCCCATAGTGAGGCACCGTGGAGAGCTGCCATGCTAACAAAGCCACCGCCACCAGCCTGGTCTCAGGGAAACACTGAGCCTGAATATTTTATGACTCCTCCAAGCACAAAAAGACTACAAAACTGGGCTGGCTCGATTAGAGAGGTGTGCTCAGTGAAGGTCGAGACCCAAAGTAGAAAATAGGCAAAAGGAACACAAAAGCAATCTATATATGTGCAAGCATATCAAAGTGCCAGGGATTTTTGTTTAGGTTTTTTCTCTTGAAAAGAGGGGTTCTTTGTTTTAAAAATGCCTATAATCTAAGTTTAGGGTATAGAATAATGCCTATAATCTAGGTTTAGGGTATAGAATAATGTTTTGTTGAACAACGGATATTTTTTAAAACCTTGCCACTGACATATCCATCTATACACCACTGGAATAGTTTTATTCTTGAATTTGATGAAAATGTACTTTTTTTGTTGGAAAGAACGTGCTAACGTGTTAAATTCACACGGATATTGCAAACCTCATTACACCATAGAAAAAACAACAGTAATGGCGTAAAACCCTACAGGCCCAAAAAAGGGAGGCGTTTAGTTCCGTGTGACTTTTGTGTGCAAATCAGCCCTATCTCCCTGTGCTTCAGTCAGAACTCAAGGGCTGTCTCTGACAAAAGAGAACAGGGTAGCGGTGTCTGAAATTCACGCGTACCTCTCCTCCAATTCCCTCCCTAATCAATATCAAAAGCAACCAAAACGCGGGCGTGAGGTAGAGACACAAAAAAAACAGGCAAAAGCAAACAAATGCCTGTTCAGTGGGGGGGGGGAATTAGAGCTTGGCGCGTCTCCTTTTCTTACCTGTCGTTATCTGCTTTAGCTCTTAATGAGTGCTCCTCTATTCTCGGTCACATCACATTTGTTTTATACAAGTCCCTTTGAACAGCTGAGAGATATTGAGCCCTCTTTGATCATAGAATCCTGAATTTCAAATCAGAAATGAACCTCCCCCATATCTCTTGCTACAGTAGGTCGTCTCCCCATTTTCTGTGACTTATTTTGTTTGTTTACTACACAGCAACCGATGCCAGGAAGAAAAGGGAGAAATGAAAAGAGAAGAGAAAGAAAAGAGAATGAGATGAAGAAAGAAAAAATGAGAGATGTGGGAGCTTTGGAGAAGGGGCCGCGTGGGTTGTGTACATTTTCTTCATTAATGTTTATAAATTTAACAAAGAGAGAGAGTGAAAAAATAAAACAGAAACGTTGCCACAAGATGCTGTGGTACGCCTGCTTTTTTTTTTTTAAGGCAGACATTTTCTAATGATGACCCTTGGCATGCTGTGGCACCTGGGACTTCCCTCAGCATGAGGGAGGCTGATGAAAATTAGCCTATTCTCATTTCAAACAGAATTTGGCCCAGCCCCTGATCACAGTGCTGGGGCCCCTCGTGGTCCTGCGGAGAGAACACGCACCACCAGAAAGATCTCCACCCGGTCGGGGCCCCTCCCCTGGCGATCATCGCGGGAACACACGGTGACATGACTGTGGGACGCGAGGGGTCTGGATGTACTCCGGCTGTTATTCCCTGTTAAAAGATTTAAACCATTGGGGTATGATAGGTCCCTTTGATGTTTGCTAAGCATAGAGCCAGGGAACGAGAGAGACAGAAAGAAGGAGAGAGAGAGAGAGAGAGAGAGAGAGAGAGAGGGAGAGGTGGGGTGAGGTGGTGGGGGCAGGGGGTTGTTACCAGAAGGCAATCGTCTTTTTCGGAGCCACAACCAGGGGAAGGAGGGGGTGTGCTGGGTGGGAGAACCTCTGTCTCAGCGCAGCCACTCCAACAAAGGAAAGATAAAAGCGCAGAGGTTGAGGCAGGGGCCAAGGCTGACTGTGAGGCAGAGATTACTGGCAGAGAGGAGAAGTTGTGGTGTTTCTACCACTCCAGCAACTTTTGCCTTCTTAAATCCCTCTTTGACTTTTATTTTGGTGGTAGAGGGTGTAGTCATTATTGCTGTGTTGCCATTACCATCAATATTCTGCCAATGTTAGTAACATGCTCTCAAAGTAAGAGATTGTGTGTACCTGATACTTTATGGAAAACGTACACCCTACCCTACCTCTCTTTGCTGATTCAGATACAACATAGGATAAACTATTCACCTATCCCAGCTCCTGCCATAGGATAGTCACATCTCAATCAAGAGAAAACCCTGACCTTCATAGCTATTGAAAGGACTTCTTTCCTTTCATTCCTGTTTTTCATTGACTCATTCAGTACTGTACCTGAATTGAGCTTGTCTGTTTTTTCATTGAGTGATTCCCAGGGTGGGTTCAAACTCCCCAGCCTGGTCTGTGTGTGTGCGTGTGTGTGAGTGTGTGTGTGTGTGTGTGTGTGTGTGTGTGCGTGTGTGTGAGTGTGTGTGTGTGAGTGTGTGTGTGTGTGTGTGTGTGTGTGTGTGTGTGTGTGTGTGTGTGTGTGTGTGTGTGTGTGTGTTGTTTCCACTCCTGGTTCAGTGTTTGGGAGACAGATGGAAGCCAGTCTCAGCAAAGGGAATACCAAAGATCTGAAAGCGTTTTAGAAACAATTAAAATCTTTGATGGTTTAATCTGTTCACATCAAAAGCAACAATCCCTCTGTTTGATTTTCTTTTGATGACCGATCCTGCCAATTGTCAGCAAACACAGAGCTCAGTATGCAAAAGGCAGTGTGAGAAGCACTATGGAAATATTAGAAGATAGCAACCCGAGAAAGAAGGAATGAACATCACTTTAATGTCCGTGGTCAGTAATGTAATGATACCATTATTCCTCTACTACTACTGTTCTGCCAGCTGATTTTGGTAAAATCGCCACAATTTAGTTTTTATTGGATTATTGGAATGAAAAGATTTATTTGAATATTAACAGTAAATTATATCAGCACTAACAACTAAATAAAATCAAATATGGTCTATGCCAATTCTGATGAAGAAATCTGCGTTGAAGTGACAAGCTTGTTTTTTTTGTCTGCTGTTCTGTTGAGATTTCATAATCTGTGAATCAAGCATTCAAAAAGTGCTCTGGAGTGTTTTGAAGCTTGTATGAAAGAGGCAGAGACACACATTTGAGTGATTAAACCAGTGACGGATGCATGGCCATGTGTTTTATTTGGCCTAATCTTTTAGTTAAATGTTTGTCTAAAGGGAGTTGCCAAAGAATTTTAAATCCACATAACATTAGAGGATAAAAATCTATCAAACTGCCTAATGAGCGGTATTCTGACCTATTTTCCGTCTTTGTGCATGTTCATTAGGAAGTTAAGCGCAAGAGGGACTTCTTCACAGTCCTCAGGATTAGTTGAGTCAGGAAGGCTTTTTGACATTCTGACAGGGCTCCGCAGGGATCACTCCTCTTCAAGAGATCACTTTCCTCCAGAAACCCAGAGTCTGCCTGCCCCGGACTCCTCTTCTCCACGGGGAGAGGAATTAATTTACACAACTAGCCTTTTAATTGCAGACACCATTCACAGGGAAATCTGCGATACCTTCAAATGTTCACATCCATGCAATTTCAAATCCAGAATGTGAGACAGGTTTTTTCTGTCATATTCTATAATAGGTTGGGTTTTCAAATTAACTGCACTTTCAAAATAGTTTGAACTTTAAAGGAAACAGTGTTTTCACAGCAAGTACTTGGGAAAATATGCATTGTTTTTTAATATTACTGTTCTAATTTACACATCTTTTGTGGAATAGCAAATCACATTCTAGACTGCTTGGGTTTGACGACCCTTATGCTCTTGAGATTTGCACTAGTTTTCAGTTGCGTGGGGTATGTTTACATTCGTCTAAAAGCAGTGTAAATTGAATTCTCCTGTATGTTCCCGACAGTGACTGCAAGTGTAAAGTGGCATGTACAGAGTTGTACACAGCCCTCCTCTGGGACCAAGCCCTCCCGTTTGTTCCATCAAGCCCTGAAATGATGGCTCTCCGAGAGGGAGGAAAATAATCAATAACTCACATGGCATCCAACATCCAGGAAAATTCTGTCTTAAATTAATTTGACAATCGGGATGAAAAAAGAGAGAAACCTCCTCTGGATATCTGTTTGTCTGCCTTGTTCTTCACATGCGGAGAGGAAGAAGTACCAAACGGGGAGTCATTGAATGCAAAGTGCTCGTTTTCTCCAGACTTTTCTGTGAGCACAGCCCACCCCCGACCCCTTGAGGCAAGACCAGCATAAACCCGCAACAGATCAGAAGGTGACATATCAAAAACTGTGTCACAAAAAAGGCAGTAATGGCTGCCAAAGACGTGGCAGCAGTTCTAGTTTTCTAGTGGGCTCTTTTCTATCGCTCCCTTGCCTATTGGGGTTGTAGGGTATCAGAGGGAAGCGCGCTCTCAGGCCTGCCGTCGAGCAGCAGGATTTGATCTTGATGGCTTTGTGACAGTCGGGATGAAGGATGGCGGTTAGTGCTGAACACGAGACTCAGTACTGATCAATGAGACCTCTCAGACAGGCCTATGTGCAGGGGAGTTATGGGATGATGCCTCCATGCTGTTCAAAAGCCCCCCCCTCGTCTTCTCTCTCCTTCTCTCACTGTAACCATCCCTTTCTTTCTCTTCATCCTCCAAAAGCATAAGATGACAAATCCATACACCAGTACATGAGAAATTGGCCTGCTGTCAAGTTTGTCTCTTACTGCATGAGTTGGCTTCCCTTTTTTACTTAATGCTGAGCAAACACCAAGAGCAAAGTCAAAACAATAACTCGATTTCAGAAATCCAGGAAATTCCTTTATCAGAAGAAGTGAGTCCATTAACTTTTTTTACTTCTTGTAACTACTTGGATAAAATGACATTTTGGTAATATTGTGTAGGCCTACAGCGTTGCTCCTTGTGCAATGTACCGGAAAGTTTGAATAGTGGTTAGGTTAGTTTTCCACATCAAGGTCATCGACTTCTATCATGAGAGATAAGGTTCTCATAAAGGTCCTTAAAATGGGACTCGTATTCGGTCAAAGGTTTTTATCAAAGAGCCGTGGAAAAGGCCACAGATGAATCTGGCAAGACCAAAGCATTCCAGCAGGCTACTATGCCATGATAGCAGGTCCCAGGGGTGTGCGACGCGAGGTCGGAGAAGAAGAGACACGTTATGGATCAAATGCCAGAGACCATGTGAAATCAAAGGGAAAGCTGTGCAGCGAGGCACCTTTCCCCATTTAGAGGCAGAGCAGAGGAAGTGGAGGTTTTGTTATGGATGTAATGGAGAGCCAGCCCAGGTCAGGAAGCAATCATCGCTCTGACACGTAGCCCAGCAGGTAGCGGGCCCTGTCCGAGGACACTAGCACTTGGAGAGGTGTCCTTCACATTCACCAATGGAGGCTGGGGGCAAAGGCAAAGTCACAGGCCACTCTTCCGTTGATGACTGTGTAAAGGACCCATAAGAGTGTTTTCTCAAAGCAGAAAATAGGAATTATCAATGTGTAGCACTTTCCATGTCAGTCCGTAACTATCAAACATATATTTTGGAGGTGAAAGTTCATGTACTGTATAGATGTGCATCTGTGGAGGAGCTGTGTTGTGTAAGTATGTCTGTAGATCTGTAGTAAGGATATACTGATTTGAGTTCAGTGGTCACGTACAGTACAGACCAGACAGTAGAGCGAGAGGACAGGTTCCAGACATTAGCTGCCATCCCTGTAGAGAAGCCCCTTAATTAGCAGGGCTAATGAAGAACAGAACTGAGACTAATGTCCCCACTGACCCCTCCCGGGACTGGGCAGCCCTTTTGGCAGGGTGAGAGGGTGGACTTCAACAGCGTTGAACATATTTCCACTGCATAGCCATTAACCCTGACCCAGCTCTCCCCTCAGGCTTACATCTGATGCAGGACTGGACCGGTCTCAGTAGGCAGCTGTACTCAGCACCGGTGGATGTGGGCAAGGGTCTGGGAGGAGTAGCGTATGGCCTCAGTGTGCAAAACCCACTGATTATTCATCCACACTAAAAGGAGCAGAGAGAAATGCTGTGCTATTCATTTTGAGATACAGTGATAAATGCAGAGTTTTTTTCTTCTGAGTTGTTCTATTTAGCGATCAGAAAAAATACTCAGATTCCCTTGCGCTCACATTTAAAGAAGATTTCTGTGAGGACTGGCATTGCATTTATTTTTTAGCAAATTCTAGAAAGGAACATTAGATGCAATGAAATGTCTTGTTAAGATGCACAAAATGTTCGATTTCAAAGATGAGTGAGTCTCAACACAACAAGGGTAGATTTATTTGTTTGTTTTAGCTAACGTGTGTATCAAGATCCCACAGATTGTATTCTGAGGATAGGATGGAATATGATGAAGAAGCTGGAGTTACATCAACAACATGACTCCATTCTGCTTGAACCATGTGATCCCTTGTACAGTACGTACAGTAATCCACTGTGGCACCAGTATGTATGGTCCTACTCTCAACATGATCACATGCAAAGCATAAAAAGTCTTACACCAAAAGCGTATGGAAATGCATGCAAGTCGTATGTGAGCAAGGAGCAATTAATTCCATCATAAAGGATATCTCAGAAGCAAAAGCTATTTTCCCAAAGGAAAGAGATGTATATGCTTCTGCAGATAGGAAAGAATGCTGCTATAGACAGGGCTTCCAGGCTAGCCTCTTATGTGTGTCTATTTGATCAGTCTTGGTTGGAAAAAGGCCAGATAAATATTGTATAAATGAATTTATTGTATAATGTGAGCAATCAAATTAATTAAGGGGTCCACAGCTGTTGGAGGCCAATGTGGCCATGAATTTTTCAGTGCTACCACTTCTCCCTAAGATTTCACGATAAATATTTCTGGAGGTCTTGGATGAATTTTTCATGTCTGAGTGGGGGAGATGAAAGGCGAGCGAGAGATCCAGGGGACGTGCGCACTCCATTGCTGACACACCACAGAGAGGTGCCTCGGCTCCAATCTTTATCAATGACATCCACCCAGCATTATTGCTTTAATTAGCCATTGCTTTGTCAAGGGCCTCATCGTCATTAGGGGTGGGCAACGGAGTGGGAAGGAACCATTTGCTTGCTGGATGATTGGTTAAGGTAGATCTCTATAGTTAGACATATTTGCCTGTCCCCCTCTTTTAATAAAGGAAATGATGTTAATTGTGATCAAATAGAGTAGTAATCTATAAAATTGTTAAGCCCCGCCTACCTATGCCACTGCGACAAAGGCACCTGGAAGCTCTGGGGTGATTGTATTTAGCATAAAGCTTAAGAAACATTACTGCAACACATAACTTTCCTTTACCTTTAGTGTTTCCAACACCTTGATGGTAACAATATAACATAATAGCATCCATCAACTTTTCAGGTCAAAGCTGATCTTCATTTATGCGGACATTATCTATAAAATTGTCACGCAAATAAGTCAGTGATCCATTACTGCATGATAAATAGACCAGAAGTTCAAATGAATTGAATGCCATCCTTATAAGCCAATGTCAAGAACAGAAAATGCATTTTTCAAAAATTCTGATAGCTTTGCAAGTTACACACATTGTAATGGAGGTCATGAGTTTGCATGCCATCTTTTATGTTCACAGCTTGTGCTGTAGTGCTGTATCAGAGAAATACTCCCTCCCCTTTCCCCCATTTCTCATTCAGGGAGGAAGCCGAGGTAACTAATTCAGGAGAAAAAACATCTGGCAGAAGGGCAATACAACAACAATATTCCACCTGGGACACCTTCCCCTATCACATTTTTCAGAGCCCCAACCATTTCAAATAGCTACCCACACGTTGAGGCTTGCAAACAATAACAACAATAATTAGTTCTGCATTAAATCATTTTGCCTGATTCCCTTATCTTTTCAGTGTATCCACTTTTTATAATGATACTATTTTTCAAGTAGTAGCAATGTCAACAGATGGGGGGGAAAGGTATAAACTAGAGATGAGATCTGAAGTACAAAGGCGAAAATCTGAGCTCCCCAGTGAAAATGCACTCTGAAAAGGCCACACAGCACCCTCTCGCTAATTGAGATCAATCTCCGTGCAAATTGCTGGGGTGTCCCAGCACCAACGAATAGATTCCCGAGAGATGCTACATATGAATTAACACTAGTTAATATTAATTAAAGCCTTCTGGACAGTGAGTTTGACCTGCTTAAATACAAAGTTACCCCAAAGGAATGAGTCATGTGTAGTCCTCAAGACAAGCCATGCTAAAACCATGCCTATTCAAACTCAATAGAGAATTTGCAATGTTATGCATCATTAATGAGAAAACTGCTTTGTTCATGGGCATGCCATATGTTATTCTTATCGGATTGTCCTTATTGTAAAGAAAAGGAAGGTACAAAGCAATAAGCAGTTCGGGGTACTGCAGCTTGCAATTACATAAGATGAGTATAAATTGTCCCTGCCAGCACACTGACATAAAAAAAAAAGAGGTTTAGAGATTAAATCCTGCTGCAAATACTGCAGGCTGTATTTAGACTGATTCTATTTAATTTAGTAAGAACCTTCATTGTTAAAGCAGCTTCATCATGAATGTCATGCTCTAATGGGGCCTGTCCAACGGTAGGCTGTTGCTTGTTTATTTGTTTGTTTGTTTGTTTGTTTTTAATCCCTTTATCGAATGGAAAAACAGCTTCTCTTTCCCAATAGCTTGGCTCAACACTTTGGTGGACCAATTATTTAAGTCCTGTATATTCTCACCGATCAATGCATTCACTTCAAAGCGATGGGAAACGCTTGCATCCAAAGTAGATTGATCAGTTCTAATACAAGTCATTAACATACAAGTTGTTAACAAGTAAGGCCTCTGTACTGTATCTTGGAATCAAGTGAGGCATCGATGCAGCCAGTCCAGGACTGTTAACGTTTTAAAACCTTGAGCACGCGCTCTTCTACTGCAGAATAGGATCAACCACCATTAAACCGCTCTCTCCTTCCCTCTGTATTCCCATCTCTCTCTCTCTCTCTCTCTCTCTCTCTCTCTCTACTCAACATTGCCACTTAGCTTCAAGCCTGTGCTACGGCATGAGACCACTGGTATACTTTACTGATGATAAATTTATAAGCCAAACTGGGGGAAAAGTATTAAACAACCTTGTGAATAGCCGGGGTTCACTTTACCAAGGCGGCGTATCCTTTTCATCAACAAAAATAACTCTTCAAAGGCAGTAAAAGCATGCTTAGAAAGTAAAAGGCCATTTTAGCAGACGAGGCGAGTGCTGGGAGGAGTGGAGAGAGAAACAATCCAGTCTACGACTTCGATAGTCTACAATCCCCCCCCCACCACCACCCTCTCCCCTCCCACCTCTTCCACCCCCTCCAAAATAAAAGCTAAATCAAGCCTTTGAAAAACATACAGTGTGTTAAATAATGCAGGGTTTAGTGGGCTTGAATAGCTTCTTTAGCATAGAAATATGCAATCTCCTGATATAAGATCAGTCCCTGAGGGGACTCCCTCACCATCTTCTTTATGGGCTATGCTGGTGTGTAGCTTAACCTCACATCCATAATCTGGGATGCTCATTGAGATGTACTGTACATACCTGCATGATTACGTCAAACAGACCTGCACACTATTGATATGTGTTATACATTATATCTAAGTTTTAGAAACAGATTATGTACTTTAAGCCTTTTCCCAACATTGAAGAAGAAAAAGCATTGGTTTAAACTTGTGTGTACACCATGAACCAATAAATTAAGTGCAACAAAATAAGTTTTTGCAGCAAAGCAATTATTGCAGTTGACTAGCATCTTTACTGAGGTTGTAGACTAACACGGGGTTGTAAATATTTAACCATCTTTGCACCCTACACACATTCATATTTCATCAGGTTTTTCATGCAGTTTATTCTCAAAGCAAAGTGTTGGACTGCATAATTATTTCAGTTTAGCATTTTTTCCGACCTATTACTTCCATAAATACAAGAATTTGAGTTATAGCTCCTCAGAGGGCTAATTTAAGAAAAGCATGCATTAATTAATACAACCTAGATGGAAAAGAAATCCCTAAATAAGCTGTTGGTGAATATCAATGATGATTTCTCTCTTCAAAGGAAATGCGGACAATTATTGGAGGAAGCAGTGTTTTTATTATCATTATTTTTTCCAGCAGATATGTTCTTTCTCAAGGCAAGAAGGTATCTCTCCCTGGACACCTCAAAAGAATAATGTGTCCATCAGTCAGGCTGAGCTCAGAGGTGAGCTCAGCCTCATTGCAGAGGTAGAGTAAGAAGGGCCTCTGGAAGACTCTTCCCAGATATTTCCTAGCTCATCTGTGGGATTAATCAAAGGCAGTGATGCATATTGAAATCTTTCTTTGTGTGTTAAACAACACAATGTCTGTCTGTGTCTTTAAATCTTGTGTTTTGTGTCCACCCTTTTGTGGTGTGTGTATTGTACCTATTCTTGATCTCTGAATACAATGTCTGGAATAATGAAATAAATATCGAACTGTTTAATATTTCAGTGGCAACTAGGAGTAAAGTGGAAGTGTTTTTCTGCCAAACCTTGTTTTTTTTTCTCTCTCTTCACAAATGCATTGTGTGCACTGGCTAGCCCAATCCATCACTCCACGTCTGGCGGGAGAAAAAGCACTTTCCCAGGATGGGTGTTTTTTATTTCTGCCAGCGCTGCTGTTTCCGTGGGCACCCGTGAGACCTTGCTGATGGACACTCCGGTCATCACAGGCGGGGAGTTGGGGGACTCTTCCAACCTCCTATCCCCCTTCCCACACCTCCTCCACCCCAGCCTCCTGTGTCCCCCCACTCCATTTCACTCACCTCGTGTGTTTTACCAGCACCTTACTATGTCCCAACAGTGTTGTGCACTCCCATGTGACAATGATGACTGCATGCCCTAGTCCTGTCTTGTAACGTGGCTAGGTCACCGGAGACAAGACACGGCACAGAGCTGCGATGGCTGTCATGCCTAGCAGGTCATTAAAGAGCGACAGTAAGGGGACAGTAATTAACAGAACATATGAGAGCAATGACAAGTCACAAGTACCAGGTCATTAAGGGCAAGATGAGAATTACAAATTACAGGTAAGAGCAACAAGGATAGTCAAATTGTAGCATGTCATCAAAGATTCATGACGTACATGTTTTCACAACAGACAGCCTTGGTTTATTGCATATGATTTGCATGTTTTCCATACTGAGGTTGTTCTCATATTGGTGTGATACGGGGGTGGGGCATTTCAGGAGACAATTCACACTGTTACATTAAGCGTCTGTGCTAGTTTGCTTTGCAACTTGAGAGGAAGGGGAAGATGGGGGTTGTGTGTGTGCATATGTGCTCAGAACAATTATGTTGCAGTAAATCTATTCAAATTGAAGTCTGCTCCAGATTTACACCGACAAACTGAGATTTGATTTCCAAAATGCTCTCTCGTCTTCTTCTACACAAAGAAGCCAGCGGGGAGAGGGAGCAATCGCTGGAGAGAAGTGGGCTGGAAGGCAAATCTAGGTGATGCGTATGTTCTTAGAGCGCCCCTGGGTCTATCTTCGGTAGGTAGGATCTGACAAAGAGATCTGTAAGGGAAAAAAATCCTCCACTCTGCTTGAGCATGGGAAATTAAGCCCAGATAAAGATTCACTCTTAAACATACTCCCTTCTCTCTTTTTCCCTCTCCACAGTGGCAAAAGAAATTACCCATTGTACCATTAGATAAACCCAAACACTCCTCTTGATAAGACCTCTAGGTCCTCGTGCGGTCCCAGCTTTGGGTCCCTCGGGTGTTTGTTCAAAGGGAGAACTCTGTGGAGCCTCCAGGGGATGTTTAACTCATTGCAATGGCAAGTATTTGGAGAGAATTCGACAAGTTTGACGCTGTCAGACCTAGAATCCAACTGTCAGATAGCATTAGGTTTCAGAGGCCTCTGATAGGGAGTAATGACCTATTGCATTATTTTTGACAAACTCACTACCGGTGAGTACTAGGACATAAGGCTACTGCTTTTAATTACCTATTTTCATATTTTTTTGGGAGGAAATCAGCAGAGGATACATCAATAAAGTGATAATGAACCCTTTGTGTGGAATTCCATATTCAGAAATGACAATCAGCAAACAAGTTAGCATATATTGTGAGATATAATATTCCTTGGATAAGATTGCATATTATCATGCACTGCAGAAATATCAACAGTATATCTGAGTATTCTTGAGTGTATCTGAAAAGAAACCTACCAATACATTGAAATGATATATTGTGATAGCATACACTCCTAGTACTATATTTGGTAAAAGGAACTAGTATATAAAGCAGGTATTACAGTGAGACATTTAAGTTGAGTTACACTCTGAAGAAGGTCTTTTGACCAAAATGTCGCAGTGGGCTACTTAAATTAAACGCAGTGGGCTACTTACAAAATTGCTTGCAAATTACCAGCTAAATTGATGTAACTTTGTCTTGCTACAAGTTTCGGTCATGGCCCAAGTATAAACCACTGCCCTGGTAACAATGTATTCTACTTGCAACGAAGAGATTAGTTATCCAAGTACTGTTCGCGGTCTAACCTGGCTTTCATTGGATGCACCTGCGCAGCACTGCTAATGGTTTAATGGCTAATGGTGTATTCTCACCCACAGCAGGTGAGATTAAATGATCACGAGTGCTGCGCAGGTGCATCCAATTAAAGCCTGGTTAGACCCAGGCAAATTGACATTGCAATTAGGTTTATACTTAATGGTGCAATCTGGGATTGGTACTTCAATTGTTTGACTTTTAAATTAATGATACCATTGATTCTTGAAGAATATAACTTATAAATGCCTAATGAGCTCAGTTCAACTGTCTTCCCCATCAGAATCCACAATATATGCTTGTTTTACTTTTTTGTAAACAATGTAATTGTAAACAAACACTGTATAGCTTTAAAACATGGTTAAAACTATTATTTTGGGCTCCTAGGTGGTCAGTCCTTGCATCCAAAGCTCTGAGAGTGGTTACATTTCTCCAGCCACATCCCTCAGCTGTTTACCAAGATAAGTGTTGGAGAAACTGCTTTGTTGTTGTTTGAATCCCAGATCCCACACACTGCTCTCATAATAAACAGAGGAACTTAAGGCAAAACATGTACATTGCAAATGGCCAGGTGACTTTTGTAAGTAAGCAGTGTTGCATGGAGTTTTTCTTAACAGTTCTACTTCATTTGCAACTGCAGTGACAATATCAGGTGTGCAAATAGTTTATTTATTCAAATTGGAGTGAGATTAAATATTATAATACAACTGAGAACTTTTAAATATCAAGAAAGCATTTGATCAGAATGTAATACATCCATAAAAAGTGACCAATTAGTAATTACTTAGATAAAATTAGCTGAAGATAGTTAGAATGTACAATTTGTTCAGCCAGGTTTATGTCAGTAGTCACTCCAAATTTGGGGTTTGAGCGCCCTCTAGCTTTTGTTTTGAAAGAAGAAATGCACTGTTGATAAGTGCTAAAGAAATGTCTGTTAGACAGCTACTGATTATTATTTCAAATAGGCCTAATAAATTGTCTCATGATATGACCATGACCAAAGACTTCTCTAAAATGCGTCACAGCAACAAGATTTAGCTTGGCATTCAAGCTGAAAGAGAACTCGGGGGGGCGGGGGGGGGACATAGCCCACTAACCAGAACGGCCAACAGCTCGATAATGCTGTGATTTTAGTGCTGAATAATTCATTTGGAAAATGTGAAAGTTTAAGAAGCAGTGGAGCACGCTTGAAAGTTGTTGCTTTTTTACAGGTCGCCCTGTTTGGACTGAAACTGTTTTTCATTGTTCTCCCTTTTTCTTGCACTGTTACAGCTGCTGTTTTTTCCACCTGGAGTTGTGTTGACCTTCTGCAAGGCAGCCACGTAGTTAAAGAAGTCAATTTTCAAGGCCCTTGTAGCTCAAATCAAAACTACATTATAGATTTTACCTCGAGGGGAACCTGGGGCTCACAAGGTCCTTGGCAATTTTACCTGTGGAAGAAGCTAAAAGGATTGGAATCTCTTAGGATGGGTGAGGGGGGGGCAGGGGGGATACATACATACTCCAGGACCCGAACTCTAATCTTCCTGTGCCAGGTAGGGGGCAAAGCAGAGCAAAAATGGAGATTTAGAAATGCTTCAATGGCAGTGAACCCCAAACGTCAGGGCCTGCACCTCTGGGAGTGAAGGTGGAGAAATCTAACAATCTGGGAATGGAGAAGTGGTTTGAGTTTGTCTCAAAGGGATTAACAAGGGGAGTTTGCTTCAACCCACCCTGCAAAAGAATAGGAGCCTCCAAAGAATACATTTAACAGTTATTAGAGACAACACCCCATTCCCCACACCCTCTGAAACCATGTGTACTAACAAGACAGACCAAGGGGGTCAAAGATGCAGACAGACCGCAGGACATCTGTCACTTTATCACTACAGTCTCCCTAATAAGTGACAAGGCTTCCATGCCCGTGGGCACGGGGTGGGGAGGGGGCAGTGAGTCGGAGCAGTGGCAGGGCGACACAGCCGCCAAAGTCGTGCGATGCCCTTTTTCTAAACAAGTTGTCCCAATTACAGCCAATCAGTGGCGATCTGCACCCTCAACGATCAGGCCGTGCGGCAGACATCAAAGCTGCCCATGTGAGGCTCTCCAGTAATTAGTGGACTTAGTTCACAGACTTCACAGTTTCATCACCAAATGTTTTTAAAATACAGTACGTCTTAATTTGAAGAGGCAGGGGGGTGCTGGGTTTCACACAGAGAGAGAAAGATGCCCTACAGAAATCATTAAAACATAATTACAGCTCATCAGCTGTGCAAGTGCTTGCCATCACTGGAGATCTGCTCCTTTCCTCCGTGCAGCAACAAAATAACAGCCTTATCCAAATTCTCCTTCAAAATTAAGCCTTACCCACTTTCACCATACCCATTTAAGCCTACCGTCAAAATCCCGATCATACCTATACAACTATACACCTCACTCAGGTTATTTGAGGTGGTAAATTTGGCTCACCCTGCAGAAAACTCGGGAAATTGTATTATCTTATAAAAACAGTACATAGCTAGGTCCATTTGGCTACCTTTAGCATGTCAGCACTCCACATCTTCCATATAAACCCCTTCACACACATATTCCTATACAAACATAATGTCAAGGGCAAACAGGTGTACAATCTCAGACCCCATCAAATCACATCCCATAGTAAGCAGTCAGAGATTTTCTCTATGCATGCCATGTCGTTAAAGCAATAACATTGTCTCCATGGCAGACATGTCAACCTCTATATAGCCGGTATAATGGCGAGCCACAGACTGATCTGCCAGTGAACCTTAACATTTGACATGCTGTCTCTGTCCCCAGGCCACACAGTGAGTTGATGTCCATTGGTATGGTGACGGCCACATCACAAATATGGATGGCAGTCGTCTTGAATGAGGGAGAGCACATTGGATGTTTGTGACCAAGGATGAGGCTACTCCTTGATTCCAAGGAAATAATGATGTTCTTCCAACAGGGGGCTGGACTCTGGGCACTGTGCTTTCCTGGTCAACCTGATGGGAGAGTCCTACTGTAACAACCACACTGTCGGCTCAGTTCAGAGTCATCCACCCACCTCTTCCTCCTCCACAACAGTCGCCTGAGGAGGCATGGCAAGGATTAACCCTTCCTGGCCTGGGACAAACACCAAATGATCCTCTGGCAAGTTTGGTACAAGCATTATAGCATCTAGGATATCCACCAACACTGCTGACCCATATAGCCATATGGTGTTCGATAAAAGTGGTTCCTGAGAGTCAACTAGAAAATACCAAAAAATGTTACCTTGTAGTGTTGACTGTGGAAAGAATAGTTTAAAACTATATATTTGGGGGGGTTTAGTGGCGTAGCACACTAATGTGCATGCCACGTAATCGCAAGGTTCCTAGTTCGATTCCGACCCTCGACCTATCTTGCATGTCATCCCTCCTCTCTCTCAACCATCCTTCCTCTCATTATCTACTGTCTCTATCCCAATAAAGCCCAATAATGCCCTAAAAACATATATATATATATTTTTTTTTAAAAACAACTATATATTTAAAAATGTTTACATCTCTGCTTTGAAGCTCAACTCAAGAAAATCATGCCTTATAGTAAGTTGTATTCTACACAAGCAGGATTTAGAGGGGAGGAAAAAACAAAGAGTCATGACATGAGGTAGTTTACTTAAATAATATTTTGTCATATTACATACAGATACTTTGGAAAATTATAGCAGCAAGTTAAAGAGAACATCACTTCATTACAACAAATCATGTAGACCTTGAACAATTATTTGTTCAGTGCAGATTCCCATGAAACCAGAGCAACAGCACTCTTCTAAATCAGCATTTAGTACAGCCAAAATAACAAAACAACATAAAATAACAAATAGGTTTCTGACAACATTTCTTGACAAACTTCACCCAGGCATCTTTAAAGTGCCTGTATTGTAAACATCCAAATAGCTTGTTTATTGTGGAAAGAACATGACCAGAGCATAGAGACAGGCAGTCAGCAGCAAACAGTAGGCCAACAAGAAAATCCATGACATTATAGCCTCATGTCCTCAGATTTCTTGAGACAAATCACCTTCACAATTTTTCTGACCTGGAATTCCCAGAATGAGGTGTGTCATAGAGCTCAATATAAATAATGGGACTGTTATTGTCTGGTATTTCTCTGATTTCAGAATACTCCCCCTAGACATCTTCCAGTTGCATCTCATCAGCCATGAGGATATCCTCTACTTGGTTTAGGTCGCCTTCAGTTGAACTGCTATCCTCCTGGTCTCCATTCAACAGCTCCTCCCTTACATCGTTATTGAAAGGATCCTCTCCCTGGATACAAATAAACCATACTGCTACCATTGTATGCCTATATGAAGCATAATTAGCATGGTCTGGGTGCTCATGTTTGAGAGTCCACAGTATTCTGATTTGGTGTAAGAGGCCAAAGGTGCATGCAGCTCTGTCATTTCCTTGAGTGTACAGACATGCATTGAGAGTGTGTCCCATAAGTGTGCTTTGTTAAGGACTTCCACCAGTCAGCCCATCTGTGAACTGAAGAGCCACCTATCTGTCAGCTGAAATAGTGCAGTTTGCTATGGAAACCAGAAAGTACAGTTTGCTACTGTAGGTTAGAGGTTTACCTTCACATATTTCTCATAGCGGGCTTTCACATTAGCACTGTTCAGGATGCTGTTTGCGGTGAACACACTCTCCCTCTTCAGCTGCTCTTTGTACACCTGTGAGAGAAACACAGTCAAACCAATTATAGAAGATGAATTTTATGAGCAACATAATTAGAAAAGCATAAATACTGTACATTTCTAAAAAGTGGTTACAATGGATTTCACAAGGCATTGACCCAATACACAAGAGTTGAAAGGCGTACCACTTTGTTCTGAAGGTGGCTTGAGGACTTGAGGTGTTGCTGGACAGAAGATAAAACTGCAGGGAGGTGGGTTTCACAGGCAGCACAGTGGACCATCTCCATCTTCCTCATATAGTCATCTTCTGTCACCCCTGAGAGAGAGAGAGAGAGAGAGAGCAAATGGATGGCAAGAACAATAGCCAGACTTGATATAACTTGAATCAATAAATTATAAAGAATACATAAAGGATATCATGGGGTTTGTCAAACTTTAAAGGCACAGATCCTGTGTATTCTGTCATTCTGAGGCACAGTAAAATCATTGTACCTTCCATAACTTCTTTGGGAATTCGCTCTGTTGTATGCCTTGACCGGCTGTTCAGTTTGCGATACACTGTCTTCCGAAATTTGCTTACCATGGACTCCTGTGCAAACACATATCAGTGGAACAATAAGAGAATAGTTTTATCAAATCAATTTGGAATTGTACGGTCAGGACTTACATGCAAAAATCGAATTACTCCCTCGTCATATTTGGCTTGCTTCCGAATGTAGTCCAGTGTCTCACGGTGAGATGCACCTCCAAAGTGTGTCTCAATATCTTTATCTTCAAATGTGTGGTATTTACAAAATGCACACGTATAGGCCAGTCTGCAAAGAAAATAATTATTTTAGGTCTGAGGAAGCTGTAGATATATATCATATTATGGTTTATAGTTTACATCATACTCAGACCTAATCTGAGTGTCTTCAGGGAAATCCTGCCATGTTCAAAGTCACCTGCTGTGTATTCACCTGTACATATCCCCATACTTCTCATTATGATTGTTTCTTCTGCGTCTTTGCTTCTCTCTTCTGAATTCCATCATCTTCTGCTTATCCTTGTCTAGGTTCACTGAAGAGAAATCAAGACACTTGATCCTGATTGATCAACAAATTCAAGCTCGATCATCTTCTCATTTATTTACTCAGGGAAAAAATCTGTTACACTCAAGAAATATCTGTTTACGGCCCAGGTCAGCATGATCATGGGAGTGTTAGTCAATTAGAAAAACATAGTGAATGAAGCCGTTTAAAATGGCAAAGATTTAACGTTTTTTTAACATAAACCCTTAATAAACCCTTACCCTTAGTTACTAGATCAGTGTCGCAAGCTTGTGAGTCAAAGCAGTCCTGAAACAAAGACATTGTAAAGATGAAATATGCCATTTGAAACCTAAAGCTAAAATTATAGCAGACCATACAATTTGATGTAATGACCTACAGCACTAAACCCATGAGAGAGACCACTAACCTGTGTAATGTCCTGCTCTGAAATGAGGGAATATAAACACATTCACATTCATATCAAGCACTAAGTAATGAATATAACATGCCAGATGATTACCATTAAACTTTGACAGAGACGTGAAGCAGGTTATAAGGGCATTTGCCTTTTCTAACGGAACAAATAAACAAACAGTATTTCAGACACACCCTAATATTTTGCACTCTGTTTTGAGTACAGCTATCACTGCGTTATTGACTAAATGTGCTCCATTGTCTATGGTAACGGTTGAAGAAATGTATCAGATAATGACACATTGGATTCACTGTCAATTCCAAGGCTGGTATTTTACACACCCATTTTATTCTGGATTTTGAAGAGTGGTCTGATAAGTTTTTGTTTCTTAACAACCATTGTGGATCGAGTTGACACCATAATTTTCCGCTTCTTCCCACACACTGCTGGCTGGTTGGGCCTCAGATCCTGGTAGTCACTATGAACAGGGGGTCTGGGCTACCAAAATTGAGTAATGGGCTACAATAAATACAAATGTTTGTAAAGCCCTGGAAGGTGAGAAGATCATCCATACACTCACAAGGCAAATATATCAAATGTTCTAACATTCTTGGTCTCACAGTTACATTACTTACCCATGTGCCTTTTCCTCTGACTGCTGTATGTACTCCCCTATCACTGCATTGACCTCCACATTTGTTTTGAGGGTAATTGCACACCCCTCCACCTCTGGAGCCAATGGGAGCAGGCCTAATGTGCACGGGGGAGGAAGACACTGGGAGGCCATCATAGGAGGTGTAAGTATGTCCATCTTCACTGTCGGAGAATACAGTGACACCAGTGTAAAGAGAGTTGAAGCTGGAGTTCCTCAGATCATGCCTGGTGCTGGAGTCTGCCACATTAAACCTGCAGTTGGCATCTCCCCTAATGGCAGTTCTAAACCCATCACAGACCCTCTGGTGAGATGGGGCAGAGCCATATGACTCACAGTGCCCAAATCTAGAAAAAGTTCAGAAATGTGATTATCAGACAATTCACACCATCTTAGACTGTTGTCATTTGACTGATCTCAAGATGAAACTAATGATGAACCAGATAAGATGAATGAATGAATGAATGAATGAATGAATGTTCCCCTTAGAAGTGGCGAGTGATAGAAAATTATGAGTATTGTGATGTTTGCATATACTTTCACTGTTAGCCAAGTCTATTTCAATGCAGATGAAACATCATAGTAGCTAAAATACCTTTCAAATGGGTCATAATCTACTGATCTAGGAGCCTCCTCACACAATCTTCCTCTGGGATCACCGCGAATCATGGTCAGCAGGACAGCTTGCTAATCTAACACAACATCAACATGCATTGATAGTAAACCATTTAGTAGCAAAATAAACTAATGCAAAGGCTTAAACAATATAGTTGCTTACCCAGGTGAAATTTCAAAACTACTGACGACGACGGCAGCCTGATCCTGGTTAATTTCAATTCAACACCTGTTAGTGAGAGGCGTGTCTTCATAGCGTGTAGGGAAGAGAGGGATATCGGTCTTTGGTGTAGGTCTGAAACATCTTCGATAAATTATCTGTAGTAACGTTATTCCGCCACACGAGAGCACTCTCATCCAAGACAATGCTCCCGTTGCTTTCGTTTCAATATTGGACAAGGGAGCCATTATTTTCAGCGAAGCCTCTTTCTAATAATATAACAAATCTGTTATCAAACATGCAGTTCATAAATTGTGTAGTGTCACATACACGTTAAGTTGACTGATATCATACAGATCCTATGGGTTTATTTATCATAAAATCTCCCTTGAGGAAGGTTTGGGCCTCAGTAGCCTAGTGATATACCAAGAGCAAGTAAGCACATATAGAGAATCAAAGATTGACACACACTCATATGATACAAAATGATAATCAAAGAGCAACAAAGAGAAAACAAACAAAAAAACCAGGTCATTTGTGTATTTAACTGTGTTTATTGTTTAAAAAAAATCTTGCTTGTAATACATGATTTCAAAATTAAATTTACAGTGATCAATAGTGATTTAGATTGCTGCAATTTTTCATTGCTATTATCCATCTTAATCGCATTATTAATTGTCAAGTAAACAGCATGGGAAGGTTTTGTGCCCAGTTAGTAATGGCACTATCACATGCTCCACAGATGGCTAGATATAATAACACACAATGTACAGCTGTCAACACAACAGGATTCTACCCCCAAAAATGTAATGCATAATCCGGAATGGTCAATATCAGTAAATATTTAGTGTACCTGAATGTTTTTTGGTGGTGAACATGTTTTGGTGGTGTCAGTAACCTCAAAGTTAGTTTATGTTAATTTTGTAGATACATAAAGTTATACATTAGAGTATCAGATTAGTAAAACACACATTTAACATTCTATTCAAAATCAATCTTAAATAGCAACTTGGCCTACCATACTATGCTCTGACATAGCAATGACAGAGAGGGGTGGGGGGGTATGACTAAACAGATTCATACTAGACCCCTTATTATTAATTTTGTTTACAAAACAATGCATATTATTTGTATTTGAACCAAGTTTTCCCTGCCACCCACACGCACAGACACACAGACAAACACACCATCGATTGTCAAGCATTATCACCCAGAATTCAAACTTTGTCTTGAGAGGGTTGATCTGCGTACATTACAACAATGAGTCATCAGTATCCCTCATGCTACTTAAGCCTATTGACAGTCGTTCTACACATCATTTTTATAAATAAAGTTTAAAGCATGGTTTATAAATTATTTCTTTCACTCAAATAATTTGGAAATGGGAAGAAAGTCATAACATTAGGCAATATGCCATAATTGCCTAACCTAGCTGAAGCCAGACCAATGTGGTAGGCCTCAACAGCGAGGGCTGCACCCACTGGTCTAGTTACCCAACTTCCCTCCCATTCATTCACTCTAATTTTAGCAGCCCATATTCGAGTCGGCTTCTGACCGGATGCATTGATTGGTTGCCACATGCTTTGTACTTGCATTTGGGTGAGGCCTCTCGTACCTTGCTCATTTCGTTGGAGCGAAAGGTGATGGGGCGGTTCTTAAGACAACCATACATCATGATTTGTTCAAGTGGGTACACCAACCAGCGTCTCTCTTCGTTATTAACGCATCATGCCGACAACATCAAACTGCCTCACCAGACTCTGAAGTCAGGGATAGACTTCGAGTTGCTTTAGCCAGGCAAATAACTGACCTCCTATTCTCTAAACATGGATTGCAGTTTATTGACAATGTAGGTGCGTTGGCGATACTCCACACTGTCACCATTCCTAAGACCCAAGTGGTACTTTTTAGAGCACCACAAATTGAAACTAGGACCATGTTGCTCATTAAACTACTGTCAATAAAACCATGCTTAACAGGAGGTTGAAGTTGTTGTTTTACTGTGCAAGACAAAGCAAAGAGGACTCATCCTAGAGTAGTGTTATCACATAGTGACCTGACATACAGTAGCACGCATTACACTGAACCATTTGTGAAGAGCACAATAGCATTTTGAGATGGCAGTAAATTTCACTGGTTGAATGAATGTGTGCACATTAAAAGGAAGGTTCACACAAAAATGACAGTTTGTCTGATGTTTTCATTCAACAAAAGTGGTCTTCCATTGGATTGCAATCTGAAGTTCAATTTAAATTTCCAGTTTGAATCTTTTAATGAAATGTGCCACCTATGAGATGATATAAGATAAAGCACTGAAAATCTAAAGAGAAATGAAGGTGAAAAAAGAAATCAGAAGACAGTTTCTTCGCTTTGATTGGAAAACAAGAGGAAGAGGAACAAACAATTAAACATCATCTTGCAGGATTTAGTACATCACACAATCTATCCCCCCAAATCACTCCAAAACTAGAGAAATCAGGGAAATCAGATATCTGTGGACTCTTTAGAGGCTGTGTATTTAAGTTTGAATGCATTTAGGGCACCCGGTATTTACAGTGATGTTCGGCTAAATATTGTACTGACACATTTATGAGTAGAAGCCATGAACAGTAAACATACACATGCACAATGACGTTTTGTGAGCAGCCAAGAGATAAATGCATATCAATGATGCCAATGATGCCTTTCTGGTGGTATGTATACATTATGAAATTATTTGGAAATAATCACCCTAGTTGAAGAACAGTTCTCTACTTTTGTCTGTTTAAATAATTTTGTTAAAACAACTTTGTTGTACAGACAACAGTGTAGCCTAACAGATACAGGAATAATCAAGACTGTTGAGTGGGTTTTTGGGGGTTTTGGAGATTTCTTTCATTCAACAGTTACTTATGCATGGAAAATAACTTGCAAAAAGATTGGAATGTAGAAGAAAGTGAAAAATGTCACAAGAATCCCTAAACTGCTACATACTGACATTCATGGATTCAGGTAAAAAGTACCATAATGTTGCTAGAAAACAGTACAAATAAAATACAAATAAAATAACACAGAGAAAAAAGGTTCATCAGAGATATCTCAGGCATCTATTAATTCTACACTCCCATTTAATTTTCTGTTCTATGAGAGAGGGCTCCATTTCCCTACGACTAGGAAGTAATTAAGTCATGTCCAAACACAAAAAATATTCAACTACTAGCTTTTATACTATCACTCTGGGATTTCCCACAATACTTGGGACCTACTCACCTAGTGACCACAGTGCTATTTTCAATCTATAGGTTTAAAACATTATCTGTTCTTTCAAGAGGAATCAGCCCTGAGCATAACCTTTCTTCCACATGACATGCTATAATCAAGAAGTTGGCTGTATGTACAGTGTGAAGTTCTTGACTCATTTTTGTTATCCAATTTCATGAGAAAAGTGACCACTGTCAATCCACATTTACACCCCATTTGCAAATGTAACATTTGATTCCTGATTGATACTCTCTTTGACCTCCAAGGGGAGAGAGTCAAAGAGATGATCCTCTACGACGAGGCAGTTTCTGCGGAGGAGGCGACACTGGCCGAGCTGGGCCGGTAGGCGGTCCAGACAATTTCCCTTAAGCTCAAGTTGTGTTAGCTGCACCAGTTGGCTTATTTTCTCTGGAAAGACAGAAATACAGTTGTGTCCAAGACATAATGTCCTCAGTTTGGTGCACTTGAACAGCTGCTTGGGCACCACCTCCACTTTGTTGCCTGTGATGGCAAAATGCTGGAGGTTCTGCATGAATCCCACCTCCAGCGGGATCACAACTATTGAGTTATGACTAACGTCAAGGTACCTCAGCTTCAGAAGGTTAAACAGAGGTGTGGGCAGAGACTCAAGTTTGTTGTGCGAAAGGTAGAGCGACTCAAGGTTTTTGACATGGCTTATTGACAATGGAATGGTGATGATCTTATTGTGCCACAGTTTGAGGCAAATAAGCCTCTTGAGGTGCTGGAAGCTAATGACCTCTTCAATAGTGCGTATGTTGTTGGATTTTAGGTCAAGCTCCTGCAGGTTGGTCAAACTGAAAATAGCATGGGGGATTCGCTCCAATTCACAATTATGAAGCTCCAGCTCAGCTAGGTTCATCATTTTCTTCAAACTATTCAGTACCAAGAGCTTCGTACCATCATTATGAACCACCAGCTTGATCAGGTGTGGAGAGAGATCTGTTATGTTCGTTGGGACCTTTGTGAGGTTGCTTTTGAGATGTAAAATCTTCAGATGCCTCAGGTCCCTAAGAGACTCTAAACCAATCATTTTGTTATTTTCAGAGTTTAGATTCCCAACCAGGTACAGCTCCCTCAAATTTTTCAACAAGTACACCCAGGTGGGGATCTCAGCCACATCAGTAAATTTGACATGAAGGCATCGAAGGTGGTCACGGAGAAAACTGAAAGCTGTCTGCTCAACTTTGGCAGGACAGTGGTAGAAATGCAACTCTTGGAGGTTTATCATTTGGGAAATCTTAGCTGTGATCCTGGCCTCAGGAATTAGTTCCAGCTTAAGGATCTCCAGGTCAGTGAGGTCAAAAACGGCATCCGGAACACCTGACAGCATGAAAAGATGGAGTTCCAACTTATCCTGAGCATTGCGAGTTACATGTTGGCGCAGTTTCTCAAAGGTCCACTCATGATTTAAGCTGATCTCCCGTAGCTTGTTCTCACTGACCTCAGAAAGAAAGACGCCAAAACGCTTTGAGTACAGCTGGTCATACTGGTCAACCATGTGTAAGAGGAAAGCAAAGTCATTCTTAACGTCAGGAATGTCGCTAAAGCTACTCTCTTCTCTCACTTTTTCAAAGGAGTACTCCTTGAGAGGTCGTCGGAAGAGCCAGAAGAGTGTGTATATACATATCACACCATAAACACATATGAGAGCAATATAGCTAACAAGCAGCTTCTTTAACATGAATGCCATGTTATGTGTGCATTGGAATTTTGCGTACCCAGTTAAATGTTTTATGTCAGGTTCACAAACATGGTCAAAATCAATGGCGGCAACAAATGTCATTGTGTAACACAAGATCAAAATGAATTTCACTGTTTTGATCACTGTTTGGGCAACATAGAGCTTGTAAATCAAGTCGCTGTCCTCTATGTGAGCACGGAATTTTCTCACTTTTTCAAAAAGGGCCTTCGCCTGCTCACCATCTTTCTTGTCTAGGATAGTCATGCATGGGACTTCAATAACAGGCTTTTCAGCTGAGAACTTGACCCCTGCTTTAGTAAGCATGGGGGTGGACTGGTTAGGACTTCCCTCTTCGCTGCTTGTTGAGAAATGTTTTGGTAGGGAGGAAGCACCAGTTAGCCTCTGTTTGTTCTCCTCTGAGTCTTCACATGCAGTCTCTGACAATGCCTTAGTTGTCCAAGGAGACTCAAAACATTTTCCCAGAATGGAAACAAAATGCTCAATTTTTGAGCTAGTCTTTGGATATTTGAACCAAAAGTTGCTGCTGACCATGAGTACAATAGTATGGATGAGAGCAAGGTATGGAAAGTACTTAGAGTACCACGGAAGGGCAACATGGTAGCACATCTGATTGACAAAAACATACTGCTGGAAGTCCAAGTTTGTCCTAACGCCTGTTGGTGGAGGCTGCCCAACTGCACCTGACTGTGTGAAGTGAATTTCATGGACAATGTTATCAGGTAGGTCTTTAGTCATTAGGGGCGCTGCAGCCAGTGTGACCCTGCTTCCTCCATTCCCTGTGCCAGCAGCTGCCTCCGGTGGTCGCTGGGTTGAGAAGCCATTTGGCTCTTCCAGAGCAGGTTCCAGGACAGGGAGGCAAACCACTTGATCTTTGGTTAACTGCATTGTTCCAGAGAATATTGCCAACATCAGCATGACAACACCCAGGTAATCCATAAAGACGTCCCACCATGGTTTCAGTATTCGATAAGTTGGCTGGATGTCATTAAGGGAGGCTACTTCTGTGAGAGTAAACATTCCTGCAACAGAAAAAAGAAAGAACATCAAACTCAAACAGCATATGAGGTATTTAAACATAATATTACATAATATTATCATATTAAAAGCCCACTCCAGTGATGCAAAATGAAGCCTGAGCTTACCCATGATGTTCTATTATGATTTTAGTTAGAAAATATATTTAGCCTTTTTTTAGCCTAATATGTAACTTTCGATAAAGTTCAAAATGTCAAGACTGTCTCTGAAAGCGAACATTGGTTTTATGAGACGACTAGCCTTGACTAGTGGTTAAGAGTGGAGTGACATTGGTTTCCTGGGCTGGAACCAAGCCCACCTTTCCATTCTGGAGCAAATGAGGAAGTTTGAGTTCGCTTTCAACAGTCTAATAGTTTCAGTTATGTATGAAGCCCAAATTATGGAGAGTACATACTGTTTTCTTAAATCAACCAGGCCCAGAAAATAAACCATCATAATAGTTATTCAATATGATCTAGATAGACTCTTCCTCCCCTAATCATATAACATATCTGGGGAAGTGAGGTACCTGTAGACAGTAGCCTGGCCAATAACTGCCAATCAGTTTACACAGTGCAGCTCTCCCTGAGTACCTAGACGATCTATCACTTAGGGTCCTGATTTGTCTACATACAAATCTATATTGGTAGACAAATCAATATATCAAATCACTTCATGTTCTATGAAGTGAAGCCAAAGGTAATTAATACAAGTTGCACCATCTGCACCAAGAATGTTGCTTTCAAAATGTTGAACACGACAACAAAGAACAGGCTGAACAGGCTGAACATCTCTACTGTAAGGCCCTAGAATATGCCAAACACTTTTTGTTAAGAAAGATTAAACGTCTACTATAGTATGAAACACTTCAATGTTCTCAGACTGTGTGATGTGAATTCTATCTAAAATGATAAGGTGTTTATCCATATGTGCTGCTGCCCAAACAAAAAGTGAATGTCATAACCTATATCTGCACTCATTACATTAACATTAATGATGCACTTGTCTGCCACAGTAAAACTAATTTGTAAGTCTTTGAGAAAGGAAAGGCTTTGCATACCAGACTGAACAGTGGGGCTCCACATATTTTTCAGTTTCAAAAGCTTATCGACATTGTCTTGACATGTTCCACCTAAAACTCAATCTCATTCTTTCCTTTCATTGCATCAGAAACTGTGTTAGTCATTACTTTGTTCTTTGTCTTAACCTGTCTGGGTGATATCACTCTCTAGCTTTACCCCTTGTCTAGGAAACTTACTTTGGCTTTGAAGTGAATAAATCAGCCGTAAAGGCCAAACTCAAGGCTTAAATAAAATCTCACCCCAGAAAGAAAAGATGACTGGAGAGCTAAGAATGCCTGCTTCTAAAAAAATAACTCTAAAGGGTGGTCAAGAAATTGTCTGTAGAATGAAGACTTGAAAAGTGAGCTGGACAGCTACAGTAGATGAGCACTAAATTACAGTACATGCAGACAACACCTCAAGAGGTGTCTCTTTGGATAAAAGATTAAGATAACACATCACATTGAAAAATACATTATAAAAGCCTTGTAAAGTGTTTATATACACTCACTGGCCACTTTATTAGGTACACCTGTTCAACTGCTTGTTAACGCAAATATCTAATCAGCCTCCAGTGAGCGGCAGAACTCTGGGCGAAAATGCCTTGTTGATGCCAGAGGTCAGAGGAGAATGGCCAGACTGGTTCGAGATGATAGAAAGGCAACAGTAACTCAAATAACCACTCATTACAACCAAGGTATGCAGAAGACCATCTCTGAACGCACAACACGTCGAACCTTGAAGCAGATGGACTACAGCAGCAGAAGACCACACCGGGTGCCACTCCTGTCAGCTAAGAACAGGAAACTGAGGCTACAATTCGCACGGGTTCACCAAAATTGGACAATAGAAGATTGGAAAAACGTTGCCAGGTCTGATGAGTCTCGATTTCTGCTGTGACATTCAGATGGTAGGGTCAAAATTTGGCATAAACAACATGAAAGCATGGATCCATCTTGCCTTGTATCAACGGTTCAGGCTGGTGGTGGTGGTGTAATGGTGTGGGGGATATTTTCTTGGCACACTTTGGGCTCCTTAGTACTAATTGAGCATCGTTTAAACGCCACAGCCTACCTGAGTTCACTGTACTCCAATGGCCTCCCCAGTCACCAGAACTCAATCCAATAGAGCACCTTTGGGATGTGGTGGAACGGGAGATTCGCATCATGAATGTGCAGCCGACAAATCTGCAGCAACTGCGTGATGCTATCATGTCAATATGGATCAAAATCTCTGAGGAATGTTTCCAGCACCTTGTTGAATCTATGCCACAAAGAATTAAGGCAGTTCTGAAGGCAAAAGGGGGTCCAACCCAGTACTAGCAAGGTGTACCTAATAAATTGGCCAGTGAGTGTACACTCACTGAGACCTTTATTAGGAACACTCTACTAATACTGGGTAGGGCCTCTCTTTGCTCTCAAAACTGCCTCAAAACAAAATTGCATCACACAATTCCTGCAGATTTTTCAGGTGCACTTTCAAGCTGCGAATCCCCCGTTCTACCACATCCCAAAGGTGTTCTATTGGATTCAGATCCGGTGACTGGGAATGCCACTGAAGAACACTGAACTCATTGTCATGTTCATGAAACCAGTTTGAGACTACATTTGCTTTGTGACATGGTGCATTATAATGCTGGAAGTAGCCATTAGAAGATGGGTAAATTGTGGCCATGAAGGGATGCACATGGTCAGCAACAATACTCAAATAGGCTGTGGCATTCAAGCGATGATTGATGAACTTCCTACATTGTCCATAGTGCTTTCTGCCTCCCAGCAAGTCATAGATGTATGCACTAGCATGGTGCTTATGGATGTAAACAAACCAGGCAGTGGCTAATTCTGAACAGTAAGCTCTCTCCTCCCTCAAGATCCTTGTAGTTTTCAAAACCATGGGATTACGCCAAGTGCGTCACTCAGGGTAAAATCCTCAAACCAGCAATACCTAGCTTTTGATCTACAGAACGCCTCTGGAAGCTGTTTTCAAATACCCACATGTTTGTAAGGTGATCTGGACAACGATTTTGAGGTCACAATCGGTGAAGTGTCCCTTTAACTAATTCAAATAGGAAATGTTATGTCAAAGCCTTCCAAAAAGTTAATTTGTAAATGTGTGTAATCACATCAAATCCCAAAGAACTTGCATGCATAATTAACACAAATAATACAGACCAATAGGTATCCATCTGAGGACCAAATACAAATAATCAACCACTGATTAGCTTGGGACACTTCCACATCCATCCTCCAATGTATTCCACTGCGGGCTTCTGTCATGAGTGATGCATATTGGGCCGATGTCAAGGGTTCATAATTCATTCATCCAGGTTATCGCAGCTGACCAAAATAGCATGCCACATATTCCCCAGACGGTGAGTTCACTCCAACACACAGCTGCCCTATGCCCTTAATGTCTTTTGCTCACTATGCCAAAGACAAGGCAGCAAAACATCTGCTTATAATTAGTCTAACCTCTCTCAATTGCATATACATTTTTAAAACCAGAAGGGATTAACACCATCCCACTGTTTTTTTGTGTGTTTTTTACAGTATGTTGCTCATGCAGACGTGGTTCAGCTCCAGTCAAATGTGGTTAAAGCTGATGATCACAGAAGTCATGTGAATGCAAATGTCATTCTTTCGAAAACAAATCTGCTCAGAGAAAATGGTGAAATCCAACTTTTGGAGAAATGAACTGGTGCACGTGTCTGGATTTGAGGGGAAGTGTGCATTTAGCATCCACCCTTGCATAATCATTCACTTTGAGGCCAGATGTCGCTACAGGATGGAACTGAACTCCTGAGCAAGAAACAAGCTTTATAATTATATAAATGAGTAATAAAACTAACACAGTTCAAGTTAAAACATATCACTTTGCCACTATAACCCCCAAGAGGATCCAGGACAGTGGTTCACGGAGGGTCTTAATAGAATTGTGAATTTGGACTCAAGCTTGGTCAGTCATACTAACTATGACAATAAAACGTTGAAACTCTAAATTAACTACATATGGCTTGCCTTCTGACGTAGCCATACCATTGGGCAAATTATCTCACACTCACACATTTTTTCAAAGTAGGTCAAGTGACAAAGATCCCAGAGTCACTCTTATTTGTGATACCAGATACATGAATGAATGACAATCATTAAATTCATGAACAATGCTGCTCACAGCATGATATCTCACTGATGAATATCAATACATAGAGGGAGACAATGATTCGCTGAGATAGTCCTGTAATCCAGCCTCCTGGTGTCATTTAGTGTGATGAACAAAATGCATAAACATAGCCTACAGTACAATAGAGCTGATGCATGCTGATTGAACAAGCAAAAGACTCTGGATTGCTGCGAAATCAGTTAAGTGTGAATCTAAGTGTAAATTGTCAAATGAACAATTACTGTAATATTTAAATTGAATATGAATCCAATCTCTCATCCCTCTCATATGGAATGCTTAGATGTTATATACTGGACCTTTGAAGGACACACACACACACATGGCACCCTTTTCTCATGTTTGCCAGACCCCTCCTGTAAATCCATGACCAATAATGGGTGTTCGACATGACCAAATGGCCAGACATAATACAGCTGCCTTTTGACTCAGGTATGTGTGCACATTTTTGACATGATGTTTTATCACAAAAGGCACAATTCCTTCAATATGTGGCCTCTAGACGCCCTACTATTTCTAGTCCCCTGTATTATCTCCAGTTTGTTTACATTTTATAGTTCGTAAGGTGGCGAACCATGGAGAAACTAGCAACACGTAAAATCCTTTGATTTCCCTACAGGTTCTGGTAACTTAAAGGTACAATATGTAGCTTTTTCGCTCATGAAAATGTCACTAAATAACCATGCTGAATCATTACTTATAATCCATTGGCAGTCTATGTCAATCTACTCTGCCCTTCTGCCTGAATTTGCTTTTTCCAAAATGTTCCAAATTGGACATTTCTCTGCATCTACCACTAGCCGTGGCCGTGTAATTTGCGACTTGCATATGTGTGGCTACCTATACATTGGCTACCTATACTGCCTGGGAACCTCAAGCATTTCTCAGTGCTGGAAGCCGACCTGAGCAACGGAAGCCTTTTTCCTAGTAAATGTCCTGTTTGACATTGAAGCTTTGTCTGAGTTTTGTTTGGGGAATGAGGGGATTTGTTTGAAAAGCCGGGTTAGCGAATGTGAGTGTCTCTGCTGGCTGGCTCATTTCTGTGTTCATGTTTCCGCTGCATTTTCAACCACACAAATAGAGGAGGAGACACTTCTTGAATTGTTATTGCAGTTCCCATTGCAGTCAAAAGATGGGGCAATCCTGCATAGGGTGCCTTTAAGCACTTTATGACAATTGTATTTGTAAAATGTGCTATTCAAATCCACTCGATTGTGTAGTTACAGCGAGCTAACTTGAATTATGCTTGCCACCCACCAAGTTCGCTAGCTAACTAAAGCACTTATGATAAGAATATCCTGTCCTCGCTTTAAACCTCACCCTAGTTTGGCCTCAAAAGAACCAGGGGGGTAGAGGAGGCTAAAAGCACGAGTTTTAAGCACTGAATAGGCCTGAATTAAGCACTGTTGAAGCCTGGGAGTGACTGTAGAAAAGCAATTGGCCTTAAGCCCTGCTGTGGAAAGCCAGTTTGTGATACACTGTATTTATGGCCATAAAGTTCTCGTTCTATAATAACATTAAATATATACTGTAGGCTACATTGTTAGTCTACAATCAGTATTTACAATATTTGTTTAGACTGGCAATTCAAGAGCACGACAAAAAAGCATATGACACTGAGCTGAATGGGCCCCAAAATGGGGCAACAGTTATTAGCAATTAATGATTATTAGAATTTGATGTCGGCTCTTTCATCAGCTGGGTCTCAATTCTCTAACCTCCAACAATCAAAAGTGGCCATGTTGCAGCTATTGTGCTCGCCGATGGACCAGATTGACATGCAGAGCGAATAAGGCCTTGTTTACATAGGCGGACCTGAATATTAGGCCTAAGCATAGGCTAATCATAATTGTATTAACTGTATGATCGATATTTCATTTTTCAAAAAGATGAAAGTACTTACTGTAGGCCTATTATAGGCTACGTTTTTCGACATCTGAAATTAGGTTTACCCACCACCACCTGGGCCTACATGGAACATCGGCTGTCAGAATACCGAAATAACAACGTGTTGGACCACATTGCGTGTGAACTAACAGTGGGTTCAAATGGATGCATCATCGCCATTGCCTGCTGGAACAGGGGTGCGCGAGTGACCATGTTCTGAAATGTGACACAGCATTTCTTCGCTCATATTGACATCGGTGCTGATTGAGGACATCCATCGTACTTTACATTAAAAGGTTTAGGTAACAGAGTTCACTTTCTCCAAAACATGCTGATAAAATCCATAAGCTATTTCTGAATGGTCCCCTTATGTTCGTTATTCACCGTCCTGGAAATGGCTATAAAACGGTCTTAATGAATAGTAATAGTAGTGAGCATAGCCTATTAGACATGTGTTTACTCTGTCTTCATAATTTTCGTCCATCTTCAATCAGGTCGTAAGATAAATAATGTCAGCGTTTAATGCGGTCCATCCATTCCGTGCCATTATTGCCTTTCGCCACGCACCCATAGCGCTCGGACTGGGCGGAGAATGTTACAGATGGTAAAAAGTGGTAACAGCTAATGATACAGAATCCTCGTGGGCCTATGTTAGGGTAAACTCTCCCTATTCCACAAAAGGATTTGTGCCCGTTGCATTGTTTAATAAGCCAACAACATCTGCGATATGAACTTGTGCTCAAAATATGTCGACTGCCTTTCAATCAGACAATAAAGCACATGTTTACATAGGCCTATAGGTGTCTTCTCTAGCGATGATGGCCTAGGCTATTTCATTTTCATCTCACATTCTTCGTCATGTCTGAGCATGAGAGATATTATACGTAGAGATTATTTCAGCAACTGAAAGTTCCTGAGGGCATGTGCTACCCAAATGTGTTTTACACGCTATGTACATGTTATGATGATCAAGCATTTATAGGAAAAGCTACACAACTTCGCTCATTATTAGCTGAAATCCTGGCCGACTAGTTCAGCCCGAGAACACGTCCGCATCTGTTACTTCGTGTTCGAATCAAAGTAGCCAGTCAGGATATGAACTATAGTGGCGAGGCCTGCGCATCTCGCCGAGATGGCATTCACTTTGGCACAAATCGTATTAGAATAGACTTGTGGAGTGTTAGGGTCCGCAAGTAACCGTAAAAACAGCCATCTCATAATTTCTATACACACCAGCTATATGTCATATTTAGACTAGAATTATATTGCGTATGTTTCAAGAAAGCAAAGCTATCATCACTGTCCTGACGACGACTACTCCTAAACATTTGACGCATGTCCGTTTTTTCTTGGCGACAAAGCAACATATGGTGTGGTTATTTATAGCGAACGACATTACATAAAATAGACTAGCGCTGTTTGAGAGTGTCGCAGACAATACGCACCTTCAATTGATTTGGTCCAACTACCTCCTCGATTCTTCTGCCCAAAAATGATGTCTCTTTGTACGTCCCATGTCTCGTTGATGTAAACAAAGACGTATATGCCTCACATCTAGTCAATCGTATAGCATTGACAAGACAGTAAGCAGATTATAGATACTTCGGTTTGTTCCTCTGGAGCGACATGCTGCGGCGATGTAGGTTGGTTGCACAAAAATAAATGAGCTCACCATGAATTGCATCAACCATTCCTGGCTCATAACAGGACTACTTTGAAGCAAAACGTTTATGTGGTTATATCCTTACCACCTTCCCCCGCCTTTCCTGTGACTACAATTTTATTTCTGTGACAGTGGCTTTCTTCTTTTCCAGAAAGTATTCCCTCCTATCTGCTCTCGGCTCGTTCACTCACCTTCACTGATCTGCTAGGACTGGCGAAGTGTAAGCTACAGAGTACTAAGGTGGTGCTATGGCTTACACATGGCCAGATCTGTCGAAAGGGAGAAAGAGGGTGCGCATGTCCGCGAGTAATACGCATGCTGTTGAATGCTTGTCCAGGCGTTCTGAGGATGAATGGGCTCGCTACTGCAATTCATACAAAGCTATTAAACTAAACTACGGACCCCGTGCACTCCACTGCAGAAACAGCACTGACAGACATATTCAGTTCTAAAACACCTGCTGGATTGCCATGGTCAAGGAGTGTGTTCATTTTAGAAAACACCGAGAAACAAATAGGCGTAAAGGGCTACAGTATGCTCCTATAGCCTCAAATTGTGGCATATGAATCAGTATTAGGGGGCGTTTATATGCTGTACATTTTTGCAACACTGCTAAGAAAATAAATCTGAACGTGTTCACAAAGTCACTTTTACCGCAGGAGAAGCCTGTGTTGAATAAGATGAATGAGATGAATTATAGTATGCAGTACACCATTACAGTAGCTTAACAGTGTTATTATTATTACTGTGTGCACCAATGGTACAAAGAAATGCAGCTATGAAAGCAGTGCAAGTTCATCCTGAAGAAGCCATTGTATTTCATATTTGAAGGCTTTTTTCTTTTTTTCTTTTAAAAGGCTGTTACAGTCAATGACATGAGTGACCTCTACAACAGCTTTCTAAATGTAGAAACAGCATAATGTCACAGTCTTCTGCAACTGCATTGTTCTATTTCTGGCCTGGTACTGTAGGTGTACGCATCTTCATCATACAGTGTGGATTATTATCCTCAATAGTCTGTCTGTCACTAGATTATTTCTCACACGCCCCTTTGTGTAGCTCTGTTTATGGACGAAACAAGCATCCTGCATACTGTAGCACACTGTAAATAAAGCTGTTGTCTTGGACTTGGCAGCTTGCCCTAAAATGGAACAAAGAGAGCTAAAACACTATTGAATGAGCCAAGGCTAAAGTAATTATTCTTTGTAGTTGGATATTCATTATGAAGTAATTACAGTATAACAACGGTTTCATTCCTTTTTGCTGAAACATGTATTGCACTTTTGATCAGTTAACCTACTTTTTGGTCTACCTACTTTTTGATTATGCTTTATTGACTTGAAAGGGTCTGTTGTTTCATGTGATCCAGATAAAAGCCCCAGATGGGCACTACCCTATCTTATATCTAAGCTCAACAGTCCCATCTTTCATCTGCCTACCTTCACCAGATATTGACTTTTTTTCTCCTCTCCTCTCAACACCTCACCTCCGCTTATGTCTCGTGTCAAGCATACCAACATGCTTATCACCAAGCCATGAGAGGGTGCAAGATAGAGGTTCATGTCAGATATAATCCCCCTTACTACAGTAGATTCAAGATGGCACTTTTCAAACTGTTACAAGGTGAGGAGGTGAATCCTGGAGAGGGTGCTGGGAAGTGAGAAATCTTGACTATACTGTAGCTTTGTGAAGATCAAAGAATGATCCATTGATGTGGGTGACAGGCTACATTAGAGACAGTTTCTGCAGACACCTGAACATGGCATACAATACTTAAATACCTGTGACTCAAAATCTTTTACAATTTAGTGGTTAACAATCTAATATTAGACAGTCTTAGATAATTAGAGGTTGAATTTAGCTGTTAAATATAAATCATCAATTCAGGTCGGGCACTTTGGCGATTTAGAAATATTTTCAATTAAAAATGCCATATTGAATGACTAAACCTGAAACTAATATTCACTGTTGCATAACATGCAACACTGCCACCTAGTCTGCCAAAAATAATTCCACACGAAACAACAGCACTCACAGCACCTAAACTATTCATGGTCTTCAATATAATTTACTTAAAATCTAAACATTTGTTACCCTGGGGCAAACTGATTTCTTTCTTTCTTGTACTGGGAAGCTGCCTGATGCATGGTGGGATAACAGAACACAGACAACATGTTTACAACATATATATCAATTAAAGCAGCCGTTTGTTTTTATTCATTGACATGAACCAAAAACAGCAAGGTTTTGTAAAAAAAAAAAAAAAAAAAAAAGGGACACTGTCTAATATGTCACAGAACAACATACACCTCTTTTTACATCCTCAACATATGTATGGGAAACATATTCTTTCACCAGTGCAATTTCTTTCTTCCCTTTTAATCAATTGTGCATACAAGCTTGGTATCTTTCCAAACTTTCAGCAATCAAATAAGGTCCACCATTCATGTTGGGGGGCAATATACACAACCGTAGAATTAAATCCCTAATATATTAGATAGTTGTTTTCATTCATTGCAGAGCAGATGACAAAACACAAAACAGCACAACAATGTCTAGTGAATGCAGGAGTTTTTTTTTATTTTTATCATAATTAATTGTTCATTATGGTGTTACCATTTTGTTGGTCTAATTAGCAGGTGGTGGTGGCTGTTACAGTAACTAAAATAAGCAAACTCTTGGGATAAATATGGCTCAGCCAGACTGAACAGCTGCAACTATGGGACCATGTACTTGTAGTCTACAGTACATTATTAGTTGAACCACTTTCATTATCAAGTACAAGATTAATATAAGACTACCTGAGTAGAGAAATCTAGTAGTGGATCTGATTTAATTCATATTTCACCTGTACATAAAATATGTACTCCAATGAAAGACCACATTTCAACACTATGGTGTATATTTTCAAAGGGAGGAGTACAGTGGGTAAATTTAATTTGTGGATGTTGCTGTGATAGGAATAGTGATCCTGGTTGATTGATATGTTACATGACACTAGTATGACATTAGTATTACAGTTGTCAGATCAGTTATAGACTGCTCAATCAGGCCTTCTTTTCTCTCCCTTCCCAGATGGATTTGTTTTGTCTTAGGCTAGGTTGTTGGTGCCATTCCCGTACACGGCATGCTACCCATATGACAAGACAGAGAGCGAGAGACGGGCTGAGCAAGGTCATTAGAATTACTGTCTCTGGTACTTTTCGCCTGCTTGTAATTTAGCTTAAACTGTGGACAGACCTTTGGTTCCTCAGAGATCCTTCCTACTTTGCTGTATGCTGTATCTCTCCCTTGTGCACATTGCATTCAATTATTAAAAGACTGCGGTGCTCTGACATCACACCTGAACCCAAGAATTCCTAACATCTGCCACGTTGTCACATTGCTGCCACAGATATTTGGTAAGAAAAAGTAGATGAAAGAATGATCCCTTAAAATAAAGACAACGATATGTTCAGTTAATCAATTATAATCCCAAAAGTAATTAACATAATCCAATAACAACAACAATAAAGCTAGAATCAAATTGAATGGCACAATGACATTGATGAAGCTTTGAGTTGAGAATATAATGGAATGGAATGTCTACAAGTTTCCAGTGCAAAGTAAATGCTGTAGCCTATATTCAATGTGAGAACTACAGTACCTTTCATATTAAGTGACAGTGATTAAAATGCAATAGGGGCATATATTTGTAAAACAACAGTAATTAATAGCTGAGGCGCATCAGGATAATTCTCTAATTCCATTCTAAAACACATTTTGTGATATTGAATATAGGCCTACAATCGATCCAGTGACTGTTGAATGGATCTCGTGCGAGACAAACCATATAATAAAAAGTGTAATAAATAACAATGGCAATACAAGAACAAGCAATCTTATAGTTGGCATACTCTGATACCCATATCTTGTGAATATGCTATTGTTTAGAGATATTTAATCAAAAAACAAAAAACAAAGGCATTTTCCCTTCTTTCATGGCAATATAACTGACACAAAATCAAAACAATCACCCATGAGTATCACAATAGCCTCTAAAAAAGAATAGGTACTTGAGTTTGATGATGCGTTAAGTATACAGTAGAAGCTACCATTTAGGCAGACAGGATTGTCAGATTAAGACAATTGGCATTTTTGCAAAGATAAGGCATATCACTCTGCCTTCATCTGGTCCCTGATTTCTGAAGGCAATGTTTCAAACAGGGCATCCTCAACCACAAGGCCACTACGCTTCAAGGCCCGACAGAAACCCAGCTCTGATGGCAGGACCTCAAAATGGTTGCCCTTCAGCTCCAGGTGTGTCAATAAAAGCAGGTAGGAAATCTTTGGTGAGAGCAAGGACAATGTGTTCTTACCCAGCTTGAGGGTTTTGAGCTTCTTACAAAAGAAGAGCTCATCTGGGAGATTTTCAATCTTGTTGCAGGTGACAGAGAAGTACAGGAGACTCTGTAGAACACCGATTTCTGGTGGAATGAAGCGGATGTCGTTGTTGGACAAGTCCAGGTAGCGCAGCTTGTTGCATAAGAATAGGTGTGAGGGCAATATCTCAATCTTGTTGTTGCTGAAATAGAGGCGTTCCAGGCTGCCAAGCTTTTTTATATGTTCAGGGATATAGGCGATGCTGTTGTACCACAACTTGAGACAAGTGAGCTTGCGGAGATGCTGAAAGCTGAGAATCTCCTCTATGGATCGCAGGTTGTTCTCCTTCAGGTCCAGCTCCTGTAGGTTTGTAAGGCTGAAGACTGCATGTGGAATGCGCTCCAGATCACAGTGCACCAGCTCCAGCTCTGTCAGATTTACCATCTTTTTCAGGTTATTGAGCATAACTAGCTTGGTGCCATCATTGTAGATATACAGCCGCTGCAGATGGCTGGACAGGTCCACGATGGACTGGGGGATTTTGATGAAGTTGCTCTTGAGGAAGAGAGTCTTCAGAGACTTAAGCTCTCGCAGTGACTCCAGGGTGATATTCTTAGAGGCATCAGGACTTAGTGATCCAATGAGGTAGAGCTCCTCTAGGTTGCGCAGGCCGTACAGCCAATGTGGCAGCTCCTTGCTGTCGTCAAATTTTACTCTAAGCACTTTCAGGTTCTCTTTCAGAAAGGAGGTGGCTGCTGTGTGCACCTTAAGGCAGCATTGATACAGGGACAGCTCCTGGAGGTCCTCAAGCTTTGCTATGGAGGCAGGGATGGTGACATTGTTAATGATCTCCAGCTTCAGGGACTGAAGCTCTGTCACTTCAAAGATGGTGTCTGGTAGCCCAGAGAGCATAAACAGCTGAAGCTCAAGTCGGTTATTGGCATTTGTCTGCAGTCTCTGACGCAGCTTCTCTGCTGTCCACTCGTGGTTGAGATTGAGCTGTTTCAGTTTGTTTTCACTGACCTCAGACAGGAACACAGCAAATCTCTTGGAGTAAAGCGGGTCATACTGGTCGATCATGTGCAGCATGAAGGCAAAGTCATTCTTCACATCTGGGATGTCATCAATACCGGTTTCCTGTCGCACATATTCAAATGAGTATTCTTTCAGTGAGCGGTAAAATAGCCAGTAGGAGGTGTAAAGGCACGTGAATCCGTAGACAACCACAAAGCACAGGTAACAATAAGACAGCTTGGAGAACAAATGAGCCATGGTGTGATTACAAGAGAAGTGTTTATAGCCTGTCATGTCCTGTATGTCCACATTACATTTTACTGTGATCTGTACTTCAGACACAAGAGCACTGTTGTATGCAATAATAAGGAGAAATTTAAGCACCTTGAGCACAGTCTGGCGAACATACATAATATAGAGTATGTCTCCCTCTTCAACGTGAAGGCGGAACTTCTTTACCTTTTCAAACAGTGCTTTGGCTTGTTCTCCCTCTTTCTTATCAAGGGCACTTGCTGTTGGCTTGTCTATTACAATCTTTTCTGGGATTGACTTGAGGGACTGGGTCTTCTCTAGGTCACCCTCCGCAGCAGACACGTTAAGGTTAGGCCTGCTGGCATTGTTCTTTTTGTTGTCCTTCTCCTCTGGGTTTTCCCCAGACACCTCCGACAGGGCTCGTGTGGTCCAGGGGGAGTCAAAGCATTTGCCCAGTATGGAGATGAAATGCTCTATTTTAGAACTGGAGCCTGGGAACTTGAACCAGAAGTTGCTACACACCATGAATATAAGAGTGTGTATGAGGACCAGGTAAGGGAAGTACTTAGCATACCAGTGCAGAGCCTTCTCATAACACATCTGATTGATGAAACTGTACTGCTGAAGGTCCAGGTTGGTCTTTAAGCCCTTCATTTCTTTTGGCACAGGTGAGACATTGTTGGGGGACGATATAGGGGGCTCCATCTGAGGCTCAGTTTCATTTGGCGAAAGCATTGTTTGGTTTGGCAAGGGCATTCTCTGTGGAAGGCAGATGATCTTGTCTTGCATGACCTAAAACAAATGAAAAACAAAGAAAAATGATTAGAGAACAGCAACCTAGAACCCTGGTTTATTCAGGCACTTGAGGTGACAATACCACATGATGACATCAGCAGATTACAGAGGGATGACACCACTACTGGGTCCACACAAATATTAATACATATCCCGGACGTTATTGAACTGGTGGGTTCATTCTTTAAAATTGCCACTCACAAATCGCCACTCATACAATGCCTATGGCAAAATGGGCAGGGATTTTAAAGTGGGGTCAGGAAGAACAGTACTCTATACCCTAAAGCCAGTGGTAATATGAACAACCATGAGTAATACAGCATCTTTCTCACTAGCCTATGACATCAGCAGTAGGACTGTGACTCAAACAGGAAATTAGCAATTCATGCTCTAGCTGCCACAAACACAAGAGGGAGACATATACATACTCACTCAAATGCCTTACTGCAACATGATACTGTATGCTATGATTGGAATTATTTTTTTTACTTAGGTTTTTCAATTGCTATTATACTGTAGAGTTGTGATTCAGAGCTATGTGATGTATTTCTAATGAGCTATTATTGATCTTGTACTGTATCTGCTTTTTGACTAAATCAAAGTATTTTCTCCTGCTTCCTGAAGTTTTTTTTGTCATTCACTGAATTAATTGGCATGTGGTTTCCTTGGAAGAGTAGGTTCAGTATGGAAAACTTCAACAAAAAAAGAAGCCACAATCAGCTGGAAGAGGGGGAGAGGGTTATGCTTCAGCACAATGCAGAAGAAAGGCAAAGTTAGATTTGCTGAGTGGAGACAAGATCAGCAGAATTCCACACACTGTGGCTCTCTCTCTCTCTCTCTCTCTCTCTCTCTCTCTCTCTCTCTCTCTCTTTCTACTGACTCTACATGCAGCACACTTGAAACTATTCACTGGCTTCTCCATGCACACGGCAACTTGGCAGGGCCAGTGTTTACCCCTACCACTCTAAACTGAGATGAAGCTCTATTATGCCAGGAAATGTATTAATTAAGACAATAATGCTTGCTTTGACAAGGCTGTAGCTTATGTAAACTCCAGAGAGTCGTAACATGGGTAAAGTTTTGAATTGCCCACTCTATTTACAAACTGTGGAGGAAAACTAAACAGTTTTACTCCTGTAGAGATCTCTCATGGGACCACTGGGGGGGATATTCCCACCCAAATAAAGACTTCCTGTCAATGATGTTTGGTTTTTCTAAAAAATAATTGGTATCATCTCCAGGATTTATAATGAGGAGAAGAGCAGAAGGAGGTTAAGCTCCACCTTTTTCCAGCTGGCCAGAGCCGTAAAGTGACAGGCCACTGGCCTTTGGAATCATGTGTTTATGAAGAGGGGTTGGGCGGGGGGGGGGTAATGTCTGGTGCGGACTGCAGGAATTTGTCCCCCTTTCGGTTGGTAAACTCCCACTAAACTAAGCAGCTTGCATGGCCCAACACTGAGCTGTTTGTGATGGCAGAACTGCGGAGCTGTATCCTTGCTTCTCACGTTTTCCATTTATTTCAATCTCCTACAATCAGCAACTTGATGAATGTTATTCAACATAAATCTAATTCTACTAAGGAAGACATTGTGTGGTGTAGTAGTGATACTGACCTGGAGGGTGCATCCAAACACGCCAATCATGAGCATGACCACAGAGAGGTAGTCTGTGAACACATCCCACCATGGCTTCAGCACTCGAAACGCTGGCTGCTGCTCAGAAAACTGTCGGAACTCTGTCACAGGAATCATGACTCCTGTAAGGACAGGGATGGCATTTAGGGGCTACAATTACATCACACTGCACTGTTTCCATAATGTTTACCACCATCTTTAGGAACTATCAGGAACTGTCAAAATAGAATTCTGTGAATCCAAATATGGCTATGTTTGCATTAGATTAAACTAGGATACATTAGGCCTTTCACTGCAATCGGTCTCAAGATTTTTACATAATAATTGCAAATTGTCATATTCAAAAATGAGATTTGAATCCTTTGTTGCTTTCAATTTTCTCATTCCCTGCTAGAGAATACACAAAGCATTTAATGCATCAATAAAGCAAGCGTATGATGAAGCCTCCGTTTTTTGGCAGTTTATCTAATTCACAATATCATGGCTCACAAATATGAAACAAGCCTTTAAGAAGTATAACCAAAATGTAACAGAGTCTAAAGCAAAATAATGTAGGGAGCCATGCCAGTAGCATCATAGCAATATACATGTCTGTCATGTCTATGGTAACTCGTCACTTAATATTAGACGCTGCCCCTCTCTCTCACTCTGTCTCTCTTGTCACCTTTAACAATCTGCCTACTATGGGTATCCAGTTTCCATTGTCTGTACTTTGTCCAAATGATGAATCCTATTTCAGTTGCCTGTACTTTAGCAAATAAGGAAACAAGTATATTGTGCATTACCCATTTGTGGATAAACAGCTGTAATTATTTGTTTTCTTTATTGTGGTCGTGATGTCCTCTTTAGACCTGTTCACCTGTTTTATGTGAATATTATGTATTCATCGCACTCTTTAACTCTTACTTTCACTTATACTTTCCACTACAACTACGTCTTAAGAATAGAATCACTTTAAAAAACACACAAAAAACTGTTCTTTAAATCAATAATAATATTTAATTATAATAATTTGACCTCATGTGGTTCTTTAAGATAATTTGACAGGGTTTTGACAGTGTCTATCACTTTTATGTAACTCTTAATTACAGTGTGTGGTGAAAAACTAAATGTGCAGTGAACACTCAAAAATACCATGTCAAAGGAGTACTATAGAAATATATTTAGACTTTACAATAACACAGCTGCCCTAGTTTAAATAGACCACCACACAAACAATTAGGACTAACAACTGTTGGGCCAGACAGATTCTGGTTTTATTGAGAAAAACCCATATGGTTTCAGCTCTCCTGTAGGAATTGAACACATCACTTCCTTAAGCTGTTGAATTTCATGGAAAAAGTGTATGTACCATGGCAGGAAGGATGGAGAACACCACAGAGGGATGTTTAGACAATAGACTAATAACTTCAGATGTCTATGAAGTCTTTGGTGTTGTGTTTAGCATTACACACTCTGTATTGGTACTGTACATATAAGAAATATACTGTACATAAATAGGGAAGAGTAGTTGTATGAGGGTATTATAGTTTATTAGTATGTAGCCTTTGATCATATTAAGAAAATGGTTGCTCCCCACCAGATGAGTCTTTGCTTTGTCACCAGTAAGCTGGCAAGGCCTTATCCTTGCCTCTTCCTGACAGGAAATGTTGCAGCTCTCAAACAGCCCAAAACAGACTATGCATGTCTCGATCACACCCAATCCCCAGGATACAAAATCCTGTCTAAGATGGGTTCATTAAGACCATGGAAAAACACAGCCAGAAATTAACATTCAGTCACATTGTATTGCATTGGCAGGATGGGCTAGGTGAATGAAAGGTCTTGAAAGAATCAATAATGGAACCCTGAAGCTATAGGTCTAGAAGTTGTTTTTGCTTTAGTGTACAATATATACCAATATATATTCAACCAAATGTATTCTTCAACCTTTTGAAAACTAGGCCGATTGGCTGCCCTTGTTCATACTATGTTAAATGTCACGGTATTTTCATCTCTTATATAAAGAAAACTGTGAAATGGTCTACATTATTAGACAGAATGTCAACAAGCTCAACGTCCTTATAAGGCATATAGGCCTACTGTAGTAATGCAATTGTTTTTGTTTTGTTTTCTTTCTTTTTTTGGGGGGGGGGGGGGGGGAGGTGACATCATTAACTAAACTTCTAATCAATTGTCGATAACATCATTAACCAAACTTCTACTCAATTCTACACCGCTTAAACATTTCTAGCCATTACACGAATAGGTCTAATATCACATTCATTTGAAAATATGTGGAAAACCATCCCGATTAGGCTACATGTACCACTGTCCAGAAGGCTCGTGTAACGTATGACAGGCAGATGTGAAAGTATTGAAACAATGTAGCATAAATAGCATGTTACTAACATGAAACAACGTAGCGAAATATTGCTATTGCTATTGCTAAGCAATTATTGTCCACAGCTCAAATTCCAAAAGCAATAGTCGGGAGTATGATTGCCTTACCCAAGCGCTGTCCGATAACCTATTCTATATCTTCTGTATAGCGATGAGATTTTAGGGCAGCGGCATGATGTCCTTGTGGTATAGTGCGTTCCCCCTATTCCCGTTATTTCTGCTAGTTGAATGTTCCTGCTGGTGAATCACAAAGACTGTAGTCGACTGACGCCGTCAGGGCGGGGACATGGGCAAACATTTCGGAAGGGAGATATTGTAAATTCATTCAATAAAACCATCAATGATAGATCCGGTGTATAAAAAACACATTTTTATTTTCACTCAGATAAAGCGTATTTGTAACAAACCACTATTCCACAGATCCTGTCCAAGTGCCACTGACACAAATAAAAATAGAGCCTGGTCATTTCCTCCCGTCATTCAGAGGACGGCAGGGAATCCTTCACAATAGCTTTCCTGAAGAGTGAAATATTCATTTTACAATACTTTCAAAAGTTGTGCATTAGTATAATGTGGAGGTAGGCTAGGGCCACAGTTAGAGAGCAATACTGCTACCCTATGCATTCAATTCAGCATGCAAATACTATAGCATTCCTTGTCAGGAAGATGAAAGATTAATGTGAAATCCCATTAATGGGCTTTACTGTAATGTTTATCAAATCAACAAATTACATTTGAACACATTTTTCAACACATGAAAAACTCAAACAATAAAATATGTGACAGAATTGTTTCTTTAACTGAATTGCTCAACAGAGGCTCAGTATACAGATTATTTTCAAATTGGTCAATCAACTGTATACTGTACAACAGTGTCAATTGGATTCTTAAGAGGATGTTCATTTTGAACAGTCACATGGAGTATGTCAGGCTGCTGTCTCCATGTCCAGTATTGCAAATTATTGGGTTACAGTTCAGAGGATTGCCTGCTCCCTCAGTCTCCAATTTGCCAGGGAACTCTTTATCTGACCTCTGGAAACCCTCCTTCACATTTGGGGGGAGAGAGTTGAGAAGACCCTCCTCAACCAGCAGTCCATTGGGCATCAGATTCTGGCACTCCTCTAGCTCTGCAGGCAAGCTCTTCAGCTGGTTCCCTCTCAGGTCAAGCAGTACCAGGTTTGTCAGTTCGCTCACCTGGTTGGGCACCACTGACAGACTGTTGTGGCTTAGCAACAGGGAATGCAATGTTTTGCACTGGAACAGACTCTCTGGAAGCTTTTCAATCTTGAGAGACATAAAAAGAAAGGTTTCAGGTCATATGATTATGATACACTTCAGTTCACTGTTCTGCTGTCTCTCATTGCATTCTGGAGTAATGCCATTTTTAGTTATGCAGGCTATTTAAAATGGTTGAACTTGGATTGTGTGTAAATAATCACAAAATGTCATACACACAAATGTTTTCTTTTCGGGAACATATAAAGTTCTGAAATTAATAGTACTTACATTATTTTTGGATACATTCAAGAGTTGGAGTCTCCTCAAGTCTTGTATTTCACTGGGAATGACAGCTATCTTGTTGTGACTGAGGTCCAGATGATAGAGTCTGCTGCACAGGAAAAGCTGTGAGGGTATACAACTGATATAATTATGACAGAGGTGAAGTTGCTCCAGATTTTCAAGAACTCCGATGTGGACTGGGATGTAGGTGATACTGTTGCATTTCAGCTTCAGGGTAGAAAGCTTTGGAAGGTGTTGGAAACCTATGATTTCCTCAATAGTTTTGAGGTTGTTTCCTTTCAGGTCAATTTCTTGCAGGTTCTTCAGGCTGAAAATAGGACTTGGTATATGCTGAAGGTCACAGTTGAGCAGCTCTAAGCATGTGAGGTGTGACATCATTTTCAGACTCTGCAGGACAGCGAGTTGGGTGCCTTCATTGTCGATGAATAGCTTCTGTATTGAGGGTAGTGAATTAGTAATAACTTTAGGCATTGCAGTGATACTACACTTGAGGAATAAGACTTTCAGGTTCTTCAACTTGGGTAGGTTGTTGATGAAGGTTGTGTTGTCCTGAGATAACATATTCCCATAGAGATACAGTTCACTCAAGTTACGCAAACTGAAGATCCACCAGGGGGCTTGCTCCACGTCTGTGAATTTCATCCTTAGGATCCTCAGATTCTCAGAGAGAAACCCTAGTGCCATGAGGTCCACTGTTGCAGGAGAATGGTCCAGCCACAACTCCCTCAGATTTCTTAGCTGTGTGATCTTCTGTGGGAGCCTAGGGTCTGGGATCAGCTGCAGTTTGAGAACCTCAAGCTCCCTGATATCAAACACAGAATCTGGGATCCCACTGTGGAGCATAAGGTGGAGCTCTATCTGGTCCATTGTGTTGCGCACCAGCTTCTGAGCTAGCTTCTCCAAAGGCCACAGGTAGTTAAGATTGAGCTGCCTTAGTTTATTTTCACTAACCTCAGACAAGAACACTGCAAAACGTTTTGAGAACAGGGGGTTGTACTGGTCCAGTAGGTGGAGGATAAAGGCAAAGTCATTTTTGACGTCGGGAATGTCGCTGAAGCTGCTCTCCTCTCTGACTGAGTCAAATGAATATTCCCTGAGCGAGTTTCTGATCATCCACCAAAAACTGTACAGGCAAGTCAAGCCATAAACAATCATTAGAACAGTGTATACTAAGGAGAGGAGCCAGAAAATGGGGGCCAACGAGTGAACGCAGTGAAAAAACAGAAATGGCATCAATGCATGTGTTTCCACTACACAATTAACATCAAACAGGATATGTGAGGCGGCATAAGGGATATATGCCAAGGTGAACAAGAGAAACACAATTTTCATAACTATCTGCCTCATGTATAGGTGATAAATTATGTCTTTGTCCTCAACATGAACTTTAAGCTTCTTAACTTTTTCAAAAATGGCTTTGGCCTGCTCCCCTTCCTTTTTGTCAAGTACACTAAGAAGCTCTGTCCCCATTGGCCTCCTGCTATCGTTTGCTATCGATGTTGACGCTTGGGCATCAGGGCAACACATGCTCATAGAGGACTGAGCACCTCCTTGCTCTGCCACAGTCTCTGATAGTGCCCGGGTGGTCCAGGGAGAGTCGCAGCATTTGTGTAGTATGGAGACAAAGTGTATGAGCCTTGAGCTGGTGCTTGGGTACTTGAACCAAAAGTTGCTTATAATCACAAGGGCCAGCGTTTGTAACATTACAACATAGGGGAAGAACTTGGCAAACCAGTGGAGCTGTTGTTCATAGCACACAGCATCCACATAGGCATACTGTTGAAGGTCCAGCTTGAGGAGTGGGAAGTTGGATTTAGCAGCACTGGCATTCACTGAAGTGCTTCTATGGTTGAAACCCCCACAAAAGTAATTTGATGTAATTTGACAGGGGACACAGACGATCTTGCGAAGGGTAACCTGCAGGGTACCGCCCAGGGTGCCAATCATGAACATCAGGATGGAGAGGTAATGGCTGAAGACATCCCACCAAGGCTGAAGAACACAGTATAAGGACTGCCCCCTGGCAAAATCTTTCAACTCGCTCTCTGAGAACATTTTAGCTGCCTAAACGGAAATAGACACAGACAATCATAAGAGAGGAATGTATATAAACAGAAATTAACTCTAACTAGATAAATACAAATTAAGACCCTGACCCCCTAACACTTTTTAAAGTGGCAATCTGGGATTGGTACATCCATTTTTTGACTTTTAAATTAATCATACTGTATATTGATTCTTGAAGAATAGCCTCTAACTTACAAATGCTTCATGAGCTTAGTTAAACTGTCTTCCCCCATCAAAACCAAAAATATAATCTTATTTTACTCCATTGTTTGTAAACAATGTAATTGTACACACACTGTATAGCTATAAAACATGGTTAAAACTATCATTTGTATCTAACGGTATCTAAATACATATCATTTGTATCTAAATCCGTCTACGAATTTGAGAGTGGTTATTTCTCCAGCCCCATCCCTCAGCTGTTTAGACCACTTTGTTGTTTGAATCCCAGATTGCCACTTGAATCTATGCAAAAATATGATACAGACTCAAAATAATGTAGGCCTATGTATACTGTTGCACAGAAGCTTTATAATGTAAAAATGCCATTCAGTCTGACACAATGCAATTAACAGGTTCCATATGGTTGAACACCAGATGAAGCTGATGCAGACCTTTCTTTAGATAGCTAATAGTACAGTCACTCATCACACATACTGATCTGTGCCTCATCTTTTTCATGTTAGCAAGCTATTTCTATTGAAAGCTGTCAGATGCAGGAAATCTTACCATAGTGGTAAAATATGAATTAATTTTATGAACAACAACAGGTGTCAGGCAACGTTTGAGGTCAGGTTGGTGCTGCTCATTCATTAGCTAGCTAGTTAGCAACAAGTTAGCCATTGATTCATCTGGTCCTTAGCTTATCTAGCCAGCTAACAATCTTTGGTTAAAAGAAAATTATCTACCTTGAAGTTTTGTGACTCACTTTTAGAAGGATCTGTATGTGACGCCCTTAAAGCCCTTGACGCCTAAGATAGCCCGCTAGTTAACGACTAGTTAAACAAGACTTAGAAGGAAGAAAGCTAGCTAGCTTGCTAGCAACATCAACAGAAAAATTTGGGTTGACTTTAGTTGCTTAGTTCCTCTTTTTAGCGGTGGGGGGAGGGGATTTGTCAAGCAGATAAAATGAGTTGAATGTGTTTTTGTGGCTCAAATATTAAAGCTAGTCTTCCAGTATTTGGATCCAGTAATATTAAATAGGCCCTAGCTAATGGGCAGACTGATGTAAGGTTAACCTAAAACATCTTGTTTTTGTTTGAGAAATATTTTTCCAAATCATATTACAAGAAATATGAATGCTGCCAAATAATTCCCTGAAAATACTAGTGGCAGAGTATTTAAACTATACTACTACTAACTTTATAATCTCTTAGCCAAGTTCTAGTGTAGATAAATCAAGGGCCATTTGCTTTGTGAAAATGTCGAAATCACGTACATCCGTTTGTCCGTCCGTAGGTGACAATTCGTCAATTTATACTGAATACGAAAATACCGATAGGATATGTGCGTCAGTCCAGGCTAGCTCCTTCGCGGTCTTGTGTTGCATTCCATGCTCCACTGCACCGTAATCATGGGTATATAGCCAGATTTATCGAAATCTAGACCGACGTTGACACTTGAGATGTTTCTGTACATTATTCTATATCACACAATTGTAACATTCGCCTTAGACTCCAATGTTGTGTGTTTAGCCTTTTTGTCTCCCTCGCAGGTGCTGCTTAAGCAGGGCTGCAAAGCAGGGGGAGCGGAGACAGTGGAAGCCAAATCGTCTGATGGTGAAGTACTTGCATGCGTATATCTACACGTGCTTTGGCATTGATTGACCAATCGCCCTATCAGCTGAGCCGACCCTGTAATGTGTCGAACAGCCATAGCTTATGAGGAATGCTTGGGCATGAGCCTCCTTCCTCTCATCGCAAGATTCATTGACACTATACAAGACAAATTGACACTATCTTCAGACTGTCTTCCACACCAGGGCAGGACTGGGAAAATCATTCAGGCCGGGAAATATAGCGCGAAATATAGCCCCAGTCAGGCCACTTTTTTAAGCGTGGAGTCTGGGGGTCTCCCAACAGGAAGATTTTCGTTACAAAGACTTCATTTCCTGCATTCTGGTGAATTTTAGTGTATGTGAATCACAAACTAATGTTGTTTCATACCTCAGGAGTGCTTCCAGGTACCCTCTGGCCTTGACTCTGGCAACAGGTTTCATGGTCTCATCCTCCTCAATTTTCATCATGGTGATCACCACATCTGTGTAGAGTGCATGGTCAGGCTTTCCAAAGCATCCAAACACTTTCATCAAGGCATGGTCCTTGGCCCACCAGCGAGTTTCTCCAATTAAACCAAGCCGTCTGTGCCACTGGTTCCCTCTCATCACCTGCATGCGCTTGTTGGACTCCCTAGTGAACACAGCAATGTCGTTCAACAAAGAGTAAAGGGATGCACTTGCCACTACAACCCCAGTGGTGTCTGTAAGCACCAGATTCAGCACATGGGAGTAACACCAAGTGTGAACTTGGTCTGGGGTCTCTCCTGAGAACAATGCAGAGAAGCCCTTTTACTGTCCCTGCATGTTAGCAGCTCTGTCTGTTGAGTTCCCTACACAGTTCTTGATGTTAATGCCCACCTTCTCCAGGGTCTGTTTAAGGAGCTCCACAAAAAGGATGTTAAATCCTGCATGGTGTCTATTTTTTGGTGTCAAATTTATTATTTGCACTGAAAACATCACTGCCTCCTGAACTTCAGCAACAATCACATCTTGAATTAAGACCCTGATGACATCAATTACCTTGTTGACAGTTGTTTTGGAAAACAAAGCAACAAGGGACCCTCTTCCTGTACCTTTCCTCTCATGTTGCCTCTTACTCTTCTCGATGCTGTCATTTACATGCTCTTGGAGGCAGACATCAAATCGGCTGAGCAACAATATAATTTCCAGGAAATTGCCATAGTCTGAGGTTGGGTCGTCAAGGCTATATGCAGCTTCATGTACGTCTCCCTTGTAGCTAAGACCACACTTTCCAATTACTTTAAGTATGTCAATAATACGTTCCATAACCTGCCTCTTCTTCCTGACCTGCTCTCGATGTGCTGAGATTTGTTTTTCACTCAGGAGGCTACTGATGTCTGCTTTTTTAGCTCTGAGGAAATAGGCTTCTGCACTCTCTATGGGCCTTGCTTTGCTCATGCTCCTCTATTCTCTGATGGACATGTTTACATGCCTGCATGGCTCCTCTGGTGAATGCACTGTCACTGTCAGATTTTCTGAATGCAAGACACACTGAGCAGAATAGGGAGTGGTTTGCATCATTGTAGAACAGACACTTTCTGTTTGTGCCATCTTTTGAGTGGAACACTTTGTTTCTGTCACTGTCACTTTCACCTGTCACCATTGCGCTGGGTTCTAGACCCATCTCTCTCTCCAAAGGCTCCTGCCTAACTAGCACTACACTTGCACTGCTACTCTCTCCACCTATTCAAAGAACAGAGCAAGAGCACAATACCCTATTCAGTTTACTGATACACTACCCATCAAAAGTTAAAATACCAAACCAACACAAACATTAAATAATATAGACCTTTCAACAATACTGTCCGGGCCTGTTCCACATTAACATTCTCATGTAAATTAATAGGAGACAAGGAATCTCTTTTTGGGAGACAAGGAGAAGGAATCTCTTTTCAGAATCCTTTCATATCTGTTTTGTATAGCCTACCGATTATTTGTTTTGTTTTGTAGTGTATGTCAAATGCGTTTAATGTATCGTGTTTTGTTTAAAATGTACATTAAACTTAACTTGGTAGCCTAACGTTTTGCCGCGTCATTCCTTTGATCCAGCGAATAGACATGTCAGCCTACAGCTGCGCCGAGATCTGAGACTGACTGCGCTGATGGCTGTTTTAAGCGGAGAAATTGACATCAGAATACAAATGTGAAACTTAAAATGTTAACTACTGCATTGGGATTTATGAAAAGCCCCCTCAGACAGATCTACCGCCCCCCTCCTGGCTGTGTGCCGCTCAGCGCCCCCCCCCCCCCCCCCCCCCCCCCCTGCAACCTCAAAACGCCCCCTGGGGGGCGGTACCGCCCCCTTTGAGAAACACTGCTCTAAAGTAACGGGGTGTGTCGTCACTTCTGGGTCCACACAAATTTTCTCTGTCTGGATGAGGTTTACTCTCAAGCATGTACATTGCATTACATGCATTTATCGTCTGCATGTACTGAGATAAGCGACAACATAGATACACTTACACGTTTTTTATTGTATTTTTTTAACAATTATTTTAATTTTTATGTGGAGATCATTTTGTGGCTCTACCTTTAATGTAGGCGGGAAGTTAATAACATTTCATGTAAACATTGGCTGGAAGACTACCGACAATATTTGTCCATTCAGAATTCATTCATTCCGAACGCACATTCCGAAAGAACTGTTTATATGATGCCAAATTCAAGTGGCCTTTTGGACGTAATTGTTTATCTGTCCTAACATAATCAAAGTCGTTTATGACTTACGCAGTGGCCTTTTCTTCGCGTGTCCCACGGCACAAACGGCCAACCTGGTTTTCGGATTATTATTATTTGTTCTGCCAATTAGACAGACAAAAAAAAAAAATCATCCCACTCTTGATCAGTTGATCGAATAAAAACTGCTGGGAAAGAATTGTGCTACTGGTATGTATTTACCGATGAGGAATGGATGCAGAACCTTCGCATCACACGCTCGCCCTTTACGAAATTGTGCACGGTTATGGAAAGTGTTATGGCCAAGTTTACATGTCTAATATTAGCTAATATTCTTCTATCAAACGGTTTATCAAAGATATAACCAAGCATTCGGAAATACATTTCTTTCGGAAGAGTCACTCTATTCTGATTTAAGTGTTAACATGAGGGCGATTTATTCAGTACATTTGCTTAATTGGACTATTAACAGAATATTAGGCTGCATGTAAATGCAGTCACTGATTTTTGAATCGGTTACATCCCTGAATCTCAGAGTCTGATTTAGTGACACTATCTTTCAACTTGAGCAAAGCATTTTCGAGAAACTATTATGGGAGAAGTATGTTGGCGGTTAAGACTCTTCCGATTGGTCAGACTAAGGGGCAGGGATATTTTCTGTAGTGGAGAATCCGGCGTAGTCATGTTTTATGGTAATGTCGCCGAGCAAAAAAACAAAAATTGTAGTACTGTATCAGCTTTGCACACTGTTTAACTGTAACAAAAGGAGATTAGACTGGCTGGGATCAAGTTATTTCTTTGCACCACCGTTTTGCGTTGGTAAGATTAAAGATATCATTCCAGTGTGAAGACCTTAAATTATAAACTGCATGATGCGAGACTGAATTGATATTTGTCACAAAAAAAAACACTAACCCTATACTAGATGATCATGTCTTGGAAATGGTAATAGGCTTCGCCAAGTGTCAAAGGCAGATTGCCCTCTGCAGTACCCTTGATCAGGGATTGGTTTTGAATTGCACAATACTATTATGAAAAATACTATAAATCTGATCTGTTTTGCAGTAATGAACATCACACATCAAGCCCTCAGAAGCTACAGTTCTGCATGTCGTCTGATAACTATCAATTGCACCAGAAAGTTTTCATCCTCACAAGTAAGTTTGTTTACATTACACCTACTACCTTTTGACACACAACATTTTCCTGTCTTAATGTTGATTCCTCATTGTTTCAGCTTGTTATGGCATCATCACGGCATACAAATTCCAAAAGGATAGAGGGGCTGGATAAGAATGTTTGGTAAGTTGAGGTGGGAATATTGGAAAGTTGTCATGGACTATAGAGATAGTCACTGTACCTTCCATCTATCTTGTTGTCTTGATTTCAGGGTGGCCTTCTCCTCGGTGGCAGCCGACCCCTCAATTGTCAACCTGGGCCAAGGGTTCCCAGATATCCCTCCCCCAGCTTACATCAAGGAGGGCCTAGCCAATGCTGCATTAGTGGACAGGATGAACCAGTACACAAGAGGCTTTGTAAGACTGCTTGAATCATCCTCTTTTTATGCATATGATGTTTAATGATATACTTTGCCAGGCTCATCGCTGGAGACATTTATGGATTACTCTGGAACCATACTGTCCTTTAATGTGTTACAGTCTGGATCACTGTACATCTATCCTGTGGGTATTATGAATGTCACATACTGTTGTTTGAATGTTTTTAACACACTACTGTTCAGTTTACAGAACTGCTAAACCAAATAGGTGTTAGCATTAGACTTTCTCTGACCATGATGTTTTTTGATTGCCACTGATATTTGTATTCCTTTTAATTTCTAACAGGGTCATCCATCTCTGGTGAAGGCTCTCTCTCAGGTTTATGGTAAAGTCTATGGCCACCAGATTGATCCTTTCAACGAGATACTGGTCACAGTGGGGGGATATGGATCCCTGTTCAGTACCATGCAGGGCCTGGTGGAGGAGGGTGATGAGGTGAGGGATTTTCCGTTATTAGCTGGGTCATGCAGGACTTTTTCATAAAGACAAATGCTATTAATCTCTTTCTATAGGTCATAATTATCGAACCCTTTTTCGACTGCTATGTACCCATGGTTAAAATGGCAGGGGCCAAGCCTGTCTTGATACCATTACGACTTGTAAGTATACTTCTATTCAACATATTAGATCTTTCATCACATAAGTTATGAGCGATTGTTGGGAAGAGATTTCGTAATTGCTGGAGTCTCTATCTTGTCTCTCTTACAAACATCTCAGAAGTCCAATAAGAAGACCAACGTTTCAAGTGCTGACTGGGTTCTTGACCAAGATGAGCTTGCTAGTAAGTTCAACTCCAAGACCAAGGCCATCATCATCAACACTCCAAACAACCCAATTGGGAAGGTAAGTGCACAAAAGTTCTCATGAAGTAGTGAAATTGAGTGGTTACTTTCTAGCCCTCATGGCAGAGAAACAGTATCTCCTCTAATGTGATCCGTGGTGGTATTCCTTTACTATATACAACTCCTAACAACCCACCCAGAATAGAGGCAATAAAATACCTGATCACACTGCCTTGTTCATGGTTTTCTGTTTTACCACAGATATTCACAAGGGATGAGCTGCAGAAGATTGCTGACCTCTGCATCAAACATGACACACTGTGCTTCAGTGATGAGGTGTATGAATGGCTGATCTACAAGGGACACCAACACATCAAAATAGGTACATTCTCAGGTTTTTGCCTGTGAACATCATACTCTATGATGCAATTGATGTGTTTTGTGTTGTGCAATGGTTGCTTGCTTTTCCTTGGCCTAAGGGTACCTTCTCCTCTTTCTCTTGGACAGCCACTCTACCTGGCATGTGGGACAGAACCATCACCATCAGCAGTGCAGGGAAGACCTTTAGTGTCACTGGTTGGAAGGTAAGGGATCTCTATTGACATGTTAAAGTCTCAGCTATGGCTGATGAAAGGTTGACAATGTATCCTATTTTATGAAATTGATGCTTTGTATTTCATATTTGGTAGCTTTCTTGTAAACATGTTTTGTAGGTCATCAGTGTGACAACAATGCAATTGTTCTGCATATAAATGCCAATAATCAATTGCATTCTTTTGTGTCAGCTTGGCTGGTCTATAGGACCCGAGCACTTGATAAGACACCTTCAGACTGTCATGCAGAACACCTTGTATACCTGCCCGACACCTCTACAGGTAAGGCTTGCCAGTCATAGAAGCTGGATTTACTCTCCCTGAAGCCTATTCAAGATTCCAAACAGTGAAGATACAGTGGACAAAACCAGGGCCTTGATAAAAAAAATACTAACATTTTTTGTAGGGGAAAAAATCTATATGTAGATGTAGTAGTGGTGATCTCAATCATAATCACAGCACTTATAATACGTACAGCTTTCTTATTACCTCATTCAGAAGCAGGGTGCTTGTTTCAGCATTCAGCCTGTGGCCTGTGTTTCTGCAGGAGGCCGTAGCACAAGGCATGCTTCGGGACTATGAGGTCATGGGTCAGCCGGAGTGCTACTTCTCCTCACTGGCCATGGAGCTAGAAGGGAAGAGGGACCGAATGGCTGCCATCCTGCAGGCGGCTGGCATGTCCCCCATCATGCCAGAGGGAGGCTACTTCATGATCGTGGATGTGACTGCCCTCAGTGAGTTAACCACTGTTTTTCCTCATGAATACTGAATTCAAGGTGCAATGCCTCATAAGATCACTGTCTGCATATAACTGGTTTATTTGTCTTGGGCAACTAGTAGCTATTGATAGTTCCTCTCAGCATAAGATAACATGTAATACATGGAGGATCATAAGTGTTGCAGATTTATACAAGCCTTTAAGTGATTCTGATTTCTCACAAATCAAGAACTCCTGTTGATCGACTAATTACTAAACCATAGTGTTACCCTATATTTTCCTTCATGCTAGATAAGGACCTGTCACATATGGGAGATGATGAGACATATGACTACAAGTTTGTGAAGTGGATGATTAAGGAGAAGGTAAGTCGAATGAAGACCGGCAGATTGGTACTGGCTGTGGTAACCATCGGTCTTGAGAACATTTGAACACATATACAGAGTAACTGCTGTAAGTCTGTCAACATAGTAAGACCAGATATTACGAGATCCAGAGGGAGATTAATAGCCCTCATTTTAACTTACATAGTTAAAATGTTAGTCTGTTGCCATTAGTTGTTCGTCTACACTACAGTATTTGTTTTACTGTTTTTGTTATAGAAACTGGCAGCCATTCCAGTCACAGCATTCTGTGGAGATGCATCCAAGAAGCAGTTTGAGAAGTACATCCGCCTATGCTTCATCAAGGTAAACTCATAACTGTTAGTCGATGAGCTCTCAATATGTTGAGAGTGTGTTGCCACAGCCAATGTTTAAATGCTGGCTTTGGATTTGTGTCAGTAGAAGGTCATTCAAAGAAGATCACGGAGGGGGCTGAGACAGCTCAGTCAGGGGCTGAAGGTAGTGTTAGAGGGGTTAGTAAAAGGAGCAAAGGACAATAAGTGAGGTCTGGTCAGTGATCCAGGTAAAGAAAATCAATTTAATTCAGTTGGCGTACTGGGAGCTTCACATACACGATGTTCCGCTCAACTTAACAATACAAGCACTAACCTTTTATACTCCATTCTTACAAATGTCCTCCTTAAGAGAGGAATCATTATCAGCCTATCATGATTAAACACACAGTGCACATTTAGGTGAAAGTTACAGCACACAAACTTCAGGGCTGATTCCCCAAATACTGTATGACTGCTGCAACTAGGTGAATAGGTGAGCCCGGGGCTTCTGTCGTCACTTCTGTCGTCTACAACCCAGCAAAACAGGTTACATCTCTAAAGGAGTTTCTCTTCTTAAGACACTTAGTATGCTGTACTCAAAAGCACATATTATCACTCTCCACACTCTATAGGCTTGTTACCAAAGGTTAAAGTAGTTTATTTATGTTTGAATAGACTTTTACACAAAGAGGTGTCATGAAATAGGAATAGGAAAGCCTCAATTAATTTGTGGCTTTGTGTTTTTTCTCTCTGTAGCAAGACAGCACTCTTGATGCTGCAGAGGCTATCCTGAAGAACTGGAACAAAGATGGTCCTGTTTGATGCTGTAGTGTGCTTCAGGCTCCTTTTTCTCTGTCTACACACCAAGTATATTTTTAAGAATTATGGCACTGCCCCCATGAAACACTGCAAAATGGAATTGTACTGTAGATGCATTTGGTGGACACAGTCATTTAACATTGTTAATCTTTATTTTAAATTGTTTAATTTAAATCTTTATTTTTTTTCCTTCCTAACATAAGATTCTGTTTGTATGTTCGATGCACTGTATACTGTATGTCTAGTCACATTAAACTGTACACTTTATTAGGTACACCTTGCTAGTACCGGGTTGGACCCCCTTTTGCCTTCAGAACTGCCTTAATTCTTTGTGGCATAGATTCAACAAGGTGCTGGAAACATTCCTCAGAGATTTTGGTCCATATTGACATGATCGCATCACGCAGTTGCTGCAGATTTGTCGGCTACACATCCATGATGCGAATCTCCCGTTCCACCACATCCCAAAGGTGCTCTATTGGATTGAGATCTGGTGACTGTGGAGGCCATTGGAGTACAGTGAACTCATTGTCATGTTCAAGAAACCAGTTTGAGATGATGTGAGCTTTGTGACATGGCGCGTTATCCTGCTGGAAGTAGCCATCAGAAGATGGGTACACTGTGGTCATAAAGGGATGGACATGGTCAGCAACAATACTCAGGTAGGCAGTGGCGTTTAAACGATGCTGAATTGGTACTAAGGGGCCCAAAGTGTCCCAAGAAAATGTCCCCGACACCATTACACCACCACCACCAACCTTTGAGTTACTGTTGCCTTTCTATCATCTCGAACCAGTTTGGCCGTTCTCCTCTGACCTCTGGCATCAACAAGGCATTTTCGCCCAGAGAACTGCCGCTCACTGGATATTTTCTCTTTTTCGGACCATTCTCTGTAAACCCTAGAGATGGTTGTGTGTGAAAATCCCAGTAGATCAGCAGTTTCTGAAATACTCAGACCAGCCCGTCTGGCACCAACAACCATGCCACGTTCAAAGTCACTTAAATCACCTTTCTTCCCCATTCTGATGCTCGGTTTGAACTTCAGCAGGTCGTCTTGACCATGTCTACATGCCTAAATGCATTGAGTTGCTGCCATGCGATTGGCTGATGAGATATTTGCATTAACAAGCAGTTGAACAGGTGTACCTAATAAAGTGGTCGGCGAGTGTATGTACCCTGTCACATTATTGTCGAAATCCATTTGTCTGTGTGTTTAGTTGTGTGTACAAGTTTCTAACACTAGGGGTCAATATAGATACTCATTAGAAAACACTTGGTCATATTTTAAGTGTGCCCAAACTGAAAAGAGACCCATCGCAGTCATGCCATTTACAGTTCTGTTTCCTGTTAAGTTAGGCCTATGACAGGGGAAGACATGATTTTATATAAAAGCTAATAGGAAACATATGTAATCTGTTCATATATGGAGGTCTGGAATGTATATTGTACACGAAAGGAAGGTCAGTCTACAAAGATATTTACATGAGAGATCTGTATCATTTCAAAATGACCAATCTTCTGTGATCAGGACTGAACAATATATCTGCAGTATGATGAGAGACTGAGATGGTTATGATTTAAATAATGATCTGATGAGGATGCATCAACATTAAGAGGTTCCTTGTTGGCTTTGTGTAAACCATAACTTGTGTCTCAGGCAGCAGATACACTCAAGCATCTCAAAGTTTACACTGGAGCTGAAAGGACCCCCAGACTCTCCCGTCAACCCTCACCACCTAATTTCAGTCCTTTCTATCAGTTTATCTGTGTGGCACAAATTCCTGCCACCTCTCCTGTGTCTTCCTCCCTCCGGATAGAGGAGAGGCCTATCTTGAATGATCCCAGAAGGACCCACATAAAGGTGGAGAGTCCCACTGGCTTATTTCCGTGGCTTCCTTTTCCTCTTCCTGTCTAGAAATCTGTCCTGTGTCCTGAATTTCCCCTGGAGGCAGTTTGGCCTACATTTCCCTGCTGGTCGGTGAGGGGTCGGACGGCCAAAGTGAACTTACCCAACTGTCATTCTGGGCTAAATATTTGCTAAATAATAAAGACACCTCTTCTCCCCAATCAGGGCTGTAAACTATATTAGACTAAATGTATTCTGACTTTCTGATGAGAAATATATACATTAATCTGTGGTGCATTGAAAACCTTTGAGTTTGGAGCTTTTTAATGAGTAAATATTAATAAAACATGAAGAGTATGGTCGATCTGAATCTCTGATAATTTGTACGGATTCCTGTTTATAGGCTACTGTTACATACATGATGCTGAATTCACTAAATGTACTTAAATGTACTTAATCCACACCTCTGATGAATCAGTAGATTAATCAACTAATGAGAAAACATGTATAAATTAATTATTTCATTCGACAGGCAGTCCTAATCCTAATATCTATTGGGTAAGGGGAAATGGGCATTGTCCCTTACTAATTTCATTGTAAAATAAGCCTCAAATGTTTTGCAAACCCATACCCCTACCTAGCCTCTACTTTTATGTCTTTGATGAAACAGTTGTATGGAGATACCCTACACTCCTTTAACTGCCATAGATTTATGTTTCGCATGGCTTGTTTTTGGCCTGTCAAACACACCCTCTTAAGAGTCGACAGACCTGTTAGACAGGATGCACAGCCTCTTCCCTTTTTTCAGCAGTAGGAGTGTCATCCTGTCGCTCTTGTTGGGTTACCATAAAAAGATTATAAGAGTATACCTGTACACTAATCCCTTTTTGAGAGCAGATGTTTTTCAACACAAATCTGCCATACTCTAAAACCAATGAGGAAGCCTGTACACAACACACTTAAACTTATAAAAAAAAACATATAAATTGAATATCAAGTATTTCATGTTTATATGTGGTTGATCACTCTTCTTGAGCCTGCACTGTGTGAGTCAGTCCGTAGGGTAACACATCTGCTTTGGCTGAAACGTCAGGGTGGTTTGTCAGGTTTGACCAGTGAGACTGGTTCTGTTTTTCTGTGAGTGTTCATTATCAAGTCCCTGGGTGGCTACATGACCAGACTGAACCAACAGCCTCGCCCTAGCGTTATCCATCCTGTATGTTTGTGATGACAGATAAGAAGGGGACACCCCAACAAACTCTAATTGTATCCTCTCCCAAGTCACAGAAAGACAAAGACAGATTTTGCTTCAGTTATATGAAGAATGTATTTAATGAGTTGTGATGACGTTGAGATCAAATTTCCTCCAGAGCTAGCCACACAAAATAGTAATAACAGTTGTTTCAATTATCTAGCACAGACAAATCAGAAGACAATCTGGTTTAACTGACTGTTAATGGCCAAGCCCCAGAACATTTAAAACCTGTAAAACTGGAGTTCCCACACTGAATAGCTCAGTTGATACATCATGAACCATTTCTCACATTAACGGAACTGCTGGCAGTCCTTCCAAAGAGCCAGACTTTGAATGCCTTTATAAAATGACTACTAAAAATACAGCTTGCTTTGGCATGTCAGACGCCAACATATACAATTTGTTTTTATGAATATACATTTATACATTCCATTAGAGAAGTTCAGTATCGCTCTCAACATTGAGCTGCCCTCTTCATTTTCAGATACCTGTATCCAAACATCCTACAAAACATATGGCCATACTATACAGCAGATTCAAGATGCTAGTGTTCTTTTAAAAACAGTATAAAACTATAACTTCCTTTTTTTTCTCAATATTACAATACATGATGGATGTCATTGGGGATTACCATTAGGGAGGGTGAGAAAGATGAAACCATCTAAGAGTAAACATTAATTGGAGTAAACACCTGGAGATTTTACCAAATTCAAGTTCTCCAATCAATATATATTCTTGGCCAAGTGTTTTCGGTCAAATCCAAGTAGTTTGAGAAGAATCAACATTTGGCAACTGGCTTTGGTAGGTTTTCAGTGATGGTAACTGCTAAGAGCCCTTAATTTGTTACACCAAAGTGTTTAAGGCAGCATAAAATAAATACATAGATAAAAAGCTAGTACTCTGGTAAAACAGTTACAATGGAGATACTGACTGCAACAAGTTTCTTATAATTCATATTTTGTAAGCCAGAGTTTCATAAAGTGATAGGCACAATTTACGCCATCAACTTGATTCATCATTTTATCCATGTTTTGCTCAGAAAATGGGTAAAAGAGCTGACATGGATCTAGATGAGCAGAGAAATCAAGTTATATGGTCTATTTAAAATATCATCCCAGTGCTCCGACAAGACAAAATAGATACCAGAGGAGGCTACCTTAATCTGTCTAAAATTTACAGTTAAAAAGACTACAGTTTTTGAAGAAAAAAAAATAACTTCATAAAAATGCCAATCCCTTACATGGCACAGACAGCAACAAAGTGCAACCAAAGGGAGTAGTGTGTTGTTGCAGCTGCTGGCCTCTGTTGCTGTGTTGCAGTTCACAGTGTTGGGAGGGTAAAGTGTTGTGTAGCAGGAGGCTAACACCAGTCAGCGATATAGTCAAAGTCACCAAACATTTCCTGTTCCCTCTCTTTCAGGACCCTGGGCTCCCGGGGAGGAGTCAGGATTGGTGCTTCTGAGGTGAACTCGTCATCAAAGTTGCTGACATCCTCCCTGCCCTTGATGATGGGAAGAAAAGGTGGCCGCACCTTCTTGGCCAGCAGACCTTCCCAGTCCATGTTCTGACAAGGAAATACATGAGACAATAGATCATTAAGAGAGATACAATAACCTTTCACTGATTGATATTGCAATTATAAATACATGGGGACCTACTCTGAAGAAGGGATGTTTTTTCACTTCCTCTGCGTCTCGCTCTCCTGCCCCAAGGCGTCTCTCTGGATTTCTTCTCAAAAGCTGGGGATTAGAAGAGCTGAATAAGTTCCAAAGGATATGCATTCAAATTATGTTCCATAGTCTTTACAAGCTAATAGACGAAAATACATTCCGAGGTGCAAATCAAGCTATTTTCACAGCAAACCGCACCCTTCTCATGATGGAGATAGCTTCTGTAGAGAGGAATCTTGGGTAGCGAACTTCATCATTTACGATGCTGTCGAACACCTCCTCTTCATCATCTCCAGGGAATGGGGACTGTGGTCACAAGAACACAAACAGACAACATTGCTATGACAGGTTTAATCAAATTCAAGCCACACACTGAGTGGGGACAGAGAATAATTTGGGCAGTATCTTTCAAAGACAGAGGAAAGGTGCTAATGCTAACCACTCACCTCCCCCACCAGCATCTCAAAGATGAGCACACCAAGGCCCCACCAGTCCACTGCACGTGTGTATGACGTCTCTGTCAGCACTTCAGGGGCCAGGAACTCTGGTGTGCCACAGAATGTACTGGTACGGTCCCTGAACCCCATATCTACAGGAGACAGAACATTAACCATACACAGACAGACAATAGGGTAAGTTATTAGAGACACAGAGCTTCACTTGTGTTGGAGTACATCCATAGTGCCTAAAACAAAATTAAACAGTTTCTTCACCCACCTTCTTTACAAAGACCAAAGTCTGCGATCTTCACATAGCCCTCTGTGTCTAGCAACAAATTATCCAGCTTCAGGTCTCTGGAGAGGACATTCAGAGAATGTTAAAGGGACACGTTAGTGAATACTGTATCTTTGTACCAGAATCAACAATCTACCATGGTAACACAGGGAGCTGTCAGGAGCTCTGAATGTGTGAGCATACCTGTACACTATTTTATGGTCATGAAGGTACTGTAGTCCCAAAACCACACACGCAGCATAGAAACTGATGGAGAGAGGAAATTAAACAGTCACAGAAATATGCAGCACAAGAATAAAATAATCACATTTCCAAGATCGAAAGAATTCCAAAAGCACTGTACGTACAACAAAAATAAAACAAATATCCATTTGCCTAAACAAACACAGCCTACAAACCCAAATAACAATAACAGATCCTTTTTTAGGAATTACTCCATTGCTTTGCTATGAAATTCGACATGAGGATGAGAAAAGATGTAGACACTCACACGGCCCGCGTCTCATTAAATACATCTGCATGTATGTGCATCATGAGGTCTCCACCTGCCGCATACTCCATGACAAAGCACACATGTTCCTTGGTCTGAAAGCAGGCAAAGAGGTTGACCAGGAACGGATGGCGGACACTGTTCACCGTCTCGAAGATCCTTTTCTCACACATGAGGCTGAGGGCAGGACAGTGGACAATCATTTAAACACAACTACTCTACTACTAAAAACACCACAAATGAAATCATAGTCATATTTCCAAGTTATCGTTTGACTTCCCAATTTCTAAGCACTTTCAGTGCTTCAGGGACCACCTACATTGAATTAAAGGCATAAGTGGGCCTATGCAGTTGGAAATGGACTTAACGTGACTGCACCTACCTGTCCACCTCATCACGTGCTACAATGTCCCCTTTCTTCAAGGCTTTGATGGCAAACATTTCACCAGTGCTTTTGTATTCAGCCAGTAGCACCTGTTGATCAGAGAGGAGAGATTGGTTCTTGTGAGCAGATGAAGTCAATGGAAACTTGCTATAGCTGTTCACAGTGAAGTAAGAATATGTGTAAGGTTCAGCCTGCGCTTACCTTTCCAAAGTGTCCTCGGCCCAGAACTGCCACACATTTAAAGTCTTTGAGATTGAACTGGAACTCCTCTTCCCTAAATCCAGAGAAAATGTCTGTTCAGTAACCATACAACTAGGTACTCTATATGACCTAATGAATTCCATATTAGTCATGCCAATCACCTCAAAGTTACGACCAAGACTTCTTAAGGATAGGAAAACATCTTAAGGAGAGAGAGATTGTGATGATTGTCCCTAACAAGACATTATCGGGAGAGTGAGATACCTTGTTTCTGTTTCAGTCTGTTGGACAGCTATCAGCTCATGGTCTGACTGCTGCTCCACAAGGCTGTTGAGATCTGGTTTGACCCCCATGCTGTTCCTGCTGTCATTCAGGAAGTCAAATGTACTCAAGGCATCCTGGGGAAAAATACAAAACAAGTTTAAAGAAAGAAACTCTAAAGTTTATAGAACATGTACAGGCAGTACTTCATATTTACAATTGAATAATTTATCAAACACTCTTCTCAACATTAAGTGCACTCAAATGAGAGGCCTGTAAAAACAGCAAGCATAAAGTAACAATTGTCAGTAAAACTCTGATATACTGTAGGCGTTAAAATCTGTCTCCATTGTAAACAACAGCAAAATCATGCCTTCAAATCTGGTGATGGCATAAAATGGGTTGCATTTATATCTACCTGCACTTCTTGTCCATCTCCAATTTTGTTTTCCAATATGGGCCCTCCAAACTCCAAAGCCATAGCGTGGCGCTTTGAGTAATGGCTAAGCTCTTTCTCAAAGTCCAATGTGGTCACCGTAGGGTCACTGAGGAGAGAGGGATTTCAGGAGGAGATTGACAACATGCAGCTTTCATTTATTGCAACTTCTATAAACATTAAAAGGGGCAATCTGGGATTGGTACATCCATTTTATGACTTTTAAATTAATTATATATAACCATTGATTCTTGAAGAACAAAATCACAAGCTTAGTTCAATTGTCTTACCCCATCAGAACCCAAAATATAAGTTGTTTTACTGTATTGATGTAAACATTGTAAGTATGACTGAGAGGGTGGATGTGTGTGTGTGTGTGTGTGTGTGTGTGTGTGTGTGTACCTGGGGGAGGACATCTGGGTGACAGACTCAGGTCCAGTGTCAGGACCGTGCTCTGAGGCTAGCTCTGGGGGGACCTGAGGGCTGAAGGAGTTGTTGACAGAGGGGATGGCTCTCCTCACCAGTCGACCCCAGGTGGCTATGTTGATGTTCATCTGAGGAGCACGCAGGAATGTCTTACCTGGGCCACAGCAGGAGAGATGGTCACACACCACAGGCTATGTTAGTTATGTATACTGAATATGACAAACAAAGCTGAGATGTTATACAATCTGTAAAAACAAATACAATTGTGCTATAAAGACCTTGCTGTTTCGAGAAGATTTTTTTTTGCCTTTGGAGTCTCGGTCTCCTCTCAATAACTGGGTTGAAAAATGTAACCTGAGGAAAAAAATATAATAAGCACAGTAATTAACAAAACAGCATGAAGATGTTTTTGCAGGATTGAATGAAAACCTGACTGTGTGTTGGGGAAGTGGTAAGTACCTCTGCGAACAGGGTGCCCTGTGGCTCCAGGTAGAGGCACATGCCATGGCGTTGGTTGTCCAGGAAGTCCTCCAAACGTAAGAACTTGACAGCACACAGGGATCTCCAGTCCCTCCAGTAGACAGAGATCTCCAGCTCACGTGACTGTAGGAGACACACACCATGTCTCCATTAATAAGGCAAAACAGCAATCACTTACTTGAATAAAGCATTAATGTCAAAATGTCAAAAGCAAAAGAGGTATAAAATAGTATACGTTTGTTTTACTAACACTGTAAATTCACATGAAGCAAATAAAAGCTTCTGTAGCTTTACAATCTAAACACCACCAATAGGCGGTGGTTAGAAAAGCTGTATCTGTGGGGGAGGAGGAGCCAGTTTTTTCATATACGCTACTTTTTTTTTTTTTGTTGGCAATGTCAATTCTTGTACATTTTTTAAAACAACTTTAAACACGTTTTGTAGTTCATCAGGCAAATGGGGGGCATTACTAAATAGTAAACCAATCCAAAACTTGTGTTCCCGTCTCGTGACCTTGAGTCTGCCAATCAGGTTCTTTCCGACTGAGAGACAAGGAAGTAAACAGACACAGCGCAGAGAGACAAACCTTCGCTCAGCATATCACCATAACCATCATGAACTAATAAGTAAGTACAAAGTACTAAGATATAAATGCTGAGCAGAGAGATCATTAAAAGATACCTTATTAGGAATATGTACCCAAATTAGAGATGCCAACAAATGTTGTAGGCTTTCTATAAATAATTTAGACTCAAATACAAAAAAGCAGCTCATCCCTCACCAGGGATCGATGAACTTCACAATTTTGGGGTCCATGCCCTACAAGTAAGTTATGTCTGACTAAAACCAGACTCCTGAGCTGCAGGGGAAACTAAGAGGCGACTTAGTGACAGCCGTCCCTGGCATTCAGTGCTAGTTGCACAACTCCAGATTAGCAAGCAGCCCTCACGTTGCCTTGAGTGCTAATCGTTCAATGTAGGGAACAGCACACATCAAAGGTCAAGAGTAAGGTAAAGGATGCAACATGAGCACCCCTTTATTTGCAATGGGCTTTGAAAGTCATAGCAGATTTCAATACTTCTTAACTAAAATAACAATTAATAACAATACTTCTTTTCATGACAGCTGATAGCATCATGTTATGGCATTGTATCTGAAAGGGTATAACCTTTAAGAAGGAAACTCCCAGTGACCTACTTAGGCAAGCTCAGGTAGCTTAAAGAGTGATAGTAATCCAAATTAGCTAGAAGAATGTTGACAGTGGTAAACAATCCTTATGTGTTAAGTGGGATCTGTTGTTAGCTTTCATAATCACATTTCACCCACTATTGAAAGTTCATTGAAGAGGTTGATTGTGGGTTGTCGTGTACACTAGCATGTGAGAGCGCAGATGTGTGTGGTCGACGGTGGAAAAGTAGTGCTTGTGTGTAAGAGAATACATTTCGGAACTAGGGTGTGCGTGTGTTAGTGTGTGTGTGATTAAGATTACCCTGTCCAGTTCTAGTGTAAACTTCTGGTCCCAGGACTGGTTACTGACTGGCCTCCAGCTCGTCTGTCCCACTACAGTGTTGTCCAGCTTCAGCACGGCACTGATCTCATCTGTGGAGAGAGAAAAGTCTTATTTATCTGAACTGGTCATAACTCTGAAAACAGCCTGCTGAGATTCCTGTCACTGCTGGTAAAGCACTGGCAGGGAGGCTTCTATCACAGACATGGATACACTACACTCAAGAGAGTGGGTGGTGGAGAGACGGAGAAAACGTGTTGAAAAATGTTGAAATATCAGAACTGTGTGTGGCTAAAAAGAGATACGCTGTAAATCACATCTGGTGAAAGTTTAGCATGTTATGCCATGAAGACAAAACATACACAAGGACCAACACTTAACTGGACAAGTCGTCGGTTCTGGCTCCTTTGTTTTTGTTGGCCCTGCTCATGAAGGAAGAGCGGTTCTCACTGGGGCTCCAGCCAGGGAGGGAGGCGGAGGAGGTCTTACAGCGCCCTGGGACACTCTCTAGCAGGTCCTGACAGCCCATGAGCCTCACATCCAACGTTCCTGTAACACACACAACAAATGGAGTCAGGACCAGGACCTTCAGTCATGTGAGCTGTTGACTGGAAGGTCATATCTAAGGTACCTACCACTGCTGTTGTGTCCTTAACCCCAAGGCACTTAACCCCTAACTGGTCCAGGTGCGCTGACTATGGCTGACCCTGAGCTCTGAGCTCTAATCTCCCTGGGGGTGTACACATGTGTTGTCTCTGAATGTTATCACATTCCAACCGATTGATTGCATGGCAAATAAAGCATTGTTTGTGTATTTGTGTGTCCTAGGCATGAGTGATAAGAATAACATTATGGGGGGTTAAAGGAGGATCTTACCTGTCAGTGCAGCAGGCTTGGCCACTGTGCTGTACTGGTTTTGTGTATAGATCATGCTCTGTCGCGGGCTCAGAGGTGGGGACACCACCATGGCCAGCTCCTCCATGATGAGCACGCTCTTGGGGTGGTTTTTAGGGAGTTCACTGAGTCTCTGCTCCAGGGAGAATTTCAGAAGGTCCAACTTCTGACTGGACTCATTAAACCGGGCCTGAGCCTAGAAGATAAAGAACAAAGACAGGTCAACCCTAAAACATATTCTGACATAATAATACACTAGCTCAAGAGATAACTTAGACAACCCTGCGTGCTCTTAATCACATTCTACACTGACATATGATTGCAGCCTTTTGTTAGCCTGAGACTGAAATGTCCTTACTGCAACACACCATGAGCAAGGCCAACAATCAATGGACCTGCAACATGTTATTCTCCATCACTATGAGGACTTAGTAGGCTATAATACTGTACCCTGTGCTACTGTAGGTATGGAGTCTAAAAAGTCCATAGTGTAGTTATGTAAAGAGCTGGCCTCACCTCAGAGTGGGCCTTCTTCTCCGTCACCTTGCCAGAACCAAGCAGTTTCATAACGTTTTTGGCACCCTCTGCAACAGCAGACTCTATCCGGAGGTGATGCCGTAGCTCCTCTAGCCGCAAGTCCAGAGGGCTGACAATGGGCTTCACAGAGACTGTGGGGTGATAGTCAAACTAGTTACAAGCTAAGTACATCAAACTTTCTACTGATATAGTATATACATAAATAGCTCACATTGTCAAAATTGTTAAAATGGGCAGATCTTTACAAAGAGAAATGAATGCAAGTGAGAGAGAGATGTGTCTAACCCATACCATCATTATTCTCATAGTTCACATCGTTGCTTTGGCTAGATTTGAGAATCTGCATCCTGATGAACTCTATCTTTGTCTTGCTGTCCTGAAGCATCTGTTGGGCAGTCGCTAGCAGCTTTCGATCCTGCAGACGTAGGGAGAAAGAACATGCAGACTTTACCACTGTACACATGACCTAAAGTACAGCAGGTACATGGTACTTGTACTACAACATTCCCCATTACTCTTTTATAGAGAAATAGACAAGGTTACAACAAAGCAAAGTTTGAAGCATGGTCAACACTCTAACACAGAGAAGTGGCTCTAATGAATATAAACCTAAGTAAAGCAACATTTGAACAGGAAGCTAACTATATGAGGGAGAGAATATTGTAGCTTCCTATCACATTTACTCCTTATGGCCAAAGCTGTGTAGTAGCTGTGCAGGTGATTGATAAAGACATTCCTTTTAGGCTTCTAATATTGGCGCCGAGGCTGGTCTCAGACTATAGCTCACTCGTTTCCCATGCTCCTCAGAATCATCCATTGAGTGTTAGAGTAAGTAGATGCTTGGTTTTATCCCCCCCAACACAGATTGGTATATAAAAAAATCCTATAACTTAGTTTAACTGTATTGGTTTTAGAGCATTCAGGCATTCCATGACAACCCAAATGCCTGGCATCCAAAAGCCATACCCTAACACACACACGTGCGCACAAACACACACACACACACACACACAGTGGGTGGGGTAGAGCTACCTTTGAGGATCCGTTGGAGTACATCTGGATCATATTTTCAGCTCCTTGTTTCACTTTCAGCTCAATGTCATTCTGTTTCTTCAGGGCTGCTAATCTGCTGTTATTTGCGCACATCCGTGACACGCTGCTGGGGGTGTCTGGCGTGACCGGGTACTCTGAAACTACACAAACACAATAACAGGGTACAAACAAAGGTGAATAAAGAAATAACAAAAGACACAACTTTATTCCACAGGAGACACATTAAATATGTTCAAAATCCTTTTGTAGGGTTGTCATTCATGCCCACCACATAAACAGAGGGTAGCAAATGTGATAACGGGTTAGCCAAGTGATAAATTGTTTCATTTGGAGGAGTTGAGTAATATACTGTAGTTGATTGTCAATTTGACATAATGGAACATTACGTTCAGGCTTGTGCAGACAAGCTCTGTGTCATCAACAAACATAACAGGTTTCTGTGAGACTTTCCCAGGTGAAATGGAAAGTGTAGCACACAGTTGCATAAACAGAGAAACAATGAAACAGACTTGAGTGAATCACAAACCTAGGTACACATAAAAAGGGACATATGAAAAACAAACACTTTCTCTTTGGATCCTCAAGTGACCTCAGCCTCATCTAGTCATATTTGGCTAAATAAATACAACATATCCATACACTATATATGCCCAGATACCAAATCCTTTGCTCCTTTCCAGATTCCCTACAATGAAAAGCTCTCATAAAATACATTAGATATCATCCTCTCAGAGCCTCTGAGTACAAAACACACCCAATCCCTTTCATTCATTAATTTCCAGCCATGAGGTAAAGGTACCAGAGGAAGTGTTTGTGTTAAAAGGCCTCAGGTCTTTCAGATGTTACCTTCGGCAAAACAAGAGCAAATGAGACAGACTACACTCTCTTATGCGGAAAAGTAATGAGCTACTACCGCCAATCTAACTCAAGATATACAGTAAATTGCACAGTGTGTATGGAGAGCCAGTGTCTGTGCAATACACTTCAAGTCATAGGAGAGACTATGCTTCAGACTGTGTATACACTATATCAATCAGTCAATCATAACTCAGATTTGCGAGCTGAAAATGTAGCTATTTTCTTGATCTTCAAAAGACCTCCCTGAAATCTAAACACTTCCAACTTCCTGCCTGTAATCTGTAGGGGACAGCTCAAAAAGATGACAAAGACAAAAGATTAGGTTATTTTATCATCAACAAACAAGGGATGTTTGCTTGGTTGGGTCAAGGTTTTTCCTGCGGGAGGGCAACGGGCAATACAGTTCGACATAGGCTACAACATTAAGACAGTTTGTTTCTTATGCAATGATGATTGGGCTGGAGGAAGTTGGAGTTTAGGAGGGCTATATGTCCATGAGCAAAGTTTTTATCCAGACAAAATCCTGCATAGTCTGACTGTGTTAGAGATGGTGGGAAGGGATGTCTCATGTCTGCCTCATAAACAGTCCCCCCTGTCTTTATTCCCCCTCATTCTGTGAAAGGGTGCCTGCAAACAGCTTGCTCATTCTACCTATGTACTAGACACATGCACTTCCAAAGCAAAAATCCTCCCTGTGTGATACCATCGCCTTCCTAGAAAACACAGGTGAACATGCACTCATACACTTAAGTGAGTAAACACTGGGCAGTAGTCATTCACAAAGGCTTATGTGTGGATGGAAACACACAAAACCTTGACAGCATTGAGTAAATCGTGCTATATGGATACATGGGTATGTACACCACATATAAACGAAGTAACAAACTAACCAACTAACGAGCACAGATATGTATGTAGCTCTTGTGGGGCTTTTAGGGGTAAATCCAGCATATGCTCATTTATTCTAGCAGACTTCAGCCTTCCCTTCATTAGTGGGTGTTGAGTATTGATGCAAGTACCCTCAGCTTCATAGATGTGTGAATTAAACAATGCCAGAGTTTCTGTGCAGTTTAATGTCCACTCAAACAGGGTTGAGATTACATGGATAAAATGTTTCCCTTTCTCACACATGACCACCACCATACCTAGGAGTTCCTCTGGGTCCTTCACCACAATGTGGGCATTGAGTTCCTGCAGCTCCTGATGCAGCTCCTCCACCTTCTTGTTGGACTTCTTTAGCATGTTGTCCACATAGGCCAAACTCTTCTTGTCAGTGGTGACTTTGCGGAGGTTCTCTGCCCCCTCCTTGATTTTCAGCTCCTTGCGGATCTCCCTTTTAATCTGGTCTTTAATCTCCTCCAGTTTCTGTTGCACCATGGTGTCTGACAGATCCAGGTTCTGACCCAGTCCCAGCCGTTCCGACACCATGTTCCCCCTGGCCTCTACCTGGAAAACACAACAACAACAAATTAAGTAAGCAACATTCAGATAAACATGTGACAGGTTAGTTCTATCTGTCTTTCTAATTTAAAAACAAACACACACTCCACCAATAGAGTGGTCACCTGTGTCTCTCCCCTTGGCTGGTTCTCTGGCAGTACCTACTGTCTTACTGACGCTGCTGTTATGTAATGGGATAAAGTGAAAGCTAATCAGTGGCTGGGGAGGCACAGGGCCTCTCAATGGTGCTACTATACGCTGACCTCAAAACACAACAGCTAACCTTAACAAAAGCCCAATGGCCAGACAATACAAAGGAATGCCAGAGTACACGTCACTGCCAAAGGGCACACCACACTGGACAGGGGGCCTCATAGGCCTAGTGCACTGTTGCACATCGCCCACAGTATTGCTCACAGCAATTTAAGGATTAGTGTCAAGCATTTCCTGAAACCATCAAGCAAAAAGTAGTTGTACATCAGGTTTCTAGACATACTGTACCTAGGAGAAAGCACCATCTATTTCACTGGTTGTAAATACTAACAGCTAATGCTATTTTATATGAGAGCATTGTGTTTTGAATCCATAAACTGATCAAAATCTTTTCAGATGTTCTGCATTCAAGGAGCAAGTTTGAATTGAGGATTTCAACATTCCCTCGAGTGAAGTCAACATTCCCTGAGGTGAAACCAAGGTTCAGATTAGAACATAGCCTTGTATTTTCACCTCTACTTGGATAGCAAAATTCACACAAACATATGGTTTCCTTGAACTGAGGCTAACCCACTAACTAAATGCATGGACACTAAACATGATTTATTACCAGACTGCAAACGTAGAGTTTTACGTCTCCCATTAAAATAACTGTATCCCTCATGCTCTGCGGACAGAAAAATACAATAAAACAACTATAATGCAGGGAATGCTGTCCTTACCATGACATCCAGCCCAGACTGATTTACAGATCCAAGCATTTTTGAAGTACAGACCTCCCCCTCCTTTTTTGTGTCCAAAACCAGTTCACAACTCAATGTAGAGACAGAAAGATCCACTGTCATGAAGCACAACCATTTTGATACAGGAGCAAATGTCTATAACACATTAGTCAGTCAGTCCTGCTCTTTGTTTTCTCTCTGGCTGCTCCTTGGACATCAGAAGAGCTGATAAGCAGTTTGGTGAGGACAAATCCCGTTAAGCCTCATACTGGATAAGATCCCACTGATGCAAGCAGACAAGTTAAGTATCAGTTACAGGGTAGGTGGATCTTAAAATAAAATGTAACTGCACCATAGAATTCAGACACATTACATAGCTGTCAAAGGTCAGGTCACAGTCACAGCAGTAAGGAAGTACACTGGTTGCAAAGACAAACACTAAACAAAAACACAAATGCCTCCATTAAGCCTATGGGCATGCATGGAAAATGCCTCAAACCGAAATGGATTTGGAAATCTAGTTTCGGGTATACCTCCCTAAAACAGGCTGCTCCAGCCCCACCCTCAAACACTGACTGGCTGAAGGACAAATCTACACAGAGAGCCAAACGGCAGCCTTATTGCATAACTCACTAATTCTCGCGTTGGGATAGCAGGTGGCCACGTGCCCTTAAAAACACGAGCTACAGAGGAATGACCATCAGAGCAGAGCAAGAACTATTTGATCATATAATTTCGGAATTATGATATGACTGTAAAACAAAGTCTCAAACTCACATCTGACTAGTCCCAATCTCTCCCTTATGGTAACTAATGGGTGTAAGTAGGCTTATTCCCGGTAACAGTATGTGTAGTAATGCTGTAATTACTCCTGTGAATAGAAAATCGTTTGTTAGTCTGTATTACAATAGTCTGCATTGTTATGGTGTAAAGCAGAATTTGTTATTTAACAGCTTTTGGACTGTTCCTTAATCCACTTGTGCAATAACAAAACTGCTCAACTACTATGCAATTACAAACCAATAACTACATGTAGTGTGTTGGTGTTGTTACTGGATTAATCACAGCATGACTACCTATGTCAATATTATTACACAGGCAGTGTTACTGTACCCCAATCCTATAAGAGTAGATCTTTTCATAATTGATGAAAATATCATAGCAAATGTGACCCTTTTGAAAATCCCTATTTCATATGACACAATATGTCATTTGAATATAGACTCATAAAGCACAGGGTATGACCCCAAACTGTTGCACAGGACACCAGGGGCATCATGTGGGACTCTCTTGGGTGTCTTGTTCTGCTATATTGGGAACACTGGAGAATACTTGTCTTGGAAATCAAAGTAAGAAACACAAAACATTTCCATGTGTTAAGGGACAAGTAGTCCATACAGTAACTGCCCTTATAATGTGATAGGTTAGAGGAACTTATGCCAACTAATAGATAGTGACAGGACTTTTCCATTGTCAGTGAGAGTGGCCACTGAGTTTTCCCTTGCAATGTTTGGGCAGTTAATGACTAAAAGACACTATTCACCCCTTTATTGTCTGAAATAAACAGGCATGCCACCTGCAGTCTACTGGGACTATAGGTGGCCTTGTTGGGGTAGGCCTAGGCATATTGGTTACACATTCATCAAAACAAGCAAGACAGATCCTCCCATCAGTGGGTGCTGACTCTCGACAATGATCCTGTTCCCCAGTCCCCACTAAGCAACCCAACGCAGAAAGGTGGGACGGTAGCCAGATCAAATGTTGTAACATGAATTTCATTCAACAAGACGTTTGCACTCATATGACTATCTTTACTGACAACAAGGCAAGAAGATCAAGATGTAACCTATCCGACACATGTCTCTTCCTCTGAGGAAACAATAAAAGTGTGTCTATGGAGCTAGTTTTCCATGTTCGGTGTTGCACTGTAAGCAATTGTTGGTACAGAGTAACAACTTCCCAGACCCTGTCCAAGTTAACCCTTTATCAGCATTTCAAGAAGTCAGTCTGTTTTATCAACATAATGACAAGCTGAAAAAACATAACTTAAACTACCGGTTAGATATAACTTGCAAACTATTGTTTAAACAATAAGGTAATATAATTTATTGTAGTTGAAGAGACTTTTACCTGTTGGGAATCGGCCGCCATCTTGGCTCTCAACTTTGAATCAGGCTCTGGAGAGAGGATATGAGACGAGTCATGTGAAGAAACACAATTCCTCCCGTAGGTATGTCCTGTATTTTCCTGCTTCCTCGATAGAGACGAAATCATTAATGATGCAACTTTCCCATGATATGTATGGAAATGTCCAGTTTTACATGATTTAACTTTCCTGAAACAATGTCAATGTTAGATTATAACTGATAAAATAATAGGAGCGAATATCAGTTGCGAGTGCAATGTCCACGACACATGCTGTTCTGCAGCGAATTCAAAACTTTACAGTCCCGCACGCTCTTTCTCTACTCAAGACTCAAATCATAAGCACTTCCAGTCATGTGATCAGGAACAAGCACGCCGTGGACACATTTCCCATGAAGAGTATTTCACACTGTGCTGGCACTCCCCCCCCTCTCTCTCTCTCTGTGTGATGTTTGTTTGCAAATGAGTGGTGTTTGTTTGTGGACAATAAATTATATTTGTGCTTTGTAGTTTTGTTTATGGATCATGGTACTCATTTGTTAGTTTCACTCCTTTTATTTACAATAGTATTGTCAGTAATCTATCTCCATATGTCTCTAAAAACTGTGAGCCTCGATCTCACGACTCTCGTAAATCTCAAGCAGCCGAAATTTCTAAAGTACAACAGATTTTATCCCCATCATGGAATAGGTATTGAAAGGCCGGAAGGTCGGAAACTGCTCCAAATTGATCTTTTCAAACACGCTCATTATTTGTTCTCATTGCCCCAGGAAATGTGTGGGATGGATGTCCCCGAGTGAGTGTGAAGCCGCCATGAAAACGAGACAACAACCTGTGTGTGTATGATATTTTTTGATGTAAGCAGTGGATATTCAAATAGAATGTGTATGGATGTATTATTTGCTCAAATAGAGGTGAACTAGAAAATAATATAATAAACGATTATATAATATACGATTGGAAGAAATTAAGAATGTATTTTGAAGTTGTAACCTGATCAGGGTCGGGGTCAATTTAATTTAATTCAAGAAGTGAATTGAAAATACAATTCAAAATCTCTTTCATATTGGCAAGATTATTTTTATATGGATGCACAATATTTGTTTCGGTTGCTGATAAGAATTTTCTGGATTGTATTTGTAGCCTTTGCTCTAGTGCCTGTGTTGTGAGGCCAAGACGGCTGCCCTGTCCATCCATTTGCATCACTCCCAGAACAATTGAGAGTGTTAGGGCTGATACAATAAGTGCAGATGGTCTATATGTGTTGCATTCCTCCCGTTATAGAATATGGGGCTTTTAAGGAGAGCCTGAGAATTCACTTTACCCAATGTACTGTATCAAGGCCCAAAATGTGGGAGCAAATGCAGCTGCTGTGCATTCACTATTAACCACACATCATCTATCAGGGAAGTGAATTTGGTTGGCACCGCTGGAGCAAGGCCCTGTTTGTAAAACCCCAACAACCACCATTGTTGTTTTTCTCACAACTCCTCTGAGATATAGGCCAGAAACCTCCTGTTGTAGAACTGCTTCCTGCAATAGACCATGAGTTGCTGTATCAAACATAATAATCTAATGCAGCTTTGTAATATAGGTCACACATTCATAAATTCAATTTAATTTATGATATTTTTTGATATTCCATTGTAATACGCTGTCCGACTTGTAATACGCTGTCTGACTGTCTTGGCATTAGGGTTATGGTTGGGGTCTGTGTTAGGGTTACTGTTGTAAGCACAGTGTAGGTAGTAATTAGTAATTACAATTTGTGTTACACTGTACCGAATTGGATGCCCATATGGCCTGAATAGTCTCCTTTGTTTTCGTAGATCATTATCGCCTCCTGGTGGTATGATTGCATTACAGCAAGAGTTGAATGGGATAGGTTCTCCTGTGGATTAACCCTAACCCTAACCCTAACCCAAGACAATGAGAGCACATTTCTACTTAGGGTCCTGCTGCTTTCGGAGCCACGACAGCTACATTGAACCAACAAATAAATAACAAACTAGTTATAGTCCCTTAGTTGTGTGTGTTCTCATGTTTAAATATATTTTCATTTTAAGAACAGCCCATTGACTCATCCTATTGTAATCAGTAGCCACCCTGCTCTTGCTTAGCATACTACAAACTGTACAAACATCCAAGAGAGTTAATGGACTACAGTTGGTGCGCCTGCCCTGGGAGTAGTTTCAAGGTTTTGGGTCTGATTTCAGGCAGCGCCTAGACACATAATGATTCGTTAAAGCATAATACTTGATCTGTTTGGACATTAAAAAAAAATGACATTATCATGGTGCGTCCAATAATATTATGTTTTCCGCTGTAGCATAGTAGGTGCAATCAATGAGTGGTAATGTTGTACAAAACCAGTGCTGGAGTATGTTATTGGTCCATCACTTACAATGTCTCTCTTTGCCTCTGTTTCACCACTTGAGGGAGACAAAGTATATAAAAAGGAGTTACTCAAATCAGATCTTTATTTTTCTTCCAACCCTTGTGCTTTGAGGCAGGGCCATTGAATATAAGAGTAAACAACTTTCTCTTCAAAGAACAGTAAGCATTATCAAAATCCCCATCTGTCTTTCACTGTTTTTTAGGCTCTGTAGTCCAGCCTAGTTACCATGGACCTTAGGTCACGCTGTTGTTTGTTCAAGCGGACCTGTAGGCAGGCTTTAGCTACAAGATGATTGAAAAAATCCCCCAACAAAATGGACTCTCTCTTCAGATGTGAATATGCAGTCTGATAATGTCAGGTGTGGGGAACTTGAAGCCAGTTCTATGCATAACCACAAAGAACTGTGCGTAGGAATAAAAAAACAATTACAGCTGTGTGTTGAAAAACAGATCCAGTTTTGTTGAAATATACATATCTCTGCAACTGAAACCTCTCCTTGCCACCTGCCAGAGCTTCATGAATTTGGAATTATAATTTCAGTCAATGTGAATTAATTCATAAAGGTGAATTGTGGCCTGTAATGCATATATTTGAAAAATTTTCTATGTTAAACAAGAAACACCTTTATAGATAGTTGCTTTGGTTCTCCCTTTATGGCAACACAGTTCAGACTTCTCTGAATTTCTCTTAACATCAAATGGGTACAAGGTTAAGTCATCGGTCCATGTGTGCAGTGGATCACCTTCCTTGCAGATTCAATCTCCGCTTGTTTAGAGCAGCCCTTAGCCCTGGAGCAGATGGCAGGAATCATGTTTATCAAATGCCTAATATGGGTGCATTAGGCGAGGTGTGGGGTTGGGGACACTGTGACACACATGGGCTCTTAGTGACAGGAACACCACCTGAGCTGTTACATACGTGGCCTCCCTGCTCACCTCATGCTTTTACATGAGAATATGCCTCATGTCTGTATATGTTATATGTTATGTTACCTGTATATGTTACCTGTATATGTTACCTCCATTGGGAGAGGGAGATTTCCAGCAACAGAAGATATGACTAACAACACCCAGATTTTAGGGTCTGTAGATCAGATCACATATTTCTCTAAACCTATTTTATAAAATGCATTTTTGATGGTAAACAATGAGCTCCAATAGTAAAGATAGAGTTTATGATTGCATAAATTCAGAAGTATTTTGCTAATTAATTGTAGAGCGATAACTTACTCTTAATTTCTGAAAAACTAAATTAGCAACAATAACAAAAACACACAATCCTAATCCTAGAGAGTCTCATACTGTACAGTGCATCAAGCAGACATACTGTACCATGACCATAAATGGGTCTGAGAGCTAAGTATCCGTGAGAATCCAAGGGGTGTACCACTGCACCCCCGAATGATGTTCCCTCTCACACAGGCCATATGGCCGTGTGTGCCCGGCCCTCAGTGCCAGCCCTGCGCTATGCACACAGGCTAACAGCTTGGTGGACACATAATTAATTTGCCCAGGCGTCTGCCATTTATTTTCCAACCTACATTTTGTTAATTGGACAGAGGAGGTTAAAATCAAATTAATGTCTCTGGGTATGTTAAGGCCACTAATTGCATGGAATCTGCAAGAAAGCCATCAGTGTGGTTGCTTGCGGGAATATGAAGTCAGGGGTGATATTTGAGGTTGTTGGGGGGAAAACATCACAGTGAAATAAGGAAAGATATCATTCATGCATGCAGTAAGTAATGCAATGATACCCAGTAGACCTTAAATACTCACAGATGATCATAACTGTGATGATATTAATGGGGTTTGGGGTGTCAGTATTGCAGTGCACAGTGGATATGTCATGGTGAGGTAGAGATCATTTTGTTGAGACTGTTGCTGGCATGGAATCATCCTGACAAAGAAGGCTATGTGAGGCTATAGTTCCCCATGCTGTCTGGTACTAAACATGGGGATCATAAAATGTTGTCATATTTCTTCAAACCAAAACTAAATCCCACGGCCAAGTTTCCTGCTCTTGATGTACTTATGAATTGTACGCAGTGGCAGAATATGGAATACTGGGAAATAGTTATTTCTGAGAAGGCAAGGGTGTAGGGCTTTAGGCAGTGTCTCTTATGTGTAAGTTTACCGGCCTGTGTTGTTTACAGGGTAATGGATCCTGACACGGGCAGCGTTGTGTGGTTTCTGGAGAGCAGGGGGTGCTCTCTCTTGCTCTCTCTCTCTCTCTCATGGGCTGTGCGTCATTTCGCCGGCCTTGCTGTTTGATTCATTTAAAAGGCCACTGAGCAACCGCTTCCTCCCTCTATCCCCTCAACCAAAGTTGGATTAGATTTAAAATATGAATTTAATCAAGTTAATTGACTATTAAATACAAATGTAATTAGGAGCATAATAGACTGAGTATAAATCTAAATGATTCCTGGTGTTCAGACTGGGTAAACATTAAAAGATGAAGGTCGTTATTATCTAAATGATCATAGAGATGGAAGATGTTGATTGAGAGAAAGCTCATTAATGAGAAACCCTGGCTTTAGAGAAGGAGTGTGTCACACATATCCCAGTCACAGGCATGCAGAGGGTAGCCTGTGGCTTAACAATGTTTACTCCTTTGATGTCAGTGATACGTCTTGTCCTTTACCATGTTCACATGCTTATGTAACTCAGGCTTAAGCCTACATTATTGACATTATTTTCTTCTCTTGCTGCTTCACCCTGGTCCTGTGTTTTTGTCCTCACAGAGTGTAATGTAAGACACCTGTCACCTTCCTCGGAATTATAGAAAAACTGGTGAGTGTGTTATTTTTATGTGTGGCAGGTAGACCTCAGATAATCAGTTCAGCTTTTGTTTCCCTAGTTCTCAAACTAAATTGTGGATATGAGTAAAGGCTAGTGAGAGTCGAGGCTTGGAGTTGGTGAGTTAGGGGTTAACGACAATGCAAATTATAGCATAAAGTTGGTTGCACTCCTTCAGGGGATGATTCTGCTAGACAGCACCCGCAGCAGCTGCATGGAAAGGGTGCTCGTGTGGTGCCCCCCGAGCTGAGCGAAACAGGGCAGGTTGCCCGCCGCAGTGGTCCCTGCTGTTGTTAATCACCTGCCCCCCCAACCCCCCCCCTTCTCTCTATCTCTCTCTCTCTATCTCTATCTCCCGCTCTCTTTTTCTCTCTCTCTCTCCTCTGCACTGATTTGCAAGAGCAGATTAATCAGAGCGCGGGGGCCTTGATGAAATTTTGCTGTTATTGTTCCCCATTTTAGCAACATCTTTTATTGTCTTCATCATTCATTTACAGGAGGAGGGGGGGACTGTGTCAATTATGCAAATGACGTCGCACACTTCTGCAGATTACTTCATTCGGTCGCCATTGTTTGTGAGAATTTAATTATTAAATATTATTATGCTCACGTTTCCTTCAATTTTCTGAGGCTTGGTTTCAATTTGATTCCTCCTCCAGCTGCTCATCCCTCTGCTCTGTGCCAGAATCAAAGCAGCTCGGGCATGCCAAGGCCAAATACACTCCCCTCGATTTAATAATTTTGAAGTTAGTCACTTGTTCTCATCTGTAAGCTCAAAGCTATGATTGGAGAAAGGCAGGACACATTCAATTTAATGAGCAGAAATTGAATTCAAGTTTGTTCAGAATTGACTTCAATTAAGCAGCGCCTAATGATATTTTAATCTCTTTTCTTTAATTCCCAAGAATTTGTTTTTCAAAGGCTTTCTCTGGCAGCAACAGAGAGGAGCCCAATAAAGAATACCAATTGGTGTTAGATCTGTGGGATGATAGTGGAATTAAAGCTTTTATAGTTAACAGATTCTGAGGAAATAGAATGTTGGCTACTCTTAGTAGACATGGTAATTTCCATTTATTGTAACCACCGCTGCCACGTTTCTTCAGACATGGATAAACTGGCAATTTAAATATTGTCAGGCATTTGAGATAGTGTTAATCCTTTTTAACAAACTCCTAATTGAACACACATTTCAGGGTTTAAATGTGTGTGAAATCCATGGGGTGTGGGAAGGAAGGATCATTTGCTTCGTAACCACTTTGCCTGCCTCAATGTTAGCAGAATGTGCCATACTCTCATTTCATTTCTATACTACATTTTAAAATGACAACGACAAACACAAGTCTGATTTATCGAGTCAGGGTTATCGGTAAAGGTAACCTGCAGAGACATACACATGTGTGGCAAATCAGTGACATTTGCAGACCTGGGAATACAATGGTCCTTTTGTACACTCTGAAACGTCCCTGCTACCCTTGCCCTTTCACAGCACCACAGGGGGATGTGGGCAAAGTCTATGGCACCCCCTGCCCACAGGTCCTGGAGGATTTTTATAAGACTCCTCATCTCATTCCCACCTCTTGCCCCCTACCACCAGTGACTTTTACAGGGCCAAGTCAGTTATTTGCTTGATCATCAATACAAGGCCTTAAACATGGTCTCTTACTAGCTCAAGGATACTTTGTCTCATTACAATCATGCTATTTTGATTGGTGTTGATATAACCTAAATGTTGTTACCTATTTGTGCTGTGTATGTGTGTTAAAGGAGGTCATTAGGATTGTTTATGTTGGTGAAAAGTTGGATAATGGATTGGATGCAGTTGTCTCATATGGATAGTGGATACAATAAAGGGGACTGCTATTGGTAAGGGGGTGGGCGTAGAGTGGAGGGAGGCGGGCACAGAGTGGTGGGGGGCGGCCGTGAAAACTCTATATCCCGGGGAGCACTTTCTCTCTGATTACTCATTGACATTTTCCCGCCTTGTGGCAAGCTGCTATTTCTGACAGAATCTCCTGCGGTGGGTTCACTCACCGGCATGTCCAGCACCCCTCGCAATGCTGTCTGGGCTTTGGCTGGGAGGAACAGCTGTCTGTGCTAACGAGGCCATAGCTGCATAGAGCGGAGAGGCGGTGGCATACGAGCAGACCAGAGCACCACTCGGACTCCAAGAGGCCCGGGGACACGTAAACAATGACTTAATGAGAATGCGTGCCATTACAGTAATTAACACGGCTCACGTCAAGCACTGTCAGCTTTCAAGACTTTCAGGAAGGTCTTGTATTACACTGAAAAAGCTGGCATGCGATGACCAGGGGCCCTCTAAAACATTCTGCCTGTCAGAGTGCACCCCAGCCCCAGATGTCCAAGCCAACTTACAGGAAAAAGAGAGAAAAAAGGGATATTTTCCCATGAAATGGAGCCGGGAGAGAGATTATTTATTCTAACATGCTGTATCATACGCTCCTAATTAGATGACACAAATTGAACATAGAGTAGAGGTGGCTATATTTATATTTTCACTGGCTGTTTGGATGTTCCATCAATAACTAATGAATATAGTGCTGTATATTGAAACTGAAGACAAAACTTCTTATCCCTTGACTAGAAGGTTTATCTATAAGGTGAGTTTTTCTTTCAGAACCCCAAACTCTCCCCTCCTTATCTCTGCTGTAGAAGTGAGGCTTCTATGGTGCTTCTGGGATTGATGGCTCTGCTGCACTCAAAGCAGTTGTGTATTCTGGTGTCTTTTTAATTAGTGTTGAATTATTGCGGCTTACAAGTGCAGTGTGTTTGTTTGGTTAGGATTTGGGGGGTGATTGAGGCTCAAAGGGGTGGCCTCGATTTTTTCTTTGCACTCATAAGCCCCCACCCCCCTCAATCCCCCTCCTTTTGTTTCCATTTGTCCCATTTTTTCCCCTCCGAGTGTTAATATATTGAGGTTTGAGTTGTTGTCCTCTGGGGGTTTAAGTCCACTGTTCATTAATAGGGAGAGATGGGTGAATACATGGAGGTCTCACCATTACTGGATGGAACCACAGGTTTGTTCTAAGGCTGATTCTGCATCAAGAGAGTGGCAAAGACAGAGCATAAGATAGTCCTGCCACTCTTATGAATCATCTTTTTTATTGCTGTCATATTGAAGTGTGAATTTGGAACAAGGCTAAGGACATCATTTGCAGTGCTTTGTGTTCTGGGGCTCAGGTAAGGTTAATGGCCTTGCCTGTTGTGTCCAGAGCGCTCATTCGCTCTTTCTTTCTCATTTTCTCTCCTTCAGAGAAAAGAGCTCTGTGCATTAATGAGTCAATGCAGAGCCGTATTATGTTTAATTAGGTAGTTTATATAATGAGGTGTTCATTTCTAATGGAGGGACATGCTGTGAGCAGCACATCTGCAAGAATAACTCAGGCAATCAGCGGCGTGAGGACCCATGGAACTGCAAATGAGACTTACTTACTCAGAAATGAATTATGTCTCAGTGCCTTTCCTAAAGCCCATTAATTAAATCCACTGGCATCAAGGTCTTTTTCTTAATTTCATGTACCATTAGCATAATAAACACAATTTGACTTAGCACAATGTGATCAGTTTAATGGATGCTATTTATTTTACTTTATTATTTAAAGCTCTGGTAATGGGGAAGGAAACATAAATATAGCTCTATGGCCCCCTTTATGAGAAATTCCCATCAGGGCCCTGCGCAACGACGCAGATGTTCGTTAGAGTGCCCCCATACATTTGGCGTGTGTTTGCCAGCGTCATTAATTTGCAGCATGGAAAGGTGTTGCATGGCTGTAATTTCAGGATGTCCTGGACTGGCTCAGCCCAAGCTTGAGCTAGATTTCACATTCATTACAAATGGGCCTGCGGCCCTGCATGTTACAATCTCCTAACACATAATGGTTGGTGTACGGGGATGTATTTCACTCCAGTGTATTTTTTATGTGTGAAGTGAGAAGTGTGAGGAGAAAGATGAGAGTTTAAGGGCGTTTAAAGGGGGTATTCGAGGTAGGAGTGTCATCCAAAGCAGTAGGTATTTATGCACTCCCACAATGTTAAAAAAAACACCTTCATTAAAACAATACAGGAAGTAAATGTATGGCTGCGAATTTGTTCTGACCTTATAAAGCAATGGCCTAGAGGTGAGATATGATTAGCATTATTGTTGAGGACAGGTACATCATTATCTCAATGTACCTCCACCACTGCCTAGTTACACAACCATGCTCTTTCCTCTGACTTGGGCACTGGTACAAGACTTAATCTCCTCTCAGGAGCAGAAATGTACTTAATCATCAGTACTCGAGTTTCAGGGACTGCCCCCAAGTGCTCTCTGTCTATTAGAACTACAGCAACTGCCCCACGGAAATCTGCAGCCATGCTGTAAGTTCCTAAATGAACTGCCTAATGGATTAGGAGATAGGGAGACTCCTGGTTCTCCTGGATAAAGCAAATGGAGTAAATTAGGCCAGGTGAGGACAGGGCAGAAGTTGTATTTCTGGAGAACTTTGTGTCTCTACAGTCTCAGTAAGATTGTTCATTTATTACCCCAAATACAGCCTCCCACTCCCTCATTGGCATTCAGGGGTTCATTAGAGAGTGGGGCACTACACTGTGCACTGGCTGGCAGAGACACACACCGTATCATGGATTTGGCTCCCTGGATTTGAGAAACACACACACACACACACACACACACACACACACACACACACACACACACACACACACACACACACACACACACACACACACACACATGGTCTACTGAAAATCCTTGTAATTTTGGGAGTACAACAGAAACTGAGTTTCTTGCTCCGGGAATGTAGAAGTAGATCACTGTATCTATATCAACAAACACTTTCTGTCTAGAATGTATGATAGTTTGAATTAACTTTAATGTCACACAATGTGTTTCAATATACTGTACAGTATTGCATGCCCCCATTAAAAATGAATAATCAAGACAAAACATACGAATGAAAATCAGGATGCAAGAAAAGTGTTTACCTACCATTCAAGATAATTATTTAGAAGAAGAAAAAAATACTTTAAAGAAAGTGACTCTCACAATCAGTGTGACCAAATCCCAGCTACTTTGATGTCCCTCATCGAATGGGCATTATAGAGGAGTGAGTGAAGTGGAACATGTCTGTATGTCAAGTGTTGAGTGAAAAACGCATGACACAAAAACCCATTAGTGTCCTCTAGAGAGAGACAATGCCCAGAACTCTCCCCTCTCGCTCCAGGATTGTGGGTGCTGTTACGATGGAAAGGCACTCTTTATATGACAGATGAAAGGCCCTGTGATTAGCCCAGGGGTCTAAATGTACTCTCTCACTTTTCATGTTTTTGACAGTGGACACTTGATAATTCTACATGTTCAATTGTAATTCCTTGAAAAGCGACTTTTTATTGAATGTAATAATAACTATATAATCGCAAAGTGATTTTTTAAATGTTGTACGGATGTATTTTGAATAATTGCATATATGAAAAACTGCTTGTTGGTCACTTCAATGTTAGTCCATCCCCTCTCAAACTAGAAAGAAAACATTTTGTCAATGAGCTACACAATATTCTTCTTATAATTCATCAGGGAATTAAAAGGACTATCAAGTGATGTGGCATACTCAACCCCAGATCACCGCAAGATATTCCTAAACAGTATATAGGACAGAAATCTGGTAACAAATGACAGGCAATATTTTCCAATAGTATGTGCTCTAAATGTGTACTCACTCTGCCTCTGGCCCCCAAATTTCTTCATGTTAACCTGTGACACAAAGACACTTTGACCAGAATCTATTGTCTGTGGAGTTGCTGGATGCTGTCTCATTAAGGGAAGGTTATGTTACCCTGTAACTCCTGCTAGTCATTGAGTGGCGCCATGAGCACATGGCTAATGACTAGAGATCGATGGCTGGTAACCTGACTGCGGTTTGTTTCAGTGTTATGTTTACCATGCTCATGATGGCTGATGCACCACAGCTGACTAACACAGCACTCACAAGGGACAGAAACTCAAGCTGCAAGATAAAGACTATACACCCAATATACTGTACCTGTTTTCTGTTATTTAGTTGTTCATTTATATATCTACTGCTTTTATCACAGATAACAATGTACAACTTTAAGAGGAGTAAATCAACAAGCTGCCCTCTAAACTATACTAATTACAACAGAAAGAAATACTCTGCTAAAGACCCTCATCTGGCAACTGTCAGTGACTTGGCTGGCACTGGGGAAAGAGTGTGGTGTCGGGCCAAAAGTAGGAAAAAGGAGCCAAAATGCCTCATCGTATGATTTTATGAATCCAACAATATGAGAATCAGGCTGTGAAAATAAATGAAAATTTGACGATTAATGACTTACCACCAAAGGATAGCACAGGCGCATACTTTCATGAGTTGAAATATCTAATGAGCAGCAGGCAAACCAATTGCACCTATAAGAAATAAAGGATTTGAAAAAAAAAATGCAATTGGACACAAAATTGGTCAGAGACACGACTTGTTCTTGGCAGCCATTTTGTCTCCAGCAATGTTGTGGCCCTCCCAGATATGAAGGATTATAGTTTTGTTGTGGCATGACATATATCCCTGTAAGGCTTTGCTGTCTTGAAACATTATGATCTGTTATACACTTTTTCTGAACAGGGGTTTGCTCTGTTTGAACGTCTGAAGCTCAAGCCAGTGCTCAGATCCAAGGTCCTGCTTCAGAGAGGTAAGAGAAGTTTGGGTCAGGTGGGGGAGTGTTGTTGGCCCATGTACACTATGACAAATCCTTCAGGTGTCCCCCAGAGGCGTGTCTGGCTCTTTTCTCTCTGACACCACCGTGTCACTACATTCTGTATCATCATATAGACACAGGCCATTCCAAACTAATTTGTCTCATATGCTCATACTGCACTCATAATAAGACACATTTTCCTGAAATTGATTCTCATGATTCTCATGAAGGTCTCAAGATTACACACTCTTGGACCAAATTGGCTGAGCCCCACACTGGCCCCAATAAAATAGAGTTTAAAATGTGTTTTGGAATGATATCATTCATGTCAACCTTGTTTACTTGTTAAATTAGATGTTAAACATTCTCGTTCTCCTTGCCTACGAAAACCTGCTTCAAAATACCACACTCTTCTCTCTTCATTTTAAATTTTTATGAGTCACGGTCTTTAACAAAAACAGCTGTGTGATCCACAGCTTTACTTATATGGGAACACTGTGGGTCCTCACCTCACCATATACTAATGAATAAGATGAACCTCCTCCCTCAACCTGCTCTCACAGTCAATGATGCCTCCCTCAGCAGAGACAGATTGAACACGACACACACCACACCACCATCAACCGCTGTGGTTTCAGGCTCGGAGCCCAGGAGCCCACATTCAGACTGTGACTCATAAAGTTCACTTTTCAAATCTAGAGTTATTATTACCTGCCCACAATAAATTGCTCTCGAGAGCGAGGGAGAAGTCATGCTCGTCCACTATTACTCAATGGCGTCTCAGATATCATTAGGAAAGCACAACACAAGGGGACAGTGGATCAATGGATTCCTCTACAGCAGCATTAGTACACGGTGTGTATGATCAGTTTACTGAAGAAAAAAATAAAAATCAAGCTGCCCCTCCACCTCCACATCTCTTACTGGAAACAATTGATGCATTGTTGCAGTGAAATTAATCCTACAAATTCATTAGCTGAATCAGATATTCAATCGACACCACCCAAAATAATTATATGGATGCTAACAAATGACAAACGACTTTCATAGTAAAGCTCAGCCAGACATAGGCAAGGCTGCCTTATTCAGAACTGGGAAATAAGATACTGGTGGCTTTAATCATAATGACTAGACACTGGTTATATCTTATATGTTATATGTGCTAATATGTGCTAATAGAGCCTGTCTTCATTTCCAGTTCTCTCTCCAGGAAATTAAATATACTGTAAAAGGTGTGAGTGATAGATTTTGTCTTTGTAACTTGCATCTTAGCTTTTCCATGTTTTCAGTGAACTGTGTCTACATTGCAAAGTAGGTTTTAAGGTCTGTATTCAGAATCCAGTATCCTGTCTCTAGATGTACAACTTCAAGGGAAAATATTGAATTCCTTTCTCCTGAACATGATCGACATGTTGGGACTCAACACTCCCCAGCTGGAAATATTCTCCTAACATGATCAACATTGTGAAACTAAAGTCTCCCCCACAGCAACATATGATCCAGAGGCTAGATTGCCAACAATTAAACAACAGACTTCTATAGAGAGAGTGAAAGGCAAACAGACAGCTCATTCACGCTTGCTGAATAAAGTGTGAGCCAAATTCATCTAATTAATGGGCTTTTCATGAACTCTGTCCAAAATCACCTCTTTAAAATGTACATTATTTTAGGCTGTATAAATTGGTGAATAGTCGATTCACTGTGTCACCAGAGTGAGTAGTGTGCAGTCAATCAGTTAGAAATCCCCTGTGCTTACAAATACATTTCTGTGGAAGTTGAGAGTATGTAAATAATTGCACTGCGAGTGTCCCACATGTATAAAGGGGGCAGCTGTACTTCAGAGTGTCAGGAACTCCTCATTTAGTGGGGAACGTGATGTTGATTTATATATGTCCAAGCAGTGGGTTGATATACAGTACCTTGGCTTCTATTATTATGTCCATCTCTTACTATTGCACCAACAGATAAATAAACAGGTAGCACTTTACATTACAGCTTGTGGTTAATTAGTGGTTAATAGCATGGTAATAACCATGGTAATTACCAGTAATTATTGATAGTTACCAGTAACAAGAAAGACAATTACACTGTTATTACAATGTACGGTGGACTGTAGTTTCCACTTAATTAAGTTTTTTTTTTCTGTATTATTACGCTATGTTACACTGTTTCCATATTGCAGGGTTTGGTATTGTTCTTGAATCATTGAAACTGATGAGCACACATTTAATTTAATTTATAACCAAGAAACAGAGAAGGTAGTTACTACTGAAATAGTACGAGAACTTTGAAAATGCTATAATATATCCTATTTCGATTTTATTCTAGACTTGTATCCTGTCTTAACCTCACAACTAAGACCATGGTTTGTTACCCAAAAACAGGGAAGGTAGTTACTAGTTATTATGAAATAAAGTAGTGTCAGAGTTGGAAAATGCTACCTGTTTCCATTTTGTTCTACCCTTGTATACCATATTGACCTGACAAGTAAGACCATGTTTACCATGGTTAGAGCATCAGTCAGTGGTAATAGAGAATACCGATGCATGCATCCACTGCATCGTTAACACAGCATACTGTAAGATACCCAAAATGTCTGATACAGTACATACGTCTATGGTACATCAAGGGTTTATGAATGACTACATACAGTAAATGTATATGTAAATATACATTTTCCATCATTAACAGATTGAGACGTTAACATAATAACATAATTATAATAACAATAATAATAAGCTGTCCAGTATGTAATGTGTCTCCGTAATGTAATAGTTTGTGGGTGGAGAATGAATGGAGGCAAAACCTTCATATCACACTTGTTGGAGTTGGCTCTTCTATTTGACTGAATAATATGTCCAATGATATTCACCACAATATTTCAATAATAACAATAACAAGACGTTAGCTACTAATATTCATTCATTAACATAACATCATATTGAATACAGGTTTGTGACCTTACAATCCAAAGCTAGTCCCATGGCTTAAGCTCCACAGCATCATTGCAGGTATCTACTTTCAACTGAGGCTAATGTTCGTTTATTGCTAACAAACTAATACAAACATAAAACAGCTACAGTATCTGTACTTAACTTAGCAGTACTCAACTTTTAACTAGAGGTGGAAAGAATACTGAAATATCCTACTCAAGTAGAAACACTGTTCCTTGAGTAAAGGTAAACGTTTAAGTCTAGGAAACAACTTAAACTTGCTATATGTAGCTTTTCCCCTTGATAATTCCACTAAATAACCATGCTGAATCATTACTTATGATGCATAGGCAGTCTGTGACAGAATTTGCTTTTCAAAATGTTCGAGACGTTTCTGGGCATCTACCAATTGCTGTGGGCGTGTAACCTGCGACTTACATGTGTGTGGCTCATTGGCTATCTATACTGCCTGCCTTGTGTGCTGTTTTTTTACATGTATTCTGATGATTCTTCATAGTAAACGTCCTGTTTGACATTACAGTCTTGTATGATCAATTTTGATTCGATCCATCCAATCCATTGGCCTGTATAGGTGTGGTGAAAACCTATTGTTACCCCTAAAGCCAGTATCATTTTAAATACATACTGGTTCAACAGATCATGGATGCCATTTGGTAAACCTCATCTTCTTTTCAGTGTGCCAAGCACATCATTCACTAAGCTGTGGCACAGCTGTCATTAGCAATTTCACGCCTTTTTGCTAATTGCATGACGACATCAATGACCTATTTTTTGTAATATTTTTAACTCTCCAAAACAATGTGTGACTTTGCAAGGGAGGATAGGGGTGAAACAGAAGAGAAATCAGAGACACGTAAAAAATATGTTTGTTTCTCCGTTGACTGTGTGTTTCTATGTTTTACAGTATGCTAATTTCTATAGTTCCATAATATCTGTGATACAGAGAGAAATTATGTAGCCAAAAATGATGGAATATTTCAGGGGTTTCTAAACTTTCTTGCATTGTGGCCCATCTACTTATGAATATCATGTGACCCTCCAAATACACGAAAACAGATTTCTTTCCACAACGTGAACATGATTCAAATGAACTGGCTGTGGTACTCTTGACCCATCATTTCAGAAACACTTAATTACTTAATTAATTAATTAATATTCATAAGACTTGAAGCTGTAGGGGATGTGCTCATTCAGACATGTTTTAAGAGTTACTATAAATGGGGTGGTCAGAGGCTTCGCTAAAAGGTCACACTTCACAAAAAGGTCATCAAATGAAACTTTTTTTTTTTTTTGCCCTCCAAATTTTAAGTCATGTCCACTGCAAGGACTATAAATATTTCAGAGAGGTTGCGTCAGCTAAGTGACATGGCCACAATGAGAGAAGCTTGCAGTTTGAATTAAAGATGTGCTCTATACAAACGCTGCGGCCGCATTAGATTAGCCACAAAGCGTAATCTGTCACTTAGCCGTAGCATGCCTTGCTGTTTGAACTGATGTAAACTGCTGCTGTCTGGGTGCAGGCCTGGGGAGTGTAATGGGGATTCATTGATCCACTGGTCTTTTGCTGATTGAGTTAGATAATTAAAAAGCCTCTCGTATCAGTTCCATTAAGGATTGTTTGTGTTGCTTTTTTGTTGTTGCTCATGTTCTTGTTGTGGAACAGCGAAGCTCAGAACTCCAGAGACCATCTCTGTGTTCAGTTAAATACATAAATGCATTTCATTTGTCCCATAATTTAGCAGTGTGAGTGTCCTTTTTTGTGTGTTTTGAAGCAATTGCTGTACCTGAAAGATGTGTACTGTATATCCTTAAATACCACCTCCAGAGGGGTGAAAATGGTTGTGTGTCACGTGGTATACCTGACAATCTGAACTTTTCAGGTAAGTCAACACTCTAATGATTATGCAAGACAGTGGGCCCCCATCCATGGTCAATGGAACAATGGTCAACAGTGACAGAGCAGCTCCAACAGCGTTGATATAGACAGACCTTAGATCTATACCTTATACCTTAGAGCACCAGGAGGTGTCAAAACGTTTCCTGTAGATAATATCTACCATATAGTGCATAAGCCCAGATCAGACCTGATCAAAGTCTCATCAAGTAACAGCTAATAGATTCTGAACTTCAGTGTGTGATGCTGGAGATTCAACCGAGGGTAAGATGGGTGGTGGGTAAGGTGGGATAAGGTGGGATCAAACTGAGCACAACAGTGCTCCTCAGCAGGGTCTAGAGAGGCTGTGCTGTGCTGTCCCGAAGCAAGCTTGCTGAGGTCTTCTTTGTACTTCCTCCAACGGGCCAACTGTCCTCTGCTGTCACTGGAAGCCGCGCCAGGCCTCCTCTGAGATAGCTGTGGTGTCTGCGGCAATGCTGAAAATAGCCACGCTGAGCTCATTAGCAGATTAGGTGTTGCAATGAATCTGTGTGGTTAGAGCTCCGCAGCCTGATATTGTTCCTCCAGGATGGCAATTACAGCTGATTGACGTGTTGGCACATGGGTGTTGGGGGTGGAGCCTGTAGCAAGTGCCTGTGGAGGGAGTCTACATGAAGGACAAAATGATCTTCCCTCCCTGGCTATAGGTTCATGACTACATATGATTCTCTCCACTACTCATTTTGTATCGAATGCTGAGGATGTGTTGGATCTTATAGAGGTTCCTTTAACCGTTTTTCAACAGAAACTACAGAACTACAGTAACAATGCTCACTTTAATAGTGGCATTTTCTATCTTTGATTCCTGTAGTGATAATTATAGCACAGGTTATACTTTTGCAAAAAGATACTGCCCAGAATAGTTCTGGTGTCTTTGAGCCTTTGAGATATTCTTGACTGGGCTCTCAGTAACATTCAGACCTGGTTCAAACTAGCTGAGAGAATTGAGATTCCTTCTGCGGCTTGGTAGTGGCAGGTTTCATCTGGTCGTGGGCTTAATTAGTGGCCCTGCCTTTCCTGTCTTGCCTGCCTGGACCCAATGGCACCTGTGAGAAGGGCCTTCATGTCGTAATTACAGCCGGTCCTCCCCTTTTGATCAGAGATGCCTCACCCTCTCTGGGGCTTCGTGTCATGGCTGCTAATCAAATAAATGTGCCCTTTAAATTGATGTTGTATGTGATTTCGGCCTGCCTGCCTCCCCCCTGTTTGAAAGAGAAACATTGTGAGGTCCCAGCGCTAGCCTGACTCCTCGTCTTTCAAAGCAGGGTGTTTGATGTATGCTCAGACTTTTTGCATCTTAAAAAAAAAGAGGCTTAATTTCACAACATCAAACAAGCCATCAGTAGAAGCAAGGGAATATTAGATTTTTTGTTTCTGAATCTTCCCTCTGCATATGAGCTACTGATTGACTGAGAAGCCTCTGATCAGATGTTGTTCCAAGGGGGTAGAACCAACAGAAAACTTAAGTGTGTTTTCCAACATACAGTTAATGATTCAGGCTACATAGCTTTCTCATATTCTCAGCATTTTTTGACATTTTTAAGGGAAATTGAAGTATCAAACATTGCAAAAGTTGCCTAACCTTACATGTGCAAAGCCTTGAGCTGAAAAACTCAGCTGGAGATCAAGTGAGTGTGAGTGAAGAATGGCACTGTGAAAATTGAGAGTTTAAAGTTCTGGTGTTGCTTGCCTTACCCTACATGCACTCCAGGGGTATGTTTGTATTTGAATGAAGGATGTTGGTTAAAGCTATAGCTTGCACAATGACACTGTTGGAGATTCTTCAGAAAGGCACATCTGGACCTACATAAGCTTTAGCTGTTAGACTCTATAGCCAAAGAAGTACTGCTTGTGCCACACTGTGCCTATACAGGTAATGCAGCGTACCTCCCAGCAAAACTATGTTGTTCGACGCTAAATAAACCCCTCACCTGAAACCTACTGCTTCTGATGCCCAAACCTGAGTGAGACCTTTTATAAAACACTCAACTTTTCCTCCTGCTCCATTGAGTGCGCAGCAGGATCTCTGCATATGGCTAGTCCCCATTACCTTTACATGGAAAAGGACCATCCCACAAGTAATTGCTCATTTGTCTTGCATCAATTAGTAATCATTTTGAGTTTCACAAATCAGGCTTGCAAGGGAAACTGATTATTATCATTATAAAGATGATTGTATGACTGCCTACATGCTTTTCTACACATACAGTATATTACAGGGAACTTTACATTTATAGTGGCAGTCATGAAAATTCAACCAAAGCTATGAATTAGTCCAAAAATGGATCATGTCACATTGTGTATGTTTATGTTCTGAGATAATTTTGTGCAATTGCAGGAAACCTTCCATAGAGATATGATTATGAATGCAATTTCCCACATACTGTATACAGACATTGAAATAATGCCTCACCATAACAGATATCTCAGTGAGGAAGAGGTGTTTTTTTGTGTGTGAAAGTTAGCATGGCAGTTTAAATGGGACCGCTGTGTGATTTTTAGAGCAGTGGGAGACTCTGGAAAAGAGGCACAGCACTTAGATTCTCTAAACTACTTTTCAAAGTGCAGGAAAATTGTGACAATCATAGCAAGGACAAGGAGAGATCCACTGTTCTCTTTGCTCTGTCAGAGAGGGAGACCAATAAGGGAAGTTTTAGTTTGAGGGGGGGAAGGTGGGCCTGCATTCACATTTTCACTGGGTGAAAAGGATGGAAATTGTGTTAATTGTGTAAATGCATGCAATTCTTGAGCAAATATCCAAAATCAATAGGGAATAAACAATAAATGCAAAGAATGTTATAGATAAAATACATGGATAGAATTTATTTTAGCATATCATTGAAAACAAGCTGTGATGCGTATAGGGGCACCTCTGCACTATACAGTAACTCCTATATAGTCACATCACATGCCATATCTGTTGTGATAGTTAATGAGACTAAAACATTTCATTGTACAAAGTGATTGGTTGATTAGATGTCACTGGATAGGAGGAAGTGAAGTGGTGAATTTGGAACTGGAACAGTGAGAGTTCCTCTAGACATGTCTTGCCAAATTTGGCCCACGTTGTTTTCCATCTAAAACCGCTTCGTAGTTGTTGGTTGTCAATTTGATATGCCTAAGAAATGTTTTATTTACTGTATATGTTGTTCTATAGCTGCAGTAAATGTTATGGAAGGCATATTCATCAAGACAGCAGAATAAAAAGGGTGATTTAGATTAATCTGGAGTGCTCAATAAATCTTGCTGTACCCGGGTGTCAAGCTTAACCAGTTTTGGGACTATATATTCCTAATGCCAGCAGGTGGCGCTTGCTGCTGTGTGTTACCCTCTGTTTCTCTAAGACGCACACAGCAGCTCCAACAGTAAACAGTGACTTTTTTTTTGACAAGTCAGAGTGCCTTTGAGTGCAGGTCTTGAGACTTTTATTTTCAGCACTTTTAAAAAAATATGTGGATTAAGGTTGAAAGAACAGGTCCTAGTCCTAGATCATTGATTTGGCTACTTGCTTAGGGAGATTATATTGTGTCCTATACTATTTAATTAAAGCATATTTTCATGTTTGTGCTATCACGTTCATGTAACTCATTGGTGACTCAGTGAATGGGATCAGTGCAGTGCACCAGGATCCAGTCACTCAGATGGAACACTAATGTGTGCCATATGCAAGTCTGGCTCTGTTGAATTCTACAGCTGCAGGCCAAGCAGAGGACAGCAATGGAGTTTCAAGAGCCGCTGATCTAAGAAGGGTGTATGCAATTGAGATAACAGTATTACAACATACATGTATCTACATTACATGAGTTATACAGGTAAGTAGGGCTACGGGACTTTCCTAACCACATGACCAGCAGTTCAGGAAAAACTCCAGGCCGGAACTCCAAGCCAGACCTGGGTCTAAATAGTATTTGAAGTCATTACAAACACTTGCTTTAGTGCCTAGAGTGCCTGATGGGTGGGTTTGCACTTTTAAGTTAGTGTGTGTGTGTGTGTGTGTGTGTGTGTGTGTGTGTATGTGTGTGTGCGTGCATCCATGTGCGTGTGTGTGTGCTATCTCAACATCTTATGGATAGTTGTTTTCCACATGGCATGAATGACAACGGTGTATTTTGCTAAGAGCCATTAGATGGAGCCTGTGGATATCAAGGAAGAAGAACCAAGGTCGACATATGAGGCAAGATGATACTATATGCTACAGTGGAGATCTCTACAGAAGAATGATACACTGCTGTTTTTTATATTGCAGTTTGTACTAAAGCTATAAATATAACATGAGACATATTTTAATCTCATTGTTAAGGTTGAACCCCCCAACCTAGTCATGAATCTAAACATGATCAAATATAAAAACAAATACAGACACATTAGGATACCTTCCTCATAATATAATATATTATTACATATGTCCAATAATATGTCAACCTTCGCTACCTTGTGGTGACGGTTGTGGTTGTGGTGTGGGCTTTGTTGACTGTATCTGTCAGGGTCTATAACCTTGTACCTTCTCTGGAGCTATCATGCTCTTGCTTGAAACCAGATCTGACTGTAAGAGATACTTCCTCTACCTGGGGACGAGTGAACCGGTAAAAGCTTAGCAGAGGATGGTGATGGCTACGCTCACCCAGGAAATACAGTATGCCACTGCCCACCCTCTGTCCCCTCCTCTCTGTCTCTGTGCTGTGACAGGTTTATCTGTGTGGGCAGGGAGACAGGGTCATAGGACTCTGTGCAGTCCAGCAGGGACCATGCCGAACTGAGACAGACCACTCTCTGTGGAGTTCCAATCTTCCTCCCACTGTGATATTGCCCTACGTTAGGGTTGCTGAAAAACACCTTAAGAGACAGAAATTAGATCTTTCTAGTCTTGTCTACACCAATAATGGCTAGAAACCAAGACACAATGGCTCCAGTGTGGCTCACGGTGTAATGTCGGGGCCATATACTCATATTGACAGAGTCGTCCATTCCAGCGGATTTATGTGTCATTTGAAATGATAGAAGTGGCACACTTCCAGCTAGGGGTTGAGGTCCATTAAACAAGAAATTGAGCATGTATTCCAGTTGCTCTTTTGAAAATGGGAAAACAAATCCTTTTTGTTTAGAGTAGCAGTTTTTCATTGAAACATGTGAGAGACTATTTGTTTGTATGCTAATGCAGTGCTATGACTTGATCGCAAACACAGCTAATGTTTCTTGTTTGATCCTTTTAAAGCCTCTACATTAGAATATTCCCCTCCACATTCTCAGTGACCTTATATGAAGACATTGAAAGGATGTGTATGATTAGACTTTCTGTGTTTGCTACAGATTTGACCTCTTTTTTTAAAATTCTTCTTCTGAAGTGTTACTTATGTTTGAGAGAGGGATGACTTCTCCTTGACTCAAGAAGTTTATGCAGCTTCAGAAGAGGATTCAGGTTTTCCGTTGTCTCCAGCTAGGCTGCACTGCGTGTGCAGCCTGCCTTGTTCTTCTTGCCGCCATCAAATTTAAAGTGGCCCGCTGTTCTAAGTGGTCACCTTGTCACATTTTTGAAGGGACATGATAATCACTGGTATTACTGGCACTCTGCACCACGGTAAAGAGGACAGATTTGTTTCTATATTAAAGGCTATTCTGCAAACCTTTATGTCTCCTCAGCAACAGGGGGTCAGATAATGCCCTTTTAAACAGAAATGTGTTGTGGCATTGTCAACTTTAATCTTTAACTTCCCTCTGATACACCAAGTAACTTCAGTGGGGGGGGGGGGGGGGGGGGCAGTAGTGTATTTGGTGAAGATATTTTCATGCTAACTGTTTGAGCATGACTCATTAGTAAGGCTAATGATACACCAACAAAACAAACGAATAATGTTCCAGGCGTTATAATTGATTTTCAAGTATGGTGATTTACTCATGGTTATACCCTAACCCTAACCCTAACCCTAACCCTAACCCTAACCCTAACCCATTATACCAGAAATAGAACACACATGAGCATGGGACTTGAGCAAGAAACATGATTCCTTTAGGCCTTTTTACAATGTTGGTACAGTACTGTACTGTACATCAGAAATCTCTCTCTTTATATTCATTTGTGGTTTGTTTGAAGCTCTTGGTGAAGATACTGATGGTTTCCTTTGATCGTTGTGTTGCTATCAGTCCCTCACTTACTGTCAGTCCTTTGTGAGAGTCCTTTGTGTCAAACCTGTGCTCAAGCTCTCTGACACCCACTACCCTACGTTTGTTTTGGAAGGTTTCATTTTTGTGACCTGACAACACAAACTAGCAAAATCACATGGGAAAAGAGAAATAGATTTTGAACATTTCATGTCCTTAAAGTATACCTTGACAGACTGTGCTCAAATTGGAATGGGATACAGTCCAATTTGTTGGTTACAATAAGATGAAATATGCTGTCACTTTTCAAGCTCCGTCAAGCCAGAAACCTTAGCCTTACTCTTAGTATAGCCATTGCCCACTCTGTGCAAGTTCTTATCCATTCATTTGACTTTATTGACATGGATTTTGTATGACATCTACCTCCTAACTGCATAAGTCTGTATATGACTTGGCCTTTATCATTTGATAAATGCTTTCCCTCTGAGTGCATGTCTAGTCCTCTTACAAGAATTCCATTGCTATTACCAAGGGCCATCACGCCAGGAAGTAATTTAATAATGAACACAACACCAGTTTACGCTGTCTGCCTTTGTGTCCATAATGGAAACAATGGAATTGCAGGCATTCAGACCTCTTCTGATGGACCGCGAACAGTGCAAACACTTCCATTCATTTAATCACAATTCTCTCTTTCAAAGCAAACTGCCAGAGCGGCAGTGGATGAGAGGCTAATGACCCGTGAGCAATAAGCAACTGTTTAAGTAAATGTACTCTTGGAGGAAAAAAAGCTTTTACCGAATAGCGTATCAATATTTTAAATAGAGCTTCTATACCGTCTCCTTCTAACTGGATTAGTTGTCTGATGTGTTCTGACAGTGCTTTTGTTAGGGATACCCCATTAGCTGTGTCTGTCATCATATTTTCCCCTGGTGCTCTATGGAGCACCCTTATATTTCATAATTTGTTTTGCTATCAGGGCTGATTTGTAAATGTGCAAATTCTAATTAGCCATAGCCACTGTTTCTAATTTATTAAATATTAAATGATTCCTGTAGTGGAGTCTTTTTCTTCACATCCCCAGATGGAAGTTTTGTGGTATGCAAATTAATTTGCCTTTTGGTTGTCAGCATTTTTTAAACGTTCCATTTGCTACCGAGGCCCACTTTCCCTTGTTTGTTTTCTGTCTCCAGTCCTCCTCAAGTTGATATTTATTTATCTTAGATCTTCAGTGTTTTGGGCCTTGATAAAAGCTTTACAGCTTTTCTGTTGGGCTTCAATACCAGTGTTTTATTTAGTTTCATTAGGGCTGTCTTAATATCAGCATTGGCCAGTCGCTACAAAGGATGTTTTACATTGAAGTCACCTTGCAGCTATACACATGAATAAGTTTTTAGTAAGCTCTGAATGGAAAACCTTCCCTATAGTCTCTGAATATAGAAATGGAATTGGTAGCCTATATTCATACAATTACAATTCAAAGAGATTCAACCCTCTGAAATGGAATGGTGTCAAATCTACTCTGTCAAACTATTGCAAGTTAGGCCTTCTGAATAGAATAAAAAAAGCCTTTAAGTGTAACTTAATCTATATTGGAGAGTGTTTTATTCATATCAGTGTAAGTTTTCTTGGACAATTCAGTTGCCTCCATTTTCAACTGGTATGTTCCACACCCTGCCAAAAAGCAGCAAGTATTCTCATGTCCCGAGTTCTGACTCAGTGGCTCTCTCTGTGTACATCAACAGCGTAATTATTCTATGACAGTTGCCTGCGAATTGAATTTGATTTGAAATGCTCTTGAATATGTCACTCGCATTGAAATGCCAGACATTTATTGAACGCCCACTTATCCTGAGTGAACTTCAGTCTAATTAAGTTTCAAGAAACACATCCATCAAGCTATTGAGGCAGTTAATGCGCCATTGCCGCCTAGATCAGAATCCCCTCCCAGAGCGACACAAATTCACACTCACCAAGTTTCAGCAATCTCTAAACAACCCTTCCCTGGGTTACAGCTGGCACACTGGATTGGTGTTCTGTGTTTTCTCCTGATAATGTGTAATTGTGGACATAGAAACTTGTTTGCTATACAGCATCATTGCACTGTAGCAGCCTTTCCTGAAGAGACCACAATTGTTGTATGCCAGATGCTGAGATGTATAGTATGCATTATGTTGTTTTGTACACCAAAATAAAATAAAAAAAATCATAATAGTTGTAAAAGAGAAACAATCAAACAAATGCATGTTCTCAGTTTCATCACAATAAAAAAGGTGGTAGACAAACACCACCCTCCTTGAACTTCTCCACAAAAGGATGGCAAGTGTTCCAGATGTACTAACAGGAGTTAGCAACCCAGCCAGAACTCACTCTCATTAGCACAATTATGCCAATGCCCAAGCTTACCCCCCTCCTCTTTTTTTTTTTGCTTCTAGCAGTCTCTGCTCGGCTTTCTCCTTTGCATAAAACACCCCATACCCAATTTGTCAAGAAATCCCTCATTTGCTGGGTCCTCAGAAAGGCAGATTATGCTTATTTTTCATTTGGACAGTGGGAGATGAAGCCAGGTGTTTGGCAGCAGCAGAGTGTTCAGGTGTAACTGCGCCGGTGACGGGACATGACGAGCGGCCGCAGATGAAGGATGAGGCGTGGAGGATTTTGGGGAGAGGGGCACCCCACGGCCTGCTCCCTCAAGAATACCCCCGCCAGTCTGGAGGAGGCAAACTTTCTTTCTAATCAGTTCTTGCTATAATCAGCTTCTATTTCTTAATTAGCATGTTCAAGCTATAATGAAAATGCAGCTGTTGAAATAGGAGTACACAGTTCTCATTGTGCTGAACTCATCAAGATTACTTCATGCCTTTATGGAGGTCTCAAGGTGGTTTGCTTTTATATTCAGAAAAATCTTCTTGGGGAATTTCCTTTTAATAACATGGGCTAAAACTCAGGGTTATATTATTTAGTTATACATTTTGCTCTGTGTTTTGGACTGTGGATGTTAATACTGTACAGTAGTTTGCTACTGTTGTACCTTGTTGTCAGGTTGAAATGACTTCAATATGTTGCACCACACCATAGTCTCCAACCCTCTACATACTAGACAAACCTGCCATGTGTTCTAACCATGGCTGAAATCACAATGGTTGTGTCCTCTGTTGAGGTATACCTGCCACACGGTGATGATACTTCTCTCTTTTTGTAGAATACATAACTGGGGCTGAATCTGCAATAGTCTGATGATTAAGTTCTAGTCAGTTGCTCTTGTTGTTATCAATCATAACTGTCTGGCATCCACTTTAATGCAAGATAATGTCTCTCAGGTTCACCATCATAGGAAAAGATGGAATGATTTATTGCTTTATCTCCTAATGATGCTGTAATTTTATGTTCTGCTTTCTATCAAGAAATAAATCACACATTTTAAACCTTTTCCCAAAACATTTGGCAGAATCAGGCCTGTGGCAGAATGCACCATATGCTGTAAGACCTAGGCCTAATTCAATTAGACAGGTTAAATGTTGTATTATAAAAAAAAGGGGTATGATTCAATGACACTATTTTGCAAACACTTCACTTGCATGGCATTGAAAAAAGACACAGTCTCAAGCTCAAGTAAATGTTACATTTTAATATCACAGTTCTTTTGATATTATCAAACCTAAGATCAAAAAGAATAAAAGAAGCATGTTCAGCCCTTCTTTGGATACCTTCCCCATTGCATCAAACAAAGGCTAAATGTCTGCACGTGGCTCAGTCAAGCAGGTAATTACAATGGCTGCACTTAATTATTCATTATTATTATTAAAAAACAACAACAACAAGGAAACAGCATAATGTTGGAGGATCATGGAAGGATACTCAAAAACATGGGCCAAAATATTGCCATGAAAATAGCTTGGCAGATTGAACTGTAAAGGAGAAGGCCACACCTTAACTGACACACAGATAGGATGTTTAGATATCCATTAGGTTCAAACATAGTGCTTAATGTAGCTGCCCCGATTTATATACTCTCACAATGAAAAACATAACAGACTTCCAGCACTTAGCATTCAGCTGTGGGTAGGCCTTTACTGTATTTTGTTACGACCAAGAGGTTGCTGAGTCATGCAATCAAGCCAGGCTTTATCACTTTACATACAAGAGCATACAATGTGCTGTAGTTATGGCAGGTCATAGTCAGCCCCAGTAGCAACCCCATGGGAGCTCATGCTGCGGTGTTGGGACGTGTACACGGCTTATGTCTCTTTATTGGGAGAACTACACAGGACAGGCAGGCTATTGGACACAAGATCATACCCATTAGAGGGAGTCACTCTCCGGTCTTGAGCATAGAGAGAGAGAAAGTCTTACTGATAGAAAGGAAGAATTTACTAGAAGATATGCTTGCTGAAAATGAATCATTTAAAAGAATGATATTGCTAAAGGCCACTAATTGGTTGAGGACAAAGCATTAAGTCACTTGGGTTAGAGTACATGATATATTATGATATGAGAGCAGCAGCATGCTGAGTCTGTGTCATTTGGGGATAGTAGTGACCTAAGTGCCCTCTCTAGTACTCAAATTACATCAATTTACAGTAAATGTTGGAAAAGCTTTTGTTTTCAGACAAGGAGTTGAGCTAATATTCCAGTCACCAAGCCAGCTGATACTGTATATGAGGATAAGATGCAGATGAATAGATATTCTGTTATACTGCTTGTCATCAGGTAACACGTAGCTAAAATAAAGTGGTTCAAAAATGACTGTGTCTGTGTGTGTCTCAAATTATATATCTTTTATATGTATCAAATTATCTATATCTATCTATCTATTTATCTATATCTATCTATCTATCTATCTATCTATCTATCTATATCTATATCTATATATATATCTATATCTATATATATATATATATATATTTATATATATATATACGTACACTTGCAATACACCAATAAAGCTACTTCCTCCCCTATCTCACCAATCTGATGAAATGTCTCACAGTACAGTAAAATACCAAGCCGTGGCCAGATTACACATGGAGAACTGTCAGTGAGATTCTGTCATGTTCTTATTACTGTCAGACTGTACTGTATGTCAGAAAGTGAAATCTTCTCAAGTCAAATCCAGGTACCTTGTGAAGGCCGAGTTGTTAATGCTCTCTGGAGGATTGGTGAACCTGTAACATGGTTGTACACATGCTTTCATCTTTCGTGTCCAAAGTGTGACCTCTTTTTGAGGGAAATGCGGTCTACTGCACTGTACATGCAGAGAGGTGGGGTAGGGAGGCTTTTAGCTGCTCCTCTGATCTATTGCATGTCATTTGTCATATCAAAATGTCTGGGTTTGATTTTCCCTGTGAACTCATAATCATTTCCTGGGCAAACGAACGTGGCTTTGTGCTCAGGCTTGCTCGTCTCAGCACATGGCCTCTATATTATGGTGTAAGCCCCTGAATTGAAATATCCTCCGCTTGAAATATTGACTTTAATATCTCATTTGAAAAATTCATGAAACCTTTGATGTTAAATCCATACTCAATTTAGCAAAATGCCACAAGAATATGCAGAGAGGGTAGGCATTATTGTCTGTTTTTTTTTTTTTTGCAGAGAAATGATGTTTTATGGCTGTAACACCAGTCTCTCCTGTATTTTCTTTTTAGTCCACAAGAAAAAAAGAGTAGAAGCGACCCATTAGAGGAGAAATGAAAAGAGCTATTGATTGGGCTCTTATTCCTCTACTCTTTGCCTCATTTCCTAAATGTACGATAATAAGGGCTTAGCCACTGCGACTAACAATATGCCTTAATGAATGGAACTTTAAAGAATTAATGTGAGTGTGCATGATGATTCACAGATGTTTCCATCAGTGGATGCCATGTATTTTGTTTGTTGTTTTGCCCATTCAGTTTCCTTTTACCAAAAGCATCTCCTTAATAGCATTATAATGCAATCAGGACAATATATGATGATTCCTATTTCGAGAAAAAAAATGTGGTGCTTGTCATCAGGATGGGCAGGGGGATGAGATTTTAAAAGACCATCATATTAGAATTAGATGTCTTGATGCTAATTATGATCAAAAGCAGCCTTTAGAGAGTGGTTTGAGATTATGACAGGTAGAAAAAAGCAGGCTTTTAGCAAATGGATTTTTTTGTTCAGAGAGGGAAAGAGAGACCGAGAGGTGGGGTGGGAGAGAGAAATGAAAAGACAAGTAAATGTTGTGAAATACACTGCGTGCTAATAGAGCCACATTTGCCTTCAGTAATTTGTAAGCACTTTACCCCAGCCTATCGATCAAGCGGGGGGAAAAGACTGAACTGCATTAACATGTAGGACTCAAGCACCCATCTCCCACTGGCCTATTATGGTGTTGTTCCATTGCTATAATCACTCAGATTATGTGCACAGATATAGGCTCTTTCTTCCTTGTTACGAGACAACCCACCCTCACCGACTTATTTAATTTGCAGAGCAGTGTGACACACGGCCATTGTGGCTGCCGGGGTGTGGTTTGGCTCTTTCATTAGATGTCAGTCCAAGAGAGATTTCGATCAAAGTCAAACACACTATGCCTGTGCAAACACAGGAGGGGTTTACGAATCAAAATGAAATCAAAACAACCAATAAAACCCCACAAAGCCCAAATCTCACGCAAATTCATACAATTTAATCTCTCTCACCTGTGAGACACCCTGGTTGATGTCTGCTCTGCTTTAGTTCTGGCCGTGACAGTTTGTTCAAGAATTGTATGTAATCCTTTGAGTCAGAAGAATAAAACAGTCCTTGGTCCATAAGGTATGGCTGACCCTTGGGCAGAGAAAATCAAACTACATGTTGTTTTGCAGCTTGGTTTGGCCCCAAGGTAATGGTGAGGCTGGGCCTGTGAGTTGGTGATGTTATAACTGAATCTATTAGCAGGTCTTCATTTAGGGGGAATGTTTCTCTTGTCTGGGAATCCTGTCTGATTTGTGTTTGTCATGACTCAGGTCACCTCCCCTCACCTTATCTATGAAACATACTGTGTTTTTAATTAAGCTAAACATCACAGACTTCTGCAGGAGTCTTGGGATTGTGTAAAACCATGATTTAGCTGTTATTTATTCTTTTGTAAGCTATTTATATGTATTTGCTCAATTTCATGTTCCTTTTCATGGTGCTACAAAGAGAGGGCTACAAGAGCCACAGCTGGCAGAGGCTGTGATTCAGAGTGACCTACAAGGCCTAAAGTAATTACAAGTTTCAGGTCACTCTGCTATTGATGATCAGACTACTCTACTCACAATGTCTAGGGAACACTGGCTTCACAGTTGATGCGCTGTTGTTCTGGTTTATGGTATGAGGTTTGCATCTAGGTGTGCAGAACGGCATATCACATTTGAATATGTTGGTTTAATGTTCACAGCACAACAATCTCCTCGACCCACATCAATCCAGCTTCAAAGGCTGCTCACTCTACTGAGACTGCTCTCCTTGCTGTCACGGAGGCCCTCCACACTGCCAGAGTGTCATTCCTCTCCTCTGTTCTCATTCTTATGGACTTGTCTGCTTGAGTTTGACACAGTAAACGACCAGATCCTTCTCTCCACCCTCTCAGAGCTAGGCATATCAGGCTCTGCACTTTCCTGGTTTGTATCCTACCTGGCCCGATCGTTCATACCAGGTAATGTAGGGTCACTGAGAGGGTCACTGTCCACTTCACACACCCTTACCACTGGTGTCCCCCAGGGCTCTGGCCTAGGACCCTTATTATTCTCTCTGTATACCAAATCTCTTGGCTTGGTAATTTCCTCACACGGTTTCTTTTACCATTGCAATGCTATGGTAAAAGAACTCGACTTGTTATCTCTTTCCCCCACTCTGACACATAGGTGGCTACATGTGTCTCTACATGTCTCGCAGACACCTCTGCCTGGATGTCTGCTCACCACCTCAAACTCAATCTTGACAAGACGGAGCTCCTCTTCCTTCTTGGGAAAGCCTGCCCTCTCCAAGACTTCTCCATCACGGCGGCGAACTCCACTCTGTCCCCCTCCCAGACAACAAAGAACCTTGGGATGATCCTGGACAACCAACTGTCCTATGTGGCTAACATCACAGCGATGGCCTGCTCCTGTAGATTTTTCCTCTACAACATTCAAAGGATACGCCCATTCCTCATGAGAAAAGCAGCACAACTCCTGATCCAGGCACTTGTCATGTCCCGCCTAGACTACTGCAACTGACTTCTGGCCTGCCTCCGCCATCAGACCTCTGCAGCTCATTCAGAACGCTGCAACCTGTCTGGTGTTCAATGTCCCCAAATTCTTCCATGTCACCCCTCTCTTCCAGACCCTTCACTGGCTCCCAGTGAAAGCTCGCATCAGATTCAAGACCCCGGTGCTCGCCTACAGAGAGGTAAAGGGAACAGCCCCTCCTTATCTGCAAACGATGGTCAGTCCCCAAACCCCGGCCCCGATCACTCCGTTCTTTCACCTCTGCTGGCTGCTTGGCACCGCCATCTCTACGAGGACGTAGTGGTTGCTTTGCTCGGTCACAGCTCTTCTCTGTCTTGACGCCCCAGTGGTGGAATGAGCTTCCCACCACCATCAGGACGAGTCACTACCATCTTCCGGGTACACCTGGGCTCTTCCTCCTCAGACCTCTCATCCACCTAACACCCTACATTACCAGTAAAAAGATCTTTCTTCCTTTCTCTAGCACTGTGACTGCTGATGGCACTTGTTCTTATTGAAGGTTTTACTTATGATGACTGTTGTATAGTTGATTCACTTACTTAGACAAATGTACTTATTGTAAGTCACTTTGGATAAAAGCGTCTGCTAAATGACTTAAATGTTAAATATTAAGGTTTGCTGGGACATGGATGCTGGGTGTGATGCCTGCCCCAAGGCCAATTTTGTGTTTTTGTATGGTTCACTCTGTGTGTCAAAATATGAAAGAAAAACATGATTATCCCTCAGAAATCTTTTGCTTTGATCTGAAATACCTGTACGTTGTTAGATTTCCCTTTAAGTAAGATGTTAATTTCTTCTTCTAACCTCCTTAGAATTATATTGTCTAATTTGCAAAGGGCTTGTTCATTTTGCATTACCTAGAGCCACTAATTTGCATAATTAACATTTTGAAATAAAGCACTTTTTAAACAAGGCAAGTGCCCCAGAACAAGGTTATGTACGGTGAGAAGAAAGTATTTGAAATCAGAAACTTTTAAAATCTTTTTGCAGGTATTCACTTTCCCAATAAGAATACTATGCAGCAGGTCACAGATAAAACTTATCTAATTAAAAGGCTACTTCACAATTTTTTATTTCTCTTGATCTAATAATGTGCGGATATTAATGAATATTATATCTTAACCTGTTTTTTAATCTTTGAATCTTATCATATTCCTATCTGAATGAAGAGTGGTTTGAGATTTTTTTGTCTCAGATACAGCATGATACCTTAGGCACTTACCCAGACAGCACACATGGATCGGATTTAAACTACGAGAAATGTCTGATGCACTTACATTGCATAGATGTAGCATGGGGATCTTTTTCTCACTGGGCCTCCGTCGTTAATACAAAAGTACGTCTCAAAAACTCCAGCCACTCCTTTGCTGACCACTGGTTATACCTTGTCACTACATCTAAACTACACCTAAACTATGAGAAATTTGATGCATTTTATACATCGCACAGATATAGCATGGGGATCTTTTTCTCAGAGGGCCTCCATCTCTAATACAGAAAAAGTGTCTCGAAACTATCTCCAGATAGCTCCACAAAATAATTAACATTTAAACATCATTATCATATGTTTATAATACAGTGAGCTTGACCCACCACAAAACAAAGAACAAACACCCTCTTCAGATCAATGCTGCATGTTAGAATCATGTGATGGCTGCTGAATTCCAAATGCTTGTTTCCCACCCATACTAATGGAATATAGAAAATTAAGGACAAGGGCCCTTAAATCCCTGCTCAATCTACAACAAAGATATCAATTATCGAGGCATTCAGAGTACAAAGTGCTGCATAATCAAAAATAATTCACAGACTTCCATTCTCTCCCTCTACACACCACAGTGTGCTGAAAGAGAGCTTAATTCGACAGACCTTCTGGTTGGCATTTGAATTTGTAGGGAACTCCTATTACATTATTTCATTAGACTAATTATTCATTTTTTTGGCTCCTTCACGACATCTAGATCAGCTGTCAGTTTCACAGCCAGATGACTCAATTATATTCTGTGAGCGGCTCATCCTCCTCATTGCAAGTATGGACTTCAGCTACGACACCGCTATGAGATCATTGGGCGAGAAATGCACTAGAAAATGGTGGCTCTACATTTCAACACCCTTCATTAGTTGAGGAATATGTGCTCACACACACACACACACACAGATATAGTGAACAGTGAACATTTGCATCAGTTGCAATTGGCTGTGGCTGAGGCAAGGGAGTGTGTGTGCATGGTGTGTGTGGGGAGCAGAAGGGGTGAATGAGGGTCGGGAGGCCTGGCAGAAGCAATATCAAGCATGAGTAATTTGCTTGGTTATTTAGGAATAGATATTTTAGGTCTAAGCCCATTAGTGATTTATCTCAAAGACTGGGGGGGCACCGTTTGACATCACAAAAATGCGTACGGTACAAAAAACATCTTCAGTATTCCAGCTTGTTTTGACCCCACTGTGTCACCTACGATGGCAAAAAGAGTATTGTTTCATTCATGTTAAATCCAATGCCCTCATGGTTAAGATAGTAGAATGTATCATTGCAGATGGTCTGTAGAGGATAGCAGATTTGAAGGCTCAGTGCCAGTCAGTGATGATGGCTGTGAAGGGGGCTCTGCCTGGCATTGAGGCCTCACGGCAGGACAGTTTACCCTGCTGCTCTCTTTCGCTGTCTCAGCTCAACGCCATCCTCCTTCCTGGGACAGTCACCTGCAGAGGGGCAGATGGTCTCATTTTCCCCGCCTGGAGCGCCTCACTCACATGCCTTCCTTTCCACTGCTGCAGCCCCAGCCCCAGCCCGCCCCAGCCCGCCCCTGTGCTCATGCATTTACAAACATAGGAACAACCCCCCCCATGCCCCCTTCTCTACAAGGCTGTCTAGCCTATTCCCCTTATTACCACTCCCCCTTTGCCATGGCCTTATCTCCTCTTTTCTAAATTCTTGCTCACTGACTGTTCCGTAGCCAATGGCAGAGAGCATTGATTATTTATCACAATGATTATTATTATTGCGCATATATCTACAACGGCCGATTTGCTCTTTACACGTCCCATGTCTCAACACATCATTAATATTGCATGGTCCTGTTTCTGTGTCCTGCCTCTACCACACACCCCCACGGATCCAGAAAGCTGGGGTACGGCTGAAAGTCAACCTGCCCTCCCCCTGGTTCTAACAGACTCAGGGACATGAGAGAGGCTCATATCCATCCAAGGATTATCCTCAACTGCCTCTCCTCCAAAAAATCATTATAAGTAGGTGTCAAAAGAAATGAGATCAGTGCCTCTCTCTCTCCTCACTGGAAAATGCATTTTATGTATGATTTTCGACTAAATAAGCCAGGGTCCAGATGAATAGGTTCTTGACAGTTATGAATGAGGGCCCCGCTACATTAAGGCAATGAGGGGAGGAGGGGCCAGTGTGCAGGTTCTAAACTGTGTTTGAATAAATCATCATCAGATGCATTGTGGCTCCACAGCTGCGGGCCCTGGCTGGGCCTGAACCCCCCTGACCATGTGACCCCTCGTTGCCCAGGCAACCCTGCTCCTCAGCATTCTTCAGAATATTAAAACAATTTTGGTGGCAGTAAGTTTGCAGAAGTGCAGTGAACTGGTGCCTGGCACGATGAGTCTCCCCCTCATTACAGCGCCAACGCTGGGTGAGCAACATCTATATCCTGTGGTAATGAAGACCCCACAGAGGCCAAGGGAAGAGAGCGCATTAGAGAGGGGAAGGAGGGAAAAAAGAGAGGGGAGGAGGGCATGGGAAGGAAAGTCAATATTGGAAGCGGACCACTGAGAGGTAGTATCAATTTTCTGGATTATTAATTCAAATTCGCATCTGCAGACTCAAATTAAGAGCGTGCACACTCTCTCTGGCCTTAGCAAATTAGAGTTTAAGGTATTCCGTTTCAGGAGCTCAAATTAGGCGGCTCATTCTACATGCCAGGGTCCGTCTAGCTGGCTAATAAAGGTAAGGCATAGCACGCACGCAGTGGCTAGAGACAGGAAGAGCCCCTAACTATACCTGTTTCACATGGGAGCTGCCTACCAACTCAGCTTTCATCCTGGCAGGGAGAGGGAGGAGAGGAACAAGGACCCTTTGTTTGCATAGAAAGAAGTGGGCTGTAGAGAGGCTATTTTCATTGGAGCTAGGTGTTAAATGTGAGGCCGCTCCATTAACTGTCTGTAATTACTGCTCTAATTCTGGATATACAGCATACTCTTGAAAGGCATTTTGGGGGAGTAATACTTGGGCGTAGGAAAAAGGAGAGCTTGGATGGTGGAGCATATCTAAGCAGCTTCTGTTACTGTACTATATGTCGTACAGCAGGTTGACATGGATAAGAAGAGATGGTGGAAGGTTCCGTCTAGATAATGAGTATTAGCTTAAAAATAAGTTTTTGCCAAAGTATGTGTTTGGGTGATGATTTGGCGCATTGGATGATGATTTAAATCGCAGTGTTTTCCCCTCCTATGTATGACATACAGTCAAAACAAATCATTCAGAGTTGTTTGATTTACAAATCAGGTCATTTCTGTTATATATTTCATAACATGATAATTAATGAGGTATTGCATATTGTACATATGCTTTAGAGCCAAAGGTCATGACATGAGGAGCATGATAACTCCAACTAGTGGATCAGTTCAACAGGGGTAGATGAGGTTATAGAGACAGACAGTATCAATAGATGACAAGCAGGTGGAGCTGTGAGCAAAGTTAAACACTTGGAAAAGCTCACAGTAGCTGACAACTTCTTGTTCACTTCCAACGAGAGATGTATCATTTTAGGACATCATCCTTATAAAGGTTGTACTCGGGTTATAGATTGGTCAACAGCAGTGTAGGTTACTGAACAGGCAGAACTCATTAGGGATAGTGATTTTCAGTCTCTGATACCCATAGCATCAATGCAGCATAAACAAAAAGCCAATTCTCACTCTATAACTGACTCAGTAGTAATTGTTTTTTAAGTTCCCCTTACCTGACCTGCCCCCGTCCCACCGACACACACACACACACACACACACACACACACACACACACACACACACACACACACACACACACATCGACACACACACACACACACACACACACACACACACACACACACACACACACACACACACACACACACACACCGACACACACAGACACACACCGAAACACACCGACACACACACACACACACACACACACACACACACACACACACACACACACACACACACATCGACACACACACACACACACACACACACACACACCGACACACACACACACACACACACACACACACACACACACACACACACACACACACACACACACACACACACACTGTGGCCACCACTGTAGGGTAAGTGAAGGAGAGAGACACTAACAATCCGGAGGTGGCAATAATCAGAATAATCTGAGGCCTGCGTATGTATGTGGTGCACTGCGCTGCGCTGTGTGTACTGCTTGTCATTTTTTCAATTACTCTGGCTGTGGTTAAATGCTCATTTTCAGCAGTCTGCCCGGAGCAAAACTACTGAGGCCCATTAGGTTTTACCCACAGCTTGGCTCTCATTAGTTTCCCCAGTTAGACGAGAGTGAGGGAGAGGCCACGGGTATGCCTCTCTAAAGAGGTCAGGGTGGAGTTAGTGGGGCTAGTGCTCCACAGCACATGAGGAGGGCTTGTTAAGGACTTGCCAACCCCACTGTATCCCAGCTGTTGTACCATGGTGAGATTGCTCTGAAGACTTGTGTGACCTTTAGGGCAAGTCAGCACACAGCCCTAATTGACCCGAGCTCTCTTTGCCTGCTCTCTCTATCTTTCTCTTTCTTGCCAACTGAAAAAGGGCCCATTTACTGACCATAGAGAATAACCTGGATTGCCATGGAATGTGTGTGTAATGGTGTGTCAGTAATTGAGCTGATTACATGGATGAAATTGTTATACAGTGCATTCGGCTACTGTTAAATCTTGGAAAGCAGTTAGAATTTCACTTGTCTAGATGGCAAGTCTGTTGATAATGGAGCTTTTATCTCCTCTGCAGTATCTTGCATGGTGTTTTTAGAAGAGTAGGCATCATTAAGCAATGTCCTCTGTTTGCATCGACCTGAGGGATCCTGTCTTGATGCTGTGCTGCTACTGCTCCTCCAGCTAAATGGAGGTCACAGGGAGATGGCATCCATTACTGAGGTATTCAATTCAAATGTCACCCGCTTCTGCTTGGCACTGTTTTCTCTCTTCCCTAATGTGTGTTTGGGGGATGGGAGATGGAAGATGGCGTGGGATATATCGGGGTTGGTGCATTTTGTCTCATTGGTACGCGGTTTCTTTTTGAATGGGCAGAGGAGAGGCAGGGATGGATGCAAGGTGACACTGCTGTAAGTCTCTGTGCGTCACCTTGCACTTTGGCACCTGCATGTTCTCTCAAGCTCTCTCTGGACGGCTAGTATCCTCCTGAGCACCGGCCACTAAAACAAGACTGATTGTTACTATTCATCATCCAGCTCCAAGCCAACATGAGCAGAAGTGGACCGCAGAGCGGCACAATCTCAGCAGAGGGTGTGGACAAGCTATGACCGTGCCAACTCGAGGTAGTTGAGAGCAGTGCAGTGCCCAGCTACTGGGGTAAGTTCATTCATACAGTAGATGAAGTAAGCTCTTTCTCTCTCTCTCTCTCTCTCTCTCTCTCTCTCTATCTGTAAAGAGGGAGGGGGCTTGGGGCTGCAGGAGTTGCTTGGCCACCACAGGCCTGGCTGTCATTCCTTGGGTACCCTCCTGTCACTGTAACTCAGTCCTGTCATCCCTCAACCCAGTTGAAATTAACAGGTAATTTGTAAATGTCACTTTAGGTTAGACGGCTCATTTTGTTTCTTTGCCACCAATCCAGCGCTCACCAACTAATTTTTCTTGTCTTCTTTTAATAAGATGTTCATTTATAAATAGAATTATGGCCCACTAAATAAATGAGAGGAAGTGATGCAGAGAAAAGGAGACTGCCTGCACATTTGTCAAATCTCAAGCACCCCGGCATCAGAGAAAATGAATAAAAACACTTCAAAGGATGACTTTTACTCTGTCCATAGACAGCATTTCGTTAATGTTCAATTAGAGTAAAGGGGATCATGGTCAGCAGCGTAATTTCTAATATCTAAATTAAGTTCAGCAAAGAAGCATGTACAAAAGCACACACACATACACATACACGCACACACACACACACACACACACACACACACACACGCACATGCACACGCACACACAAACACAAAGGCATGCACACAAACACACACAAACACAAAGGCATGCACACACACTTGTCGATGATGAGAGCTCTTCAAAACAGATAACTAATACACATTTGGAAAAGTTTTGTCCAGCTAATACTACAGCATAGGCTAGTGCCTCCCTTATCCCATCGAATGAAGAGTAACAAGAATAAAAAGTGACTGATAGACAAAAGCCCTTCAATTAGAGTAAATTATTTGGAGAGGAAAAAGAATCAGTGGTGAAATACACAAAGGGAGTTAACAACATCCAAACTGGATTACTGTAAATATTGTAATACATACATTTTTAAAGCAAAACTGATCTGTAACCCCTTCTAGCCACCGCAGAAACTCATCATCGGGGTTTGGGATAATGTTCCCCATGATCGCATATTTATTATCCATCTAAATGTAATCACTTACCTCTGATGCTGGATCTGATAGCCAATAGCCACAGATATCAGTGCGTGTTCCGGTTGATGCCTCTGGCAGCCATATTACATAAGGAGAAATGTTTACGCTTATACAAATGGACAAGTTTGTTAGTTGTTGTTAACTTCAATCTGCATCTAATGAAAAAAAACTAAAAACATTGAGGGGGGTGTTTTCTTCTGGAGGTTTAGATACAGTACATTTTCTGTTTGGCATTCAGATCTGTTGTGGAAACCAATTACATTAGTCAGGAAAGAGGGCCAGAGATAACCCATGAGCATGCAAGTATGAGACCTTTCACAACAATAGTACAAACAGAGGAACTGGTCCCTTTCCTTGTAACTGAGATACATTTCTCCCACTGTATCCTTGCTTGCCTTATTTATGTGTGGTGCAATTAGGCTGTAATTTTTACTTGGGATGATCGTTGTTCTCCTGTTAAGGACCATGGTGATAAATATTTATATGTATTACAATTGAGGATGCCGCACAATGCCTATTAATGAAGGTGCCATATGCAGTGCTCCAAAGCATGTATGCACATAGGTATCGGCCCATTTGTCAAGCCAGGAGAGCTAATTATCTCATACCAGGCAATATTGTCTTCATCCCATGCATTTCAATTCCCAACATTAACACTCACATGGTCATGCTGACTGCAAAAATAGTCTCCATGTGTATGAATGCATTAAATTATTTTGGGAGGGGATGTTGTATTAAAACACCCCAGTGTTATCAACATGCTCCCCACCTCTGTTGATCTGACATTCATCTTATTCAGTGAGAGAGGAGAGAGAACCAGTGTTTAGTGATGCTCTCAGCCAACTGGGCAGGTTAATTGAGGTAATTTTACATCATGCGTAATGGACGCCCATGCCAGGCCTTAATTGCACTTAGTGTCTGGGCCTCATTGCTTGATGCCAACAGAGCTCTTGTGTTCTTCCTGAAGGTTGTGAGGAGGCAAACAAGTCTCTGATTCAAGGGAGATGAAACAGATAGCTCCATTTCATCTGCTAATAGTTTATCTTATTTCCCAGTCAGCTCTGTATTTACTTACAAACCTGAAATGCCTTCTAATTTCAGTCCCAAACACTGTTCAATAATGTGTGTTATGGGTTAGGGTTAGTATGGAAGGCATATCTGATAACGCTCCTGTAGTTGACCTAAAGTACCATGTCCAATGCCCTGGTCAAGTCTCTTGATGCTTCTCCTGACCCTTCCAATATCTGACTGTACATGTATATCCACACCCTGCTCATATCCTATCCAGCTCCTGCTACTGTATATAGCTTCTGAGCAAAGAAACCAGTTGAGTTAATTTTAAAAAAGAAACATTGCCTTTTGCTGAGAAGGTGTAAGGGCAAAAAGGAATTCTGAATTATGTAAGTGACAGCCAAAAATGCAATCATTTCAGACCTGGAAAATAACCCTGTCACCAGTCACTTACTATTGAGGGATTTACACAAAGAGTAGAGTCATAGAGTGGAAAGCCTCTTAGTGGTGTGGTAGTATATATTCTTGACTACACTGTCCACTGTGAAAGCTTTTTCTGACCCTACTCAAGGCATTATGATAATTGAGGAGCTCAGGTAAGGCTTCCTTATAAAACTCACAGGTTACATTTTTTGACAACAACAAAAAATCGGTCTGATCCATAACATGTGGCCTTGATAAACAAACATGTTTAAAGTGAATACAAATGGTCATGGTTGGGTGGATATTGTGTGTACATGAATAAAGGTACAGAACTGGAACCAGGAACCAGTTCTGTAGCAGTTCTGAGGCAATTGAATTTCCTCTCTTCTTCTCTCTGATTTGTTTATTGCACCTCTGTATCAGATATGGTACAGTATATGATATCAATGTACTGTATGGTGTATGGTGTATTGTGTGTGTGTGTGTGTGTGTGTGTGTGTGTGTGTGTGTGTGTGTGTGTGTGTGTGTGTGTGTGTGTGATGGATGATGCACTGGCCCCTAAATTCAAACTTTTCCTCAAGTTACTTAGGCTGAGACTAAGTGCTCTTACATGTGGGGGTTTTATTGATGATGCAGGGTATATATCTATCACCCTGTCATCTCAGTGCTCTCTGCAAAGCCCCTCTCTCACAGAGAGCACGTGCTAATGGAGGTGCGTCCTTATTCTACAGTAGGGTCGCCTGCTGCACTCTGAGCTGCCAGCTTGCTGAAGCTCACAGCACCTGCGACACACACACAAGCACACACACACACACGCACACACACACTCACACACTCACACACTCACTCGCACACAAACGCACGCACGCACGCACGCACACGCACACACACACACACACACACACACACACACACACACACACACACACACACACACACACACACACTGTACTATATGAGGATCTCCCCCATCTTCCACCTTGTTACAGATGTAACTAGAGATTACTCTTGTCCAGGTCCTGTCATTCCCTCACCCCTGACAGGGAGGCCTCATCCTTGTATTGATAGTTTGCGGGCACTCTAATAGTGGCTCTCCTGGTCGACCAGTGTGAGTCCTCTGTGTCTTGATTGCTTAGCTGTGGGTGCCGAGAGAGGTCTGTTGGAAATCAATAAAGGTGCAAGGCCTTGGCTTCCCTTTCTTAATAAAAGTTGGATATTATTTGTCACATGTTGCGCCAGGGTGTATCAGAGGGATTTTATTGCTTAGCCCTCGGTGCTGTGTCTCATTTTGGTGTCAGTGGTTAGAGTACCTGTAGCATAGTTATAACAAGAAAATCATATTGCTTAATATCACATTGACTGTGCTTCTCTTCCAGCACTACAGGGCACTGAAAACTGACAGCTGTGTTTTGCTCAACAGTGCTCTCTGCAAAGCATGATTAGATACAGTACAGAATTGACTGAATGTAGCTCAATACACTTATATTCCAACTCTTTGGGAAGAAAACCTTTTGCCAACCAATCTGTTCATATACAGTAGGCTAGGTTCACCATTGCAGAAAATCCAGGAACTGATTTATTGACACATATTGTTCCACATAATACATTAAACACTGAGAAATGTATTTCTTAAAATTAGATGCAGTGTGACAAGACAAAATAATGAAATTTGATTTGAAACACTTGCCTCCATAACTCTTGTTCATATTTTTTTTTCTTTCTACCAAATGAATTTGTAATCAGCAATCAAAATCAAATTATGTTAATAAGACCTCTTTAAGTGGATCATTATCTACAAAGCTGTTTTAGACATTATGGGCAATATTTCTATTTTCACCCAGCTGTGATCTAAATGAATCCTTTGCATGAAAGCCTTGAGGAAAGTCTGCCATGAACCTGAGTAGATTGCTTCGCCAGTATGTTCACACATTTATAGCAAAGACTTATTTTGTTATTTTATATTATGCATTACGAGTTGTACATAATGATAATGTCAGGTAAAGTGGTTCATTAGCTCAATAAAATGTAAAGGTAGACTACGAAAGACTTAGAAATCTGATCAACATATCACTTCTGAAAGTATTTATACTACCCTGTAATAATACTACTGTTAAAATTTTATCATTCACATTCATCTCTTTAAATTTCAAGAGCTCACTTTTTTGAGAGGGCCAACATTTTCTATAAACTTAGCTTAAGAGCAGGAGGGTGTGTGTGTGTGTGTGAGAGGGGGGGGGGGGGTCAGTAATGAGAATGCAGCAAAAGTGAGCTATTGGGGTCATTTTAAATGGTAGGGCAGCATATCTTGTGCAACAGCATTAGATAGCTGTGGCATAGTAGCATTGTTCCCTCTTTCCTGGAGCAAGGCCAGCCTGGAGATGGGTTTATTGCCTTAAGAGTGTTGAGTGGTTTGTTGGAATGAAAGAGACACTCTGCTTTTAGTTGAATATCAACAAGTATTGAATGTATAACTTGATGGAATGAGATTGAGAGAGGTGCAGTGTCCTCTCTCTCAGCAGTAGAAATGATCCCTTGCTTGACAATTTCCTCTCTACGTTTACATGGGAATCATTTAGTCCCTTAGAACATTCACCCAATTATTGATTCATTCTTGAGACCTGATGGACAATACAGACAATACATCTCATGTGCATTGTCATTGTGATAGTCCTCCTCATTCACTGAGCTTGGTGTTAGATGTGACCATGACCACCCCATAGAGAGATGGGCCCCTGCCAATCAGCCCTCCCCCTCCTGCTGTGGAGCACAGGGGTCCTTTGGGAAATTTGTTTGCACAGTTCACACAGCGGTGTAATCAAGCATGAGGTTGGAGGCAACATGGACAGAGAGATTAGACAAGTGCGCTGGGGTCAGTCCTTAACTGGCCAGGAGGGCAACGAGGCTTATGCCATTTTATAACTTAAGGTTAATTTGGCCAGTAATTGAGAATATGACAATTTAATTGTGTGTGTGTGTGTGCATGCACGTTTGTGTGTGTGTGTGTGTGTGTGTGTGTGTGTGTGTGTGTGTGTGTGTGTCTGTGTGTGTGTGTGTGCGCGCATGTGTGTGCATGCTTGTGTGAGTGTGTATATGCATGCTTGTATGTGTATGTGTGTGTGTGTGTATGCATCCAACAGTTTGCTTAGAACCTGTATCTTTAACGCATTATCATGTGTTACAGTATATCCATTAAATGAGGTAATGAGGGTATTATCCCTCTAAGTAAAGTGTTACCAATATTGCTTTCCACAGACATTGCAGCGTTTTTTGTGGTCTGAGGCTTTGCAATCCTTTGGAGCAAACAAACATGTGGAGAGTTTCAAGATCAATACAACCATTCCACTCTATCCGTCAACTGAGTCTGCCTATTGAGCATGGCAGAATACTCTGCTGAAATGGTTCTTCAACAATGACTGTCTTATCAGAATCTACACAGCTTTAACTCACATGGTCTTGGCAATGGCTTGGAGATCAAAAGCAGTATGGTATTAACGCTGCAGCAGAAGGGGTAGCTACTGTAGAACCAACGTGGAGGGTATGGGGGGTTTGGATTTGCCCACTGTTGTTTATCATATTCTTCATTTTCTTTTAGGACAATGCTTCCATGGCACAGCATTGTGTCAGAGCACTAACGTAAGAATGCCTCCCACTTATCAGATGTAGAAACTCTGCTCTCATAAGGTCATCAGACATGGCTGTTTGGCTCCATAACCCACCATAAAGGGGAAGCCAAAGTCCACTTCTGAAAATTACTCATTAAGATTTTGATCAATCTTCTGTTTTCGGTGAGACAGAGTAAGGAAATGCCATCTGAAAATTACATTTCCCAATGACATTAGGCGCCCAGTCAAACATCCAATTGCATGTGTTTCTATTGAGACATTAAGATCTGATATGATTTTGGGCAGAACACCGTTTTTTTTCTTCTTCTAAATGAGGCAATTGAATTTCCTTGATGGTCTCTGAGAGCACTTAGTTGAAGAGAATACACTTCTAAATCTTTCAATCATCTAAAAAAGCTTTCAATCATCTCAAATCATATTTGGAAGAGAGGTGCTCCTGAGTGTAGTGTCACGTTGACTGCTATCAAATGTTTGACTGACTCGTGCACAGATAGGTGATGTTGGAAAATATTATTTTGTGTCTTTGTGGCCTGTGCATTAGCAGTGATATCTGGTGTGTCGGAGCAAGGCTGACATGACAGGACAGGACATGCGGAGAGGCCAGCCTCAATAGAGGAGAGGCCTGCTAAATTGAATTGAATTGAAGGGGGATGTATCAGATACAAGTCAAGTGGATGGTCTCCATGAAATGAATTAAATGAAAGCCAAGTACAACGCTCAATTGAAGTGCTTAGCTACTGTCAAACATGGGCATTGTGGACCAAGTTTTATTCTCCCCTAGTGCACTTTGACTTCAGAAATCATGGTTTGCACAGTGGATGAAGTAGATTGATGTGAGTCGCATGTGTTTGTATGTGTTTCAGGCATACAGTTTCTATTTCACATGGTGTTCAGGTCACATAAAATATTTAAACCTACAGTATGACACAATTTATTTGAATTTGATTATGATTAAAATGACATGAAATTGTTACTGTGTATCATTACAGGCAAACAAACACTTACATTGTCAATTGGGGGATGAATCAATGGTTGTAGGCCTCTAAAGTGGCATACAAATAAACATTTGAAAAACAATATCCTCTCCCATGCAGGGAAATAGGAATAGGGTTATTTCTGCAAGTGTACCATCAAACATTTCCCTCCATGTCACTACGAGACATACAGTATCTCTCCTGTGGGCCTGCAGCATTGTCTCTAATATGTGTTGGAAACATATGCTAATGTAAGCCAATCCCTATCGGCCCATATTTATACCATAATGACTTTAAATTCAGGCATTAAACCAAAATAAAGAATAAATTCAGTTGAAATGGGAGCCAGCTGAGGACTGGCTATTTAAAGTGACAGGGACTCAGGCAGGGTTTTTCATGGAGAGGCTCCACGTCATCTCTCTTAACCCGACAGACGCAATGATCCCCAGGCATTGGGGTTTAAAGCGTTTACATCATTGGTGGACTTAACAACATAAAGTGTCATGCGTGCATGCTCATGTTTTGCAGCTGAACCCTTTTTTTATTTGACCAATCTGACGCTGATGGCCCTGATGATGACTTTGGAACCAGGTTAACGCCTGCTTCCGATCCTAATTTCTATGTGTAAAGCATATATATCGTTTATTATTTTGCTTGTGCATCTACGTAGATGGCACAAATACAGTAGTGTATGTTGCACTCGTTCTCAACAAGACCAACTTGACCCCTATAGAATCATGATAGATATTTTGATCTAGTAATGTTTTCTCAGTGCTTGTCCCATTGTAATGAGATGTGTGTACTCTGATCATTTGATTATCTTTTAATGTCCATCAGTGGAACAAAAATAATGTCCATAAATCATTCAAAGGAATTACCAGAGAAGGCATGAGTCCAATATGTTTGGCTTTCAAGGGTACTGTAAAGTAAACTGTATGGGTATATGTTGTGATTGCAAACATATTTATGTTTTGTCACTTACTATCTCGATTGGACGAATTACTATTTGTTATAACAACATAACTAAGTTGTTAAAACAAGATAGCTAAGTGGTTTGAACGAGATAGTTGTGTCTCATTCATTGATATGCAGAGCATGCTATGGTTCTGTTGTGATTGTCAAACCATGTAATGATGTCTTTATTAGTTTAGTTTTTTTTATCATGGGTCAGCAGTAGCTTGTCTGATAAAGGCTAGAGGAACCCATTGGATAGGCCCATACATCAGCCCATTCGAAAGGCTATTGGCAAATCAATACAGTAGGCTAAATCTGTTGTTATTATTTGTTGTTCTAATCCTACCCAAAAGTTCTTCCGTACTTCTCCGCTGCGATTGGGTGGAGAAGGCGGGGTAAACTAGTAGTGATCTGTGGCCACTGCCGTTACTGTTTACTCCAATCTTCCATGGGACTACAAGGAAGGTCAAACACGCCCTGTGCCTGTGGGACGTTTGAATAACTAGTTATCTGTCACACTTGCCTTCAGAGATGTACCAACTCAGACAAATGTACTGGGGCATGACATTGATGTTGGGGACTCTGCCCCAATCAAACAGCATGCCTATCGGGTGAATCCTGAAAAACAAGAGAAACTCCACAGCGAGATGGAGTATATGCTTGTGCATGGCATTGCACAATATAGCAACAGTCCTTGGAGTTCACTCTGTATACTAGTACCTAAGGTGAATGAGTCTCTGCTCTTTTGTTCAGATTTCCGTAAACTCAATACCGCTACTAAGCCAGACTCGCACCCTCTGCCCAGGGTTGAGCTTGTCAAAGAGCTGTCTGCCTTTGTCTACCTGTGCCTTCTATTCGACTTACGAAATGCAGGAGCCACAAATGTGGAGGGCATCAATAACCTTCCTGTTCTCCTGCCATGAACTGCACAGATTTTTGGGAACGACCGGTTACCACTGGGCATTTTGTAAGAACTTTACCCAGGTTGTTGCACCTCGGACGGACTTGACCGGTTCCAAAGTCCCCTTCCGTTGGAGCCCAGAGTGTCAGAGTGTGAGAAGTCCAAAGCCCTTTTAGTCTCTGCGCCTGTGCTTTCAGCTCTGGATTATTGTTGTCCCTTTACTTTGTACACATATGCCAGTGATGTCAGAGCGCGGGCTGTTCTGCTACAGTAAGACGACAGTGGTATTGAACACCCTGTGGGATACTTTTCGAAGAAACGTACTTCTTGTCAAACTCGCTACTCCACCAAGGAGAAAGACACACTTGTTATTATCCTGGCTCTTCATCACTGAGGTTTATGTGTCGGTCTCTAGCCTTCTAGTTGTTTACAGTGATCATAACTCCCTGGTGTTTCTGCAAAGGACTAGTTCCACAAACCGCCGACTCCTTCACTGGAGTCTGATATTGCAGGGGTTCCTCCTCGAGATCCAACATGTCGAGATGTCCGCTGTACAGACAACCTGGCAGCTGATTGTTTTTCGAGGGTGGCTTTTTGGATGACATTACTGTTTACATGTATTTTGTGAATTGTCGTAATTATCCTCTTGTGAAGCTAAAATGAATGTACATTTGTGCACATGGATCTCACATGGGCTCCCATAGCCCTTATTAGACACGGTACTGCCGACTAATAATAATAATAAACTAATGAAGCCATCGTTACACGGTTTGACAATCACAATGGAACCATAGTGTGCTCTGCCTTTCAACAAATGAGACAGTAAATAATTGTGTCTCATTCTAACAAGTTAGCTCTCTCATTCTAAAGACTTAGCTATGCCGTTATATAACAAGATAGCTAAGTTGTTCGGACGCGCAAGTATGCCGTTCGTACGAGGTAGTCATTCGTCCAAAAAAGATAGTAAGTGGTCCAAACAAAAAACTTTGTGGAGCTACATTTTTTTTGTTAAGTTTTACGCTTCAAGGCTTCCATAATGTTATTCTTATTTAAAAATATATAATTTTTGACAGCTAATTAAATAATTTTTGTAGCAGGTTTACTAAATCCTGTCAAATAAGGATGCATTACCTTTTTGCATTTCTCACTTAATCATTTTAATTACAACAGGCATTTTATCTGGCAGGCCTTAGGCCATGAATAATTGGTTAGGTTATTAGTTGAGAGGAATGCATCATATATATTGTTGGATTTATTCATGAAGCCTTGAAATACTGATAGTCTCATTGGAATTTACTGGAATACTTTCACACGTCTACATTGGAATTACAAAAAAACTAGGGTTAGGGTTAGGGTTAGGGTTAGGGTTAGGGTTGAAAGGGTGGAAAGCCTCAATTTAGAGAATTGTAAACGAGCCACCCAGCCACAGGTGACCTCATGGCACCACTCTATGGCCAACCCTCCCAATCATACAATATTAACCATGGGGTTATACTGTAGTGTATGTCCATCCAAGCACTGTCCTCATGAAACTAATAAAGAACAAAAAAAAAAATCTGCAAGGATGCATGATGAATAATGTTTTGTCGCAAGTGTCTGGTTTTGCATGAACCTAGGACAATGTACAGATAATGCCTTGGCTTTTCAATAGTGAGCCCTTGACTCTCACCTTTATTTTGGTCACTTGCCATAGCTATATTGTAGGAGTTGAACTTGCAAATGGGGTGGGGATGAGGCTGGGTATAGCCATGCTTTACCTCTCACCTTCAGCCATCTCAAGCCCACTGCACCATTCTGAGTGGATATGAGGCTATGGATGGGGATTGGGAGTGGCTGGCTCATTGGTGACTTTGTCCTGACATTCACTCTCAAACCGTATATGCCCTTCCAGAACAACCCCCTGTATCACAAGTGATAGAGGGCTGCATCAGACACCGACTCCAGGCAGATCAAAGGGGGGCGTGCCATACTGCTGTGGGCTTGCTTAAGAGACCACCAACTTGAAAATACCAAATCCCAGTCCCCAGTGGGGTGCCAGTCTGTAATTGTGTCTTTTCAGACCTCCAAAGTGCATGGCACAGCTTCGCTCCTGACATTTTTCCCCTTTGAATTTATTTTTCATACTCTGATATTTTGGCAACAGGGGCACTTGAGACACATTTTCCTTCATCTCCGCCACCATTTGTATTGCAAGAGACGGTGATAAAGGTAGATATGGAAATAGATGTTGGTGTGGACAGAGTTCCTCTCTAAATAAGGTGAAATTGAGCAACTGCAGCGAAGAGGACATTTTGTGGGGTTTTTTCAAATTGTCAATTATCCTGCCCATTCTACATGTGCTTATTTAGTTAGATGAAAGACTGACCTCACCATTGTAGTCATTGTACAAAAGATGATCTTAGTGCGATGAAGCCTTCAGAAAACCCAGTACGGATATTCTATTATGTATCTTTATCACCATAATTAAAAGCAGCAAAATCTTTTTCCTTACAATATCTTGTAATATCTCACCAAAGTAGAGGCAGCTTTAGCTTAGAAAAAATATTCTGTTATGATTGAATTCCAGCCTAGTACAATACACAATGTCTTTCTATTTAGTAAGGTTGCGCTCTCGCAGCTGTACACTAGGGGTGGTGTGACATACATTTCAATGGTTCATACATTTTAGTTATCAAAGAGACATTAAGATACACCTTGTTCTAATAGATAGATACCACCTGGGATTGTAAACTTCAATGCCGGACACGAATATGAATTTAATCCATACAGACTTGCGGAATTAAACCATCTAAGGCAGTTCATCTGAGAGTCCAGGTTTCAAAAGAGGAACGATGAAGTGTGATACAAAAGGACATCTTTTGTATGGTGTTTTAATTCACCACTGCTACAGATGCTCCTCGCTCTTATGTGGAGACATCTAATTGCAATGTAATTATCTGATGAAAGGCCCTGACTCCAACAAAGGAGTCCAAGATCTGACTATTATCAACTGTCTTTCTGTGGCCCAATTCACACAGGAAGAACTATACAATGAAACCCTCAGTGGATTTAATCAATATTTATCCTTGGTGCACCCTATCTTTTGAAAAGAGGAAGGATGTAAAGTATATTTATTTTATGGTAAATATTTGTGCATTTTGTACATTTTTGAAAGGAAAATATATTTGAGTCCCTAGTGTTGATGTTCTGTGTTGCTTGTATCCAATTATTTAGCTTTACACTATGTGTTCTGTCTTGCTGGGATGAGCATTATGCTTAGATCCAGAATAAGATGTAGATGAGAAGTCATACATGCATCGTAGCTACATTCTGAAAGATATCAGGAAAAGATGGCAAGAGGTGTACTTTTAACCCAGCGAATCTACTTCATCATGTGAATTAATGAGAGTTGCTACACACCTTGTTACTAATTGACACGACTCAAGCAGCTGTCTCTTTGATGATAATGATGACAACGATAAAGGTGATGATAATGGCCTGAGTCCAGGGTACGGTCACTTTACATCAGTCAACATCAGATACCTCTCTCCTGCACGTGTCGGCCCTTTTTAGACCTCCTTCAAAGGTTTTAATGAGCATTATATCCCCTCAAGTAAAGTGAAGCCTAAATGCATTCTCTTACCGTCAACAAGGAAGGAGAGGGAGTAGGGGGTGGGGGGCAGTGGGTGACAGCTTCTATTCCCCTTAGTAAGCCTTGAAATAAATCTCCTGCAGCTCTGTTTGACTTTTTGATGAGAAAGTGTTGTGCAATAACGCAATTCTGAAAGGAAAAGCCACTTAGGAGGCTGAGAGGTAGATTAGCAATTTGGAAGAGCTATTTATAATCATAAATCGTGGCCTATCAAGCCACCCTTGTCTTTTATAGGGGTATTGTTTGGGTTTCAGAGAGCCCGGGTCAGCCTGAAATGCAATATCCTGAAAGAAACAGCTGTTACAGCATACAGCTGTAGTATAGGAGAGGCAAAGAGAAAAAGAGTGAGACAGAGATATTGCACAAAGAAGGGAGAGATACATGTACAGACATGACCTTATCAAAACAACTGTCACTTTGCACTTATTGCCAAGAACCGATTTAAGTTGACCATATGCAGAGGGTACAGCTCAGTCAGAAAGGACAACGTTCACCAGAACCCCATCCCGTTGGGTGCCCCTTGAAATCCATCCCCACTCACACACTGTACATTACTGAGGAGAAGACTGAAGATTAGCATATGACATGACAGATTACATTAAATCATGTCTGCGCTGTACTTTATGACATTAGCCTCTTAGCCCAGGCATACAGATGCATGCAAATGTTTCTCCAAACCCTCTTATTTAAATCTGCTGCATGACATGGCACCTTTGATATGATTATAAGTCATCTGAGCGGCTTGAGTTCACACTCATCAGATAGGAGACGCCAGAGAAAGGTGAGAAATGACGGTTCCTTTGAACATAGACCCTGACATGGTATCAAAAGAAAATGACATTGTGGAGAGTTGATGGTAACACAATTGCTCGTAACAGAATGTGAAGATGCACAGTACTGTATGTGGGTGAACATTTCATCATATTATTCGGTCCTCCTACAATAATGCCTATATGGCCTATATTCTATGGAATACACAGATAGTCTTTGTGTTTCAATAAACATGTTTGTTCAACTTTATTTCCTCAAATGTGTTGGTGTGACTTCCTATAGAGTAGAGGGAAGTGATGAATAATAATTTTGCTGTTCTTTTCATGCTCTCCAACTCAAAATAGAAATCAGTGAGTCATACTGATCACTGGTTTACAGATGGCTCCGCATTCTGCGCCATTACAGGATAAATCACTATGATCACACTTACTGTAATCTACTGTTTGTCACACTTGCCTTTTGTTTTACATTGTAAATTATTTATGATACATTTCAATTTTTGGGGGCTGAGACTGAAATCTTCAAATACAATACCTTTGTCCTTTATGTTAACTTAAAATGTTGTTAAAAGAACAAAAGAATGAAGAAAACCTGATATTCCCACTCAATCCTTCATCCCATCCTCCAATAGTATCCATTGTCTCAATCCAGTTGTCTACAGTTGAACTACACCATGTTCTCCATTGTGGTATCTTCCACTCATAGGGGAAATTGGGATTTCAGATACTTCTCCCCAATTATTTCCTGTGTCACCAGGGAAGCCCCCAACACCACAGACTGTCTTGTCTGTGCTCTGTGGTCTTTAATCTTAATTATAAAGCTATCATTACAGCATGAACCCATGGCTGCCAACAGCCGAGCCCTGGGCTTCTCTGCTCTGAATCAATCACAGCACCAAGTTCTGCACGGGGAGACTCCTTGCTTTTTTTTTTCAACAAGGATTTTTTGATTCTCCCTTTCTCTCATCTTCATAATTATACTTGTTCTCTCTGTGATGGAGTTAAATCTCACCCATCAGTCCTACACATAGGGACTTCACAAGAGATCTGAACCTCTTGGTGTAATGGTTCAAGAGTTAGACTTTGAGACGGCCATCACATTTCACACTCTTTGCTAGATCTGGTTGTGATATTCAGAAATTATCACTGCTTATCAAATTATCATTGCTTTGCTCCCGTCTTGTCCAATGGTAGATTTCCTCTCCATCAGGCAGGACCAACAGGTGCTGATACTCCCTAATATAGAGAGGAGAAAAGGAGAACATAACACAAGTTTCACACTCCATTGCAAGTGAGAGGGTGTGAGATGAGGAACAGGATTACATGTGCCAAGCTGTCGATATAACAGTTGAATCCTGCCTAACTGAGAATGGCTGTCTTTTGCACTCAAACCGTCAGTTGCTGCAGTTGGATCACCAAGCCAGTCAAGCTGGCTAATTTCTTGAAAGCCTGTGGATGACTGACACAGTGAAAGTTAGTAGCAGCTGACATCTTACAGCTGCACCAAAGGCCTTGATCAAAGGCCCTCAGCGGTCTACTCAGTGAGAGCCGTAGGATGACTCCCCCCTCTCTGCCAGGAGGCTCGTTTTATCCTGAAGGCAGCTTTATGTTTAAGTTTTATGTGCCAATTAATTAGGTGGTTTCTAATATATGTCGAGAGCTAACTGTAAACAATTTAGAGTAGAGTAAGGATGGAGTGATCTGTGGTAAAGCCTTGCTGATGTATTCTGCATAATGTTCGAGTACAGTAAGCAAGGGGAAGGGCAGCAAACACATAAACCTGATGCTGGCCAGTTCTGAACCAGGAAGAAGGATTCAAATGGCTTGCCTTGAAGTCTAATATTTTATTCCTTTATAGAGGACATTGCAGCAGACATTAATTTTATAGGACCTTTGAAGTCATTATTGAAGCTAATGTGGAATGGCATGAGTCTTGACATTAATTTGACCAAAAGCAGGATGAGCCTCTCTTTCTCATTTTCTTGTGATTTAAAGATAGTAGACAAGATGTAGTAGCTACAATACAGGTATGATCATATTCTCAACTATTTGTGAGTCATATTTTCCCTCTTGATATTTATCCACAATAAACATATTGTTGATGGTTTGAATTTGACCAGAAGGGTCATGTATATTATCCTTTCCTCATGCTCTGACAGTTAAGACAAAGTGATAACTGAAATGGAACTAATATATTGTACAGTAGATACAGTCTGTGAACCCAGGTCTTAAACTAAAGGAGACTGGATTGATATAAGTACTGTATCATATATCTTCTATTCAGGAAGAGACACTCTGAGTCACAGCACTCACCATTTAGGAGACGAAGGGATAAGCATTGAAATGCATATTTCCATTTTCAAAAGGTAATACAGGTATCACTCTCCTCAGAGACACCACCTTATTACGTGGTACTGTACTTTGCGAATAAAATCTGACAAGAGGATATCAGAAATACAGAGGATTCTGTCAAGTTCATAGGTCAAATGTTTAGCATGCAAAACCGCCGGAATACCAGGCCTCCCCTTTGTTGCTGTCTGGTAGATGTTCAAAGGCCTGCTTTAATGTAATAGAGAGAACGTTCTAATTCTTTTTAAAATATGTAAAGAACCACATGATTACATTAACCACAGCCTACATTATTTATCTCCCCAAAAAGCAGTTTATCATTTCATTACTCTACTGTACTTCTGAGGAGTGAGGAATTGACAGAATTTAACAGTAGTTTAGTAGTAGTAGTGTACTGTTACACTGTATGATATTACTGTATTATTTTCCTTTACAATAAAGTTAGCAAACTTTTAAATGCGCAACACATATCAGGTCTTTGTGTGGTGAAGATAAACAGTCCAGTACATGCAGTGCATCATTGTGGAAGTAGAATGGTTAGCCTGCTTTTTGAAAAAGGCGACGCATTATTTTGTTTTGAGTTATTTTCTTATTTTTTTTCTCTTTCTTTGGTTCTTTAACAGAGGTCTTTATTTACATTTCAAGAGACTTAAGTAGAACAAGGAAGAGTGAGAAGCTTTTACTAAGGTATACACAGGCTGTGTTTCATTAGGTTATTAAGAACTAAAGAGCCTTTCCTTTCTCTTGAGCTTTCATTCTCTTTCCCTTTTCACTAACAGCCATCACAAAATTTGGTCTGGTATGCAACTGCTAATTTATCCTCTCAATGTATGATATCCTGTCATCTCCTCATTTGTCTCTGAGTGTTTCTAATCTGAGATAATCCCAGTCAAATCCTTTGATTGTATGTTTGGACCCGATCCATCTCTAAAAAAGCAATTTAATGGGCTTCATGGCACTATGTGCAAAGTCATTTATCTAGTGGAATGGCTGCGGATGCTTGTTTTAATAAGAGTGCTTTTCATGAAAAGAAGGAGACTTGCCATTTAATTAGGCAAAGTGTAGACCGAACTCTTGATCAAGTCTTTTCCTGGGATATGAAGAATTCCTGTTGAGCAAATTTTTTTCAGGAAGAGTGTCCTCTGTCTTACTAGTGTTTCTGGGTTATTCACAAGACAAGTTATTATATGAGGAGTGGTTTTAGAGCTGGCGCTCACATTGTGTTGGCAGGCTGCAGACATTCCACAGATGGCAGTGAAGTGTGTCTTCGTTTTCCTCCTTGTGTCTGGTTTGACTGATTCTCGTCTCTCTTGACGTATGACTGTTAGACTGAGCTGTCAAAATATAAAGGATGCTTAAATTGCAGATGATGCTATTATCGTTCCCCTAAACAGTGAATCCTGATACATATATATATAAAAAATAGTTGTATATTCTCTCCATAGTTACCAGTGTCTAAGAACTCATGTTTCTAAAATCCAACAAGGTGCAGTACACAGTGACATTGTGTTTTATGACATTGTGTTGATTATTAGTGAGTAGGACTACACTTTTTCCCGGTAGTCTCAATCGGCGTATGAGGTCTGTCCATCTCACTGCAAGTCTACCTTAATACATTTTCAACTCATGTTTTGGTAGATTTAATCTATCATATAACCTTGAAATTGGAAGTGAAGAACCATCACTCAAAATGTAATGTTTGTCAATAGATTCTTGACCATGTGCCATCATACTTATGACCATTTTTTTTGCTTTGTATGGCCAGGATATTGCTTAACATTGTAATGACCTTGTAATTATACTCCAGCATATCCTGTATTTCCACTTTCCCAGGAACAGACAGACAGACAGACAGACAGACAGACAGACAGACAGACAGACAGACAGACAGACTAATTAATCAGTAATAAGACAAGACAGTGTCTCACCATCCTTAGCATGACTGTATTTTCTTTATTTGTTATTCCTCCATCCGCCATGGCGTAGAAAATACACCCCTCACTAATTTAAGAGCTCTGCCAATTAGTGACCTCCTTCAATTTACGACTCACACCGAGAAAATTAATGCAACTGAGGATGCCAGGGAAGTGGACTCCTAAATAGAATCCAACCCAAAGTGCCATGAACACGTTTTTATTGGCAGAGCTGATGAGTCTGTCAGGGCCCCTTAATCCCAAAGATGGGATGTCTGCTGTTTGATTACAAACTGATCTGGAGGTAAGTAATGCCCAGTCTGCTTCTTATACAGCTTTACTTTAGCATTTGTGGAGAAATGCTTCCATTCACTGTCTATGGAAAGGGTTAATTGACAACAATATCAGTGTTCGAGATAACCTTAATGCCACCAAGTATTGGCTTGTTAGAATATTGTTTATTATTCTTTACAAATGTGTGTTTTGCAGACATGCAGTACATGCAGTATGTCATGCTCTTTTTCATCGGGCATGTCGGGTACATACTGTACTGTACTGTACTAATCTCAGAACCCAGAATCTCATCTGATTTAGTGAGACTAATACTGGACACAGCCCGACATCATCATTCTTAAGAATTTTTCTGCCTTCTTTCAAAATAAGAGCAAATGATTGCTACATGAAATTTGCATTGTTCACATATGCACATCCTTTTAAATGTACAGATATTGATAATATCAAAGAGAGTACATAATATCCACTCCTATGTTTTGCCAGACTCACAAGCATAGGCAGTGTAGAACCCTCTCTGGAAACAAACCTTGTCACTTCCCTTTTCCCTTCCTGTTCCAACATGCCCCTGTGATTGGCTAGCCAACGCTTTAACAACTTCCCTTAAAAACAAAAACAGTGGTCAGCTGACAGGCTCAGCCCCACTCTGAAAACTACGATGAACCATCTGGGAAGTTTACATCTGTAAGACTACAGGTCTCTGACACTTGAAAAAGTTCTAAGAACTTACTACAACTTTAGATGGATTGAGAGCTACAGAACAAGAAAGAAGGAGGGATTCAAACAGGAAGTAAGTGAAACTGAGAAGTCTGAAGTGACTGAGAAGTGGACGGAAGGAAAACTGTCTCAGACACAACAGAAACAGTAAATATGGACAATGGGTACAAGGTTTTATCCAACAACCTCTCTGCAGAAACATACAAAGTTATAAGCAAAGGTAAATATTGTGTCTTTGAATGGAATTTGTCTGTGTTGTTTACTGTGGTTATCTTACTGAAAAGACCACATTTCCATGTGTGGGTGGATTGCTTCCTTTCAAGCTGTGCGTCATTGATGAGATGACTGTAAGAGGAAATTCCTCAATTGCCTCAATGAAAATGTATTGCTTCACTAAGAGAACATTACATCCCAGGTTGCATTTAGACCAAAGCCAAATATGATCCAACACACATACCTGTATGCACTGCACACTATGTTTAAAACTACCTGTACTATAAACAAGTATAAACACTTATCTTGTGGTGATAGTGAGGGGGTGCTGAATACAAAGTTGGACTACTTCTATCCATAATTTCATTCAATGGGAGGTAACTGCTCAGTTTCAGCCCCTTGAGAATTACAGTGGTCCATTTTTCATGCCTGCTAATTGCATTGCCACTCTCTTTTTAATTTGTGCATAAAGTGGCATTCATAACAGTCATTTCATGGTTAGCCTATTGTACTTCAAGAGCACATTCCTGTCTTGTCTAATACTATGAAATTGATGTGTGTACCTGTCTGGGTCTCCATTATTTCTCAACCACACATCTGGTTGAGGAAGAAGTTGATTTAACAATGTATGAATATATACAGGAAAAAAGTTCGGGATAAAATCCTAAAGTAGAGTAAATGAACAACTGGCAAAGGCCCATTCGGTTTGCCAAGTAAGGGGTAAGTAAATGTGTGGTCTTCCTGCTGAAGCCTAATGTTGGCAAATGAACTGACTTACAGAGTGTGCTACCTACTACCGTTGTTTAAACAGGATGTTTTAGGCTGTCACCAAGTAGGAGCAATAAAATGTTCTAAGGGACACAGACAGGATTATCTTGTTCACTCATACATGATAATGGATCTTTCCATCTGGCCATGCCCCGGGCCCATGTTGGCCAGTTCTGATGGCCATCGTGTGAGCCTCTTTTTTCCCCTAGTGTAGCCAGATGGCTGTCACACAAGCAATCCTTCACATAGACCAGGCTAATTCCCCATTATTCTTTCGCTAATGGGGTCATTAACAAACTCACTGATAATTAAATTTAGAGCTCCCCCAATCTGGCAGTTTTTGTTGGTTAATATTTTATAATGTTGGAACCACATATCGTTCATATAGGTTAAGGGACCCATGTATTCATTGGTCAGTGTTTTCTCGTTCTTTAGCTGGTATTCATAGTCAGTAATTCAACAGCTTGGAAGTTTCTTGGCAACATTCTACCGATTGTTGACATTTGATACACTATGTCGGCAATAATATGTATCTAATTTGGTGCAGTAGTACTGTCGTTTTGTTCTTCCCACATGTGGTTGAGTGTATTAATGCTCTAATCCCTCCGTCTATGTTGTCATAGTAATATTTCACGGCTGTAATGACTGCATAACAATGGATTAAAATGGCATTATTGTAATGATATGAGTATGCAACCCATCACTATGAGGCTGTGCTATTTCTAGACAGCTTACACGCATAAATATCATCATATTTGATAGAATACATATTGATTTATACAGCTTGCCATTGAGCGTGTATGATGGGACATCAAAATGTCTTCACTTGACAGCCTTTGTTTTGGAGAAACATTCCCTGTGCAGAGGAGACAAAGGTAGAGAGCTGACACCCGGAGGAAGTTATGTTAACTGTCAGAGGTGTGTAGAGTGACTACAGCCAGTTAGTTTAGCACTTACCTCGTACCAAAATGTTGTTGAATATTGACACTGCTGACAGTTAATTATAGGAGCCATAGATCAGGGCAGACATGTTTGTCAGGTGGGCTGGATTGACGTGCAGCTTGTTTATGTCTCTATGTTGTAACGCTGTTTTCCAGGGTATTTTCTGAGCTGAAGAGTCTGGTCTATTTCCCAGTGCCGGAAATGCCTCAGGGCTTGCCATAATGATCGTAATAGCAACACAAATTCTGAATTGATAAGTAAAAGAAAAGTAGTAGGGATTATAATTGCTGAACTTGCCATTACTGATTCTGAGTGAGTTACTTTAACTCTAGTCAGTTCACGTTTTAGAATGAATGTTGACACATAGACTATCTACTAACTTCACGTCAGATGTCTGTTATGCAGAGTGTTATGTGTTATGCAGAGTGTTATGTGTTATGCAGAGTGTCCATGCCCAATTGTTTCCAGAAAATGTTATGATTTTTTTTTTTTTTTTTTTTTTTTCTTAAACCATCCCCCCAAATGATTGGTTTGTTTGCTTTAACACTGGTTGCAAATTATTCTCCAGAAGCAGATCCTTTGACAATTTCTAATTTTCATCAGACTGTTTCTGGTGTGACTCCTTGTATAAGAATGTGGGGTAATGGACAGAGATAGACAGAACACACAGTGGAATCCAAGAGTTGGAGTGCTTCACCAGAATGATTTCCATTAACATAGACTTTGCACATGGCCAGGTGGCCGGTGTCAGTAACAGGGAGGGAATGCCAGCGCCAGCCAGACGCCCACAACCCCACGTTTATCTAAGTGCCTGGTGACTGAATTAAGCAAGATGAGTGTCAGAAAAGGAATTGTTGCTGTTTTTTTTTTTTTTCATTTCATGTCTCTTGTCAAAGACTGTAATGGAAGACAGCGGTATCGCCTGGTCAGTAACAAAAACTGCTTACAAAGGTTCTGGAGGGTTACATTAAAAAGCCTCCCCTTTAATTAAGGGATTTTCATCAGCAGACAGATATTCACCTGAAGCAATTCAGCTCCATGAAGGGCCCAAAAGAGACAGGAAGTTCTGAAGCAGCAGTTTATCCCCATTTCAGACAAGCACACTGATGACAGGTAGCCCCCACTGCTGTCTATCAGTAGTTTCTTTGGGATGAAACAAGCCAGGGCTTCCAGCTACTGTCCAATATTTTGCTTCAAAGCACCCTGCTTTGGGATCATCAGTGAAAGAAGATGTGTAGGGTAGAATAACAGCAGTTGAATCAAAGACGATGGTTGCAGCACAAAAAAAAAGAAAAGAAAAAGAAATTGGAATGGCTCCTCTGGCTAACCTCAGCCTAGGGCCACGACCAGCTGTCTAGCAACTGTTACACTGATGTACTCCACTGCTCACCTTTTATGTCCATCCCACATTGAATCATTTTACTGCAAGACATCATTTCAAGAGTGGTTTTGAAGCGGTTGTTGTTAGATGTTAAGGTAGTGAGTAATCAGGGTGTTATCGTTAAGATTTCTTTTTAACCTCTGCCTCCCCTCTCCTTCTACCCTCCGCCTTTCACCAATCGCTAACTAATATTGAGGGCCAAGCTTCCACACACTCCTCAGATCTTAGTTTGATACAGTTTAATGTGCTGACTGCTCTATGTTTTAATTGACTTCCAGGTGTAAAGATCAGCTTGCACCTGCCAAAACACTGGGCTAAAAAGGAGAGAGATCTGAGGGTCGGTGTTGAGAGGTGACATGAGATGCTGTTTCCACAAAAATGACAGTTAGTTGCTGCACAGAAATATAAAACAAAACTGTTATTGTAAAGTTGTTGTGTGTGTGTGTGTGTGTGTGTGTGTGTGTGTGTGTGTGTGTGTGTGTGTGTGTGTGTGTGTGTGTGTGTGAGTGTGTGTGGACGTGTATGTGATTACTGGACGGCAAAGAGCATAGATGGCTGTTGAGGCTGAATGGAGCTGACAGTATTTAATATAATTAAAAAATGCTTCAGTCATAGAAGCATTAAATAAACACCTTGTGAAGTGAAGTAGGATCTGATGAGTGTGAGTGTGCGTAAAGAAAGGGTCATATTTAAGTCACGAGATGTGTGTGTGAGGCCTCTCATTACTGCACAGCTTGAGATACACACTGCCTGTCTCATACTGTAGCAGCATAACTTTCCTAGCTCCTACCTCTCTCTCTTTCCTACCTCTCTCTCTCTGTCACACACACACACACACACACACACACACACACACACACACACACACACACACACACACACACACACACACACGCTTTAGTGTTATAGAATGGCTTCAATGACCTTGTCCAAATAGTAGAAGCAAATTTTTTACAATGTTTACCATACCTTACAAAAGAGATATTATAAACAATATATAATAAAAGAAGCTTAATAACTTTTCTTTTCTGATTTTGTTTTGAAAATGCAATGCCATTAATCTACAATGATGGCCTGTCTTACATTGTGTCTCTGCTTACCTTGTTTGAACAAGAGCTCAGATGATTTATGCTTTATGATTTGACGATGTACTGTACAAGAAAAAACACACATTTACAGTAACAGTCTATCCTAAAAGAGAAGTGCCTGTCACTGTGACAGAGGGCAGACCTCATAAAGTAGCCTATGGTCTGTTGACAATGGAATACAGTGTATGAGTGTGCCTCATGGTACAGTACGGTATCCTCATAGATGTGAGATGATTTTCATCAAAACATATTTGAATTTTCTGTAACTGGGAAACCATTTTCAGTGCAGGGAAAGAGTCATCAAGCCAATGTTCAATCAAACAAAGCTTTTTTCATAGATAAATAAACACTCATGTTGCTCAAAATGGATGACTTCTCAAATAATTCCGATACTCATTGTGGTTATCGGCCATACTATTTGCACAACAAATTAAGCAGTGATTTTATTTTTTAATCACTTAGGTGTTAATGGTTGATTAAGTGTTCATTACCTGGCAGCTAATGTAATTGCTTATTTTTTGGTTAGATAATTTGTTCCTTGTTTACGGCACTTCTATGTAATTTCCCATTCAGATTCTATCTCCGCCAGCACCTCGAGTGAGCGAGCGCAATAATGACTTGACAAAAACAGATCCTGTCAATTGCTGTTAAATGTGACAAAATGACAAATTGACAAGGTAATAACCAGTCTGAGCAAGGGAAGGCTTCAAAGATATACACCCACTCCTCTCTTTGTGCAGTAATCAAATAATTGCACACCGCAATTAGGTTAATGCCTTCCACGTTTGTTATTATGCGTGTATTAACCCCTTAATGGACTGGCTTAAGATATCAACAAGGAGGGGTAGATAACCATCAGGCTCTGTCACTCTCTTCCTGTCTAGGTAGAGTTCTGGCAATGCTGTCATTTATTTGAGCTGTATTACAGTGAGGATTTCTCTCATTACACATACAGCCTTAGACAAGAACACTAACATTCTCTCCTACATAGAATTTCAGCCATTCTGGAAGTCCATAACCTCTTCTGTGTCCCTTTTCTCCACAGATGTGTCAGAATGCTTCATTTGCAGAGATGGGGAGCTGGCATCCAGAGACCCTCTGAGGAGGTTCTGTGAATGTAAGAGTCTGGTGGCCCACCATCTGTGCCTGTCCACCTGGATTAACAAGGTAAGCAGCACTGCCTCTGCCCCCTAATCAAACCCAATGACAGAACCCTAAAACACTCTGCATGTATGTCAAGGTCTAGCCTCACATTGTTTCATACATATGACTGGTAAGGATGTTTCAAAGGAAGTCTGATTACAGCTCAATCTGGCATGGTCATAGATACCCACATTCACCAATGTATCGTCTGAGTGGAAAAACTCTCAATAGCCCATCAGTGTGATTAACAGCATCCATTTCATTGTGTAGTTAGTTTTGTTGTCTGTTTTCTGCTATTAAACTTTGCAGTGCAGTGCAAACCATGTTTATGCTGTGTCCTTTTCATCAACACTGATTCCTCGCCTTGATTACACCCACAGTTACCACCATGTTTTGTTTTTTCCCCAAAACACAAAGTAAACAGCCAAGACATCCAGAGTGACATGGGCCTTTGTTTTCCAAATTCAAATTCAATTGAAACCAGATCATCTCTGTACAAATATGCAGTTGTTTCTAAACACCATTACCTCAATATTCTGTCTGCCCCTAAACATTTACTTATTCACCAAAGACTACGTATAGTATAATATGTATACTACATTTTAAAGTATTTGTAAGATGACACAGCCTCTTAGTAGCAGTATGTCTCTATTACAGTATATAAACCATTACTGATTTCATGACTATATTCAGTCATTTTCCCGAGGATAAAATGTTCTCTGCTGTTTGACCACTGTTCCTCCAGTGCAGTCCTCTCTAGTGTGCCTCTAGTCTCTTTGAATATTCCACAAGTGGCAGACAACATGCTACAGGAGGCCTTTCATCTGCACCACCCAGCTGTCAGAGTGAAGAGCCACTTCCCTTAAGTGAGTCTCCCCACATACCAAATTACACACAGACACACACACTCATCCCCCGCTTAGAGTGTGTGCTGATATATGCTGCTGGACCCCACCAAAAGTTTTTTTTTGGTGTGTGTGAGTTTTTTTCTTCTTCTTTAAAGTGCTTAGGGGAGGCAGCCTCTTTGCCTCATACTGAACAGAAATCAGCGATTGACCTGTCACTTTCGTCTGATAGCCATCTCCAGAAAGCAGGTCATGCGCGTATGTCTAAAGTGCCTCTTAACCGCATTTTATGAAGCCAGAAAATGTAATCCAATAATGATTTGACTCGTGAGTGCTCTACGCCAGCCGGCTGGGAGCGATAGCATGCGCTGTTACCACTCTTAAAAGCAGCTCAGACAAAAAAGGGCAAATTCCATGTCCTTATCTAATTTCACCCAAAACAGTTACTATACCAATCCAGATGCTGTTGCAAAACACCAGCCTTAATTCACTAGGAAAATAACAGTGACTCCCATTCCCTTTGTTGTTGATACACACCTCAGCTGTGTGCAGCATAATAGTATCAGGCCTGTGATTATTTTCTGCAGTGAGGCAAAACATAAGTTATCTTTTTTTAGATTGGCTCATTTGTGCCACCATTCAGTTTCCCAAAGACAAATAGCATGGCACAAAACTAATTAGTAACCAGGAACTAGTTAAGAGATGCCCTTTGAAAAACATGCCCCAAGGCCTGATTTAAATATAGGGACAGAGTCAGTGACTGAGTGTGCCTGGGAGATCCTGCGGCCTCCAGGCACAGCGGCACTTTGACCTCTGACCCTCATTATAGGGAGCGCGTTCCTGGAGGGGTGAAACCCGGCAAAGTACAAGGGCATGGGAGGACTGAATGGGGGCCTGTAACAAACCAGCCCAAGCCTGGTGTGTTTCACTCCCTTCCATAGGCTGTTCAAATCAGAGGGTTGAGGAAATACAGAGCAAGGACAACGGTATACTGTATGTTATTGCTTTCTGAGAGTCCATGTCCAACCACTGCAATCACTCTATACCATACACCAACATACACATATGTTTTCTGTGTATATATGTGCATATATTTCATATATAAACCATCTGATTTCAGTCTATTGGTGTTAATGGAAATTATCTTTTGTGAAAAAGAATATGCTTCCCAAAATATGTAAACCAATCCATCTGAAATAAACCTCAAAGTAGTAGGAGCAACATATGCATGGTTATGGTCAGCCAGATGCAGAAGAGCCTTTAAAATGCTAACAACTAGCTACATTTAGTTTGTTTTCAGAGAGAGACTTGAAAATCTACCCCTGGCTTAATTACATATGGGACTCTTTAAAGGAGCAGGGCGTAAGCCTGTTGGAAATCTGCCACCTCTGGCCACTGAGATGAAATTCAGTTTGAAGTTTCACAATAACCCCCTGAAATGGACTTGCAGTGTCGAACATTAGCTGTTGTGTTTCTGCATGCGCACACAATTCGAAGAGGCAGTAACCAGAGCCACCAAATAAAATATTTCTTTCAAGGGATGTCATCTTTTAGAAAGCTTCAATGTTACATATTGCACCTTTAAAGAGAGTCTATTTTTTTCTGATTTAAAAAACTTTAGAAGGGGTTTTATGAATGCTGTCTTTACAAGTAACCAAAGGTTTCAAGCTATTTCCAGGCATACTCTTGATGGTGTGATTGTGCAAGTGTATACCTCACTTTAATTGCGAGTGGTCAAAGTAGTGAGTTAAGCCCCCCCCCCCCCCGCCACTCTCTCTCATGGGTTGATAATTCTCATCATTGCAAACAGACTTGCTTTACATTCATTAACCAAACACTCACAGCAATCAGGCCACAGCGCCAGGGGCAACGGTCCTCTTGTAAAATCACATTGCCTAATAGCAGTGTTCTATAATTATATGCCATTAACATCTATCAAAATGTGCTCCTACATGCCACGCATATTAGCACTGGATTTGCCAATTTGTGTTTTTTGGAGTGCAGTTCCTGCCACTTGCATCTTCACTTAGTTAAAATCAGCTTGACGATTATTGCTAACATATTCTTTTCATTGGATGTGCAATGCTATCATGTTGTGCTGCATATGGAGACAAGAGACCACTTTCTTTCTGTACTACTAATTCTAATTATATGGTTCTAACTGCTTGTAAATGTACAACATGTCCACACATACAATACAGTACTGTAGGTTGTAGTTAAGAACCAAATATCCACTTGTTTCAATGTGTTTTACAGGGCATAGTGGTAGAATATTAGTTAATTAGTCAGAATAACTGTCTTAGAACATAGAACATTTACAAGTTATTGTAATGGTTTGGTCCTGTTACCTCAATCAGTGGATGTCTTATATGGCTAGCATGTAAGAAATATCATAACATTTGAAATATCACATTTGAATGCAAATACTGTGTGCAACTGTACTGTACATGGTGTATTTACTGGATATGCCTGCACACTTTTCTCACTGTAACAAGTAAACAGCTTTATTACTGTACTTATGAGATTATAATGACTATTCTGTATGGTTCCTCTTAGGGGCTTGGCAGTGAGGACAGGTTGAGATGCAGTGTGTGCAATGCCGAGGTAAGTGTGTGTGTGTGTGTGTGTGTGTGTGTGTGTGTGTGTGTGTGCGCAAGTGTGCGTGTGTGTGTGACTTTTTTCTTTCGAGTTTTTCAAATATTGAAATATAGTTGTAGAAGTTGTTTTTTGTCCACTCCATTGTGGAAAATGTGAGGACAAATGCTGTACGAAAAATGCTGTCTCTCCTGCCCTCTCTCTCTCTCCTTCTCTCTCTCTCTGATTTAGCCGATTTGCTAGCAGCCTTGCTGGTTATGAGCTTTAAACTGTCTTGTATTCCTTATCAATGTGCCAGAACACACACTGTGGAAAAAGGAAAATATTATAATATTTGGCAAAGGATGCAGGCCATGTAATGTCCAAATCCGTATTCATTTCATGGGCCCAAATTTATCATGCTTTCCTATGGTACATTCCTGATGCAAATTGTCTCTCTACATTTTGCGTGTTCTGTGTGTGAGTTCATTTGTTGGGCCTTCGTAAGCCTGTTGTGGCCTCATAGATGGGGTCGCAAGCTCAGAAAGGTGGGCGCAGTAGAAACAATCCTGAGATTAGGGCATATGCTGTTGATGCACTGTATGTATTCATGCCAGCACAGTGGGTCAACCTTACAAACTGGGGACTGACTGTTTTATTCAATGTTTGCCCTACCTTGCAAACACCTTTATTGGTGTTACTGAATGTATACTGCAGCTTCCCAATACTCTTTTTTTTGGTAAATGTTAAATTTAAAGAGGTTATGTGAGATACACACACACACACACACACACACACACACAATCAATTAAAGCTTAACCATAGTAACACAAAGCTAAACCCAGATACTCAAATAAATTAATATCATATACTATGGGTTCATGAGCCATGCAGTTTGAATTCAAGTGAAAGTCAAGAGGTAACTAGTTAGCGTCATATTGATGCTGATAGGTTACAATTGTATCCCATAACATGATGGCTTGTCTGCATAAAGCTTCACCCTTAAATGATTTCAATGTGTCGTCAGAGCAGGTTGCTTTTTGTGAGCTTCACCACACTGTGCAACCTCCAAGAGCCTTCATAATGGCTTCCACACTCTCCCACCTGACCATGGTAATGCAACCCAATACCCTTTAAATAGGAGTTATTTTCAGCTTTTGTTACAATGTTTGGCCCAAGGCAAGAGGAGGGAGGCCATGGATGCTGAGAAAACAATTTTCTGGGAGTATCGCACCCGTCTCTGCTGCTCTTTTTTCCTATGTAGTGAGATTTCATGCGTCTGTCGATTGCTGCTGCTGAAATTTTAAATCCTGTTTACCCGTCATTGTCCATCGTACCACTGGCATCATCATCAAATATTAATGTAAAACCTTCAATGTGTGAAAGACATCCCATCGAGTACCCAAACAGCCCTGAACATAGAGGAAAGGGACTGTGGGAAGTGGTGAACACAGCAAACCGCTGTGATGTAATTTAGAGAATGATTTTTAGGATGCATCTTTATTGATATGCACTCCGATAAGTTAATGGATCAATATAATAACATTTTAATGTCTGTATTATGGTAGCCATTTAATATTTGCTCACAGAACGATGGGCATCTAGATCAGAAATGACTGTAATGATGATAATGATAATAATTTGGTCCTAAGCTGCTATCACTCTGCGATACATTACTGTGCTCACCGGTGGTTAAAATTAAGAGCCTTTAGGCATTAAGACTTTGAGAAACTCCCTGCAATTCTCATAATGCAGTTTCCTATTCAATGCACTGGTCATTTAATTTTGCAGCGTTTTTGTTGATGCTGCTTTTTCTTGTTGTATTATTTATTTTTTTGCAACTGGGTCTCAAATGTAGGCCATTTGTATGAGTTATGCTAATTTGTTAGGGCAACGAATACATTAATTTCATTAGCAAATGGCCTCAAAGCAATAATTACCAGAGTAGGTGTGTCACAAGCAATCATGTTAAAATTTGCCAGTTAATTATTAAGATTTTGTTCTGAGGGACCTAGATTTGACATGAGTCGCCAAGGGAAAAAAAGAGAGGAAAAAGTTAATGCATTCCAGTGGCTACGGCAAGGTTCTTGTTGTTGTGCTCGATGGGGGTGGTGGTGGTGGTGGTAATGGTATAGGGGGGGACTAGCAAGATGTTTGCATGTTGACAGGCCACATTCCGGACTAATTACTGCAAATAGCAGTGGGCTAGCTGGTGCTCAGTGAATCCAGGGGGGCGTAATTATAAGGGAAAGGAGGGCCAGAGCTTCCTTAATGGCCTCTGCTCCCATTGATTGGAGTCCAGTGGAGTAGGCGTTAGTGGGGAGGGGTGGAAGAATGGGGGGGGGTTAACAGTTTCCCTCCTTGGCCCTGATTAGTCATGTCCGACCCAGGACTTTGCTAGGGAGGACAGACTGTGTCTTTGCCTAATGATAGGTGGATCCCCTAACATCCTGTCAGGGTGTTAGGTCTTGGACAGACAGGAGACAGCAGGGCATTGCTTAGGGAGCATGGCTTGTGTTAACCCTTTTGGCCCCAACATTGTGCTTAAGATCTTAACAGTCTCATTGGAATAGTCTATGGAGGAGATTCTGTATTAAGTGATACGACCTGGCAGGGTAAATGCCAGTAGCCCTAAGTCAATAATAGCATTTGAAATGTGTAAATCAAGTGCAAACTCTACTGCCAAAACTCTGTTTTAGGTTCATCATCTGAGCTTTAATCCACTGACACGATCCCACAATCCCAAAACCCTGTCCCACCCTCTGTCTCTCAAGTGTCTCCTTAAAGGTGCTAATGTTTTCTCTCCCTTCCCCCTTTTTTTAAATAAAAAATGTTAATCATGACTTGATTTTAAATGAAAAGCAGCTTATCCTTTGATTTTGATGAATGCAGCAGCTGCCATACTCTTCATTTGACTAAAAGCAGGACCTTCTGCCTGTGCCTCTCACATGTTACTAAGCCCCTGTCATGACAGGGACTAGGACAGGAGATGACACATGAAAGGAATGCCTTCTCATGGCTTTCCCAGGACAATGGAACTTGGCCTTGAGGTGACACACTCTTGCACGCACGCACGCACGCACGCACGCACACACACAAATGTAAATTCTATAGATAAACAATGAAAGACAGCTTTATTGATAGCTTATAATATACACAATTTTAGATTGTGAAGTACACGTTTCTCATTGTTACAAATGCTTGCAGCTTCTCGTCATAGATTTTGGTTTGACATTTTGGGCAAATTGTATGCAGAAGTTGTTTTGGCTGATGCTGTTGTGTGATATCTTTTATTGTATGACTGAGCTTGAGAATGGGAAGCCACAAGATTACCAGAAGAATAACAACCAACAAGGCAGCTGGCCTGATTGGATAAGGTCATATACTAGATTTAATTTACATCAATAGCAGGGTCAGTCTACAGCCATTATTTCCATCCCAGAGTTAGGCTCTGGTAATTTCACTCCTTTTATTTAACCCTGCTGCCCCCTCCTCTTCCCCTGCCATCCTGCCCCGGGCTGAATTCATTTGAGTTCCTGCTTGGGAGGTTCCTGGGGCTGATTCAATCAAGCGCTCCTTTAATTGGCTCTCAGGCATTCACATTGAAACTGATGGAGAATTAATAACAGCTACAATTGGTTGCCATACTGGTTGTAACCTTGGAAACCCCCTTAAAAGATGTGGTGCTTGGGCCCGCCATTCCTTAATTGCAAATGGAAAGTCTCTGGTCTGGACACAAGGCACAACCCTCCCACCCCCCCTTCATGGTCGTTTACAAACTGTTGATGTCACAGTGGTGTTTGATGACAAAACTGTGGCTAGAATTTGAAGTCAAGAGTTGGCTGTGCAGCAAGCCCCTCCTCTCTGCCCTGCAGTCTATCTACCTGTCATCACCTTCACCTCACCCTCATTGTGAGAACTATGTGAAACCAGGGAAAACACACAACGCCAGGTGTTTCCCACAAAGGGGCCGCCACAGGGGACAAAACACAAGGAGCTAGCACATACAGTATGTTAGGCTGATGTTTACTGAAACCCATTGAAAACATTGAAATTGCTATTCAAAACCATTTGCAAACCACAGATTGATACACAAGCCCCATCCAAAACAAAGAGATTGTGTAAATGATTTTATCAAACTGCTGTGTTGAAAGTGTAGGCTAATGGAAATGCATGATTAAATAAATAACCGCAGTAAGATCTTCCATAGATGCCTTCAAAACTTCATATGGCACAGTACGGCACACTATGAAGTGTTATCAATGATACTAATTGTAGAAAACACGTACATCAGTTGTCAGTCAGTCTGTTTTGGTAGCCATGTTTGGGATCAGTTTATATAGGGCACATGAAATGGACGCCCTGTTTATTCTCAGCATTGAAATGTAGACCGTGTAATCGGTCCTCGTTCACATATGTGCCAAGATAAGACTGGTTTTATTTGTGTGTAAATCTATCCTGAGAGGCCTCATTCTTGGCTCTGACTATGGTAAGCCGTGCCTTGGAGCTAGAGGAGTGTGATTCGTGTGTGTGTGTGTCGGAGGGACAGAACTGGTCCTTCGTTCGGGGTCCCCACCCTCTGCCTCGGGATCCTCTGGTAATTGAGAAATGATCTGGGCATCACACACAAAGCATGGTCACGCTGCCCCAGGAAGTGAACACAAATAATCTTTGTAACGAGGCCGAGATGCCTTTTTTTCCCCGTCTCAGAAAGCAAACAAGGGATCTGTGGGATATGATTCCCTCAAACAGACAGTGGCTTAACTTCTGGTGGATATATTGATTACTGCCATGGAAATAAGAGAAAGTTTCCCAATAGTATATATTATGTATTAATGGAGGAGGAAATGTACTGTATAATGTTTTTCAACACCTTGAACCTATACCCTTGCCAGTGTTGTAAACAACCTAACTTTGTTTCAACACTAGTTGTAATGTAATACAGTACGTGTATGCATTCTAAATCATTCTGCTTCAGTTCTATAGAAACAGAATCCATTGTGAGGAAAACTTGATTGCATTTTGTCACTTGAGCCGCATTCTCTTTAATTAAAGTCTTAAGATAGACACATAAGCATAGAGACTGTATAATTTATTGGTGGATAAAAAGGAGTTCATTTGAAAGACTACATAGAAACCATTTATTCACACCAAAACAGCACTTGCAGTATGACAAATGACACTTAAAGTCTTATGAATAATTCTGAAAATCTGAGCAATCAGGTTTTAAAGGTATCGTAAATCCTGTTTAAATGGCTTCATTCATTATGCCTTGCGTATGGGAGAGATACTTAAAAAGTGTTATGTCTGGAATTGTCACACGCTTCATGTTTTACTGGACGATGTTCTGGCTAGACCTGATATATGGTGCAACTCACATTATGGAGACGGAAATGTGGTAGTGGCCTCGTTAGTATTCTGATGTAACCCCGGGCAGGGGTGTCAGATGCTCTCAGAATTTACAGCTCAATTTGGAACCCAAAGATACAACTGAGAATGGCTGTGGGGCGTCTTATAATGAAAATACCAATCCACATTAGCAGTGGTTGCCACAAGGAAAATGTTAATATCTAGCTAAGCAAAATACAAACAAATAGAAAAACTTGAGGTATTTATGATTTGACTTGAATTGCCTATAGTACTAGTGCTCTAGAGAGTTCTTCGATGGCCAGTGGACACATTTATATTATTCCATGACTCCTGCTTGTATTAAAAAGTGATTGACCCAGAGGACAAGGAATTACAAGATTCTATTTGAATGATGTTGAAAATACCTATGGGTCATAATTGCTATGTAGTCACCTCACATTAGCATTGGAAACTTCTCTTAAGGTAGTTCTTTCTTACCTTAAGAGAAACCTTTTTGCTTGATTTAATATGGAGGGTAGGGCCTACTTGGATCCCAGAATCCCATCTCTCGATTGAGATTCCGGGGTCGCAGGATGGAAAGTGCTTTCGGAAGTGGTCACCAAGACCACACCTCTCAAAAGGTTTTTGCTGCAGCTCCCCGCTACCCATTCTGTCTGTGCCCTCTAGTTTACATCCTGATTTGCACGCATCTCACAAAATTAAAACAGTACAGTACCTGAAGAAGTTTTTGATGCCATAGTTCGGCTTTTCATGCTTTTTTGCTTTTTATTTTTGCATAAGAATGCCGCTTGAAATCCCTGTGTCTGTTTCAAGCACCTTCTCAACTCCTTTCTATTGATCAACAGGACGGATCCTATCTGCAGAAAACAGTGGGTCTTTTTGAATGGAGAGTCTGACTTATAGGTAGGGCCTATGTCCAATTGTTAGGAAAACCAGACCACCATCATTTGTACTACAACTAGGTACAGTACTTTCATGGTTTCATGAGAGGTTTCCTCCCTCTTACTCATCCCCCATGCCCCCTAGCATAAAGAAAAGTTAAACCCCTTTTGTTTTCCTCTAATTCAACACACCGCATGTTACAATGACTTCCATGGAGAATTGCAACTGCCTCTAACAAATAATGAGGGGGAAATGAATGTATTACAGTCTGCAAATAATAAAAAGATTTATCCACAAACTTAAAAAAAACAAAACAATGTTTTTATTGCCTTCCAGAATAGCCCCAGAATGAACATGATTTAGAGAGGCTTTTCATTTTTATTATCCAAATGCAGAGAAATCCTACTGTCAGAGGCTTTGTTGAGTAGGACACACCTTATAACAGTATATGCAATGCCTGTGAAAATGTTTAGATCATGGTGCATGATCAGTCAGACTCTGGGAGGTTGCAGTGGGGGGATCCTGGTGGGGAGTGGCTGTTGTCTAGAGCAGACTGCAACGCCTCATCAACGTTTTTCAATTAGATACCGTTTTTATGTGGGGATGGTCCATTTAATTAGGTTATGTACCCGATGAAGTAATTACAAGGATTATTTACTCTTGTTAATTGAGGTTCCATCTTTACACAAGAACTAAAGGTTAATGTTCTTGTGATATATATTCTCTCTCACCACTCCACACACTGACTTACATGGAAGTAGTTAGAGAGTCCACAGGGTATTGGACAAACTGATGTCTCGGAGAGGAATAAGTGGAGTAGGGCTGGTAATAATCTTTATATTTGAAGTAGTCATATAATACTGTAAACATACTGTATGTACAGCTATCCTTTTATGAATCCTTTTGTTGAGGTCTAAAGTAGAGCTGGTGCCAACGTTTCTCTCCCCCTTGGGTTTGTGTAACCTACCACCACGAATCTCCTCTTTCAGTAACAACCGAGTAATCTTGATAATTCTCAATGCGCAAGTACATCATAAAGTCAGTTTTAAAGTGAAGAATTGAAATGTAGATTTGAAGTGACATTACCTGATACATTTTTTTGCTCTTTAAATGGCCCTTGTCTGTGTTCACGGGAAAGCTTCTCTAATAGTCTTTCCAATAGCGATTTAAAATTACAAAACTGCTGACCTGTGGGTTAATAAAAATGGTAAATTAACTAGTATCTGATTTAATTGACTCTGAATAAGTACTTTAAATGTGTTTGCGTTCTGGAAAATGTACATGCTGAGTGGCAAAGGAATTTGAATCTCCAGCTGTCAGGATAATAAATTTGACTATTTCATCACTGTAATCTCCTGACAATCTCCCTTTGTACTTGTCTGCTATGGTTATCCTCTAATATAATGAATCACCTACTGTAAATGTTTTAAATGATTCACATGGTTTGGAATAGTTAAGAGCTAGCGATTAGTACCTTTTATTGTAAAGCTCTAGCAGTTTTTCCACACCTACAGATTTAAGACTTTTTACTTGGGTATTGATCCCATGTTGTGTTTCTGTGACCTTTCACCTCACTTGTAGCCAGCACTACAAAGATTGCTCATATTGAATGAACAGTACAGACTTTTATATGTTTCATATCACTTTATACTGTACATATATTATATATGACAGTCTTATGTTCCTGTAACCCTAACATCTGTGGGTTGTGGTACAGTAGCTCTAGCTGAACTATTGCTTTATATTCCTAAGCTGGCCAATTTATCTGAATAGCTTTCCCCACAGTGTTAGAACTATCAACTCAATAGTAATATTAGGATTGAAGAACAACTGGTTCTGACAGATTCTGTTTGATTGTCTGAAGTCTTACATACAGTGCCAGATTCATGTTAGACACCACGGCTGTGTAAAGAGACTAGACTGTCTGTGATATCTGCCTTTTCGTGTCTTACACCTGTGCAGAGCCAAATAACAGCTCTCGGCTGATCCCATGTCTGGGATCCATTTGCAAAAGCGGTCCAAACTTCCTAGACTGATATCCTCCTGTAGAATTGAGAGGTTTTGTGATGTTCTCTCACCACACAAAGACAATGGGCCTTAGAGGCTCCCATAGCATTTTGGTGATGTGTGTTGGGACGTGGGAGGGTGGGAGGGTGGGAGGGTGGGCACTCACACAGATTTATACAGGCCAAGCTCTAAAGATCCTGTTACAGGTGTGGAACACATTAACTTCTCTCTGTATCATATATAGTTCTATGGGCAATACCACCTATCTAAATACTTGTGTTTATCTACAGGATTACTGTATGTCAGTGCTGAACTTTTCATTGTTTGTCTGTATTGAAAGCAGGGCATGTTTTCCCTCCACCCAGGCTTCGTGTTTCAGGCCCTGCAGAGCCCTGCAAGTCCTGTCTAAGATGACAGTGGTGAGACAAAGCAGCTACCGCCTGTCTCCTGTAAATATCACCACCACACCATCCTTTACATAGAGACAGGGTGATAAAATGGAACTCCACTTTTTGTCCACCATGTGCCTCGGGGCTATGGCTAATGGGTTACTGTCTCCCTAACAGCCCCTAGGGCTCCAGATGTCCTCACATGGTCAACCCGTTTTCATTAACTCTCTGAGTCACTTGTTGATGCTCAAGTCAAGCCGTCATACAAGTGCAGTCTCATTCTTAGGTGTCTTACAAATGTACATGTATTGTACTGTACAGAGACCAATTGGAGATTCAAGCACTTTGATTGGTTTTTGTGAATGTTTGTGAGAGATGCACATTCTTATGTAAGTAATCTTATCACACATCTTTTTCCTGACTTGTTGTTTGCACCTGAATTGTTGTCACAGAGTAGCCTCATTCAAATCTAAAAGGCTCTTTCACATACTGTAGGTCATCCATTGATTTCCTCAATGCGCTCCCAAACACAATCCCACAAGGGCATATCTATTACACCAATTCCTCTTAATTCATTCTTTTGTGACTGACATCTCTTTTAACACTGTTCATAATCTCCTTTCATCACTTTCTGTATTGACATCCCAGCTCACATTATCTATGAATATAAACACGAGTAATGGCAATCTCCACGGTTACAATGGCTCAAGGAAAGTGAGGTGTGTGCTGCAGGCACCCCCATTAGCATTTTAACGTGACAGGAGGCACATACAGTCCTGAGTGGCGTGCATTCTCAAGGTTGCTTACCATGGCCTTGTTGCTTCTGAAGGGTAACTTATGGGACAATGTGGGTGTATTAAATTCTGTTGAGTCTATGTGGTTGAAACAACCATCCAAGTTTATGGGCAACAGAGTCTCCTAATTAAATCTTGTATCGTTAATCTTTATTAACTTTGAATTGCATGGTGGTTAGGGAGTATTAGGCATTAACTCTGTTAAGGTAAGAGTAAGTTGTCTGGGGAAGGTATTAGCAAACATTAGCATTAGCAACAATAAATAACAAATATTCAAACCAGTGACGTGCGGGTTGCAAGGCAAGCTGTTAATGAGCTTCTTTGACTTCAAATTTGAACCCAACTAGAATTCAGGCGAGGGCAGTGTATCTGTGCAGTCTCAAGTTGAACAAAGAAGTGCAATTCTAAATGCAGGGCTTGAAAACATGGTGATGACAACATGGCAGCTATTGAAATGGCAGCTATTGAAGTGGTATTGTGGGTGCACAATACCACTTTTTCCATACTGATACCGATTCCGAGTACTGAACTTTGAGTATTGGCCGATACCGAGTACCGATCAGATAAAAGCCTATTTTTTTTTAAATGTGAAATGCTTCTGCCACCCGGAAGTAGTACACAATTTTGCAACAAGCGGTTTTACTGGAGTCTGTCTCAAGCGTGAAGTAATTCCAGACTGCAGACATGGTTGTTATTGTTGTCACCACACTTGCGTGTCAGCTCAGCTGTGCAGCTGTCAGTCGATGCATGTGTTTGGCAAGTTTTTGCGACTGTTTGCGTCATGGCATCGGATTGGTAAAAATCTCCAATTCCCGATCCAGCATTTTAGGCCAGTATCGGCCCAATATCGATGCTCATTATCAGATCGCTGCATCTCTAGTTACAAATGTAACCCAGGTTTTCTGAAGGAAAACATGCACTGTTGTGTACCTTTCGCTAAAGACCCCTATTCAATCAGGCCGGTGATGCTGGCAGGTGATAACCCCACAGGCTAGATGGCATGCATTTGACCTCCTCTTCTCCAGCATACCTAAAAACATGGATACATTTGTTCGATCACAATAATTGTCACATAGTAATGAAGAGTTAGCAGAGTTAAAAAATGTACTCTATATAACATTTGTTTTCCATTCCAATGGCGGCTTATTGCCATTACGAAAAAGCATTATAAACACAAACTGCCATCAACTTAGTAGCACAGCATGAGCAAATGCAACTTCCACCTTAAGAACAACGACAACAAAAGTTCTTTCCCCCTCCTTCTCTTCTATTTGCCCCTGTACTTCTCCTTGTTAGAGTTGCATAAAAAATAGGGAAAAGAGTGCATCATAAACTGGTTCCACGCCTTGGGGGTAACAGCGCCTGCACCGGAGCTGGATAATCTCGTATCAGTGTGGCGTGCTCATTTGGTTTAAGAGATAGGACAGTTTTATAAGCAGCTCCTTAGGTTATTATGAAGATTTACATACTCAAGATGATAAACTCATTCTGGCACCTGTGTAATTTACTAATGACACATAATTTTTGCTCAAACTGATTGGGGGTAGAATTCCAATGCATCACAGAAACACATCAGAAATGCCAGCTTGACATTGAGGCAGAATCAAGAGCGGCTGTGTTTTAACAGCGACTTCTTTAATTAGGTGTGCTCACTTTCTGTTTTATTTGCAAAGATCACGGAAGTGCCTGGAGAAGGGTAGATTTAATTAAGGGAAGTTGATGAAAGCACAAAGCTCTCACCATCTCTCAAGTGTTTCCTCTCATATCACCGCAAAATATCCTGATGGCAGTCTGTGCAGGGGAGGAGCTGACAACGCTGCTAAATAGAATCATTTGGATTCATTTCTCACATGTGTAGGTGGGAATGTGTTCACCGCCAGTTTAACTCTTGTGTGACAGTACATATCAGTGTCTTTAATGTTAGAGTTGTCGGAATGATTGTTTAAAGGGGCAATCTGGAATTCAAACAACAACAAAGCGGTCTCCCTGCCACTTATTTTGATAAACAGCTGAGGTAAGGGGCCGGAGAAATGTAACCACTCTCAAATTGAGACCGTCCATGAGATCAAAATTATAGTTTTAACCATGTTTTGAAGCTATATAGTGTTTGGATACATACTATATTTTGGGTTCTGATGGGGTAAGACAGTTGAATTAAGCTCATGAGGCATTTATTAAATACATTTAAGTTATATTCTTCAAGAATCAATGGCTATATAGCATTAATTTAAAAGTACACACTTGTATGTACCAATCCTAGATTGCCCCTTTAAGATAAAAATTCTTTGGGCTATATTCCAGTAAGTTTTAACTTTCAGTTTAAATTCCTGTGACAAGCTAGAAAATAAACTCTCAGAAGAAGCTCAATGTGAAACATGGGCTCTTTTACCAAAATCAGTGAAAAGACATGTACAGTAAAGTGATCCCTGATGGCCACTGAGATATGGTGAAGGTGTGCTTACACCTTTACAATTAGCAAATGCCACATTACAGTATGTCGAATACCCTTGTGCTCTGCCTTTATGATAATCGCCACAGCCTCTCTCCTTTATTACAATCTGTCAGAGAGTCAACCACACTAATTATGAATTCTTCATAATCTCCTTTTCCTTGAACATTTGCCAGATGGCACATCGGTATCAAAAGATAATCATGATGTAGTCAGGAAATTAAGACTTTATTAAAGGCTACTTTATGCCGGAAAAATGTGAAATCAAAATACATGAGAGCGTCAGCCGATCCTTGATGATCCCATCTGCGAGTGTGTAAAAGGTGAATCCCTCTATCTGTGCCCCATTGAATGTGCAAATTACAAACTCACTGAGCTGACACTGAGATCAGAGTTAGCTTAAATACATTAACTAATCCTCTATGGTACAGTCTAACTTTGATATAGAGAGAAATCCCTCTATTATGCACAGAGGGCCTTATTGAGACTTCGTCCAATTTCACACGTGCGCAATTCATTCCTGTTAATACAAAATATAAATTAGGCGTTCCATTTGAAAAATGTTAATTGCAATCCTCAAAGCACCTGGCCCCTGATGGCCAGCAATAATTTTCTATACGTTTTCTTCAGGATAGCTTTATACCTTCATGAGTCCAGAGGAATTCCTTTAAAAAGCGGGTGCCTTTAATTGTACAATGTTCACAAAATTGTAATCAGATCAAATCTGTAGCCTAGCTACAATCAGGGAGCTCCTAGATAATAACTAATTAATGGTCTTGAATACACAGATAAAAATTGTTGCTCTTTCAATAGTTAAATGTTTCCTGAGCACTAATACCTTGGTAAAGGCACCTGTGTAATCATGCATTAGGCAAGTAGACAATGGAGAAGAAAGTTGAAAAGTGGCACCGAAAGTCCACACCATTCAGGTCACAAAGCATCATTCAGTCCTGTTTGGGCCCAAATCAATGCATAAAAGTAGGCGATTTGGGCAAAGATAATGGAGGCGGTTGGTGTAAGTGGGACATTGAGGAACTGAAGCAGAAATAGAGAGATCAGCGCATTGCTGTCAAGGTGAAGTTGGCACGGAACCGTGCTTCATATGGCCCAACCGGTGGTGGCCCAAGTTCACAATGATCGCATTGGAGGAACAGGCACGCTCACAGTAAGATGCCTCAACAGCAATTTATAAGTGGTGTTTGTTATCTAAATAGCCAGAAAATATAAAAAGTGTGCCCAAATTCCTTTTATTGGACCAGGAAGTGATATGTCCGAATGATTAAATCCTACAATGTCCGTGATGGATGTATGTGCGAGAGCTGTGCGTATGGATGTAAACAAACCAAGCAGTAGCTAATTCAGGAACGATAAGCTCACTCCTCCCCAAAGCTCCTTGTAGTTTTCAAAACCATGTGATTACCCCCAAATATGTCACTCAGGGTAAAATTCTCAAACTAGCGATACCTAGCTTTTGATCTACAGGAAGTTGTTTTCACATGCCAACACGTTTGTAAGGTGATCTGAACAACGATTTTGAGGTCAAAAATCTGTGAAGTGTGCTGTCAGGCACCTGGACACAGATGCCTGGGAAATGCCAACCCACATCCTGTGACACACTCTGAAAGGACCCGGTTCCCAGGACAGAGAGAGCATGGGGATTGTTGATCTGGCCCTCCAGGTCATCTGAGGATGGGTTCCTTGTTAAATCGAAACCTCTGTATGCACTCCTGGTCTGTCAGCCCCATGACATCCAGTTGTGGCCTGTAAACATGTGGTCATCTGCAAGCATGTCGAGGTCTCCTTTTCACGCAAGAAGGCATTTATTACAGGACACATTGTAAAAGATGCTTGGGGTACCATGTGTGTTGGTGGTTTACATGTTTCCCTAATTTCTTAATTTGGTAAAAGGGACATGTATTTGGTCTTTTATGCATGAGGGTGACTGAGTCCAATTACACCAATCAATCACCTGCAGTGGAGTGTTGAAATTAAAATAAAGGTTACATAAAAAATATCTAAATGTCATGAATATTTGAAAGTGATAATAAACATTTTTTAATATGTCATTCAAATGTAAGCCTATATTATCAAGTTGCGCTTCACAACAACAACACCAACATAGTACACACACACACACACACATTAACAAAAGTAAGACAATAACCAACTGACAAAACAAACATACTGTACAGTACATACATACATACATACATACATACATACATACATACATACACTGTATATACTGTATATACATATTTATTTATTTTGTATGTATGTTTGTTCTGTCTGTTGGTTATTGTCATGTTCATGTGTGTGTGTGTGTGTACTGTGTTGTTGTTATGATTAATATTTAAAATAAAATATATTATTAACAAAAAGTTGCGCTTCACAACTGTCTAGCTGCTTGAACAGAAACCGCCAGTTAGTGGCGCTAAACTTATTCCACCTTTCTCATAAGGAAAGACCGCGTAGGCCACACTGAATTAAGTCAAAGTCTGAATTGCGAACACCTCGGGACACACCACTATTTTGATCGAACCACACCCAGACACACAACTCCCCATGGAGCATTTAATTCAGGAAATACTCCTGTAGTCTGAATAACACTCAACTGGACTAGTGCGCAATTTTGGAATTTGTTCAATTTTGCGTGCGTGTATCTCAACTCTGAATAGGCCTGAGAGAGATCTGCCATTCAAAAAGTTTACTTATAGTAATCTTCAAAATTCAATGGCTGAAATGGTAATATTGACAGTATTAAATCTCTGCCTCTTTAATAAAGGGAGTTTTTGGCTAATAGGCAGCTAGGCATTTGGGCCTTTTTATGGCATTTACATTCACATAGTCGTTTAGCAGACGCCTTCATCCAAAGCGACTTACAGCAAGTACATTTGTCTAAGTAAGTGAATCATCTATACATCAGTCATCATAAGAAAAACAAATCTATGCTGGGACCAGGGGGCATTGGCAGTCACAATGCTAGAAGAAGGAAGAATTACTTTTATTTTTTAATTTATTTTTTATTTACAGTAGAGAAACTGTACAGGGGGGTAGTGGGGATGAAGAGGTCTTTAGGAGGGACAGTCAAGATGTAGCCTGAAGAGATGGGTCTTCAGTCTACGGCGGAAGATAGGTATTGATTGCTGACCTTAGTTCATGTTTGGCCCTTGTCAGTTTTCCCCACAAATGTATTGAAGAAACTCCTACAATTATATCCTTCACTTAAGCATAATTTGCTCTTTGGTTGACCTAGCTGTCAACTGTGTATGTCATATTTGCTCGACAAACTTTAAGTGAGTATTTATAAATACTTTAATGATATACTGTATGTTTTACAGATTTGGAAGATTTGAATATATGTAAGTGCATTCCACTTTAATGTGGATAACATGATGTTTATCATCACTAGCCAGATGATGCTTTGGTCTAATTGGAATAAGTATCACACATTCACGTCACTCTCAATGCAGCAGCTGGGTTTATGAAAACAGAGGCCCTCAACAGCTTCACTACTCATACCTCAAATGTCATTTAAAAAGGTGACAAATGGAGAAAAATATGCGAAAAAAGAAAGAGAAAACAGTCTTAATCACACAGTTGTGGTAAATTGGTGATTGAGATGCCTGTTGTAGTTTTCCATTGTCTTTAAATAATGCAGTAAATTAACAGGAATTGTGCCTGGGAGCGCTCTCACAGCATTGATTTAAATTAATCAGGGTCAGGCTTGTCAGTGGCAGATTAGTCTCTGTTGTCCAATAACATGCTCACTGTTGGGAAAATTATTCCAACAGTACGTCTTCACCCAGCTCCATGACCCCACGGCTACACTGACAAGGAGAGGGGAGGAGAGGTTGGAGGCAACTCATGTTACATGGGAACGTTTTGTGGAAAATGGGGGAAGGGAAGAGGTGACAAAGTAGTCCTGTGCTAAAGGTCTTGGCCATGTCAAAGTTGAGGCCACCACCCCAGCCGGGACTAATACACTCTCACTTTTACTGTAGCTGTGCTAACATGACACTCATGATGTGTTTTGATTGCTCTGTTTAGCTTGTGTAGAAGCAAATGGACAGGTACATGATTTATTCTGTCAAATGTCTCTTTGTCATAGCTTATTTAGAAAATATAATATCATATAATACATGCATGCATTCTGTTAAAGCTTCCCACCACAAATGGGAATTGGCTGGCCCACTTCTTGGTTTACAACACAAGAAGTATGGTGTTGAGGCTTGTAAAAATAATCAAGACAGTTTTGCTCGGTACAATCTGCAGGGCTTGTTATTGACACAGCTCTCGGACGTACATTAAGTGGCACTAAAACCTCTATGTGGTAATTATATTGATAGGGACCATCATTGTTTGTTTTGATATCAATGTTACTAAGGAAGCATAGAGTTAGCAAATTAAAACGGCTTCAAATAAAACATATCATCCGACTTCAAAATGATCGAAATATGAATAGTCTCATTGGATACAGATTTGTATTTCATGAATCATCACATGGTACGGATGCAGAGTGGTCAGCTACTATTGCAGATTATGTTTGTGATGTAGCTGTAGCATTCGTCCATACAAGTGGAATATAGATTACTTTTGACAGAAACATTAATATTGTCCTGCCCTTTATTAGGGCAATGGACTGCGGTCTACGTTTAGATGCATCGGTAAGGGAGATTGAATCGGATGTCATCTTGGGGTTGAGTGAACTCTTGAGTCAAGGGACACCCCACACAAACTGTTAGGGCTGCATAAGGCTGCTGAGGACTATTTGATTTTGTTGCGTCCTGAATTGAACATCATGTAACCACAGCAGTGATAACTTATAAGAATTGTACCATATGTTTTCCCCTAATAAAAGCCAGAAATCTTAGCATTAACAAACAAGAAAACATTTACCTGAAAATAGGATGCATATGATTTCTGTTTCCATGTAAATTTGCAATCTTTACCCTGACCTGAATTGTATTTCAAATACAAAGATAATGTCTGTGATTAATTTATATTTGGAAGGCTCTTAAGGATATCAAAGGTATATAAAGAAGATGAAAATGGCCAGTGCAATTGGGTACAGCCTCACCACAAATGGACCTGTCTGAATTTCAAACAGACCATGATTAATCTGTTTGGTTAAAAAGATGTAGATGGGTAGGGGGTGTGGAGGGGGAGCTCCTAAAATGTTCACCTTGCTCGTCAGTGAGAATTTGAATAGTTCAGGTATGATGAGCAAAAGTGGTGTAAGGTAATGGATAATAAACCAGATTGGTTGTGACATTCTTGCTCCAGTCCTATTCCATTCAGATCACACCCATCAGTGGCAGCTACCTACGTATTTCCCCAGGATTAATGTCCACATTTTTATCATTCCCTCTCAGCTAATGACCTTGATTTAAATCACAGGAAGGTACATAGGAACTCACACCACTCCAAAACAAGAGATAAATCAGCTTTAAGTCATTGCATTGTCTGGTCCTTTGTGGCCCACCTCTGCCCTGCGGACAACACTGGCTCCTCCCCTCCCCTCCCCTCCCCTCCCCCTTACTCATTGCAAAGGCAATCAGGTTTAATCAAGTTGGTGCTTTAATTGATTTAATTAACTCTTTTACCAAGTGAGGACATCTCCTCCCTGTTCAAACATGTCAGGCATTGAAAAACCTGCACACTTTTTTTGGTGGATTGCCAATTATTATATGAATCCCATGTCTAAATAAAGTTACATCCAACCACACTTGACCAGAGCTCATCAGCCCGATCTATAGGCACCAGATTGCACCTGGAGCTGGGGAGGAAATGTGACACATATGGGCCATAACACTTTGGTTGCAGCAATGAGCACAAATATTCATCAATCATCAGATGGAGTGCAGATTACACCTAATAAAGACTATGATGATAACTGAGTCAGTGGTGATGAAAGTCAGATGCTTTTCCTTATTGAGCTCCCTCAGCTGTGAACAAACAGGGACATCTGGATCTGATCTCGATAAGGCTGGAGGACTCTGAGTAATCGCCAGAGTAACCCAGGTAAACTATTGCAGATGTGAGACAATTGCAGAGACTGCCTCTCAAAATAACTTAATTTGGGGGGAGTTGCAAAAGTTGCAGCCTCTGCGCTAAGACTGATGGACAAGGTTGGATGATGGTTTCCTTTTTCAGTGTTTAAAAAATGACTAGCCATGGAGAAAAAACCTATATATAAAGACAAACAATGAGACTAGGTCAATAACTAGTACAATATCTATTATAAGTGGTATGAAAAACAAAGCATTTTTTTATGGGTATTTAACACAGCATACTCAGGTCTGGGTCAGTGTTGTTGTGAAATCATGGCAGACATACAAGACGCACAAAAAGACTTACAGTAGCATGGTGAACACACAGGGGAAAGAGAGGAGACAGTGGAACTTGGCAAGTGTGTGCTAAAAAGTATTTTCTGTAATTGTATATAATTGGTTTCTCTCCAGAAAAGTGACAGAGATGCCAAGTAATACCAGGCTACATTGTTGGATATTCTGACTAATTGGCTCTTTAAAAAGGGTTGAGGCATTTTAAGGTCCTTAAATTGGTCTTTTCTCCTTCAGAGCAAGTTTTGAGTGCCAAAACTAATTAGACCGTTGCTGATTGTTTAGGAACCCAAAACACACTAAGGAAAAACAGACGACAGGAAGAGGGTGCCAAGGGGAGACTCAGCTGAGGTAAAATCAAGTGACACTGATTAGATACAGTTTGAGCCATACAACTGGTTCACAACCATGTTCAGAGACACATATGACCCTATTGAGAGATTAACCCGATCAAGAGATGAACACCCTATCGAGAGATGAACTTGCAAGGCAGTTTCCATTGGTCGCATGAAGGAGGTACACCTCGGAAGGAGACTCCAAGGTGGTTTATCTTGAGCTCTTGTGGGTTTTGTCAGGAGGTATTGTAGGACACACACTAAGGAACAGTGTTTGGTAAAATGCAACAACTACTTAACATTTTGTGTGGGCCGTAGGCAGGGCTTTAGGCAAGGCTGTAACCAGGGTAATTCTTTTACAGAGGTCATGCACAACTCATGTAAGGGTTCAGGAGATTTTCTTCCAACTCAACAGCTAGAAATTGCATTTTGGTGCAGTCTCAACTACATACAATACTGTTAGGCTTCAACTGTGCTTTGACCTTTGTCCTCATCACACAACATTAGGAGGGCTTCTGTTTCCATTTATGACAAAATTGCAAACATTATTATTAACAGCTTGTTGCAGTTTTATGGAGGAAGTTATTTTGTGTTCACTCATACAAATTTCCCACACAAATTTCTCACAGATGCTTTTGGGTGTCAGCTTATTTGCTTCGGCAACCCTTGGCAGGTTTTCAGACTTCCCCCTCCCAATTCCAAACAATGAAATGCCAAAGTGTCCTCTCTATTTTTTGGCAATGAAGAAGTCCTAACATTAATCGTCTAACGCTCTTTTGAGAGCTCATTTTCCAGTTGGAGTTGCTTGGGGACTTTCAGATTGTGCAGTGCTGTAACTTTGAGGTGGAAACATGGGGAACGGGCGGATGTCCTAGTAGCCTCATTCTCCCTGCTAGCCGAGCATGTCCCAACTGTTGTCAATTTATCAACGTATCGTGCACTAGTGGGCACAGTTTGAGCCACCATTAGGACAGGTGCCTCCATCCATCATGGCCAAGTCACTTATTCCACCTTGTCAGGGGAAACTAAATGGGGCTTTTGAGGAAATGTAAACAACTCTCAGCGGACAATCAGGGTGCCCATCTCAGCACTACAACTGAGAACAGATAGAGCTGTCTCCCATTAAAATGCCTCATTTTTAAAACTGTCTTACGTACAGATTTGATTGTGAATTGTGTATACATCCATGGCGACGTTATGATTTATAAACCTTGAACTTAAAGTGAGGCACGTACCTTTAAAAAAGGGTTAGGGTTAGGGTTACAGTCACATTTGTTCGCAATTAAAGGTGATGACTGATAATGCTAATATTTTTATGCTGATATTTTTCTACTGAGTGTACTGAGGTAAACTGAAAAGATGACAATTATTATACAGAAAAGTAACAAAAAACATCTTGCTTCGATGTCTACCTATTGTCGAAAAGGGTGCACAAACCATTTTGTGTTTGAAGGTCTGTTTCACAAGGGCTTGTTTAGTGCAGTTCCATCCTTACAATTATAAGCTTCTATGAGGATCTTTGCCCCAAGGCTGCAATTCATTCATTTTTGCCTCACTGCTACACAGTGCAGCCAGGGGTGAATTTAACTAGCTTTAATTAAAACAGAAAAAAATAAATTAAAAGTTGGGGGAATCACAAAAATGTTAATTAATCCGTGCCAATCAGCAAGCATTGTGAAATGGTACTTATCACCAGCATAAAGGAGGTTAGAAAGATGGATCATTGTTTTGTTTCTATATCAGTGATCTAATTCGACCCTTGCAGTCATGAAGACTGTTCCTTGGACATGAGAAATTCATGCCCATTCTGCCTGCTAATTTAGCATAGCCCAGTGTGCCCAGTGTGCTAACTGTGTGCATTCAAGCACCAACAGTCTCCTCAAGCAGGGGCGGATTCTGAGTTAATGATGATTCGGATATGATCTCATGTACACCGATCCAGCTAGCTTCCCTGCTTTCGTGCCACTGCACATAGTTATTTTTTTTCATTATCTCAATCTTTCAGGCCAAAAAAAAGAGGGGAGATGATTTATTCTTGTCAACTGGAATTATAGTCAACCACTTGATGAAGAGAAATAAGGTTACTAAATGAAACTAGATCCCCAGCTATGCTCAATTCATTATAAACCACCTCTACTATGGTTCTTCTAGAGCATGAGAGAATGAAGAGATGGACTGACAGTGAGGGCTGGTGTGCAGCTTCCCAGCTCAGTAAGAGCTCAATTCCTTCCTTGCCTAATTGGATTTTCAACATTTTGACCAAAGTGATGTTATTATATATATATATTCTGATGTTAAGGCTGAATTACTGTTTACAGTGATTCTTGTGTTTTTACTTGTTCTATATATATTCTGATGTTAAGGCTGAATTACTGTTTACAGTGATTCTTGTGTTTTTACTTGTTCTATTTATATTATAAGTGACTGTTCAACTGATAGTTTGGACATGACGTACTGATTGATTTCAACTTCTTCTCCATTCTTCAGTTTCAACAACATGAGCACAGCTTAAAATACACCAATCATGAGCCTTAGCAGCTATTGAGAGCAAGTTATACAACAGCCTTCTATGGTCATATGCAGCCTGACAGATTCCTTTAGCATTAGCTTGTCTCTGCAATCATACACAAGAGTGGTGGGATGCTCATGGAAAGTTATGTGTATGACAACCTGCCTTTAGATAAGAGCACTGGCAGGGGAAAAAAGGTACACACAGTTAACAAAACGTTATCATGCTGCTTCACTGGACATTAGCAGCTGCTTCCCTGGACATTAGCAGCTGCTTCACTGGACATTAGCAACACTCATCAGTGTGTTTTGATTGATGTATTCACGTGCATTAATTGGCAACAGGTGCAGCAAAGATTGCTATTTCAAAGCTGGATTGTTTTTGAAGCACCACCCATAAAGAAATAATGAATTAATGAGATTTGCCTCAGCAAACATTTGTTTTTGTTGAAGAAGTGATTTTCCTTCTGTAGGTGCTCTGCCGGGCCAGCCACAGCTGCATAAACAGAGATGGTGTCCTCTGCTAAGGGCTCTGAGTGAGCTTTAAAGAGCCATTTCATACTCCATAGTGTAAGATTAGCAGATAAGCTGTTATCATGCCATTGCAATAATAGTGATGAACTTTATCAAGTAATCAGATGTATTTAAAGATCAAAAGGTAGGCCTCTCTCATAATGAGTGTTTATGCTGAAAATCATGAGCATTCCCTTTTTAAATACTGGAGAGAAGTTGCCTTACCTTTGAAGGCATTGCCTATATATGTACCATGCCAAACCAATTATAATTGTATAATTGATTTGCAGCTTCAGGTTTCCCATGAGATGAAATGGTCAGATACAAAGATGTTTCTACCCTTTCAAATCTTCTTAACACCACATGTCTTTAGACAGCCTATCCTAATGAATATTTATTATTTCAAGTCTTACTTAATTATTCCTAAGACACGTGTAGGTCAATGACTGTATAGGCCAATGTAGCCTAGGTGATGATTGTGACATAATTGATAACACTTTGATATTGATATTTTATGGAGATACTGTAGGGCATCCACCAGAAAGACAAGTTTGCAATTGGTTACATTTCCCAAACAAAGTGGCTGGACTGCTGTTCGGCTGGAACACAGGTTAAAATGGTTGCTTTTAAGGGATGTTCCACCTTTGTATGTTATTGTGTGTTCCTGGTTTGGCTCTGTTACCAGTTTCCTGGTCCAAAAAACAGGAAAACATTCTAAAGAAGTGGAACACCCCTTTACAATAGCTAAATTCCAGCCATTACTCACTTGTGTCTAAACATGCTTTTCAGCTTCTACAAATCCTCTGTCCTGCAAACAGCAAACTGTGTTGAGAAGTACAAATTGATTTACAGTATGAGCTACAATACATCAAATAACTAAAAGTGAGGGATTTTCAAGGGGAGAGGGATAGTACAGGACACCAACCACATATAGTTAATGACATCACACCATAGTTAGGGAATTGGCTGTGTTTTCATCTTGGTCACTGCATCAAACTGTAGACCTACTGTATTACTTAAACAGTATAAGGGTAGCCAAATAATAATGGGCCTCAGATGACAGAAATGATCAAAGGTTGCACTATATAATGGTTAAGGCACCATTTATATATATGTGTGTATATTTATATATTTTTAAAAATGCATGTTGCTCAACACATACTGTACCAAAACCACAACTACAGTTTTGCCCAACATTCCTTTTATAATCTATTGAGATTCTGACCATAAAGTCAGTGTGTAAAGTCATGTGATGTCTGAAAGACAAACCGCTTCTGGAGAATGAACCCTCATAAATAGTCAACTTAAAAGAATACAATCATACTTCCTTTAATCCAGATACATTTCATCTTCTCATTTCGATAATTTGCTATGAAGTGAACTCCATGCAATATGAAAGTAATTACTATCTATTATATTCAAACAGGATGTTGTAAACCTTTGGTCATGCTAATCAAATCTTCTTTTATTCCAAATGAAGACTGTAGTTGGCTCTCTGTTTCCTTCCTTTCATATTTGATGCTTATTATCTATTTTTCCTTCAGAGGCCTTGATTATCCCCAGTCTGAAAATGGACAATAATTACTGCCCCACTGCTTACAATGGTCTGTGGAAGAGGGAAAAAATTGTATCATTCGTCGATTAACAAAGAGATAGATGAATCTGTCTGTTATCTGTGCACTCTCTGGTTTTGTTCATGAAACAGATACTGCAGCTCTTTGCAGAACAACACCTTTTACACTCCTCATTACACGTGAGTCTTATGCGGTTTAGTCTGGAACATAATATGGACAACAAGCATAAAATAGAATTTAGAAAAGAAGCGAGCGCTTTGAACACGTATGCCTTGAGGATTCTTGCCTGAGTCGCTTTGATGTAGATCTCAGCCCATGAAAGATGGGTCCATTTGGCTTGGGGTGGCGATCACATTTACACACTCGAATCAAAGGCTTCATACCAGGTGTGTGCAAAGTGCATTCCTCCACGCTTTACAATTTTTAGCATTATTGTACGAGAAAATATGTCTCCTAAGTTACTGCGACAGAACAGTGTGAAACGATTTCCCGCTCTAAAAAGCGGATTTAATTATCACGCCGACACACCCTACTCCCCCTCTGGAGAAGGTGCGGGCGAGGAGACTGTAGAGGTGCTTCTGGGGAGGGGGGGATGAGAAGCGAAGCCGAAGCAGTTGTTGTTTTAATACGTTGATAAACCCTCAGATGGCAGCATCTGATTACCATCAGCTGGATGAATCTGAAAGGTTAATGATGGCCTTTTGTTGAGAGAGGAGAGAAATGCTGGGGGGTGGCTAAGAAGCATCTATGTGGAACAGATAAGCTTTACCTCACCAAAAACAGCACTTTCTGTTTATAAGTTTATATATATATATATCACTTTTATTTCTATGATATAGGAGTGGAGTTATTGTCAACTGACTCTTCAGTCCTGAATTAGACAGAAAAACCAAACAAAGATCATGGAAAGAGGGATGCCACAACTAGAGGACGAAGTGTCACAATGCCATCAGAGCATGGATTTCATCAGTTGATCTATTTTTCATCAAGCTGCATTGTGACACATTGGTATTGCCGAATAGAGAAGTGAAATGTGTCGCAATAATTGTGAATCAACATTTATTGTGTGACAGACAATTCTGTAAATGAACACTCACACCCACAAAATGATGTATAGTGTATTGTACCATATGGGTGATGTAGATAAACCATTTTAGGACTAGCAGATATGACATTTTAACTCACTGTCCACTTTCCAGTTTGGCTTGTGTTGCTGGGTTTTCTTATTACTATATGGAGATAGAAATGGAAGACAAATAGGATTTAAGGGAACATATTACCACTTATCCCTCTCTGAATACAAAGGGCTGCCCCCTATGCTATCACAAAGAAAACAGCTTAGCAGCAGGGCATTTGTTTTCCATTCAGAGAGAGAGGCACTTTGTCTTTCCAATCGTTACCTGTCTGCGAATCAGTTGCTCCATTAAGGCAGGCCTAAAGAGGGAGGTGCTGTCTGGGGCTAAATTGCAATTAGTGGGCCTGTGAGTGAGGCTGGCACCAGTTAACTTGGGATATTGGAGTGCAAGGGCCCAGTAATCAGCCTTTGGTCATGTAGAACAATGCATAAAATTAAATTGACATTAATGAATAATTGTGTAATGAAAATGGAAGAGGAGAGTTAATTGCATGTTACAGTGAATGTAATGCCCAGATAACCTTGTGTCTAATGCTATTCTTAGTCTGACTGCCAAGGCTCACACCAAGGCCTCTCTCGGCGGGAAGTCATTAAAGCCAGAGAGTAGATAATGCCGGCGCACTGAAACCTAGAGTGGCTACAATCTAGCAAAGACTTTCTTTCAGCCTTTTTTTCTGAGTGGGGCATGTTGAAGTCATTTGTACACAGCCTGAATGGAATTAAAGGTCACCAACACTAAGTGTCTGGATGGGCTCTAAGTGCAAGGCCCACTCACCTAAAGTTGCTGTCGTAAAGAAGGATACACCTCTTATGCTTCCTGGGGACTCAGGATAGATATTAAAAACCAAGGGTTTTCTTGACCACAGTCACTCAAAGCAAACACACAATACATATTCTGCTGTACCTGAAAATGGCCCTAAAACACTCATACAATCAGTTTTGACTTGCATATTGCTCTCTGCCTGATACAAATATACATTAAGATCATGGCTCTCTTAGTCATACACAAAGTCTAAATTCCATGGCATTAAGCAAATTATGATTTGGTTCTGCATACAGTAACTCAAGCATACCACTCTCATTGCCACACATCAATAAAAAGTGATTGAGTTCAAGAGCAATTCACTTAACTCAAGCTCTCTTCCACCCAGCTAAATTGCAGAGGCAGATCATTCAGATACAAGTATAATGTAATCCTATTAAACATGTGTTATCAAAAACTGTATTCTGTATTCTAATGTATGTAGCTCAATATGCTTTGCTTGTTCTGTTCATGACACCATTTAAAGTAAATGTACTTCAATTTATTTTACTGACATTCATTGATTGATCCCATTTTCCACTATAGATACAGTAGTTCCCTTTACAAGAACTTCACCTTGCAAAACCAGTCAAGGATTCACTTGACATGTTGAACTGATACAGTAGGTTGATGTAATATTGCCTCTGATAGCAGCGAGGCTTACTGTATGTGACTCTCTTTCACTGGTGTGTCCTTGGGATCCGGTCAATGGCTCAGTGGTCAGGAAGTTTTCCTGTTGAGTTTATGACTTCTCTTGGGTGATGATGGCCATTAGGGAGACATGATGACCACCAATTACACCCTCACTGAAAGGGCTTGTTTTTAGAGGAAACTGAACACCGGTAGCTGGGCTTCTGTTCCTTTCTCGCACCCAATGAGAGGCCCTGGCTCTGGCACAGAGGGACATTATTAACAAGAATGAATTAGTTTGGTGGAAGGTAGCATTTTCTCATTAGCCATGATTGTAGGTGAAATCCAGACGTGTCCTTTTGGTAATTAGGCAGACAAATGAATCGAGCTTGGACTTGCTCACACCTGCTCAGACTAAAGCACAGTTTTCTCATTTCTTTTCCCCTTGCTTTGCTGGTCAATTTCAGTAGTCAAAGGGATTGACCTCTTGTTGATTACAAAATAATGTATTTTAGGTCATAGAGTGCTTGTTCAGATTGATCACCCTCTCACCTAATAAGTAAAAGGTCAAGCAGCAGAATAAAAAATCTCATTTGATACCATACCTATTAAAACAATAGCACAAAAGCTCATGGATTGCCTTTATGCCATGAGACAAATGCAGAGTGCCCAGTAACCTATTGTGCAATTCATTTGGGAGCCAGTGGGGCTTAGTTTCCTCCCTTGAGTCTGGTTTAAGTTGTAAGCTTCAGCTGTTTAGTGCACTCATCACATATGACTTGATGAAATTGGTGAGCTGTTTTGAAAGAAGGGATTAAATGAGAATGAGGATGGGATGTGCATTATTGAGAGAGAGAGCATTCCATAGACATTTTGCATTTCAACATGCGTGAGAGAAGGAATGCAAAAGTAAGAGATACAGTCCAGTATAAGGACTGATGTACATGTAAATGTGGCATTTCCTATGAATTTTGCATAGAAATATCCAACTCTTCAGAGTTATAGAGGATGTCTAGTATGATGTCTAGGGGATGTCTAGTATGATCATTTTTTTAAGTTGAGTTATCTGCCCGCTACATCAAAGGGGCCTACAGTGGTCTTTAGATTGACTGCCTGCTGGTTTCCTCATTGTTTTTAATGGAGTCTTCACAGCAGGTGGTGATACAAACATTTGTGTTGCTAAGCCCTTCTACTCCTGGGCCCTCTCAGGAACCCATAGTCTCTCTCTCGCTCTGCTGACGTTAAAGGAAGAGTTGGATGGTTTCCTTGACCCTCAAGGGGAGCACCTGGGTTTGATCTACAAATGTTCCTGTGTGGGTGGAACAGGCTGGCAAAAATCAAACAAGACACATTATATTGTATGTAACTCCAGTAAATCCTTGTTTAGCAAACCACACTCATTTTCTGACCTGCCACTCACACTTCAGATATCTAGACTTTCCTTCCTACAAATACATTTATTGTATTATATCAACTTATTTTGGAGAGATCATAATGTAGATTTAGATAAGGGAAAAATTGAAAACATTTAGCTTCCTAATTACTTATGTTAAAGTAATTTAATATCGCAAATGGGCTTCCGTTGGAATAAAATCTAAAATTACAGGCCTCAAGGTGTTCATAAGCTTGTTTGAAACTTCACTTGTACAGATGCTCTGCATATTGACGCTTCAGGGTGTGCAGGCTTACCTGTCTGAAAGGCAGCATTAGTGAATAATTTGATCACATTTTTCATTTCACACGGGTGCTGAACAAACAGGAATCTGTGATTAACAGTTTTAATTAGGATTCTAACTTGACGAATTCCGACAGCCTCGCAACGCGGCTAAGATGAATAAATCACTGGCCTGCGATCGTCAAGCTGCCTCCTAAGTGGATGTGCTCATGGCCAAAGATTGCATTGTGACTGCGACAAGCTGTGAGTCAGCCAGGGCTGAGTATTTGCACTCACTCCTCCTCCCCACCCTCCGTCCTGCCCTCTCGCTGTCCTTTCTATCTCCTGAAGTCCATAGCAACTCATTGAACTGTGAACCCCACATATGTTCGGACATAAGGTCCCAGTATCGGTCCCACATGCTCTCACCAATGCTCCCTATTTTTTTCATAGTGAACATTAACCCACATTAACATACAGTGCGATAGATCCACCAGGACTAGAAAGGACATATAAATAGGTTGTTCTGCTCTTGACTAGAAACATATGCCTAATTTAAGTGGCCAAGATCTTTTTGTCATCAATCGGAGACTGTCTTTGTCTCCTCTTCCTCCTGACAAAGTGTCATAATGTTTTTGGTACATTTAGAGGGTGAATGAGGTGGCCAGTGGGAGTAAACTTTGAACTTTAGATTGGGCCAGTTTATAGACTTACTTAGACAGCTGTTCTGTTTGATGATGATGTGAGATGTTATTTTTGTTTAATTGAGGTGCCTTTTGGAGCACTTGACTACACAAATCATATTTTAAGTGGTTGTGGTGTTTTGTCCTCACAGGCGGTTGGAAAAATCTGATATTTTATCTGGAATGCTTTTCTTCCTTCAAGGGAGCTTCAATGACTCCCAGTGTTGACAAATATAAGAAGGAGACTCCATACCACTTGAAGTTAGAATAAATAAGTTAGACATTTTGAATTGCTTGGGGAGTGTAAACTGAAGGCTGAATCTTTGAATTTCTATGTAGTTGATGTTCTGGAGTTAAACACACATTCACAGGCCTCTTCCCGTCATTGATTAATATGAGCCAAGCAAATCTAATGATGGGCTTGTTCTGAAAGGTGTCATCTTTGCTTCCTCTCATCAGGATCTTTCAGCTATCGTAAAACAACTCAGCCCTTATAAAGCAATATGTTGTCCTAAGTTTGTATCCCTAACTTCATCCTCAACATGAGTTTATAAGAATGAAAAGCAGATGGAAATGAATGCATGAAAAGCTCACAACATTTTGAGATTGTAACTACAGATGTAGTATTATTCCCTTGATATTAAACTAGAATCTACCACTACAAGACAAAACAGGCTAGATGACATTCTGCTGAAATCTATGAATGTTGATGGGTTTGATTTAAATGTGACCAATGTAGCCTTCTACTTTGTAACCTACTTTGTAAGGGTTTTATTTGCTATTTATTGCTCCAGCATTATGCATACCCCATGTTAAATGCTAGTGTGCTAGAATGTTTCACTACATCCAAAAGGGGCCCATACAGTGCCCTGTGCAAGTAATGGAACAGTGAAACATGTTCTTTTCTTTTGGCTCTACACTCCAAAAGTTTGGATTTGAAATCAAACAATTACTGTGTAGTTATAGTGTAAGTATAGATTCTCAGCTTTTATTTGATGGTATTTGTGTACATATTGGTGTCACCATTCAGAAATTACAACACTTGTTATGCATTGTCCCACTGTTTCAGGGTACCCAAAAGTGATGATGACAGATTTATCAAATGTCCAAATTAAGCACTCATGTTTAGTATTTGGTCAACAATCCTGCAATGACTGCCTGAAAGTTGTGACCCATTGACCCCACCAGACACTGGGTGTCTTTTCTGGTGATGCTCTGCCAGGCCTGTACTGCAGCCATCTTCAGTAGTTTGTTTTTAGGTATTTTTGCCTAAAATCTTATCATCAAGAAATTAAATTGAAGTTAAATTGGATTTAAATCCAATGAAGATTCTTGACTGGCCAATGAAGATTGACTTGGCCAGTCAAGAATTTCTTGAAAAAACTCCCTAGTTCCTATGGTAGTATGTTTTGGGTCATTGTCTTACTGTATGATGAAACACCATCCAATGAATTTGGAGGCATTTTCTTGTACTTGAGCAGACCAGACCAGAGTCTGCTGCTGCTGTCAGCAGTTGCATCAACAATTAAGACATGTTAGCGAGTTCTAGTGGCAGCTATACAGTACATGGCCTAACATGAACACCCCCTCCACCATGTAGTGTCTGACACGTTCACACCAGCCCCCTGGTGTTCCTGATCAGTGGGGCTGTTGTTTTGTGTTTTTTATTAATTATGGTCAGCAGTCTTCGGCCAGCCTGTTTGCGACTGCTGAGGTCACCACTGCTTTTTTTCTTTTTAATGATGACTCCAAAGGCAAATGCGAAGCCTAGAATCAATACTAGACATTGACAGCTCTCTTATGCCTGCACAAATGATGTGACGGAACACACCTGACTTACCAGAAACACCTGTCAAATTGTTCATGTACTTTTGGTAACCCTGAAATAGGGGGACTATGCATAAAAAGTGCAATTTCTGAATGTTGAAACCAATATGTACACAAATACCATCAAATAAAAGCTAATAATCTCTACTTTAACCTTACAGTAATTGTTTGAGTTCAAATCCACACTTTTGGAGTGTAGAGCCAAAAGAAGAGAGAATTCTTCACTGTCCCATTACTTATGCAGGGCACTGTAATTCAGCAATAAGCAAAGTCCCCATCTAAAAACCTTGATTTTCTTCTATCGCATTGGGACTAACGAAAGTTCCAACATATAACTTATCTAAACAAAATGAATACAGGTAGTGTTAAGGTTAAATGTACAAACATACAAAACATAAAACCCTTTTCAGTCAACTATGAATGCCACTAATAGCTAGTAACCTACAGTATGCTGAATTAAATTCCTGTGTGTTGGATTTAAACCTTGATGATATGCATCATAAGTATTGTAATTATGGATCTTCTGCTTCTCCTCCATTATTAATTGTCCAAAGCGTAATGATTTATAATGGTCCTAGAAAATGATTATTAATTTTCTGGTTGATTATACCTGTGGGCGGCAACAACACCGCTCTGGATAGAAGCGTCTGCTAAACGAAAAAGTATGCTTCACATGAAAACATGTCCTTCGGGAAACAACAACTCTTTTTCTCAATTTTTACTTTAATCAAGCATACTTAAAAGTGTTGATTAAGGGCACCAGTGTTCTTTGGGGAAATTTATGCTGAACATTATTTGCTTTGTTATTTATTAATGTGATCACTTCCTTTCTCTAAAGCCAAAGAGATGCCAAAGAAAATGAGTTGTGTTTAAAAAGTAGTGTTTATTTCCTATGATTTATTCTTGTAACTTCACATCCTGTTATAATTTAATGGCTTTCCTTCATAGCAGAAACATGATCATTTGAATTGAACAGCTTACAGTAGGCCACAGCAATAGGATTCTCCAGAGCAAAAGAGTTGATAAGGAAGATATAAAAAATAATGTTCCAAAAATAACATACAATAAATAAATAACCTGAATATGTTCTTAGAAACTGTCTGGATGGATCGACAACAGTCTAGGCAGGTGGAAAAGTTGATACAGGTGCATTTTAAGTGAATTACCCCTTTAAGATTCCAAGGGAACACCAACGGGTAGAGAAGAGAGTGATATGCACAAAGGGCCTTGTTGTTTGAAGGCAAGTCTGGGTATGCCTGAGCAGAAAACAGTGGGCCAAGTTCAAACTTCACCTCAGGAACTGCTCTGAACTCAATGCTTGGTGGAATGCACAGGTGCAAAGACCAGACAATACCTGTTTAACATAAGACATGAGCAATGTGACACGTTGCAATGCTGTGGCCTACTGTATGGCTTGCCCCTACAGGACTGCGATAGAGAACCATACAGATACTCTGGGAATTACAATGAGTCAAATGGCCTGTGTCTGGTTTTCGGTTACAGTATGTTGTTGACCTAGCATGACCACCCCCTCCCCACTTTCCACATGTCTCTGATACTGTACGCTATCACAGCTGATGTCATGGACCTACCATATTTAATTAATTAAAACATATTAATGTATGTGCTTCCAATTAATCAAAGCTGTGCTATGAGCATATTCTGATCATAGCGGAAGTGTTTAGAAGCCCAATTTTAAAGAAGCACAATTTCAATCTGAGAATTTTGCTCTTGACAATAATTTTGTAAAATGTATGCAGTACTGTAGACTACAGTATGTCTATTGATCAACCCTATTGATCTGTTATTCCATTCTTATATAATACTTTCTCTGTTTCTGCTGTATTAATGATCAGCCAGGAGAGAATCTCTAAAGTGCTCTGACTACTCCTTGATTGATCACAAGAGATATCACTGTTCCCAAGACAAAGGTTCCCATGGCTTTCATTATCTCAATTGAATAACTTATCCGATTACGGAGGTTCACTCAATTGCAGAGCTCTATTTGTCATTAATTTGAAAGGAAAGACCAGATGAGGTTTTTAGAAAGGGGCTATACTGTATGATTAGGCCTGTAGGTCCCACTAGCTTTGTCCTAAATTTGACATTTGGTGGGCCTGCAATGAGCAGATTGTTTGGAATTGTACAGTTGACCTTTGCTGTTCATGTTCTGGCCCTGCGTAGGGGAGAGAGTGCTCTGGTTACATTGGAGACTCCAGGCACTAAAGAGGAGAGGCAGATTAATAAACGGACCTCTGCAGCCAATGAAGACAGGTGGCAATAATCCTGATAAGAGACAGATCTGAAGCCTCTCATACAAAACCAATTTCGGCCTCACTCCATTTTTCAAAAGCTCATCAGGGTGAGGAACGAGAGTGTTGAAGCTGTATGGCCACAGAATTTGTTTCTCTCTGATTGCCTTGTCAGGATATCTTATCCCATGGCGGATGACCAAAACCCCACCCTACAAACACTGACTCGCACGCACGCACGCACGCACGCACGCACGCACGCACGCACGCACGCACGCACGCACGCACACACACACACACACACATCTCCACTTCACATACAGGTATATTGCATGGGATTTGTTGACACCTAACATGGCAACTGACTGTAGCAGTCCTCCCATCCATTGACAGCTGGCCCCCAAACATGTCCAAATTGTGTCTTTTTTTGTCTATGTGTAACCCTTCCCCTCAGCCCCTACTGCCGCCATAAGAGCCTTGAGAGAGCCTCTGTGGCCTGTGATAGGACTCACCGTGACTCTCCAAACACTGGTCCCCCAGGACCATTAATCCAACCAGTCCCATGAGCGACTAAGAGGGAGAGGGAGCTCACTAAGCGTGAAGATTAGAGAGAGGGAGCCCTCTGCCTCCTTCAAACAAGGTTGTTTTCTCTCCTACCAAAGAAAATATAATGGGGGCAAAAATTAATTTCCAAGAGATGAATGTACTAGGTAAATATTTTAGAGCAGGCACTTATCTGCTTTAACCCATCCCCCCCCCCCCCCCCTCCTCTTCTGGAGTTGGTATTGAAGCAAGTGGGATGTAGAGAGCCTCTAATGAAAGAGGAGATTCCAAGCAGCCTGATGGCTCTCATCAATCACCTCTCTCTTTTGGAAGTGTAATGCAAGGTGGGGGTGTGGAGGGGTGAATGTGAGTGGACGCATCAAGCTTTTAATCTCTATAAGTTAATGGACTCACCAGTTTGGCCTGGCAGAATGCTGCTAGAACTTAACCCCTGCTGTTAGCAAACAAGTTGCGCAAACACCGGAGCTTGTTTCATCCACAGTATCAGTGTCTCACTGACATGCAACTCACACTAGACAGAGAATTACATGATTGGAAATGAGAGAGATGTGGTACTCAGTCAGTGCTCTCATGTTGTTTATGTGAATTAATTCATCAAGCACAATACAGAGAGCCTGTCTTGCTTTGGATTTTAAGTGTCTTTGCACTACAGAAGTTTTCAACATAGCATTTTAAGCGATTTGCCTGATAACTTTAATGTCACATTCACAAATGTTTGCCCAGCTACAGAAGTATCCAAGATACGTTTCTTCTTGACTTTGTTACAGTTAGCATAGCTTGTAAAATGGTCTGCCTGAACCCCTCTGATTCAATTGTGAATGTAATTACTAATGAACCATTGCTCATTTTGCGAAGAAATTGCTCAGAACTGTCTTTTGTCTAAAAATAAATGCAGAAAATAAAATCACACCTCAGTACCTCAGATTTGTTAAAACACCCCTGCATTCCCCACACACAAATCAACAGTCGGTCATTTGCTCTATTGTCGGTTGCCTTTTAGCCTCAACAATGCACTATAGGTCTCTGTTATGAGATCTCAGGGGGAGTTTGCTTCTAGGGTCAGTAGACTACAGGGCACTCTGTAGGCCCTGTCAGAGCCTGGCAAGCCTTCTGATCAACTTATGCAAATTCCCTGTTAAAGATGCATCCTCTTTGGGCTCCAATGCCAGAACAACAACATTTATGCAAAAGAACAGCCAGAAGGAAGAGAAAAAATATATTAATGTCAAATTTCTGCTTTTCCTCACTAGTGTCCTGCCAAAGTGTCTGTCCCTCCACAATGCTTGGACATTTTACATGTTGTACTCCTTTGCTACCAATGTCATGATAATGTGCCAAGTCATTATTGATTCCCCAGCGGGACATGCACTTATGAATATGTTTTATAATTTCTGTGACACAAGCTGCCAGGTATTTCTGTGTTTGTACTTGCATTTCTTATCTCATAAATACAGTGGGAGACAGTTGTCAGAGTGTAAATATCTTACCTGACTAATACTGTATGATAAATTACGAACCATAAACTGTATGACAATTACAAATACATGTACGGTATGCCTATTAAGCAAATCAGATATAAGCATGAAGCAGAAGTGACTGCTTGTAGGAACTACCTTAGAAGAACGAATATGCTGTGCTTTTTCTGTCATAAAGAAATGGGGAAATGTATTTGGGTTAACTGTGCTCTCATTAATAATGATTGTGTTTGGATAAATAGTGCCCTACTTTCAGGATCTTGGGTTTTAAATAATCCCAATAGGCTGCTTCCCTGCTTATTGATTGATTGGAATGGTCCTTAAAGGTCATATTCATAAAACATAGGAGTGTGATTAACACATTGCTGTCTGTGATTGTTAACCAGTGGTTAATATATTGCATATTGCCATGTTGGGTTAGGAAGTAACAGCTGGATACATTGTACATCCTCCTACAGTAAGTCCTTTTTTCACAAAATACACAGTACAATAGGCCCTGTACCATTTCTTGGGGGGAATAAGTACAGTACTATAGGTACAGGTACAGTATGTATAGTACAGGTATAAACTTTCATCTTTCTCATTAATTATTTGCAATCTACAGTATAAGGGACATAATGGGGAATGTTGAACAGTTTAATTGGCTCACTTCATGAGAAAAGGTGAATTGCCATGACTGTTCTTTCAGTGTGGCCAGTATGATAGAGCCAAGTCATTGGCAGTTTGTAATCTTGATTGAATTTGATATTCTTGGAGAGAATAGATTGAAAAACCTACCTCAAAAAGACATGTATTTTCTTGGAAATAATGGTGTGTCTCAATGATGTTGCCTTGCTTTAGGTATTTAAGGTTTGTCCTAGTGAATACAATGAATGCTTTTAACCTCCATTGAGTCATTTTGGCCTTGATGAAACTGAAGTTCGAGGGCACACTGAGTGGGAAGAAATACTGTACAAGGCTAACAGCTTTGATGAAACCCATCTTTTCAGCGTTGTGCCATTAAAACTAATAACCTGTGCTATCTACTTTTGATTACATAAGACCTATAGACTGGCCATCACTTCACATCCCTCTCTTATAATGTGCATCTTCTTCATTATTTCCCAGATACAAAAAGGAATGTGTCTATTGTATGACAACACATTAGCTTTCAAAACCTCTTACCTTGAGAGTTTTGTACATTTTCCTCAAAGATGAAAGAAATATGTTTTTGTTAACAAAGACGTTTCTATTTGATCCTCTTGGCTATCCAGGGTGAAAAGAATTGAGGAAATTGTCTTCCGATGAGCTCAAATACACTCAGAATTGCTGCATACTGGACCTTTTTCAATTGCAAAGCTACAGAGGTCCAAATGGGTTGATGAGAAGCATTGCAATTTTAAATTGAAAGCTAAAAATTATGCAAGTGGATCAATGAAAATGGATGGAATGACACATTAGATGTATCAGTGGCAGCTAAAAGGACTTAACCTTCCTGTGATGACATCATTTTGTCTCAGTTCAGTACCATGAGTGTTATGTGTGGGTGTAAATGTGTAGGTGTATAGATGTATCCGGTGAACTCTAATTTGTATGTAGATACTATATCTACAGTATACGCTCTTATTCAATTAGTCTGTTAGGTGTGACTTGTGAAAATAATCTTTCACTAAAAGCCAATGGTGCTTTAGGCCTGGACTTTCTAGGGCATTGATGCTGTTGAACTCTGACCTTTTTCCTTTCTAAAATGATTGACCACTAAGTATTTTATTACCAAACGATAAGAATCAAGATCCATCTGTTTTGAGATGCATTTCCTCTGTGACGGGAAGTCTCAGAGGGTTACATAAGCTCATTATGGACCCCAATTTGCTTCCGCTAAATAACGCTGTGCAACACTAAGTTTTAGGGGCCATGGCCGCTAAGTTGGTAATTTCATTCAGCAAAGTTTCAGTTAGCGTAGAGGCGGAGGGCAGGGCGGCAATGAGTGGGTACGGATAATTGAATATGACAATGAAGATGTCCATTGTCCTCACCAATCAGGATTTCACTGCAAATGTTGGAATGGATAATTATTTATATTTGTATGAAATAAAATGATCATAGTTACAGTTGTAAGCAACTAATTTAACTTAAGTGTCTATGATATCATAATCTAACCACGCAGCAAGCTTAGAGTGGGCACCACATTTAACGTGTGAGTCTCCAAGCACTGTAGAATGGTTTAATTAACCTGCAAAGTTTGTGTTGTTTGGGACAGATGCACTTTCTGGTGACATCAAATTACCAAAACGTCTTTGCACATGATTTTAGTGGTGCACAGGGCTCTTTAGCGGAAGCAAAACACGCAAACTCTCAGAAAACACCCCTCAGAGCCATGGTTGCATGTCTTTGGAGGGTGGGGTTGAATTCGGTTAGGGGTTGATGGATGGAGGAGTAAAATCAACAAAACGAAAATGTAAGTTTGGGAAAATTGGTGAGCACAAAAAGCTACAGAACCTCCGGCCCCTCTTGCAAGGCCCACATTAGGGTTTATGTAAATACATTTGCTAGACCCAGAGTACCCAAAACACTTACTCCATTTAAAGCCAGAGGCATCTGCTGTCATCGAATACCTCTACTCTGAGAGTTAAACCCACTTACCTTGCCACTACTAAAACAGGGTTGGAATGCAACTCTGTTATCTACAAGTAGGCAATCCTGCAGCCATGGCCTGCACAGAGTGTTTTGCTACAAACCATCACCAACTTCACACTGATTATGATATTGAAGGCCCTATACAGCAGGCCACTACCTCATACTGAATTTTTGACTTACCATATAAAAGATGTATGCTTTCAGTTGTAGAAGACGCCACGATAGAGATTTCTGTTTGGTTAGGTCACAGTTATGCTGTTATGATACAGTATTTGAGATTGTGGATTTAAAAGGGGGATGTGACTCAAAGAGGCAGGCATTCAGGATTCAGAGCCTGGGCAGAATGTGGGGTGACAACATTACGTATCTCTTTGCATTAGGCATAGAGTGTGTTTATGAATGACAAGCTTTGATGTAGGATTTTGTGTGAAATGTTCCTTTGTTTACATCTTGAGTGATAATAGGACTCTTTTCAGCAATTGACCTCATGGCTGCTTCACCCTGAGAGAGTGAAATCAGTGCCTATGATAATCCCTGTGAGTGGACACCACTTTCCCAGTAAATTAATTAGAATCACTCCTAAAATAAAGGGAGGCAAAAGTTCATGGTCTGGATGGGATGAATTGTATCAGTTCCTTAGAACCCACTGACATGGCCCCTTACTTGCAGAGGAGCAGGCCCAGACAGAAACGGCTGAGTAATGAAGATGGATGCATTCTGTTATCAGGCAGTCACTTACTGAGGCTTGATGTAACCTTAAACATTGCGGATAGCTCAGTGGCACTTACCACAAAGAATCTAATTAATGAATAGCAGCCACAAACGAGAACAAGGCAGTGTGCATTTGCTGATGAATTCCGGACACAAATTAAACACTGTTCAAATATCACAGAGAAAGTGGTGTGTGTGTGTGTGTGTGTGTGTGTGTGTGTGTGTGTGTGTGTGTGTGTGTGTGTGTGTGTGTGTGTGTGTGTGTGTGTGTGTGTGTGTGTGTGTGTGTGTGTGTGTGTGTGTGTGTGTGTGTGTGTGTGTGTTTCACATGCTTCATCTGTTTTAACAAATGTAATAGCTACAGTACTAAGTATTACATTTTTAAACAGGTTATTCTCGTGCTGTGTTGCATCCACAAATAAGTAAACAAAACATTGATTGGTAGACCAGAGGAAACAGATTGGTACACCAGAGGAGATAAAATATCAGTGAGATGTTAACTTAGGGTAGAGCAACTGTATGGGGGGAAAACGTAAGTACTATCCCTTTTTTTCTTCAAAGACGGTTTCTGTCTCCTGGTAAAGTGCTACAAAATATGCAGCTGCAGTGTGCCATGCCTGGGGTAAAAAGGGGAAGGTAGGCAGGTGTGAGGCTGCATCACTCTGCAACTGTTTACTCTAACAATGGGGGCATTGTTTGCTTTCCATTAGGGACTCAGTGGAGGGATTCTTTGTTACACCAAAAACAATTATTGTGAAACTCAAAGACAAGGACTCTCCACTGTGCTTTAAACTGGACATCTCCCAACTGTATATCAGGTAGCTCAACTACTGATGTGTAACATGGATGCTCAGCTAATAGCTAACATTCCAAGAGTGTTCGTAGTTGGTTCTTTAAACCTATACATGAGCTTTCATGGTTGTCCATTTCTGTAGTTTTGTGAGAATGCAAAACATTCCATGAGATGACTATTAAACATTTTAGAGCTACATTTTAGAGCTATATACAATTTCGAGGTTTTCATCCTGTATATGATAACCCTGTCTCCTTGTGTGTCTTCTACCTCCAGTACCAGCTGCAAAGGCTCTCCCCATGGAGGTCAATGATCTGTCAGTGGCAGACATGGCTGGTGCTGATCACTGCCACTGCTCTACTAGGCCTGGTGCCTTACGTGGTCTACTGCATGATGACTACCTTCAAGAACCCCCCTCCACACACCATGTTTAAAGTGGCGGCAGTCTGCTTCGGTTTACTCACAGAGACCCTTCTAATCAAGTGAGTACTGTCAAGTGATGTAATGCCAATTAACTATTTTGTGGTTGGTTGTTGTTCCCCAGAGACCCCCTTCCTCTTCAACCTGTTGGGAGGAAGAGAGAGGAGGGCAAAATAAATTAATTTAGAAACTGGGACTCTGGGGCTGCCAGCAGGCACAAGCATCTGTGGCTGTCTAATTGCAGAGTAGACAATGAAACATACATTGGGAATCCTACAGTAGGTGTTATGTGCCCCCAAATCGAAGAGAAACACTCAGATTGTCAATATTGACATAATCAATCAGTATGCCGTAGTTTTGATTGCAGATTTGACTGTCTGACAAAATACGGTACATACAACCAATTATAAAATGTTCTCTGGACAAGGTTGGTTGAGAATAATTTGTAGACCCCATCTGAAGTCCTAGAAACCTTATGGCCCAAACCATTTCGGAAAAACAAATTGTATGCATTTCTCACATCTTTTAATCAGAGTTTTGTTTTCAGTATCACTTGTTTTTGGATTCAACACAGCTTGAAGAATAACCCATTTCAAATTCTAATACCTAATCATAGCTGTTACAGAGCTTCAAACACAAAGTTAACTGTCTGTCTCTCTCTCTCTCTCTCTCTCTCTCTCTCTCTCTCTCTCTCTCTCTCTCTCTCTCTCTGTCTCTCTCTCTCTCTCTCTCATTCTTGTCTCTCATTCTTGGTCTTGAGTTTATCTTAGGTTTTTGCATTTTGATATTACTAATTGGAATAATGCCTGGTCTCCTGTAAACCATTAGTGATAAATGAACTGCTTTTATTACCATCCCACTTGTAAATAATGCATTAAATGCTTGGCATAAACACGATCAACTTTATGCTGTTTTCATAATGGGAGAAATGTTGCTTGACTTCCCCTTCTGCTTTCCATACATAGGGAAATCAAACATTTGTGACAATTTGTCTGTATTTTTCCTCCCTCCTCCTTTGTTTTTACTAAGAAGGGGGAGCTATTTGTACTCAACTCAATAAGGTTCAGAGCTTTTCCCACTCAACCGGTTTGCAAGGAATGTGCCTCGTGAACTGGTAATTAATATTGTGGTTGCGCTAGTAATTTGCCTCTGCACCATTATGCTGTTGTTTCAGCCCTTATCCATGCTAGTAATGAGCTGTAATTTTATGGCAGGAAATTGGTTTATGTTTAAACAACACATTCAATAGCTGCAGAGAAACACCATCCTTGGCATTGCTCTGCTGTAGATGTTTGCAGTTTGTTTTCAGTCTAACAGTCATAACAATAGAGGTGAGCTAAATATTGCTGTTTGTAATAACATTATCTGATTAATGTTTACATACAATTTGCCGTTTTTTTTTACTTTTTATCCAGCAATTCTCATTGTCAGTTTAGTGAAAGAGGCCTTGAAATCTTTCAGACCGTTATACTGTGTGATACATGATACATCTTAGGGCTATACTATGATTTTCATTCCCAGTCAACAGTGATGTCTCTGCTTTTGTTTGTAAACAGTGGTGTTGGATCTGGGCAAATTTAACTGCCAGTGGGTTGTTTGAATTCTATTGTACCCGCCCCTTGATCTCTCTTCACGTCTTCATGTGGGTATTGTGGGTATTGTGGGTATTGTACTGTACAGTATGTAGTACAGTATGTGTAGTGCAGGACTGTGTTTGCTCTCTGTATGGACAGGAATGTTTTCTGTGTGTGCCAGTGTAAGTAACTGTGGTGAACCGGATGAGAGTTGTCAGATACACAGTACACCTCAGGCAAAGTCTATGCAAATTAGCTATTAGACAAGTGTACAGTAGCATGTTTGCTTAAAGTATTCATCCACTTATTGATTGCAAGAGAGTTACTGTACCTATCATGAAAAGCACATACAGTATCCTTGTTCTTGCTGAGGAGTTGAATGGGAGCTCTCTGTATCTTATTTCTATCTTGCCATTCTGCTCAAGTGTTTGAGGTTTGGAGTGGTACAAAATCTGACAACACTTTGTCTTCAAGTCTTACACTCTGCTGCCCCTCACTCCTCTATCGCCCCTGCTTCTTTTCTCTGTGCTTTTCTAGGTTCCTCTCTTGTCTCTCCCTCTCTTATCTCCATTCCTCCATGTCTTGTCTCTGTTTACCCCCTTCCCCCCTCCCCACCCCCTTCTTTTATTATTCTCCCTATACAGAACCTTCTTCTCCACTCTCCACCCCTTGCTCGCCCTTTGGCCATACATGGCAGGTCAGTGGGTGAGGGTCGGGGGATTTGGAGCCTCGTAGAGCCATGCCCCATGGTGCGTGTGCTGCCTGGGATGTGCCAGCCTCCTGCTGCCCCCTGTCAGGGTGCGTCTCAGTCAGTCATGGCCCCTGGGGTGGGAGCCCTCACAAGGAGGGACCCGCCGCCTCTTGCTAGTTTCTAGACTGCATGACATGGTAACCTTTGTAGAAGTGCTCCCAGACAAACATTTACGAAAACAACCCCCCGCCCCCACTTCCAGTGTGACCTTTTGCTGTTGTTATTGTGTTTGCCTCAAATTTTGCGCTTATTTGTTCATTTAGGCTCACTCTTAATTGGAATGAAATTGGAGCAAACAGGAACGCCAGTCTGGTGCCAGGGGAGCTAGAGCATGTTGCCGTTGTGCCGGTGATTGGGCGAGGCAGATGTCCAGTGGTGTCAGCAGAAAGGGAGATTCTGCCTCTGTGTCATCTCTCATTCCTCATGACAAGTTGTGCATACGTAACATTACAGTATCAGCGTGTCCGTCCACGGGACATCTCAGTGGCTGGTTGTCATGGTCTTTATTTTGCTTTGGATGAATCAGATCTCTTTAAAAGGTATGAATATACTGTAGATTATCCATGTTGTCTCTTTAAGAGTAGTATCCTCTCACCTCAAAGCCCCCTTTCCTTGAACTACATTAACAATACACTGCTTTCTTCTTTTGTTTGGTATCATAGGGCTTGTTTGATCCTTTTGTAAGAGTGAGGCCCTAAATTTGACTGCCTTGGGTGAGGTCCTGTCTTGGTTCAACCTGCCACACCTAAGAGTAGAAACAACTCTGGAGTATCAGTGGCTCCATCCATCCTTACACATCTAAGATAGCTAAAAGAGGGGGCAGATCTTGCTTTAGGAGGCATTGATTGTTGTGGGCTGGGATAAGAAGAAAGAGCTAGTTTGCATTTTCTCAAAAGATATCCTGAACAGCCCAAGGGAGTTAAGAGTTTATGAGCCCCTGAACAACGGTACCTCAGAACTTACGTTTATGACTCCTCTTAGTGTATAGGATCACAAGTGGAGGTCCTAGACTGGACTTACTAAAAACAGTGACTATTCTCTATGAATATCATGAGTGTATGCTTTTTTTTTTTGTCTGCATACAGTACCTCCTTTCTCCCCATTTTAAGATGTGCAAGTGATTATTCCCATATCCGACTCAAGTCCAGGGCACATACCAAGTGCTATTTTGCTTTCGTATGAAGACTCAAACAGGGATTATGGAGTTTTGACCTGGCAACTCTAAAATATGCCTCTCCTCCGCTGAGTGGTGGCAGCTCACTGCTACAGGTCTGTCATTGGGCATACAATGTGCTGTCACACAACATGCCCCCCCCCCTCTCCTACTGTCATGGCAAGAGTCGCGGCACAGAGACAACACCGGCCTGACCAAGCAGCTCTGCTCTGTGAATCTTTATGTGCCATCGCCTGGAGGTTTGAAACTCTCATTATGCTGTGTGAGATTTATTAAAATAGATTATGGAAATGTTAATTAAGTCATTAATTACATTATTTAAGCAGCATTGACAGATAAGGGAGTGTGTATGAGGGGTGGGGGTTGTTGAAGGAGGTGGTGGGGGGTGTTGTGCTCCCTGGGTGGTTTAGGGGAAGTGATTGGTGACAAGAAACACTGTGGAGACCACATCCAACATGCAGAATAAAAGATAACATTGACATGATACAAAGTGGCCTACCTATCTTTCTCACCTCACACCACCGTCTCCTACCGTTTGAAGGGCTAACTGGGGATGAGCAGTTTTGGTGCCTTTTTACAAACACTCACGGAAAGTCACTTAGAAGACACAAAGAAATGCTAAAATAATTTAATTTAAGCTCTTTAAAGTGTTTTGACAAATTTCTTTGAAGCAAAAGATATTCTTCTGGAGATAATGTTATCCATTGTTTCTCTTGTACTGATCAATGTACAATGAAATGGGCTTATAGAATAAGTGGGACCACAGTGTTGGTTTTGCACTGAATGCCAACTGCATGCAACTGTAAATCTTTCATTGTGTGAGCATTTGGAGAAGCATTTGGACTGACATTTGGGCTAAGGCCTCAAACCATATTTCCAAGCTGTTAAAAAAGAAAATACAAGGGAGCGATTGTGAGATGGATTACAGCAGAGTTGATACTGTGGACTCCCTTATCTGTTGACAGCTTAGTTACCGTTAACCACAAGAAATGTGTTTATCATTTTTTTTTTCTGAGAATTTAGCTTTTCTTTGTCCCTACAAACCTATATTAAGGGACGGAAAATTGCTCTGATTGAACCAGATAAGTGCAAATAACATTTGCAATTTGGAGCACTGCTTAAATTCCTTTGATACATTGTTTTTTATTGTTTTCAGTTTTCCCGAATTGCAACTACTCTCAGAAATGAAATCACTAACAGGCTTAAGATTACAGGTATTCATACTGTAAATCTACAATAATACAAGGGTCATCTCTAGCTCTTCTGACAGGACCTTGCCCTAACATACTGCAGTACCGCAGAGACCAATGTTCAATCAGCCAGTTTACTCTTTTGTTATTATCAACCAAATAGTGCTCATCTCAACAGATATAAGTATCTAAATGGCCTCTAAATATCGCAATTGCAAAACGAGTGAATGAGGAGTTAGGGTAAAGTGACAGTCATCAGTCTTGAATCCCCAGTCTTGAATCCCCAGTCTTGAATCCCCAGTCCATGTTTGAGGTTGCCAGGCAGCACGGAGTGGCTTGACTCTTGAAATGAAGTGGCTCTTGACTGTTGGGAATAACTAAAAGAATTGGATGTTAACTATTGCCGTAGCTATAGTGACATGACTCAGGTTCATGTCCTTTAGAGGATCACAGAAACCTGATGACATGACACTCCTGCTCTGTGGCCTCGATGCCACATCAATTGTGCACTATTTATCAAGGGAATGTGCACCATGCAGTATACATAGGCTGGAAGATCAGACGAAAGCAGTACATTTTCAGTAAATGTTTTACTCTTACTGTATCTCCCAAATTGATCAAAAGTACAGTAACTTTGAATGCTGATTTTAATTGTATTGTGATTGCCTCTAGTTAATCAAAAGTTTTGCATCAATCAGGAGAGGTACTTTAAAGAATCAAAGATGTTGAAAGAAATCTACTGTAGATGTATCCATAAAACTTGCTGTAGCCTCATCCAAAAGTGCTTGATTTAGGATTTATCTAAGAGGTTGGTCTTCCAATATCCTCTTACCCACAGAAACACTTACTGAAAATGTGATACTCTTACACTTACTTTGTCTGTTACTTTAGATGCGTAATTTTGCCTCAATGTCTTTACATTTCTTACCTTCATAATTTACCAGAATAACTATGCTAAGCTGCTGTGGGTATAATAATAATAATAATAATAATAATATTAATAATAATAATAATAATTCTCCCACTTCTTCTTCTTCTTATATCATTATTAACACCTCTCTGAAGTGTCCCGTACAGGTTTGTGCAGCACATAAAATATATTATATATAAGTGTTTGGAATGTGGGAACAGGGGAATAAACTGCTGTGTGCATCCATTGTCAGTTGTTAATAGATCTCAGGAGGATTTTCAATGCTCACTAAGGGCTTGTTTAAGGAGAAGAGGCGGACCACATAATGAGATTAGGCTTGTGTAATTATACAAACCAAGTTATGTGTGCTGATGACACAGCGCAAGGGGTTAGTGGAACTGAAAGCATCTTGACTGAGATAGCAGGGGTGGTCTCTCTCTGACAATTGTGTTTGGTTTCATTGTGTCTCCTCAGGTGTCTGTCCGGCTACTTCCTCAGTCGTTACAGGCAGGCTGAGCAGTCCTCCTTCATCGTGCAGGCCAGGAGCTCTGAGGAGGGCGAGGTGGGCTTGGGGACATGGAGGCTGGCTATGGCTGCAGCAGCAGTGGCAGGTCATGGTTCATCAGAAGTGACATCCGGCCATGTGGAGGAGAGGAAACGGGACGGGATCAAGAGTGGATGTCACAGCCTGCTTCTCAAACTCTGAGAGGAAGAGCAGGAGCCAGGGAGTGCCCTCCGGATGGAGAGAAATGTCCAACAGCTGACTGACTCTCAGTATACATGGGGCAGACCATGTGTCAATGCAACAGAAACAGAGGATGTCCTTGTATAATTAATCGGTGTATGTTAATGACAAATTCTATTTAAAGCTACATTGGTGCAATGTAATTTTTGCCCTGTGTTTAGCATCAAATGAGACCATTAAATACTCCAAACTTACAGTTTATCAGTAACTGGTACAGTAACGTGGTAACATAAAATGTTTTCCCTGTCAATATATCACCACAGCTGGTGAAACCTAACTCTGGATTTTAAGTCAAAATACATAACAAATTCAATGTATTGTTGTACTCTGATATCTGACCATTACATGGAGGCTTTATTCTATGAATTGCACTGTCACTTTAAAGTGTTTAACAAGTTGATGATGAGGGGAATGTGTGGTCTCTGCTTGACTGTGTACATGCACAGGAAAAACAACCAACTCCAGAAATTGCAAGTGCACCCTGTTCCTTTAATGATGCCCACATAAAGACAATGGGGCGCCACTTTGATTAGTGTCACCTGTCCTTGTGCATCTCATCAGCTCCATTAGGGCTCTCTCTCGCTTGTTCCTCCTGCTAATTGAATAGCCTGTGAAGTGGTGAGGAGGAAGGGGGCGACAGCCACATCTGTGCCTCTGCTGTTTCAAAAAATGGAAAAATGGTTGGCAAGCAAAGGCTAGTCATGGAAATGTATATCAAACTGGTGAATGCAACTATTTAAATCTTATAAAGGAATATACTCTTTTATACAGGACATTGGACAAACCTTGTCAGGTACAATGTACAGTAGGGCTACAGTAGGATGTCACAGTCTCTCTTGCCAGGCGAATGCTTCATCGTTATCTGCATGAGCCTGAGGCACAGCCAGTGTAAGTGGATCCTCCTCACTCGGGTCTGCTATGGTGGAGATCAGCTCTGCTGGCTTAACCTGCTCACTCCCACTCCCCCTCTCTGTTGCAGCCCACTGACTCTCTCTGCTGTGTGTGACTGTGTGTGCTGCCCATCCTACAGGCTGAGGAGTGGAAAGGAACTGTACGATAGAGGCACAACCGTGCACGGTACCTCACACTGCTAAGGCTGGTAAATGCCACAACAACAAGACTACAGAGAGGCGGCCCAGTGTGCCCATGCCCGTGTGGTTCCAGGGCTTAATGTGCGCGTGCAGGGCCAGATGGGCACTTTCATGAGTGTATGAGTGTGGATTATTCCACCCGCTACATCTGGGGCTCCACATGGCACAGCAGACTGTGGCGAGAGCGGCAGGCGGCCACATGGGGTGGGCACCCCTCCAGTGGGCACTCGCCTGACATCCATGCCCACCGACAGGGCACTGGCACAAATGGCAGACCAAAAGGTTATAGTACATGCCCAGGCTCAAGCTATTATACAAGATAAATGTTCCTCAGAATTAAAACAGTCAGGAAGCAGCCTCAAGACCATTTTAGATGTGTGTTGCATTTCTGCTGTCTTTCTTCTGTTTTGTGATGTTTGTTTATTTCATACATGCTCTCAGTTAGTGGTTTGTTCATTTGATGTGGTATATCCACTTGACAGTCACTCATTGTATCCTGATTCAATTGAAATATAAACTAAACTAAATAAAACTGATTTTAGAATTCCCTCAAACATCTTTTTTCCCCACCATGATTGAAGTACTTTATTCTTTCAAATGTTTCATTCCATTCCATCCAATCGTTTTCTTTCCTGTTTTTCTTTTTCTGTAATGATTATGAAATGCTTTACTCACTTTTGTGGACTTATCAACATGGACTTATTTACTTATTGTGATGATTCTAAAAATACACTCTGCTGGGGAACTTTTGAGAAAGAGGTTGAAAGAAAATGTGCTATAGTAAAGGGAAAACTGTCACTCCACATTTTTCACAAAGCAGCTCATTGTCGACTTTGTTACTGTTAGTGAGGCAAATTGATCATATGAATTAAGTGCTTTTCAATTCACACTGAGTGCAAGTTCTCCACTTACCTCTTACCAAGGCGTAATCTGTCTTATGAGGAACATAGGCTCTCTTGTTTATTCTGTCCTCTGCCATGCTTATCATGCATTTTGAGCGCTCTTCTGGAACTGAACAGTTATTCTGTAACTTTTTTCACAGTATACATGTGTTTTCATGTAACATTTTTCAATCAATCAATTTGTCTTCTTTATGCTCTGAAAAGTGTCACTATGAGTATACGTTAATTAGATGTGTTAATTAGTGGTGATCAAAGTAAGGGAACCATGACTATTGGCCTGATCAGGACTGGAGGCAGTTTCATCTGATGCATAAAGGCCTTGAGGTGGCATTGTGTTGACTTTTGATAAACATCCATACATATCATCAGGCTTTAGCTGATGTGATAGCAGATATGAATGTACCATAATTCAGTACAAATATACATGACCATTTTCTCATTGCTCTTATACATATGATATGAAATGTAGTGAAGGAATCATTGTCCAATTTATCCAAATTCATTAACCGTCATTAAGAAAGGATAAATCCTTAAATCCATTCCCAACTCTGACTATGATCCAGGTAAACACACCCGCAGTGCTCTAACCACATGTGGACAAGCCATTTGCTTTGAAGCACCAACACAGATTTGGCTCACTGTGCCAAAGTGCCAACTGTCCTCGAGTTGTGGGAGATTTTTTATCTGCTCCTGTTCTAGCTACCTGTTGTGGAGGATTAAACAAAAGACAGATGTATTTGCATTTCACACAAATAGGCAGTTGCAATTCTGGTGACATCAACAACAAAGGACCTTTGTTAAGGCCTCTTTTAAATGTAGGAAAATGTGGCATTTAAATGGAGAATGGAACAGCTCCCAGACATTGACTGAGAACAAATCCTTGATTTTCATGTCATCACTTTGAAGAGTGTCCTAATAGTGTAGGAGAAGTTGACGTCCACTTCAGAGACACGCCGAAGTCGACTTCGGCAAAAAACTAAAAAAAACTTTGTTTGAAGTATTACAATTCAAATGGATGTGCTCGCTTGTGATATCTGATTGATACTACGACCTGTCAGTAATTTAATTTTGAACACCAACAGTCCATCCACTTCTGACTGCTGAGTAACCATTGAAAAAGCTATGTTTGACAAACTTTAGAGTGTGGAGTGCTCTGAGTCTCTAAACAACAACTCAAAAGTTCTCTTTGCACCGGTGCACACAATCAAATTACAGGTTCTTACTTTGATCAAATTCAGCTCTCGTTTGGGTCGTAATAATCGTTCATCAATATGTTTCTAAAATCAAGTCCGCTGATAGCATGTTGATAGTTTATTCAACAGATTTAGCCTGTCAAATATCAGTTGAAAACATATGCAATGCAGCATAGGATCATAGATGTATTTGATATGAACTGTATAAGACATGTTAAACACAAATATTATTGCTTCAGGTCTAATATTTAGCCTATTCTCAAATTGTTCACAGGTGGCCATGTAATGGCCACAGCACACAAACCTATCCAGTTCTAATCTAGCCATTACAGCAACCACATATAGTATAGTATATGACATATGATAAATAAAGTGGATACTTTATTTATCATATACTGTATGGTTTATTATGTGTATGTTATATGAAGCCTTTGTACAATAGTAAACATTTGCAAGCAGTGATGATTATGTAGCCCACTCTGTGCTCCCAGGTATGCTCTTGTCTGGAGTCGGCGATGCTTTGGGAGAAAAACGTCTTTTCTTTTCTAAATGAAGTGCCAAATCCATGGCTTAATGTATTGAGGTGTATTTTTTATAATAGAAAAATAGGCCTACTTCTTTTTGTAAAATGAATCCTCTGTGGAGAATTATCTCCATGCCTTAACCTCTCTGACTCAGTTGCCAGCGACAGTGTGAAAATGACTGGTTGGTGGAAATCAATAACACAATAAAAGAATAGCCTAATGTATATAGGCCTAATGGTAATCGGTCTTAGGTCAGATGCCAGATGTGATGAGTGGAATAGTCAGCTCATGAAAAATGTTCATTCTTCAATTTCTTCGTCAATAAGCATAGGCCTACCCAATTTACACATTTCACTTCGATTTTGAATGCTGACAATCATTCCATTTTAACACATTTTATTCATATGAATAATATTTACTTTCTAAAGGTTGCCATTGTCCCACCCGTCAATGAACATGGCGTGATTGAAAGCTCTGTGATTGGTTTGCAGTCATCGGTAATTGTCGTCACAACATATGATGCAGAAGTGGGTAGGATCTATCCTATCCACCTATCTCAGCACTACTGCTCAGCCATATGCCCTTGCTGCACAGAGAGCTCAGAAAAGGTGAAATTGTGAACCCACGACCAAATAATATCCCATAAAATGCATATGCCATATCTCAGAATCGATTGGGCTTTCCGAACATAGTCGGTTTGCTGTATTATACAAAGTTCTATCTCGCGCTACAGTGAGGGAGGGGGGGGGGGTGTAACCATGTGATTTTGCTCTTGTTTTCGCTCTAGTTCCGCTCTCCCTGAGTGAGAGAGGTGTGCACTTTGACAGACAGTTCTCTGTCTGTGCTGAATCAAAGAGCTTAAGGCACATTGACATATTTCCCAAATTCCCAAAAGTGCAGTTTTCCCCCTTTAAAACGTTATGATTAAACATGATCAAGAGACACCAGCCAAAGAGAGCATACTGTATCATGAACACATCTTGCCCACAGAATCCCACATGGTCATGAAATTACTTCTGAAGGACAAATATTGCTGACTGCAAGATGATGTATGTAAACCTTAAAACAACATGAACAAAAGTGCAAGACTGTCTGTTGCAACGCTGTCTGAGATAAATGAATTAAACAAATTACCAGCTCCTTGTGTGAGACTCCAGGATGTGAGGTGGCATGTGCAGGCCATTACAACAATGATAAGGATGTCTGCATGGCCTTGTGTTAAAGGAATTACACATAGCATCCATTGCCTTTAAGATAGTGTGACAGCTTTGCGTACAGTGGCAAGTTGCAGTGACATTAAAATGTGTGGGGCTGCATAATGGCTTGGTCGCTTGGTCCTAGTTTGGTGCACTGTGCGATTGGCTGCTGAGAGGGCCCAGGAGAGGAATGTAGCCCTATTGTGATGCAAATAGATCTGGCATTGTGCTTAAACAATGCAATAATATGCACTGCCCGTGATAACATCGCAAAATGTGAAATAACAGAAAATGATGTCCACAGAGGTTATTTAAAGCGATATGACATCAAGATCTGACATTGCAGAAAGTTCTTACTGCCTGTCCACTTGGCTTTGTCTTCTACTCAGATAAAAACAGATGAAGGGTAGAAGGCAGGGCTGCCATTGAGCCAGAGAGACTATATAGTAAAATAAGATTTCCATAATAGTATGTATATTATATTCCACTCTATGGATATATTCTAATGTACACTGCATTTGTGTTTCCCTTTTCGCTTCCTGTTATATTGGGAGAAGTGGTGTTGGCTTAAACATGGGAAACGTGGCAAGGCGTCCGATAACTTTGTCTTCCACCTGTAATCTGATACTGCGGAGAGAGGAGGCATCGGCCTCACTTCCCTGGGTGATTTATGATTGAGGACATGTTAATAAAAATATCAAAACAATCTGGGCTCTGGTGGGGCAAGATACCGGTCCACTACGTACATCATGTGCGACAGGCCCGTGCAGGGAATCGCCTACCCTGTAATATTATGCCTGTATGGTTGCCCCATTCCCCTTTCTTTTTTTGGTTCACTCTTACATGCAAGGTGACATTTACCTATTTGCCTTCCTGAGGAAGGTGCACCTCATGGCCTGATAGATGAAGCTAAACCAACTTTTGTTTGAAAATATGAAACTTTAAATCTCAGATCCTGGTAGGTTATCCTTCCTTAAGACCCACTGTAAAGCTGTGCAAGCACTCATCTAAATCTCTATGGACACTATGGACATGCACAGCCTCTTTAGGACTGAAGCCACAGTAAATGTAATTTTAATTCTGAGCATTGGGGTTTACCTGCCCTTTACCAAAACACTTGAGATGCAGTGAATTCTGTTCCCATTCTGCTGTCACATTATATCCATTGACATGAGTAATCAAGAAGCTAGCGCCCTCAGAGTGGAACACATCTGCAAGGTCTTGAAGTTCTGTCCCCCCTAAAACAAGATTGCATATTTTGAGCAGCATTTGAGTGACATCGTTATATAGGTCCACATTCTAAAGTGGTGTTCTTCAATCGTAAGTATGACTGGATATAATGAAGTGGCACACTGTGGCATTAAAGTTCACACAGACTTAGAATTATTTCCCAGATGCCTTTGATGGATTTATATTGAATATGGGCATAGGGGAGAGCAATTTATATGTTAAAAGTATCTCAAACTGCAGGGATGTAGCCTCCAACACTCTCACTTAATTCCACTTCCGTCATTATTATTCCTGAAATCTCAATGATTTTCTGTCAAGATGTCTTGCCTGAACACAAAAATCATCTCTGAGTAACACAATGTTCTTGCGGGACAAATTTCACCCGACATGAGCGATTGCGCCCTGACATCTGCAAATTTAGAGTTGTGTGAATGTCAAGAGAGATGTGTCCTCCTTTTGTTCGCTGCAAAATTTGCCAGCAGCTCAATCCCTCCAGGAATGCATTAACAAAGCAGTTAATTCTATCATTAATTAAAAAGGAATCACAATTCAGTGAACACTTCAAATTAATCTATTGAGATTTGCTCTCACACATTGCTCACATTGTCTTTTCTTATTCTAATCAAGGAAATTGCAGACAGAGGGGCAGAGAGTGAGGCATGTTTCACCTTGCCTTCAAGATGAGATCCCTCTCGTTTGCCCTGGTATGATATGGCCTTGGATATCCAGAAGGGAGCACAAATTATAGGCACATGATTCATACAGCTGTACTCATGTAATGTAACTTGAATGTAATTCATGGCCTTGTAAATTAGAGAGATAAAGACCAGTAAAAATAAAGTGTACATCAAGCAATGCATGAACTAGACAGACAATACACCATTTATGAATCAGTGCTTGGGGCCGGTAGGCTAAATTGTAATGTTATTGTTTACTTTTGGAAAAAATTGAAGCTATGGTGGGGAATAGCCTCGTGGACCTTGCCTTTTGTGTGAATTTAATTGGCTGCATTGCATTGCAAAATATGAGAGAGGACTGGGGTCAAGGAATGTCTACTCTCTTGATTGATTGATTGATTTTTATTGATTGATTGATTCTCATTATAACATATTGACACCAGCTACGATATTTTGATATTTAGCCATCTCTTTGGACTACAACATCATCTTAACGCAATGCCTTTGAATGACAGGGAGACATGTACAAAATTATTTTTCATTTGTTGTATATTATCTTCGATTTCCTCCTACTCACATCTGTGACATACAGTTATTTGTACCATGTCATAAGAGGCAACAATGCCAACCAATGAGTAAAAACTGATGCTATTTTCTCAGAATTTGTCCTATTTTATTTATTTATTTAATTTAACCTACAGTATGGAACTCAGAACATGTAGTCCTCAAAAAAGTGTTTTCCCATGAAGTCAGAGAACTAGTATTATAAATACATTGGGGACTAGATGCTCTATACTCTATCTAAAGTACGCTAGGAAGCCATTTTGAGGTGGTAATTAGCACATCTTAGTAGGAATACCACACCACAGCAAGAGAATGAAACACATGTTGACATAGTCAGTGAATGTTCCAAGGATGATCCTCTCCCCTCTGCTTGTCGACAGCAATACTTGAAAGATGTCCCTATTAACCACTGGGAAACAGAACCCTTTTTTTCTCTGCAAGCCCAGTCTGACAAATTAAGCCTGTGGAGTCATTAGATTAAGATAAGAACTTATCTTTTACTTGAAGACAGACTTTTATGTGTTATATTTTTCTTTTCTCCCTCTACCTCTACCTCCCCTATTTCCTTGCCAGTCCTACAGTAATTGGGAGGTGATATAACCAGAAAGGCCAGATAGGATTTTAACCCTGTCAGGATTTAACCTTTTGTGTCTCGACTAGGTCAGAAAAGGTGCAATTGGAGACATGTTAATACTCATTTAAGGAGAGCCTGAGAGAGCATGGTATGAAAACTGCTTGTTTTTTCTTCAGGTACATTTACCAAGGGCCTAGAAAATGACTGCTTGGTGCCGTCCAGGCTTATTAAGGCTCACAATGGAAGCTTGGGGTCAGTGAGCAAGGCTGATGTAGTTCCTCCATCTCCAAGAGCATCACTTAGAAAAATTCAACAAGGCTTCCCCACAGGAGTGCTGAAAGCCATTTTAAATGCCCTTTTAAAGTTCAACACAATCATGCTCTTTTGAACTGGTTTGAACAGAATCTGTGAAAAACACAGTAAAATCCCTGTCCATGTGATCTTAGCTGTATGTATCCATGTTAGGGCAATGAGGAAAAGTAATGAAATCACCACATAAACATGATCTGTTCGATCTAAACAAGACCGTGGCTAAACTGAAGCCATGGAACCCAGCAGATTAATCATGTTTGCAATTAATCATCATAATTCCATAATCTGTTTCTTACCCATTCAAATTAAGCCAATGTTCCATATTTGATTGAATAAGCTGGACTTTGATACTTCTAATCTATATTTCTTTTCCCCATATGACATTACTGCTTGGACCCCCGTATCTCTGTCACAGCAGGATTCTGAACACATTGAGATTCATTCTGATCGTCCTTCCAAGCATATTGTGTTTGCTAAGCACAGCAATGGTCAGAGAACACTTGGTAAGACATCGAGTGGCGTATTCAGAGAATTTAGTAGATACTGAGTGTTTTTAAGCCTTTGTCTCCAAAGTCATTGCTTGTTGATATGCAGATATGGTTTACTTACTGTACACTAATTGTGCCTATGTTCCTGACCACATGTACCAGAAGAGGCTGCAAGTGACCCAGGAATATGTGCTACTTGTTTACTCAGATCCAAGATAACAAAACTGTCCCTTTTAAGAGCAAGTCCCCTAAATAATGAAGGCCCCACTGAAGGGAAAAACACATTATATTTTCCATTTTAATGGTCTTAAAATGAGGGGAACTACATGAGAGAGAGTTTGAAAAATGTAAAAAGGGATAGGCTTCACTGGGACCTAAATGGCAAGTGTAGCTGTTGGGCATGTTGACGTCCCTTTGATGTGATCCATAACTAGCTCTAAGCTCAGCTCGATGGTGCATCATGCTTTCACCCTGACTGATGTGAGTATTCCATTTATATGAGGGCCAACTGTACCTTTAATTTGAAATTCCCTAATGTCTCAGATGGGGTAGCATTAAAGGGATAGCCCATTAGTGTATTGTGGATTTTTTTCCTCTGGAATTCAAACAATTTGCTCATGGTATGCTTGACTGTCATCTCTTGGAATATTGTCATATTTATCAATACACCACATAATGGGATGAGAAACAATTTACATATTGGATCAAAATTGCCAAAGGAGAGCATTAAATATTGAAAACCCCACAAAATCAAAAGACCAGCTTTTTCCACTTCATGGTTTGATGTCTGTGCTGACAGAAAGCCACTCTGTGCCTAGTAAACATAATTATCCCAATGTTGTAGATTTTGCGACTTTTTGGACAAAAGGAGAGGCATTGGGCATCCAGTTTCACAATGGAATAAATACATTTGCCCTTATCTGCCACACATTCCCAATGAACTGTTTGTAACTACTGTAGCCCCTATTGTTGTCAGAGGGGACAACAGAGGAACAGATAAACTATGGACACCTTATCACAACTACCTGGTAATGTTTTACTCTTGAGACAGCAATTCTACCTAATACAGTATGAATTGTTAAGATCTCACTAGTTTGCGGAGCAGATTCCTATTGTCAAGGGGCTAATTGCTTTGACAGTGCACAATACAGAAGTCTTCTTCTTTGTGTTCTGTCCTACAATGGAAAGTGTGTCACATTGATGGACGGCACTGAACTGAGACCAGCCAACCAAAGCTAATTATTGAAAATAAGCAAATGTAAATACTGAGATATAAACATGGTCTTCTCATTGTTGGGATGCTTTACTTTTTATGTGGGTAGTAGATATACAGTACCTTTAGCACCCAAAAGATGGTTAATGGAATTAATGGTACAATAAATAAAAGAAATATGATTTTTGTAAGTCTCCCCAGGCCCCAGGGTCGCATTCCTGAGCAGTTTTGTTCCTCTCCATTTGCTCAGTTTGTAATCCATGTAATTGATTCCTATGCAAATCAGAGACACTATAAAAACAAAGATATTAATTCCCAAATTACATGAACTATTATCCTTGCATTAAGATGAACTCAATTCAACTTATTGAGTGATTTGTTGATGACATTTTTGCATTTTTGCTAATTTTAAGAGTGTCATAGCAAAGGGTCTGAATACTTATGCACATGAGGTATTTCTGTATTTCAATTTTAATAAATTGACTGAAATTTCTAAAAACCTGTTTTCGCTTTGTCATTCTGGGGTATTGTGTGTGGATTGATGGCAAATTTGTTTAATTTAATCCATTTTAAATGTAATCTATAACACAACAAAATGTGGAAAAGTGAAGGGGTCTGAATACTTTCCGAAGACACTGTATACAGTACAGTAGCTCCAGTTCTTAAGACTGTCTCGATTATAATATCAATCTTCAGATGTTATCTATGCAAATGTCTGATGGCAGAGAAACCTCAAAATTTAGAGCAACTTTTCTTTTCTTTGCTTAAATGATGGGTGATGGGTGATGGGTCTAGTAAATAACAGGTCTAGTAGTTGATTCCCAATGCTACTTGTACTGTACAGTAAATGTGTCCCTCCATGTGTAAAAGCACTTACATTTGATGACTCTGCAGTAAAGGTAATGTCATGTTATCGCTCACATTTATGCCCATCTTTGAGACAGGACAACCTACAGAACAATGCAGCCCTATTTAATTAGCCCCTTAACTGGAGCTAATGAAGTTTATTTTACAAGACTGCCTGAGTATATAAATTAGCTATGCAGAGACAATTGGGACAATGAAGACAGACTTTAAAAATGCAAACATATAGTTTTATTAGCATTTTTTCCTCTCTTTTGTTTTTACAGTAGCAGACTTGTTATCCCCATGAGCTGCTGGGAGGATGTAGGGGGTTGAATCCAAGAGCGTCTTTTGTAATAGGCTGGCACACACCAGACAGACTCAGCCCATGGAACCTCACACACTGGTGAATCTGGTGTTAACGTAGCATTCAGCAGCTATGTGGTTAATATGCTCTCACTCTACACATTCTTTCCACACAAAAAAAAACATTTTTAACTAGCTGCTCCTACCACTCCTGTTTAAATGAGGAAGCCCTTGGCGTAAATAGATCTACATGTTCATTTGGTATATTAAGAGAGGCACACAGTTAAAGAGTGTTCATTACAATTGTAAATTTCTGCCCTAGGGCCCTTAACCCAGCGCTAGATTACATGAGGTCTATGCTCACGGACAGCGCCTGGCATCTGATTGAAGGTCCAGTGCAGCTAATTAATTTCATTAGAAAGTGAAGTCATCTTCTAGCAGGAATTAATATTTGGAGCGTCATGTTGCTAATTCATTTCCAGATTTAATTAGCTCAGAGAAGAAATGTTGCTTGGGCAAGAGGACTTTTTAATTATCAGCTTGGATAAATTTGAAAATGTTGATGCCTAAGGGTTGAGTTAATTAAAACCTGCATTATTTTAACTTTAATTAGCTCCCATCTTTGTTTTTCTTCACCATATGGCCATGTCCTGTAGTCAAATTTAGTTAATTAAGCTAATTAAGCTAATCATTTTAATTACTCAAGACAATGTGATTGGATAGAGGATGACTACAAGTTTATAGCCAAGTACTTGTTTTTCATTAAGTTGAAGGGACAGAGTTATTTCTGATTGCAGTTGGCAAGCATGGCAGAGTAGTTCAGGGATGTGACAGCCTCTGAGATATTAAGGCTGAAGTCTAATTGCATTCCTTGATAAAAAAAAATGTCACCAGCACAACTCTTTTAAACAAGAAAATAATTTACTGCAACATATTTGAACATTCTGTGTGATCCTGTATGTTGAGCTGGGCCTTTTGTACTCCACCAGATGAACTGATGGCAGCCTACTCACATTTAAGAGCCTGCTTTTCAATGGCCATGTACCCTTTCCAATCTGTAATCTATTGAACAGGTAATACATAGTTTGAGGGTAATCACTGTGACTTATCCAGCTATAATGTTACATTATCATGCTTTATCCCTTAAGGAGCATAAAAGAAAAAATGATCTCCTTGTATTATTTGAATTTAAAGGTGTTGCATGAAAAATTCACATGATTGGGCCTACTCCTCTCTCTGTCCAATGTCATCATATTGATCATATTGACCATTAACCATGTTTAAGAGGGCCCATTTGTTTTTTTGTTTTATAATTTCACTCTAATGTGGTAATACCATGGGATACGCTATGCTATATTATATCAACAGTGTGCTAAACATGGTTTTAGAGATGGCTGTTAAGCCTGTGTCCCTGATGGTTGGTGGAAGCTGGATGCTTCCATTTTCCCACTTGACCGCAGTGTGGCTGGGTGAGTGAGGGTGAGGGTCCCTGTGAGCTTGGGGAAGAGCAGCTGTGCGTCAGTCTGCGATCTGGACACAGACTGGGCCCATCCACAGGAGCCAGGCCTAGCTGACAGATGCACCAGCTAAACGCAATAATGAAATAATACTGGGAGACATCATGTCCGTGGTTTCCATCATTGTTAAAAGATTTTGGTATCGGAGTACCCCCACTTAGGTAATTTGTTTCCGTGTATAATCCTATTGCCCACTATTAAATTAAACCAACTGGTCATTTCGGTTTGGTGCCTATAAATAACCCGGTTGCCATGTGCATGGGCAGTATGTGCAATGTCTCATCTGATTAAAGGGGAAGCACTTAATAATTCTAACTGAAAAAAGGTGACCTTCAGTGCCAGGTGACCTCCGTAGACTGCCACACATATGGCCCCAGCAGCAGTCACAGCAATATAACTAATGTCTATCTCTAATGTATTTCCACTAACCTGGTTCAGGACTACTTTCTACAAATGGTTTTGGACAAATGTTGATGTGTCGCGATATGGCAAAGTGTGGTGAAGTATAGTTGTTTACATGGTCAAGAACCATCATGGCCAGAACAAGGGATGTTTTGGTGAAGGGAGATAATAGGCTTCTCTGCTTTCATCTCACTGGGGCATGTTAGTCATCAGAGGGCCACACTGAGTGCCTGTGCCAGGGTCATGGCCAGTGCCTGAGGGAAGGGGCCCCCAGCCTTCTCATGCTTGCACTGCAGATCCCAGTGCAATGTGACACTGGAATTAGTCACTCTACCCGACCAAACACACACCGGGTTAAGTTATGTCTCTATAACTCCCCTGCACGTTAAACAGCAGTGTTTCTACTAGCATGTAGTTAACCCTGCTTACAGTACATGACAGCAGACCAACCTGAGCTTGGACCTCCTCGTAAGTCATCATACTCACGTCAATGCGGCAAAGGCTGTTAATATGGCAACACGATGATGCATTGTTAATTGGCCTATTGGTTGGACACAAAATATTTATGATATTTAGGTGAATTATCCCTTTAATTTTAGGTGAACTCATACAAAAACAGGTGGAAATATTTAATTGAATTGTGCCTATATTGTAAATATTGGCACGGCTCAAACAATCTTTTGCCAATGTTTTAAAAGGACAAGAACAGTCCACTGTATAATAACAGATAAACCCCTTACATTGGCATTTTGTGATGAAAGTGAATTTATTATATACTGTATTACGGTGTGTGTGTGTGGGGGGGGGCGGGGTGTGAGTGACCAAACGGATATATCATATGCACAGTGTCATGTAGTATGTAGTACATGTAGTCATGTAGTATGAGCTAATAAAGAAATGACCTTAAAATGGGTAAATATGTACCTTTCTAAATAGGTAAAGGAGGGAGAAAGAATTTGCGGTCAAGTCTGTTCAACCTTTAGCCTTTTGTCTGGTCATATTTGCCCATAAGGTCTTGACACTGCCATTGTTCCCCCTTTAACATCTCTCAAGTGCTATTCCAGTTTGGTGCGTTGTTGAATCTTACCCCCTAACCCGGGCCAGAAGAGCTCAGTAAGGAGCAGCTTAATAGATTAGGTGACAGGTGGGGGACGAGGAGGCCCCAGCCAGCAGAGAGAGAGAGTAGCATCTGCTCAAAGGCCACCTCCCCACACCCGGGCCATCGTCTCCAGAGGAACTCGGGCATGGAGCCTCCATCCCAGGCTCCTCGCTAATTCCATCGCCTCCACCACCACACGCCGGCTAATTAAGGCCATGCATTTATTTATGACTGCACTCATTAAACAGGGGAAGGAGATGGTCGTTGCTCCAAAAACACATCAGTCCCGAAGGAAACTCCCTGTGACGTCGCTCTCCTTCGGCTGTTTCAGGTCACAGATTCTGAGTCTTTGTGACACACATACAAATAGTGGGCTGTATGCAGAACAAAAAAACTCTCTTCTGAGGGGAAAAGCCAGAGGCCAGGAGGAGAATCTTCAGGGTCCATTTCGGGCTGCTTGAACTGGTCCTGTAATTATATTCAAAGGTCAAGGGATGAGAGTGGAATGAAATACCACTTAAGGTTCTTGTGGTTAGGGCTCTGTTTTCGGGGTAATGGTGTAGTCTACTGTACATCAAGAGGGCACTCAGCCGTCATTGATCAAATGGCAACTAGATCTCTGGAGGAATTCAATCAAAGGCACTTTGTCATTTGGACCGACGATCGCCGTGAACAAAATGTGAGCCCAATCCAACAACACACATAACTGACATGCTGACTCCCTTGCACAAACATGTGTACACTTACTGTATACCTCTAAAAAGGTTTTTAGGGAAAGGGAAAAATCTCTTCTCCAGTCTGTGGAGTTAATAATTTTGTTATACAGTGCCTGCGGAAAGTGTCATAGCAAAAGGTCTGAATACTTATGTACATGAGGTATTTCTGTATTTCAATTTTAATAAGTTGACTGAAATTTCTAAAAACCTGTTTTCGCTTTGTCATTCTGGGGTATTGTGTGTGGATTGATGGCAAATTCTTTTAATTTAATCCATTTTAAATTGAGTCTATAACACAACAAAATGTGGAAAAAGTGAAGGGGTCTGAATACTTTCTGAAGGCACTGTATGTGGGAATAGTAGTGGGAATAAGGTATTTCTCAAAAACACAAAGTAATGAAATGATGGGGGAAAACATTTAGGGGGCTGGGCCCAGGAATTTGGACAGGGTCATGTTCTGGAATCCAAAGAGAGATGAATAATTCTAGTTGTGTGTGTGTGTGTGTGTGTGTGTGTGTGTGTGTGTGTGTGTGTGTGTGTGTGTGTGTGCGTGCGTGTGTGTGTGTGTGTGTGTGTGCGTGCGTGCGTGCGTGCGTGCGTGCGTGTGCGTGTGTACGTGTGTACGTGCGTGTGTGTGTGTGTGTGTGTTGGGGGAGATAGAATGGGGAATGGACAGAGAGATCCTAAACAGATCCCACTCCCTTCCATGTAATTGCACAGATAACGCAGACTCATGCAGGCACTCCTGGAGACAGCTGGCAACTTTGTGATTTACTGCTCTTTAATGGTTCTAACTTCAAAGACTCTCAGAAGTCATTAATATACTGTATATACTTAACAATGTAATGCATTAGTCATTGCCAACTTTTCACAGCAAAAATGATCTGAAAGGAGGGGTATAGTAATAGATTTAAAACACGTATTAACAGGTAATGAGATTCTTTTCTCCTCTTTGTATTTGGTTTCTTTTCAGTGAGGAAAACCAGACTGAAATGAAATCTTGTAAAACACAAAGTGTGAGTTAAGCTTCTGGTGTATTTTTGTGTCCACTACTTTAGAACACTCATTTCTCCCTGAGCCTTCTGTCCCCTGTCATCACGGCCCTGCTCTGGTGGCTCTGTTTGCCCCTGCTTTCCTTCATCACCACCACACCACTGACACCAGTTAACACTCTATGAAACTTTCTATTAACACAGAGTGTATTCATTCAAATATTCATTATCTTAATCCGAATAGATCTACATACTGTCTGGCCTTACAACATGTTCTGTCTAGTGTCAGTTAGACTGCACATTCAGCAAGTCCTGGGAGCCGGTCTCGACCTCTTAATGGTCTCAAAATTGCATTTGTGGAGGACATTTACATAATCCCTGCACATATCCTCTTAACATGTCTATGAAATGACAGAATAAATGTCTTAAGATACATTATCATTGCTATGGAATGTTTAAACTGCTCTGCAGTCCAGAATATGTCCAGAATGAGCATTACAGTATGTCATGATTGAATGTGGTGTTTGTACTATTTCATATGGATAATGACAGGATATGTTTCGTGTCGGAATGTAAAAAACCACAAGAACTTTGAGAACATTTTCAATAATCTTCATCTCAACCATTTATATCAGTATGGCTGATTAAGAGAAGCATTTGGTGACCTTTTGCTGTTCTTATGGAGGATTTAGCCCTCTGTTCCCTTCACTCTGGTGGCTTTTACAGACAAAGACGGGATTGGCAACAGGACTAAGATGGGGCACTGTCAAAGGAAGCCAAGGACACGGTGCCATGTGTTGAGGTCCTCTGATGCACTGGTCAGTTGTGTGGTGCATGTGTTGGTGTTAGAAATTGGCCATGTCATGTTGTACAGTGGACATCTGTTAAAGTCTGCCATAGTGCAACCCCATGTTCCCCTTCATAAAGAGCAATATCACACATTTTGGTTAACATTATATATTTAACAAACTACCATATGGTTTTAATCAGCAAGCATATATCAAATAAGTTTCATTTATCTCATCTTGAAGATCGTCTCCTCTCGAAAGAAGAGCTTCAGACCACCCGTAAGCTGTGTATTAACAGTCTTTTCCAAAGTAAATGTGGACTTGCCAGGATGGCTGGTTAGGTATTTTCTGCATGCCTCTCTGAATGCCCCTCTCTCGCAGGGTACCAGGCATAGATAGCCTAATGGTTCCCAAACAATTCAGCTGTAAAGATGATCTGCACAACTTCATGACCACTGATTTTAAAGAGAAGAGTTTTTTTTCTTACCTTGGGATTTGACTATTAGCTACTGTAGGACTAGTTCCATTAAGCATTAATTGTTTAGTAACAGTCACAAAAAGTGACCGTTAGCATTACACCAAAATATTGGGTTATAGGGTCCCTGTGATAAAAAAAGACAGACACCTGTAATAACAACAACTTTAGCATCGGCTGAATTACATGCCAAAATCAAGTTACCTCAAACCAAGTTCTTATGTGAGCACCATTACAATCAATCAATGTTGTTCCTGACCCATAGTGTACTTACAAGTTAAGAAAAATATTTCAGAACCGTAAAATCGATCAAACTATCTTTGTAACAAATAAGCACACAGGCGTCATAAATCTACTTCCTACTCAGGTTGTGTTTGTGTGTGTGTGTGTGTGTGTGTGTGTGTGTGTGTGTGTGTGTGTGTGCGTATGTGTGTGTGCGTGTGTGTGTGTGTGTGTGTGTGTGCGTGTGTGTGTGTGCGTGTGTGTGTGTGTGTGTGTGTGTGCGTGTGTGTGTGTGTGCGCATGTGTTTGGGTTCTTCATAGGAGTCTGCAGACGATGCTTTCAGCGGCAGTCCGACTGGTTCAGCACTTACTGTAAGAGGAGGCACTGAGTGTTGTAGAGTGGCTCAGCCCGCTTAATGCATTATTATTGTTACCACATTCTTGCACAGAATGGGTCCAAAGGGGAAAAGGGGACAAGAAATGCTTTTCAAGAGTCTAATTTGAGAAAATGCAGAGCTAAATATAGCCTTGGCCATTCTGACCACAGACCACAGTAGTTTTGTTAATCAATGCAGCCTTGCTATCCATATTGGAAAACGGTGTAGTACAGTGTAGTGACATTATACAATATTCATTATGATAATAAAATAGTTCTGTTTTACTGCATTTCAAATGTGCAAACTGTATATGTAATGACATAGATTTGAGGCTTACAAACAACTCATTATCATTTGAAGCTGTTGTCTACAGGATGAGAAATCCTAATTTCTCTTGGATGTATATTTTGGTAAATAGCTGAGTTGAGGACGAGAGAGGGGGAAGGTATATGTGAGTAGGGTTTCCCACGTGAAGGAGAGGTGTCTGTTTTTTGTTATTTGAAAAAGAATGCAGTATCCTGTAAATGCCTCCTACTTTGAGTCCACATGGGCCCCAAGGGGAAGAAAGAACAGGAGAGGGGGATGGGGGGGGCTTTCAATCTCATCGCATTACGAGTGCATTTACACAACGAAGGACGCCTGTGCAGAAAGTGAGCCTCTCGTCGTCATAAGGTAACCCTTTTAACTGCAAAAAGCCATGCCTTCCCAGTGCGCCTCGCACTAGAGTTCACAGCACACATAATGGACCGGATTGTGTTACCTTCTACTTTAGGGCAAACAAGACTGCCCTTAATTGCCTTACCAATATTTGCATGTCCCTCTCCATGTTATTGAACACCCTGCTAAGTAACTGAGCTCCTCGGGAAAGGCACTATTTTAAGTTGTTTGCAGATGCCTTGGAGGGCTGTTGAAACAGGACAATTACTAACCAGATTTCACACCGTAATGGCAGTCTTAAGGGCCTCTCAGTTTCACTGTGAGGCGGTCTCACTCACTCTGGTGTACTGTATACCAAACGCATACAGTAAGCCCAAGTCATGACCTTGATTAGAGTTTACCTTATTGTAAATAGGATCTTGCTGGTATGAAGTCTTATGTGTTTAACGTGGTTTAAGGAGGTGGAAGAAAAGACAATCGTCAACCACTTTAATTATTTAACATTTAGTTAATAATTGATGTCTATATTACTGGCAGGGGCTAAAGTGGAGGAAGTAATACTTTCCAGAGACGTTTTTTTCAGAAGACTTACCATACTATTCAAGCCAACTGGCTTTCAGTGTATTAATGACAGTGCAGAGTTTAGTTCCCCTGTACTCATCGTAATGGTAAATGCATGTACTGTAACGTTCTGGAGCAGTGAGGCCTGTGGAGCAACTGGGGAAAAGGAACCATTTTAGGGGGAATAGTCGTTGAAGAGACTGTTCCATCTCAGGTCTTTGATGCCCTTTGTTGAGTGATGAACTGACTTACTGTAGGTCTAACTGTTTAAAAATGGTGTCATATAAACATTAGTTTTCCTTCCCTTTGTATGTGATACATAAAGCATTGAAATTGATGTTAAATAACAACAACTTTTATGCTGTAAATGAACAAAGAATATATTCTCCTTCAAATACTGTGAACAGGGTTATCTACCCTCTTGCCCACGTAGGATAATACTCGTCCAACACTTTTTCTCATATCTATCTCTCTATCTATTGTTACCCTGACGCAACGATCCTCTCCTCAAAAGTGGCAGGCAAGCTATGACTTGAACAAAAATTACTGTCAGGCAGGCCTGAACCTGTACGCAAACTCTCACTGTTGAATGAAGACAAGTACATATCGCCCGGGATGGACCTGTCAAAATGTTTCCTTTGTTTAGCAGTTTATTTTAATGTATGACAGATGTTTGTGAACTGTCAAATGTGTGCCCAAAGCTGTAGATGCCACTGTTTAATCAAGACCTCTCTAACTACAAACACAGAGACATATATCGTTGCAGTCTTGCAGGCCCAGTGATTACTGCTTTGCAGATCTTTCAAATTAGGTTTGCTGGATGGTTTTATTTACCATTTGCATAGAAAATTAAAAGGGTTTCAGATAAACAGTACAGTACAATTAATTAATACCTGAAATTAGATTAGTCATAATAAAGGGAATCTGCTAAATAAAGATAATTTAAAAAGCATCAAATTAGGAAATTGAGTGTGGCCACTCACCTACAGTACACTATATTAGTATGCCCACATTATCTTAATCCCCATTGGCAGAGAGAGGGAGTTCAAGTTTGAGCAAAGTGATTTCCCTCAGGCAGACATGCCACTTAAGTGTGCTCCATTGTTATGGGTGAGATCCATTAGCCCTCACCCTGCTATGGCACATCAAAGATAATCTTCACATATGGATTATGTGCACATGAATGACATTTGAAAATCTGTCATTTGAGCAGGTTTGAAACTGAGCTCATACTGTATTTCACAGTGTAATTGTTGAATAATAAGTTTGGATGAATGAACTCTATAACCATAATATATTAAGAGTATACAGTGCAGGGTGCAGTATAAAAGGGGAGATGAATTTCTATGCAATATTGTTTGTTGGTACCTCAGGGGACAAGAACCGCCAGATTTTTCTCGTTGTCTAGAGAAAAGAAGGTGGTATTCCAGAACATCAATGTTCATTTCAGCCATACAGTGTACATTAGTACCTATCCTTGATTCTGAGGTACTGTATAACATAAAGTTAGTGGGTGACATGAACAGTAGGTAGATTGTGTGCAGGGTGACCTGTTCATGACCTTTACAGCTCGTCACACATGTTCAGTCACTGTAAAGTACGTATATGGAATACCAATGGCACCAGGTTAAGGATTGTGTTCATTTGTACCTTACCTCCACATTCTTGCATGGGACAAGTTGTTTTATTACAATAGCATTTGCAGGCATTCTGTTAAATCAATTTGTTGGAGAGTGCATAAAAGAGGCTTATATACATTTTTGAGTTTTTAAGTTCAGAAAAATGAAAGGAATGTGTGTGTGTGTGTGTGTGTGTGTGTGTGTGTGTGTGTCTGTGTGTGTAATGACCGGAACAGGGCAACATACGTTTGCACTGCAGTGCAGTACGTCTTGACTATAGTGGTAATTGGTCACATCACATGTTCATCCATAACAGTTTGATGAGACCACTGTACTAGTGGGGACCTACAGTACAGTAGACGGGTCTGGGCCCAGACACTATAGATAAGCACATCACCCATTACAGGGTTCCTTCTTCAGACCCATTAGGTCTTGCAACAACTTCAAACACCAATTTGTTCTGCAAATAGCCCATTCAATTTGTGCCCGCCAAAGAGACACCTCTCTCTCTCTGCAGTAATTGAATCTTCAAAGGGGCATTTTCCTCTATTTCTATCAGGCATTAGGGTGATGAATGGAAAACATTAATTTGAACAGAAAAAAAGAGGATACATGTTTATCCATTTCAGTTAGATGCTCCTCATAAGCATTGATAATTGGGCTGCTGAAAATCGGATGGCAAGAATGCTACTGCTTTTTTAAACTAAAGAAAGTAGTTACATCATTTCATAAAAGAGGAATGCTTCGACACTGAATGAGTTTTAATGTTGTGATTACCCCTTTCTTTTTGGACCGAAAAGAAGGCTTTTGAAAAAAAAAAAAAATATAGATATATAATATTCTCTCCTTAAAACAGGGTTTCCATTAAGCACAAATTGAGACAGTTTCAAGGATTGAAATTCCAGGACCAGCAAACACATAACAAATAAAATAAATGAACAAAAGTTCAAGCAAATATGCTGTAATTTTTATCGCTGGCTGACTGCCAAACGTAGACTGTCATATACTGTACAGTAAAACATGTTGCACACAGTGTGAAATAAAGTGAGTTATTTCCAGGAAATTGAGGAAGCTTTTACAGTATATATCTTAATCATTTTTATTAATTAAATACACCATACTGGAGCAAATGTCTCTGAAAATATCACAAATAGATTTCTCTTTCATTCAGCATTTATAGGTTGGTGAAAATCTCTACATTACTGACTATGAGCATCTTTCTTTTGTTTGCCATGGTTTCAGCTTTAGAGGAGAGGGGTAGGGTGTGTGTAAGGAGTAGAATGTACTGTAGCCACATCTGGACAAAAAACATTTACATGCATACATACATGGTAGTTTTACAAATACACCAAGAGTGTTCATGATTTGTTTTCCACAAAAAAGCCACGGATACTTTTTCACCCAGTCTTTTTTTATATATCACCGAAATTGAAACACATTCCCTTTTACAACACTTAAAATATATAAGAGGAAATACCATGTTGTAAGGAAATGAAGATAGAAAAGGAAAAGAGCAAAAAATAAAAAGGTGTCAGTTTCCCAAATACTTTTTTTTAAACAAATGTACGACCTGCAGATCTGAAAATGCTGCACTTGATTAGCTTCATTTGTCTTTTTCTCTCTTTCTTCTTCTTTGTCCAAAACATCCACTGTGTGGTTTCTATTTCTGTCTTTCTTTGAGTCCCTTAGGTTCTGATCAGTCTCCTTTAAGTCCAGGGTCATGGAGTCCTCAGTATCCCATCTTAGGCGCATGTGCGCAAATGTATCCGCCCATGGTTGGGGAGGGGTGGAGGGCCGGATGTGGGGTGCAGAGAAACTGGGATATTGGTTGACGGAGGAGGTTTCCTGGGAGCTCAGGTAAGGGTCTGGGGGCCTTGCAGCAGGGCTAGAGGGATGGGGCGCCGATCCACGAAGTCTTGGGTGACAATGAGTAAGGGCTAAAATGAAGGCACGCATCCTGCTTCTTGCACACCTCCCTCCTAACACACCTGAGAGAAGGACAGAGAAAAGGAAAAGGTTAAAAGTTGCAAATGTTGAAGAGGGGGCATTATCAGCCACTATAGCAAACACTATCTTTCACTGTTAAACACAGTGTGACAAAGCTTTTAAAACTTCCTCATGAGCATTAGAGCATCAAATCTCCTCATGCTTAATGACTTTTAAATTGGATCATTATTACAAATCCTTAAATAAACAACTTGTTAGTGTATATAAAACCTTGAAAAATGATTTCCTGAAACATTACACAAGGAAAACATATCGCAAGGTTTTCCCACAAAGATCTACTACTTTTAATAGTTTAAGTCAGCAGACAAAAGTCACATGACGACCAAAATATAGAAGGAGAACCCAGAAGCGTAAGTGTTATCACAAAATAAATGCAGTGTTCCAAAATGGCATCAACATTGCTTGTGTCTGATGAAGATCCCAGTAAAGCCCCCGCTTAATTTATTGATCAGTGAGGCTTTGGAAGCCATCTGGTGCCCTATTTCCTTTGCATTAACATTAAAGCACATTTATAAAGTGAGTCTTTTCGGTATAATTCTTACAATGCTCTAACATAACCCCCAGGGTGTGAACTTCTTGTGAAGCAGAGAAATGTAGGGGAACAAAGACAATTATAATCTGTCTGAGCCATTCTGTTTTGCTTTCACCAACAGTCGGACCAACTTTTTTCATCTTTCCTTTTGTTTTTAAGATTCTAGGGGGCAATTTACTTCTCCCTTCTTCCCTCAAATCACTAAGAGGGCTTCAGTCTATTAGTAATTGCAAACCCCCACTTTCGGGGCTAATTAAAGTGACGGAGGCTGGGAAGGTCTAATTCCCCTGGGTCGAAGCTCCGTATGAGAAAGGTAATTTGTCTGTCCTGAACAAAGAGATTAGGAAGAAGCCGGGAAGCCTACTTAATAAATGAGCATCAAATGTCCTATGCCACGGACACAGACAACACCAATTATGTCACCGTGAAATCGCACATAATAAAAACAATGGCCAATGGACGGCACTTCATATCTGCATAAGCTGAGACGGCTCTGTTCTCTTCTTTCCTCACAGTTTTTTCTTCTTCAGCCAGTCTCTATTGCAATGTTCTTTTCAGCCAGTCTCTACATTCTGTGCTTTTGGAAGTACAGGAGCAGTAACACTGGCTCCATGATTAGGTTAGTCTTGTAAAGCTGAAGAGGAGGAGGAGGAGAATTGTACGCTACAAGCTACTAGATGGATCCTTGGCACACTCTTGAGTGCATCCCAGAACAGTATGTATGTTTCTACCACATAAAAGTCCAGATCCAATAAAGAGCTTCATCAGCAAAATAATTCTTAACATTTGATTTAACACGAGGAGATTCCAGAAACTCTCTTTAACACTGCTGGAGGAGGCGTCTGTGTGTATTTAGTAATTCTCTCTCTGCTATAATTAAAGCACCAGGGCCAATATTCGGATTGCATTTTAGCATTAATAATTCAGCTGTTTTCACTACAATTGATGTTGGTGCATAAATAAACAATGAAGCCTCATATTTACTGCACTCGCCATGGTGCAAGCGACATGGGTGGGGAGGGGGGGGGGAGTGAGGGCTTAAACAGACATTTAAAATTAAGCTAGATAATGCAAAGGCTTTCAATTTAAATGTGAGGTGCTCTTAGTGCTGATTTGTAAAAGTGACGAGGCCTTAAAAGGCCTGTGACGAGGAGGGAGGGGGAGGGAGGGAGGGGGGCCTTAATGGAGTTCTGCCTCTCCTCCACACTAGCACATCCACTCAAGGTGAAATACATGCTCACAACAATATCATTCCTCTTTCAGTCGTCAAATGTACTCCAAATACATCTCCCCTGTCCACAGACAAGTACTAATAAAACTGTTTTGAGAGGGTGCAACGATATGATCATCTGCTAGCAGTATGAATAAGCAAATTATATCAGACACTACAGTATGTGAAGTGTGAAGTAAATAGCTGGTCTGACTGTTTTGGTTTCAGTTGGTGGGGGGGGGGGGGGGTTAGATCGCACCCCAAAAGAGAACCTTTTCATCATCTACAAACAAAATAATATCTGTGATGTGGGTCTGTGATGAACCACAGGCCTTGGTCTAATAACTCAGGGCAGGTGGATGGATCTATTGCGTGCTTTGCAGTAAAGATGAATCAATGTCATCAATACATAATCTGTATAAAAAACGTTGCAAAATAAATAATGTAGAGATTTATTTTTTTTACACCCTTTTTTTTTGTTTGTTAGCTAGTGCTTGCATTGGCTGTCGTCTCATTTAAAGGTGAAGACCTGCATTGTTTACAAATGTCTGCTTTCTGCAGGCAGAGAGAAGGGGGTTAGGTGGGTTAACAGAGTGACGAGTGGCTCCTACCTTCTGGTCGGGCAGTAGTGGGTTCGTCTGGAGTGAACTCAAATGCCCGTTGATGAGTGCTGTGGGTCTGTCGTGTTCACAGAACAGGCTGCCGTTGATGTAGTGGAACCTGTCCCCAGGGACCAGCCGGTTCCGGCAGGTGGAACATGTGAAACACTGTGGGGAGATGGAGAGAGAGAAACCATCACCCACAGCCCCTGCCACTACTGTATACCTCCACACAGTCCACTCCGGGACAACCATTATGCAATAACACCTGCAGTGCACACGCACGCACAAACCAACAAACGTATACTGTACATACACACACACACATACACATTCACATTCACATTCAAGATGACTCCAACACAACTTACCAGTGAAAGTAATTATTGTAAGGCTCATTCCATTTATTTATCCAAATAAGCAATGAATAATGTATGATATGGTGTGTAATTCAAAACTAGCTTACTAACAAAATACTGTAGCCTACTTCGATTGCACACCATTTTGAAAATAGGGCCAGTAAACAGTTCCTAAAATGTTTTAAACAAACCCTTGAGCGATTTTTTAAAGATGTAGCCTAAAACATTAATTAACATACAAATAAGACCTACAGTTAGCTATTACCCACTACTGTCCGACCAGGAACTAGGAGCCATGACAAGCACTAGGTTTAAAGCTTGTTTGTGGGTTTGTGTCTATTTTATTACTGGGTGATTTCTAATTGGTCATTATTTTAAATTTGTTGACGTTTGAGGAACATGAAAGAGTGCTCACCTTGAGATGGTACACGTTGCCCTGTGCTCTCATGACCAGTTCGCTGGCTGGAATGGACTGACCACAAGCACTGCATGCCCCACTGTTCCCAAATAACCTAGGAGAAGGGTAGAAGTAGAAGTGTTAGCATCAACTGTACATTTAACATTACATCCTTGATACTCCACATAAAGATTGGAATAAGTTGGGTGGAAAATTGGAAGAGAGGGGAGTGTACTCATTATAATCAATTGTTTGTGTTTTGAAATGGAAATAACCATGTGAAATGTTATTGTTTTATTTTGCACTGTAATTGTCGTCTGATGGAGATAAATTGGTGCATATTAAAACTCATATAAATCAACATTAAGGTCAATATTCAGTACCATGCTGTGAAGACTTAAATCTGTTTACATGTGAGGGTTAGGGTTATTATTGATATTCAATCCCACTATGACATTATAAAAAAACAGGGCTTGCTTAAATTTTGTTCAATCCTAAGCTTATAGAAACAGCAATGACGCACATAAAAAAATTACAACTTCGATATTTTTTTTTTCATATGAGGGGTACAAAATCATAGCAATACTAGGAAAGCAAATGAAACATCCTGTATCCTGCTCTCCAAAAGCTTCTAGCAACGAAACTACGTATTACCTTTGGTGCACATTTTTTTGCTACCTAATAATAACCTGGAACATAAGCAATCAGGGCCTAAGAGGATTTGATTGTACATCTAGGCGGAGACATAGTGCTTTTGCCATTAGGACTCCTGCGAATGCTCTGTCAGTGCCGCGTTTCCATTAGAAACCTGCAGCTACTCGGGTTGATATATAATGTGCATGGGTTAACCTTTTCAATCATGGTGTCAACACTTTAGATTTGCTTCTGCTCATCTCTTTCGTCCCTAACCTTCTCTCTCTCTCTCCCTCTGCCTCTTGATAATGAAATGCTTGCTCCAGCTTCCCTTCTATCTGCCTTCTGAGTCCACAATTTAGATTACTTCATCTCGGCGAGCAACAAACTGAATGAAATTTCGATTTGAGCAGAAAGTAATTTACTGGGATCTGGACCCATTTGTCATCATATCTCACCGGGTGTTTGCTCTATCACTGCACTTTTCCTATGCAATCAAATAAGACCACAGCATCTGACATGCTCAGAAGAGAGGGGGAAGAGGGAGGGAGAGAAGGAGGGAAAGAGAGAGGGATAGGGGGAGTGGTTAACATTGGTGTATGTGAATCTCAGATGAAGATGTTGGTCCCAAACAGCAAATGAGGAATAAAGAAAATAAGTGCAACAAGAGTGGTAGTTTATTCTAAACCACGTAATGTCTAAATTATTTGCAAGAGGCAATCTGGGATTCCAACAATAACAATTGGTAAACAGCTGAGGGATGGGGCTGGAGAAATGTAACCACTCTCAAATTCATAGACAGAGCTATGGATGCAATGACTGACCATCCATGAGATCAACATGATAGTTTTAACCATGTAATGAAGCTATACAGTGTTTGTTTACAATGACATTGTTTACAAACAATGGAGTAAAACAAGCTTATATTTTGGGTTTTAGTGGGGTAAGGCAGTTGAACTAAACTCATGAGGCATGTATAAGTTGTGTTCAAGTATCAATGGCTATATGTCATTAAATTAACAAAATGGATGTACAAATCCCAGATTGCCCCTTTAATGTAGGAGCACAACTATCCTATTGCCGGCAAGCTAATTTACAAAAAGGTGAATGACACCAAGTACTGTAGGACATGTAGCATAGTTTACGTAACTGCTTCTGCAGTCCTTTCACTGAATATAGCCTGTGAAGATGTTGTTAAATGTATTGACAGAGAGTTTGTTGTTAAGGGGACACTAAAATGGCTTTCAATATGAAGCCCAAGAAACACATTTTGTCTTGGCATTGATTGGAAAGGCTCAATCTGAACTCAATTTCAAAAACTAATTAGCTGGAGACTGTTGTGACAACATAGCCCTTTCTATGTCTTAGATGGGATAGACTGTGGCAAAAAGGCAGATGAAAGTCTTTGTTTTTAGACCGCAGAGTGTTAGATTTGTGTAGAGAAAACATCTAAGAACTCAAATGTACATAGTGGTTACATTACATTGATCTTAATCCATTGTTTTGGAAGAGACTCTATGGGTGTCATTTTGCCAGCACAAAAAGTAATATTGTGTGAAAATTGTCTGCAACACTTTCAGCGCAGCATAAATATGAAAATTAGTTTTGAATGCGACAATTATACAAGTGCAGTATTGTGCATAAAATATCCCCATCACACATTCTAAATCATTGCTTTCTTCTCTTCCGAAATTCAAAGTTTAGAAATATGGCGACAAGTATTGGAAGTATTACGGTCTCTGTTTTGTTGTTGTTTGCACTGTGAAAATGGGACCCTACACACGTATAGAAAAGCATTATACAGCGCAGTTGACAAACGGCTCTCTTCTCTCTGTTGTCCACGTAAAACACTTTGCAGATTCACATAATCTCAGAGCAATACCATTATTTTTCTTCAACCACTAATTTCCCCAGTGTGAATGCCTTTTAAGGCTGTTTAAACAAAGAAAGACTTTGAGAGATGTTCCCTACAGCCCCTCCATTTCATCACTGTGCTCTATACATAACAGGTTAATTATTTGACCAGGGGATAGCTCCTGATAGTATTTGATTTAAAGGGCTGAAGGCTTTAGGTGCTCAATTAAGTTGCTATCAGTCTGTACTTGGACTCTAATGGCCACGTTTTCCATTGAACTCATGTATTGGGGTGGGGGTAAGAAATCCCGGGTCAGTATAATTAAGGCCAAGGGACTCTTTAATTGAGATGACACAACCGGTTTCAGTTTCTTCCCTCCAAATCAGAGGTTTCAAGGGGTCCTTTGTTGTTTTCAAGCCATTTGCCAGCACAATCAATCACAGACATTGGAAAATGGTTTTGTCAACTAACATGGTGGGGGCTATGGTGATTTATTTGTATTTCCCTCTCCACACATGGGATTTGACTTTTGAGATACTACAAGCTATAGCTTTCATTAAAAAAGAATTTGGAGCTGTCTACTGTCTATAGGCAATGACTACTGGATTTCATTTCTCCACTGACTGTCACGTGAAATATAGCATAGCTTGTTTTTAGGCTGTCTGGCAAATGCAGGCCTCGTTCACCATAGCTTTTGAGCAGGGTAAAATATCCACACAACAATGATTTCTGCGACATAGTCCATTAAAAAATGCCGCTCTACATCAGAAGCCAAAGCACCTTAAAAGCACTAGGCCATATTGATACTTAAGCAGGGCTTTGCATAATGGCAAGAGCTGCATTAGAGAGAGAGGGGTGGGGAGGAAGCTGGAAAGGCGAGGGAAGAGGGGTGGGGGGTGAGGGGGAATCAGCCAAATTACACTTGGTTAATTCAGAGTAACAGATCTGGCCCCAAGTGAATTGAAGGCCTTGAATTAATTCTGTTATGACAAATCAAGATAAACGTTTCCCCTAAATTGCATGCGATTTAATTAATTTCTGAGATCCCGGGTTTTCCTGGCCTAATAGTTCACATGCTCCTGTGCTGTCATAGTGCTTGAGTGGGCAGACTTCAAAGTGATATTAAATAACCAACTATTAGATTTACCTAGCACGTTCTATTGGAAAAGTGCCATTTAATTACCTAGGCCTATTCAATTAAAGGGACAGCGTTTTCCCTGCATCCAGCAGCCACATGATTGCTACCTAAATTAATTCTCTCTCCACTAGCAGCCTCTGGCTTAAAACAACATGATCCCAAACAGCCAAAGCTACCCACTCACTTTGAGGCTAAAGCTCAGTGATAAAAGCTGCATTGGTTGCTTTGCACGGACACACAGTGACAGCATTTGTCCTATGCATAGTGTTTGTGGCATGTGCGTCTCCCCACTTGATTGATGGGAGATGGGTATCATCCCAGGTCAGGCGCGTCTCCCATTAGGCGTAATGTGATGCATTTTCACTCATGCGTTCCGATCAATCAGGTGAGCGTTTTCACATCAGCTGTATTAATAAAAGTTAGAGATATAACTCCATTATTTATACTGCAAGGGCAATTTAATAATCCATTACAAAAATGAGGCTGTCCCTTTAAAAAAACAAAAAAAAACAGAGGCAACTGGCCTTCGCAATAATCCCCCCTCTCTCTGTCTTTCGCTCTCCCTCTCTCTCAAAAGCCAATTTGGTTAATTAAATGTTTTGTTTGCAATGTGGCTCTCATTCATTTCGGACACGTCATTGGGAGCGGATCTGAGCCAGGGACCAGATCTCATTAGATAAAACCCATCAGGACTAAAGGAAAATGGAGGGGGACTCTAATTAAAGCTTTTAATTGTGTGGACTCACTGTCAGATGTTTTTTCCCCCTTCCCTTATCTCCACCCAGATCACAGGCTAGTGCGAGCTGTGTTTTAGCTCCATCCTTCCACCAAGCATGCTCTTATTACAAGTGGAAAGGTGTAACCACTTTTCCTCCCTTCTAATTTGAATTAGGTTGTAGTCCCATCATGAATGAAGTACCCCATTGACTTGATGCTTTTTGATGAGGGGGTGTGTGGGCACAGCATAACCTCTCTTTAGATTTAGACTCATCCCTAGAGATTCGGTGTCTGTATAGCATGTTCATGCCAACCTGAGGTGATTGCAGACTGTTAGTCTAGACTCAATATCAGTAATATGGAGACCGTTAACATCATAGACATCATTGATCATGAAAATAATGCCAGCTGATTTGCAAGCATGCACACACACAAACATGGTAATGTATAAAATGCTATGGGCTGCAGAATGTCCTTGCTCACTTGATATTATGGAGACACCTAAAGGTCTAATAATCATTAGGGGATTCTGCATTGAAAGTTTGTGAGATATACTTTGTAATAATCTAAGTTACCAAAACGACGCTTTTTGTACATTGTTTATGCTAACGCAAATGACCCCTTTTGCCCCTCTGGAATAAAAACTTTTCGGAATAGATAGAAAGACAGCATTACTACTGTTATATGCATATATGAGCCTTTATATTGTTTTTCTACTGGCAAAATGGCTGATAAAATATTATTAGATGGTACCAAGGCATTGTAAGAAGCAATATGCGCTTATGACAAGTCATATTATGCATTATGACTTTTTCATAATACATTATACCTGTCGGCGTTAGTAGAAAAAGTAGATAGTTACCTAGCATCACAACTAAATAAAAAGTACCTCAAACTTAAATTAGAGAGTTGAGATGCATATTCATAAACAATTATAGAGTTTAGCAAAGTCTCTAAAACTTCACAAAAACGTAACAAAAGTGTTGTGAAGCAAGGATTTCAAGAAGCAAGTCCTATGACAAATCAATTCCATCCACTTTATATACTATATATCTTGTTTGTTGCAAAAGAAAGCATCCAACCTGACCTTTGCTTTACATTCTTTGTGCACTGAGAGCTTTTGCTCGTCCTTCCAGAGGTCAAATTGTTGAATGATCAGGCTGTCAAATCAGGCTATTCCACATTAGCAGAATGAGAGTGCCATCACCAAGCTCTGGTAAAGTGTCCGACACACTCATATAAATATTTAAAAAGGCCCTCTTTGCTAATTAAATTGTCTCTTTCTGATACACAAACTTGCCGAACAGGATGAGAAACCCTTTTAAATTCCACCAGTGCCAAAGGTCATGTGTGCCCATCCCATATAGTTTTCTAGCATCTCGTAAAGCAAACAAAATCCCTGCAAGACCCTTTTCCTCCTTTTGGTCCACCATGAAAAATGGCACAACAAACAGACGTGCAGATGTTCAGGAGAAAGACTCTCGTTCGTCTTGTGCTCTGTCAACATGTCAGCAATTTGACCTCTTTTTAAGAATAGTCCAGGGAAAATGCAACGAGTGTATTTTAACAAGGCCCAATGATAGTAGAATTTGTAGAATTTTCTCAATGGAAAATACATTCCACGCTGTACATCATTACATGGCCTGTAACATTCTTGTAATAATACTTTGTTTTTATACCCATGACTTAATAAATTCCAAATATTGTTTAAAAGACGTTTTATCCTTTTCTGACTAGGAACTAACAGCGTTGCTTTCAATTCATTCTCCTGGAAACCGACCTAGAAACAAATATCCCCTTATTCTCTTACACGATCAGTCTTTTGTCAGAACATTCATGTGGGACAGATATCGAAGATAGACTGTTGTGCCTTCCAGAATTCAAAGAACATAATGTTACCTGTACCTTTTCTTCATGCAAATCTGCACAACGCATACACACACATATACCATCGGCCGCCCTCTCACCTGATGTAATCGTTTCTGCAGAGGATCATGCCGCTTTTGGTGTAGCAGGATGTGCCGATCTCGCCCAGCTGTGCCTGGCAGCAAGAGCACTTGAGGCATCGGCTGTGCCAGTAGCTGTCCATGGTGTAGAGGAGGAAGCGGTCAGCGATTTTGCCCCCGCACCCGGCACACCGCTTCCAGGAGAGAGACCCTGCTCCGACCGGCGGTGGCTGGGCACTGCCTCCAGGATTCACCATGGTCCCTGTTTAGGAAAAACAAAAGGGACAGAGATGTTCTATTAGCTTCTCTGTTTAAAGTGACACTTGTAAGCCACCTAAAATGTTTCAAATGGTGTTTGAATGACCATAAAGTATTATTGTCTGTCACAGCGAAATACAAAAAAGTTATTGATTTATCAGATGAGATGTATACATTTATTCAGATGTGCATTGGAAATTTATAACACATAATTTTTTTTCAAAAACAGCATTTTGGCATAACAAGTTACAAGATAAACTGGTAAATGAAATTAATTTTCAATTAAATTCCAATTCCTCATCCACAGCCCACTGTTGTTGTGACATGGTAATTAAAGAAGTGTTGAATTACGCCGTCTCAGTCACATGATCAGCCACATGAAAACCATACCTCATTACCAACTACAGGCTGCCAAAGCTTTACTTTGGGGCAGTGTCTAGTCCAAACAGCTGTCAGACCATACCTGCAAAATGGACTTTCAGAGAAACTAATCTTTAATCAAAAGTGAATTGTCAAGCCACCAAATATGCCTGCAGGTTATTCAGCCTTATATTGTTTAGTTTAGTTGTTTTTAAAGCTCCACGGATTGCAAAACGTTATCTCTTTGAGGGAGCAGTTTAACCTGTTATGCCTTATGAGGGCTACAAGTAATTTAGCAAACTAATCTGTCCTTGATCTCTCTCATCCAAATGCTGTTGCCTCAATGGTCCTTTCATGATGAATGTCTGGTTACTGATAACAGTAGGGAAGAGTGGAACAATTAAAGCAGTGCTATCTTTTGTTGAGCTGTCTTAATGGCTTTTAAATAGCACATTACTCTGCCATGCTAGTGTTCACACTGGTCAATGTTTTCTTTCTATGGGTAAAGGGGTCTGCTTGTTATGGCAAACGAAACTGAGACAACACTGACGTGCTAATAATAGGCTATAGAAAAGCCATGAAAGTTGCATGAGGATTGCCAAACTCTGTAACTTGTCACCTTTACTGAAAGTTAGAAACTGAAAAATATTTGAAAATGGACTTCATCCCATAATCCGTTGATTTAAATCCTAAAGCATGATGTCAGCCTGACTACTGTAAACCAATATTCTGCATTTTGTTAATGCACCATACCTTAAAGTGGGGCTGCTAGTGATAGGCTATCAGGTAGTACAATGTATAATGTTATAGCCATATGTGTGATAATCTATTTCTGCAATGCACACTTTTGTTCCATCCCTAAACTCATATATTTTAATTCTAATCCCACCCAATTTCGTCAAGCAGACTTCATGGCGGGCTAAGCCAAATCTTTGTTGAAAGGTAATTAGAGGAGAGAGGAGCACTGAGAAAAGCATTCAGTAACCCCATTAGCGGAGGCTCTTAGGGACAAGCTATACCTTAGTGCTGATTAAATCTAAAAGGAGATGAATCAAAAAGCCGGCCTGAAAGTGACTCCCTAGATAAATAAGACGGGCCATCGTCAAGTTTCATTCCGAGTTGGGGAAGAGAGGAGATTTGTGGGGGGGAAAGCTTTTAACTTAAATGGGCTAACTCAAGTAATTACACGGACAGGCAATTTAGGCACTGAGATGGAGTCGGAGAAATACAAAACAGATCAGGCAGCCGAGGGCCAAACAGCCCCCATCCTGGAAATAGCATCTGTTTTTTAATGGAAAGTAAAAGTAAATGGATTGTGCTACAGTAAGCTTCATCGAAGAGCGCTATTCCATGCGCCCGCGTCAATGTGAACACATGGATACATGAAAAAGGGGATACATGAGTCGCCAGCATGGATACTTTCTTCCGCTCATACGACCGCAGCCCACTCGGTGTTAAATAAAATCCTTGTTGATTGCAAATTGACATTAGGCCTACTGTAGGCTACTTGACGAGAATATAGACCATTTACTTATTGAACCACTTGTGAATGTTTGGCAAAGCGAAAAGAAGTATCAATGTTTTCAGTGTAGAAGATCACACCCTTTAGGGTAGGCTACATATTTCCATTTAGATTTCAAATGTGTTTGCCTTATAATAACCACATGCATCATAATAAAAAGAGACATGATGCGACAGATTAAGAAGCATAATAATGAAGCACACCCACCTCGTTTGTCCCTTTTAAGAGTAATGGTTGAATCTGACAGTCACGAAGATTTCTTAAAATTGTATACTCAACGCTACTTTGAGCAAAAAATGTGAAAGCAGTCCAAAAAAAAACTATTGCGTAGGATACAATGTTATGAGCCTACGAATCACACGACAAACGTTCAACAGTCCCGGTAAAAGCGAACCCCAGGACTTCAGAAATAGGCTACTGTGACTGCTGGCAATTGTAAACGAAGTAAGGCAAATGGAGTTTTCAGATAGTATTTCCACTGGTGCCGTCCGTTTTGGCGATGCTCTTGTTTTTCTTTAGGAGTCAGGGGGAGTCCAACGCAAGATGATCTACAACACGCATGCAATAATTTCCACAAAAAAATGAGGGACTGAGTATTTATGATATTCGCAAAAACAAAATGATGCGACAATTACGTCTACTGTCCTCTTCTGCGGACACTGCTCTGTCCCCAACGATCACTTGCTCTACATGTGTCAGTGACAGAATGAGAATCCCAAGTAAACCTCCTCTAGGTGCATGACGTAGGTCACTCTACAGCCAATCTCTACGCGGTCCATTCAAGCGGAATAACAAATCCACCCAATCAGAAGAATATGAAATTGACTTGGACACTCCGAGTAAAGGAAGAAAAATGCAGCTCAATGAGCAAGGCATAGCTGCGAAGGAGGGTCTATGCGGTTTGAACGGTATACACCTTTAATGGAATCATACGGTTCACTGAAGGCTGATGCTACAGTATCGGCCTATATTGTGTTTATCAAATTCAACATCCATAAAAACATAAATAAACAGTAAAATCGTGCTGCTGTATGTTGAGATCTAACTCGTCTATGAGCCTATAGCTCATAGTTATGGTTCATGTAATATAATGTATTCTAAATATTTATTAACTATTGGTCAGTCAAAATGTAATGTAATGCACACCTCTTTCAGGCTTTTGGGCTCACGTAACTGTAATAGGCATGATCCAATCCACTTACATAAGAAAAGTTGTATTTCGTCCACAGTTTATTTATTTTATAGGCCTATACTATTGTCACAGGAAAAATTAGTCAGTTGCTTGCTTACACTTGCATAGTGGCGCCATCGTCTGTCATTGAAAGTAACTGCACTCACTGGGTTCCAGTGCACTAAGGCTTTATTACATTATTGTGATGACCAGAAAATCATTATACCCAACGACAGTATGTGGCTTTGATTTTCTTCTTGGCAAAATGTGTTATAGGCTAGAAAAGGCATTTAGGAAATAACATAATGGTATGCATATGATAGTAGACCTATTCGTTGTCTCAGCATTTTGTGCACAGCTACATTTGTCCATAGAGTAAATGCCAATTCTTGATCATGTCTCCTTAATATGAAGTGCTAATGGATAGGAGCTGACATCATTTCAAAATTTATGACAGCAAGTGTGATATAAACATGTACTTATGCAACTTAGTTCTGCCATACGAAGACAAAAGTTGTTTGAGATTAATTGGGCAGAGTGCCTTTACATGACAAAACAACATTATTATGGGATGCCCCTGGCTGTATTAGAAAGACATCAGATGTGTAAAGATGATCCTACACTAGATGTTAATTGTTTAATTGTCCGGGTTTCAAGGAGATTGCACTGCATCAAGCTGATTTCCCCTCTGCAAAGGCAATGCTATTCCACCTAGGTTTGAGACCCATTCTCCTGGCACACTCATCAAACCCCCTCCCACTCATTAGAACAAAAACCTCGAGATGGCAAAGAATGTCTTTTCCACCAAGGAATGATTAATTTATCTCAACTATTACATTAAACATAGGGAAGTTATGAAATGAATTTGAATGGGGGCCTCATAGGAAAAGCTTTGTTTGTTCTAGGCCTATTTTAATGAGCTTTTCATAACTGGGCAAGAAAAATTACTTTCTTTTTCTTCAGCTCTTTTGCAATATGATTATGGTTTGTTGAAGTGAAGAGGGGAGAAAGGGGTTGTGGTGTTCTGGGGGGTGGATGGGGGTCGGGGTGGATGGGGGGGGATCCTCTGAGATCTTTCATTCCTATAGCTGTTTCCAAGCAGCCACATTATGATTGGAAATAGAGTGGATAAAGGCGGCACAACAATATGGAGCAACACTATTTAAATGTTTAAACAGAAACAAGAGAGAGTGTGACGTGGCCCACGGTATTGACACACCCCACAGGGCTCATCTACAGAAGAAACAAAGTGCACTTCATAATGAAGTTTCTAGCCCTGTGGGGAAACCATTGCGAGGGCTGCTAAAAGACGCATTCAGTGTGATGGTTCACTTTAGACTTAAAATTCACACTTCATTAGAATATATTAATATGCCATTGTAGACTTGCAGAGAGGCTTTTTATCAAGTTGTACTGAGGAGCTGAGTGTAGTCATTCATACATAATCACACTGAGTTCAGTTTGTTGAATATTCTCAAAATCTATTCTCAATTGAAAATCAACTATCTTTAGCAATATCACATGTACACGTATATGGTACTTGGCTGAATTACTTGTCCTCATAGCATTGGCTATACCCTGGGGAAAACAGTCTGATGTACTGCATTGCAAAAAGGTACTGTTCCATGGGGCTTCTGGATGAGGGTGCTGGAGGCGGAAGGGGGGGCTACTGTAATATGCAGTATATTACATATATTACAATATGTTTTTGAACATAATTCACAGGGAATCTTAATAGTATGGTGTGTGTGTGTGTGTGTGTGTGTGTGTGTGTGTGGGTGTGTGTGCGTGTGTGTGTGTGTGTGTGTGTGTGTGTGCGTACGTGCATGCGTGTGTGCGCATGCGTGCGTGTGAGTGTGTGTTTGCAGGCACATCTAGGGGAGGTGTGCTGTCTTTTGGGGAGAATGAGATTCGGTTAGCTGGGCCAACTGATGAGGGGAGATTAGCCACAGATTATCTACCGATAGAGAGGACCCCACTTCAAGCCTACATAGAGGATGGCAGGTGTACATTGACAAATCTCTAAATGAGATCTCCTAAATGACTCAGTGGTCTGATGAAGGAGCTGATGAACCCGGTGACTTACCTCCAACCAGTCCAAACCAAACATTCTGCATCAACTGTTTAGACAGGTGCAATGTGACAGACAAAAGCAACACACAACTCCAAAATGCAACATTATCCTCTGTGATTCGTGGAAGTGAAAATCTATATCTAAATCTATATTGTTGTGTTCGTTGATGAACAGTTTTGATAATTCCGGATCTGGGCAAATTAGTCCCTCGGTGTGAGTTCATGATGGCCGTTGCTTTTTCAGATTGTGTGCTGTGCACTTTCTCATGCCTCACTCCCACGTGGATATGACATGACTGCTGTTTCTGGTTGGGTCATGACATATTGAAATGGCATGTAGCATATCTTGAGATGGATTGGCTGTTTCACATTCTTTCCCCTCTCAAACAGAGGCTCATTTCATCTATATGCCATTATTGATCTTGTTGATCAATCTTGTGTCATTCAAGAGCAAATAAGTGAGTTTAATTAAATACAAATCAATAGCTCCTTAATAAATAGCACCATAGACCTGATAAACAGACACAATGTTGTGAATGTTAAGACAGCTCTATTAGATTGGAGATGAAAAGCATTGTGTGGAGACAATAACATGCAAATTCACACTCCGTTTTATGTGCATTCACAAAAGACAGTAAAGTTAAACTCATGTGTCAGTAACACAATTCATATTTTGTTAGTAATGTGCTAAATGCACACAGACACACACACACGCGCGCACGCTCACGCACACACATCTACCCTTTGTTGGTTAATAATTATGCTGCAAACCATGTGCTGTCTTTAGAACAACATCGCTTTAATGAAACTTCGCTAATGTTTAATGAGTCTCCATGTCTTGTGATAAATTTCATAATTATTCAACCCCATGTGACTGGAGCTGAAAATTCATCAGTCAAAGCAAATTAGTTGGGATCCATTAGGGTACGGTGTCTTGTAGGGACACTCATTTTATTAGCCCCTTACACCCATTGCTGTAATTGGGAGCATATTTCACTTGGCTGTAGCCCCACATTACTGAAGGACTGCTCTATCCTTTTTATTTACAGTGGCACACCTCTGTGCATAGAGGCCCTCTGTTCTATACACCACATCATACAATACGTGCCGTACAATATAAACTTACATGCACTCTAACGTGTGTCCAAGACCCTGGCAGTGTTTTAGTGGTGTCATACTGTAGCATCTCTCTATTTATGCTTGTTTTCTCAAAATATCTTTCGAGATGGGGAAACTCTCGGAAGCTCTTAATTTGTTGTGTGTTTCTGAATCGGTAGAACCCAACCCCCCACTCCACCTCACCCATCTAATTACCACTTTACCATTTCAGGCATCAAATGCAAGAAACGTAGGATTTCTTGGGTTGTTTAAAGCAGATTAAACAGACCCAGAATGAAAGGGGCCATTGTGCTTGTGTGAGGAAGCCATGCTCTGTGCATGCATGTCCTTGTAGGCCAGTGGCACACGGCAGCGGGGATAATTTCTTCAGGATGACTGACGATGGGTGCCCCTCACAGACGCCTCTCTTGTTTGTCCTGGGACAGCCTCGGGGTGTGCTCTACCCTGCGCCTCTCCCTCCCTCTCTCTCTGACAACCTGCAGACATCTCAGATGAGCCGCATTCTTCCCACAGAGACACCAAGTCTAAGACGAAGAGGGAGAAACAGGAAATCCTTTCTTTTTAGTATTCTGTGAGACACAATTTTAAGAGCTTGCTTATGCTTACTCATAGTACAGTATCCTTCTAGGTCAGTGATATTTACAGTGTGATGCATTCGAGTATATTGTGTTGTTGTGATGTAGGTTCAAATCCCTCGTTCACCTTGGCAGGAGTTGTTACATGTACATTGACAACAAAATATGTCTACAGAGCATAGAATGTTGATTCATACATACAAATAATATCTTTTGCTGAAAAGGTTAGACGTTTTCACCATGTCACAGTTATGTTTTTGCCGCCACTGGAGATTTTAGCATAAGAAATGTTGAAAACTGTATGGCTGTGCTGAAAGTTCCCTCCATATGGCCACCTCACTGTAGTGACCTCCTCTCCTCTCCTTTCAACCTTATTACAACTATGTTTATATACAATGGCCACAAAGTCATGAGAGATACTGCTGCAGTCCTGACCTGATTAAAAGGTAAGACAAATCTGTGCTGAACAAAAGAAAGACAAACATTCAACACACACACACACACACACACACACACACACACACAGACACACACACACACACACACACACACACACACACACACAGAGACACACACACACACACACACACACACACACACACACACACACACACACACACACACACACACACACACACACACACACACACACACACTGAAAATAGCACCCTTATCATACCCTGTTTCATTTAGAGTTGATTACTGTCGGATTATAATGCAATCACCACACTGTGTGAGCAGTAACTATGGGAACCGGTTTTAACTGTTTATCTTGCTACAGATCTTAATTTAAGTTTGAACACTCCGGATCACTTAGATGTGAGAGACATGGGGGATTGACAAAAAAGGGAGAGAGGCGAGGGGGATGGAGTGGGAACTGTGGAAGAAAGCGGAGAAACAGACGCTTTCTTGTTCCTTCTGTTGTATTTCATATGCAATTCAATTTGTCTTTCAGAGAGAAAATCAATTTCTGATGACAATCCGCAGGGCACTAATGAAAGCAGTGGAGTTCTTGAGCCCTGGGAAAGTTGCTGCTGGAGACTGCCACTAATCTTGGCAAAATGAATCATTCACACTCTTATTTGGACATGTGTGTTAACTCCCCCCCCCCCCCCCCCACACTCATTTGTGACGGTTTTATTACAAGTTGTGCAGGTGGCTGGAGGTTTGGGAGCCAGGAGGAATGTTGGCCAGGGAAGGCCCAAAATGTTCAAGTACCATAAAGCCTGGAGAGTAACCCATTCCCCTTCCCTTCATAGACTACCACTGGTGTAGAGGCCTTGCTGACAGCATGCATGTCATAACTAACAGGAACCGGATCCCTCTGGAATATCTTCTCTGCCTAAGGTTTAGTTTATTCAACAAACTCATAGTTGTTACGTAATATTAGACATCCCTTAGACTGTATAACATACTGTAGCTAAATACCTAGCTCTCTTGTATTTAAGGTGTACTTTTTTGTGGTATGTAGTCTGAGTATGAGAAAGGAAACTGATATAAGAAAGGGAAAACCCTGTTTCCCTGGAAACATTTTCAAACTCAGATTATTCTGAATCCAGTGCAGTATTTCTTGAATCGTTGCCCTGTATTTCATATTCCTGTTTTTCTATGGAAATATTTTGCAAGAGTGTAAAGAAACTAGGCTGATGTGTGAAATAACAATGAGTTGAATGGGCAAGGTCAGTAATCAATAGAAAGTTAATTAATGAAGTGTACAAGGACAACTGTGCAGTATAGATTTCTATAAAGCACATGTCCATGATTGTGCTCCAAGCATTCAAATGTCACTGCCTCATTGCATATCTGACAAAATAATTTCAATACATTTCAATTAACCTCAGTTTTCAATTTATTTTATTCAAATGTATGAACACAAAAAAAATCAATGCTGTATGAGCCCCTTTCACCCTACACCCTCTATATGTTTTATCAAGTTGAGTTGGAATAACATTTTATAAGGATGTTAGAGAGAAGGATCAGGGTAAAAGGGTAGAGCATGAATTGATGATGACTATAGTATGTGATGCTTTTAGTCTCAGGGTTTTGTTTGGAGTCTGCGTTTGGAGCCGTGGAGACATGCAGAGCACATATAATGATAATGCATTCATCTGCACCCGCTTCAACAATCACGGTCTTTCTTAGAATGGAGAGATGTGTATGAGCAACATATGTACACTCCACTTATTGAGGGCCATTATGTCTTGAAGGAAATAAAAGGTGTTATAGTGCTGAAATGACATTAGAACACAAAAAAACTAAATGGATTTGCAACCTGCGATAAAAGGCTATCAAGGATGTGCATAGCTTATTTGTTGGTGGAGTAGTACAGCATAATTTCAGGTTGAATAGCAAAGCCATATTTGGTTGAGAAGCAGCATAGAGACAATATTTTAATGAGAAAGACAGTGGCTCGGTGCAGAGTAAGACTCATCGACAGCCTCCTCTTGATTGTAAGCAGAGCGTTTCAATATTTAGTAAAGTTTGATATACCATCCCCATCTTGTTAGACAATTGTGCTTTTTCCACATATCATTGAGACCTACATTTTGCTTTTTAATAGAAACACTTTACAGTAATCTGAAATGATATCATTGGTGTGTATCATCAATACTTTGACATTAATGGTATATAAGCATTTGGCCAGAAAGAATATACACTATAAAGGTCACTGTACAGTAGTTTAGATTGTTTTGCAAATGACATTGCAGATACAGTACAGTATACTGCAGGTCTTTTGTAATGTAATCACACTGGTTCAAAGGCTACTATTTCATAATCATAATTCAACTTGTTCGTGGCATGTACAGTATGCCTTTTGTACCTTGATGTAATCTAGATGTAATCATGACCTATTTTGAGTCATACAATTGAACTTGATGGATTTGCCTTCAAATGCATGCCTCTCAAGTAGCTGTTGACAGTGCATTATTCCTCACAGTTGGAGTCCTTCCTTGGTTCTCAATTTTAGAGAGGGTTAAAACGTCTGTTCTTCATATAGGGATATTTAATTACCGGGATAAGTAACACATTTGTCGTATTGTTCAAGCTCAGAAGTTTTCACAGCATGGACGTTAGGTTTTAAAATATAATGCTCTGGAAATGTAAGGTCTGATTACAATTATGTGTGCCATTTCGCTGATTTGAAATCAATGAGGCCAAAAATCACAGGGCCCATCAATGGTGGCAACGAGCATGCAAGATCCCTCCCCAATCAAAAGTTTGCTCTATATAATTTTACGCAATCAGATTTCTCCACAGTCATGCAGCGCAATCAGATAATCAGAGGGGCACATTAACAAGACAAATGGGGTTTAAAAAGTGGGTGCACTCTGTTTGCAGGAACTTCCCATGGAGAAACCCCCCTCCCTCTCCAGATGAAATTACTTCCATCACCCGCATAGAGTGGCACATCCCTGTTGTGATTGCTGGAAAGCAACATTTGGTTTCTTCCACATGAAATACCAAGGTTCAAAGGTTTTGAAGGTGGTTTACTTAGCTTAAAATTTCAAATATGGGACATGGGAGTGTGACTTTACTATATATGCCATATCATTAGCCAGGTTAGTACTCTACTGTCTCTCTTGGTGATACTATTTGTGTGTATAAATCATGTCAAGAAACTCAAGAAGCTTTGCAGCTTCTTTTGTCAGATCCATTTTTGTCAGATCACAAAATTCCCATAATTTGCCACAACATGTTTTTGATTCTCCTTAACTTTTGGTATTATTTCACTGATGAAATTGTCAGTGACTACAATATATTTGTCAATGGTGGCATTTATGGTAGCTAATTAATTGAATAACAAACATCAAATGTATATCAGATAGGTTCATTAGTAAATCTTCTACTTGGTGTTTGACAACCTTCATGCCAAGTCAATGCACAACAAAATACTATACAACATGTACAACATGTACAACATGTTCAATATCATAGTCTCCCAATCATGTCTAGAAATATCAGTGTCTTGAAACTAAAATTACTTGTGTACTCAAAAACTAAATTAAATTGCCATTAGTTCCCTTTTGTAAACTATAACAAAGAATTTCTGGGTAATCTGAGAAATTAACCTCTTCTGTCAGCTTTTTCACAAATAATAAGGGGAGATAATGTGATGAGATAAGACAACGGGAAAAATGAAAGAGGCCCTCTCTCTGGCCATTGGGGTCCTTGCTGAAATTCTAAATAATACCATCCAGAAACAGCATCATTGGATTGAGGCAGTTTCTCATCAGGACTTCTCCATGAGCTGCTTTTGTCAGGGACACACGGTCAACTACAAAGCTCAACAATTGAGCAAGGAAGTCATATTCTCCCAACAAAGACAAGTGGATGAGAAGAGCTCAGGACATCTGTGAGTGACTGTGCAGAAGTATTCTGATACTCTAGGACTTCAATCAAACATGCATGTTCCCTCCCTGTCAGAACAAACAGAAGAGAGAAGGTAAGGCAAGTCCTGTGCATGCTCAAGTCAAAGATATACATTATTAGTAGTACCAGTAACCAGTACAGGTCCTTGGAGTTCATTCCTAACATGAGAGCATGTTTATAATTGAATTGAGAATATATGAAGTCAGATACATGTTAATCTGATCAATTCTCCACTCCAAATCAGACCGAAGATTGCCCCCCGAGTTTATCATCTTTGCATATGGGTCCAGTTTGGCAAATAACATCTGAGCCCTCCTCTTATCTGCAAGCTTGCCAGACCTTAGATTATGGGGCTATCTTTCATTTTATTCATTGTGCACGGAGGGTAATTACCCAGAGATAAGTGTTCCCTTTCCCAGGCCCCAGTCAGAGCATTCCGAAAGCAATCTCCTCGGACACGGGTCCTATCCCAACCTATTTGGCTGGCTGTGAGTGGGAGGTGGGCAGCAGAGGACGTGTTAGCTTTGTGGGTGCCTGAGCTTGGATGAGGCCTCAACATTGCCATCATGACAGTCACGGCCAGGTGCCCCAATCTTTCAATCAGACACCCTATTTACCAGTGCAAAGCTCTGCTGCCTTGCCTCGTTTACAGTCGCTGAGGGTGGCAGTGATGAAAAGCAGATATATTCAACATCCTCCCATCACAGCTTTTCTTTGGACTGAGGAAAGCCCTGTTGATTTAGAAGTTCTCTCTGACTTGTTACCTACCTTAATTCTCTGTATTTCCTCATCAAAACATTTTCAAATAGTTCATAATTGGACTACAGTTTCGTAGCTCTGTGTTGGTCGGCATTCGATTCAAGAGAAGAACAACAAATCAGAAATCATTAAAATGGACAATTACCTTGTAAAAGATCTAACAAAGATTTTTTTTTATCACATGAAGGAAAATAGATGGTTTCACATGTCATGTCATGGGCTGATGTAAGTATGAGAGTCATAACAAATCCGTGATAATCAGAAAGTTGTTGTCCTCGTTAGTTCAGATATTACTGATTGACATGGGCATCTTGGGTGACCCAATCAAAACAATTACAGAGGGGTTACCAAGACAACACTTGTTAAATGGAGAAAAATCTGTCATCATCTATCATCTACCAACGGAACATGTTTTGATACTGTATTTGGTTGATATTTCATTAGCATTTATAATTGAAGCAGATTAGTAACTGATGCAGATTGGAATTGATACTGTAGAGAAAAGGGCCACAATTATCTCACCAATCATATCTGGTTCCATTTATGTGACACTATCCAAACACAAGGCTACTATTTTTTCAAAACAGGTTGGTGACTTCCACATTACCAAACATGTAGATATCTGTTTGACTTGTTTTCCATTTTCCATTTGCTTTTTTCAGATGCCAGAGTCTCCGTTCCATTATTGGATAATAGATTTAAGTAGACCTTATATGTCTATTATGACTAGGGAACAAGAGTTCTAATATGAGTGCCTTTTTTAATGGCTTATGTTGAGGGAAAGCTTTTGATTGCAGAAAATGTAGATCTTATCTTCAGCATTAGTCCAACAAAAGCCTTGGCTACGTAATCTGGATTAATACAAAATAGTGCCTATATGTTTCTTTTCATACAAAACAGATAGATCCTCTGCATATGTGATTTATTTCATTTTATCCTTCTGTTCCAATCTCAAAGAGTTGGCTTGGTTTTCCACAAGACCTTGGCTAATATAATATTGGGGGCATCTGGTTTTTCTAATGTTACATTTTGAGTATTCTTATGGTCAACATGGTCAACATCACCATAATCAACTTTATTTGTACACATTCAATTTAAGTTGGCTAATAAGTTCTGTAATTCCTAGAATGCTTTGATTGCTCCTGGTGGCTTGAGAGTGATGAGCATATAGGTCCTCCTCTCACTGAAGGAGTGCTGTACAGAATGTCGTTTTTTTTTTTCAATAAAAAAAAATGTTAAACTCTGCAGTGATATGAACTCATGTGAACTCTGCATGTTTTTCCATTTTTGTTACTTGTTATTATTTAGGAAATATCAGTGGAAAGGAGACACATTTAATGAACATATTTCACTTTCTACAAGAGCAAACCTGACTACTCACTTCAGCTTTGACAATACCCCAATGACACATCGCTAAGGGATGGGACTATAGACTGACTGAGTACAGTTTATTGTTCTTTTGTGCCTTTTACAAATCAGTGTTGCTCCGAGCCATGCTCTTTCTCGGATTGGCCCCCCTCGCACAACCCATTCCTGCTGCTCTAGGGCAAGTCTTTCCTTTCAGCTTAGTTCTCTTCCTTATCATGTCCACACTTGCAGATCGCTGACATAGTTGTTCACTTTGAACACAAGGAGCTCTTGTTTTATATGTCTCAACTACCCTGCGTCTCTCTAAGAATCAAGCCAGCAGAAGGCTTAGTGATCTCTCTGTCTTTTCAGGGCGGTATTTTCACACACCACTTTCCTGTGGCGGACATCTCTTAGAATACTGCGTTGCTATAACCCATATTGTTATATTTAGACTGCGGTATTTCATTCCTGTGGTGCCATCAGTTGTCCTTCTGGCCAAAAATATAATCCCGTTCCACTCAGAACAGAGGACAACAGCACTGAAACTATTTCCTGCTGTCACATGTTCCCACTCAATGAGGATGAAATAATTCAGTTTTTTACATAAAAATGAAATATGAGATGCTAGATAATCTCATAAATATGTGTTGTATTTCATTTTCTGCGCCCATGTCAGTGGGAAAGAGAAGCAGCCTTTGTTTAGGACCTGGCTCACAGGAAGTGATTGCAGTGGGACAGTGAGGGACACTCATCCCTTGAAAAGGGGAATGCTGGAAGACGTATCCCTTTTTGATCAGGGCTCGCTGATGGATTGCCCGGAGAAAGGCAAATGGGGATCATACCGGGGCCTGATGACAACAGGCCAATTTTGATGTCCTTTTTCTCTCATTGCGGTGCTTCTCTTTCAAGCCGATTCCTGGTTGAACAGCCTGGGAACATGGCCTTTCACCAACCTTCCTTTCTACTGAGCTGACAGGGTACCTAGGAAAGAAGGTGGGATTTGGAAGAAGGAAGGAGAGCAAAATAACTACTTCTCACAACATTAATGCTGTGTGTTTCCTTTGTGTTTTGCTGGCCGTGGGGATTTCAAAGAAAGAGGTCCTGATAGCCTCTGAGATATTTTTTTCTACTTGTTAAACAAGATAAAGCTTTCATTAAGATGAGAGCAGAGGGCATTGGTGGCTGTCTTGTAGCTGGCCGGAGAGTGAGTTTCCTTGTTTGTCTCTACCCATGGCTTTGATTAATGCTCTCTCTGTCCACATTTGGGCAGGGCCTTCGGGAAAAGGGAGCGGGCATAGAGAATCTGCACAGAAAAGAGAGGATTTATGTCCCTGTCAAGCACTTCGAAAAAGTAGAGTAGCATAGTGAGACCACGGCTCGCTCTCTGAAATCAAAGATGTCTGCCAACATAACAAGGACACTGGTGTTTCATCCCAGAATGATTCATTCAAAAATGCTGAGCCATGTGAGAAACATTATATCTGCGCGGCATCAAGCTCCATATTGAATGTAACCCTAACCTCAAAGGCCGCAAGGCCCAGAAGTGTTTATAATGCATTAGTGGAACAAACTCTTCACTGTACTCTATTTACAAATCCCACCTGGCCATGTATTAGTTGCAGATGTGGCTATGAAATTGCCTTGACCTAATTCATACTGAACTAATAATGGTTTTGTTGGTGTAAGATTTTTTTTCCTCTATCCATCTCCCTCTCAAGAGTTTGAACTAATCTTTATTGGAGGAGTGGCAGCTCAGAGAGGATATTGCACCCTGCTTGAAGCACACGCTGTGGAATGTGTTGTCCAGGCAGCAAGCTTCTCTGCCATGTGTGCCCTCTCAGTCGAATCACACTAAAAGGCCTCCACATCTCATTAAGCACCATGACGACATTGATTTCTCCTCAGAGACAGATCATAACAGATCATAATGTATCTGTCGGGAGCACCATGATTGAATGGTATCTTTGAAGGGTCCATTTGGCTCTGGACCCAACTGTGACATGCATGGAGGCAGAGAATACCTCACAAAAACAGACAGGGACAGAACAACTTACTATCTGACCAATTTATGAGTTCTCATTTAGGACACACATAATGGAGTCAAAGATGAAGAGAAAACATAAAAAAGACTGAGACAGTTACAGATGTAAATCTACCAAGCTTTTGAATTATGTGACCATTGATATAATGTCAGTCAGAGATAATGCATATCAAGTAGAATATGGATACAGGCACTATTAGAGTAACAAGTAAATAAACAACTTTAGCCACATTATAACCATTGTCATAAGAGACATATCAATCGAACACTGTAGATGTGTACATATTATGGCACTACAATACAAGGGATAATTCAAGGACAGAAAATGTAAACAAAACATAAAAACAAAAGAGAACAGGCTTCTTTTCATGGATCTCCTCAGTCATCAATCAGTGGGCCAGCTTTCCATCAAAGAGACAACTAGATTGCCATGCTGGCCTAATAGACAGTGGGGGCTGTGTCTCTGGTGTAAAAAGGCCCTTTCTCTGACACATCCACCGTCCCATTGTTGGGCACTCTAGTGCATTAGCATCATACTCACTCTCACTCTATGAGAGAGAGGGAACAGTAAATGCATTTAAGTTAAAATAGAACCGAGGTGCACTGTCACTCATGCACTATCTCTCTCCCTCCCCCTCCCCAACTGATTTTCCTTTGGATAGAAGCAAGAGGAAAAACTTCAAAGCATCGATCTGTGGAGTGGGCTCTGAAGCTATAAAAATTAAAACCTATGGGTATACAGACAGTACTATACGAGTATAAAGCCATTTCTGAATCTGATAAAACACAAAAGGTGGACAGACAAGATTCAAATTGGGTGCAGGTTAAAAACTAATCATGTACACGTGTTGCTGTATCTTGACATGTGTTATCCCTCTCTGGTAAACACATGGTGGCAGGTGCTGTTTATTTTGCTAACCTTTAAACTTGGACGCTGTACTGAAAGAACCTCAGGTCTTTTGTTTCCTCCATTCTTCACCAAGCAATACTTCTCTGTATATCCTGTGACCACTTCCTCATCTCCTCCTCTGGTTGCTGCTCCTTAGGGTGTAGTTGAAGCACTAAAGGTTCTGTCTGTGTCACATGAGGTTTAACTACATCAGCTGAACCACGTCTTACCGTTTGAGCCATGGCTTGTTGAGTGCACTCTGATTTATACGTCTGTCTGTCATTATGAATTCATTATTCATAATTGACAGAATCATAACACTAACATTACACAGAACATGTTGGACAATGTAAATTCAATTAAACACATTCAAACAAGACAGAATAAAGTAATTGTTTGAATAAATTGATCTGTGGTATTTTTTAATACATGAAATTCAGTCTGGGGGTTGTGCTCATTGTTCAGGTAAAGAGCAGCTACCAAAATGGAAATCCCCTGGTCCCCCTGCCAAACATTAAGGTCAGCCTGTAACCCCTCTCAAAAAATCTGTTAGTGATTTGGAGATACAATAGAGGTTGCCAAATACTTTGCTAGCCATAATGCATTATGTTTTGAGCAGCTTATTTTTTTTTTGATTTATCTGTATGGATTTGGCCACTCGCCATTGCATCAAATTCCTGCTGTCAAAAGAGTGGGGAGTAGGAGACATTTGGAGACAAAAGGTCTGACCATGAATCATATTTTGAATTTATATCCAGTGCTTCTTGGGAGCACAGGAATACTTTTTAATATCATGACAAAAGGAGGTCCAGTCGCTGCTACATTTTAACCGCCTCTCACTGTGTGGAATACAAGAGGACAGAGGAGTCATGATGTTTTTAAAGGCCGTGCAGGCACCTTAAACATGCAGACCTCATAATAAAGCTGACCTGATTTGAGACACCTGTCAGAGGTGTGGCCCCCCTTTGCTTTGATTTTGTTGCTTTTATGAAATCTGTAAACGATACACTAGCATTATGACTTCCCCTTTTTTCCCAAGGGCAAATGGCAGATATTGACTTACCCACAAAGAGCTTGCAGTTGAAGAATACAGTGGTAGTCACAGAGACAGAACCTGACACCCAGTCTTTTGTCAGTCACTGTAAATCACACCTACCAGGTTTGCAGTCAGAACTAGGGCAATAGACCCTAGCCCTCTTATCTTTCCATTAAGATGAGAGTAGACCGCAGCTTTTCCTTGGGGCGTTGACACAGCCGCAACCCTGTCTGCAATGGTTAAAGAGTCACTGTTCCTGGTATTGATTTTGAAACATCAAGATTGCAGTTTTGATTAGGAATAGCAATCATTACTTCACTGTCATGTAGCCTTGACCAAAACAATAACAATTCTAAAAGCATGGCTTTAATAGCATGGCCTTGCCTATCCTCCACTTACCTCTGGAAAAAACACATCTGAGTGTTTCCTTGTTTTTGCTAAATGTATGAGAACCTGCAAGTAGGGATGGTGTGTATCAGTCTGATTTATCAGTCTGTGTTACGGAGCTAAGAGTAAAAAAGGACTTTGTAAGTTCAGCTGTATTTTACATTTCTGCGTGGTTCATTGTGTAAAAACGTCCTGTAACTGCTTTTCCCACCATTGATGGCTGGGGTTGTGAGAGAGATGTGAATGAGGCTGCACCCTCCCTGTTATTCCAACATGTGTAAATACTATTCCCTCACATCCAGGAATTCGGCCCCTATGAAAGACTTGGGGTGACAGAGAGAGCAGGGCCGATAAAGAAAAAGGAAGAGAGAGAGCGAAAGCGAGAGGGAAGGAGGACTAGGGGGTATTGTAATTAGTTGCACCTGTTTCCTTTAACGCGGCTCCGGTTTCCCTCTACAAACGCATGCAGATTACCCATCAAAGCCCCTGTGCACCGCCTCTCCTCAATGGCCTCTTTGTTGCCAGTTGTCAGGGAAGCGGTCTCCAAAAGTGTGCTACACAAGCAGGCCACAGAGTACTGAAACTTACAGTACATGCAGACTTCCGGCATGACATAGACACACAGTCCCCAGGCCACAACAGGAATAAAACAGAGAGTGTGCAGACAGGGAGTCTGCATGGCTGTGGTCTCCATCCGAGACACTGCTGGTGGTGCCCTTTTGGACATGACCACAACAGTTGCCTCATCTGCTGAGGGGCTGACTGACGCAACAGCCACACACTGTGAGAGGGTGCCAATGCGTCAACGAGGACAACTTGGCAGTTGCTCCCAGATTCTGTACTTGACACTTCTATCTGAAAATTAAAATAGTTTACCAATGGTCTCTCTCACAGTTTTTTGTTCATGCTGTGCCTATGACACCATAACCCTTAAAATACTGTAAAATGTAAAGAAGCAGCAGTAATGGGCTCATTGCTGATAATAGTAAGTATTGTCATGGCTCAATCCTAAGAGAGAAGACTACATGACTTCTTGACCGAATGTTATCTTATTCAGCTAGCTAATACTAACATAATAGACTGCCATGTGTAATTGTTTTACTGTAATCTAACTCAACTATCCACACTGAATTAGGGAGCAGCACATCCTAGTGGCTGAAAAGAAAACATGCTTAACTTTGTGGAAATCTCTGGAACGCATATTTAGTTGAAAAATTGGCATACATTTAGAATTATGACTCTGAAGGGTGCACTGCACCACAAGCAATGTGTGTGGCAGGTAGGCTACCTAAGTATCCAAAAAATGTTAACTTTAGCTCATGGCTGATGACATCATAACTGGTCAACAGCATGTATTGGCTCTGTTACACCATGTCAGTATTGATTAATGAACTACAATATCCTGAGGGGAACCAGAAAGAATATGGAATATTATGGGATACCAACTGATATGTAATCTACCTACAGTATAACCAGTTAGAACTGTCTAGTCCTGAAACTGGTCACAGTCACAAGGCCCATGTAGACAACCTCATCTGGCGTCTTTGTTATCATTGATTATGATCCTATGCTTATCCTCAATAATAACATCATAATAGTGTAAGACCTTCAGTGCTGCATTGCACAGACACTTCACAGTTACTTTGGTTTGACAAGCACTCATTTAACGTAACCTTGGCGGTGATCATATGTTCAATATGTCATTCAATTAAAGAGTAGGGGAGTGATCTTCCGGAGAATATGGATGGGTACAGTGACAATGGTGTAGTGCTACAGTAGTATTCTTTGTCATTGGAGTGGACTTTGAGAAAGGTCCATGTGCTCACCTCATGGAATGTAGCTGACAAAGAGAACCATGGCAGAGGCAGGGGGGGGGAGGGGGAGACAGCTCTGCATTCAAGCGCTAATTAGAAAAATTAGATCTATGAAAGGCAGCGAGTGATCTAGGCCTTCAACCTGCGTCTGTGTACCGCTGTAGCAGCACAAAGAGGAGGCAACAATGAGCGCTGAGGAGGGGGGATAAATAATTTAATCCATTATCTGCTCTGCAAAGCTCATCAGCACTGCTCCACAATGGCCACGATTGAATTGCTGATTGCATTTCTCTCTTATACCCTCCAGGAGAAAATGCCCACGCTCCACTATGTGCACTCAGCCCGCAAGCTGTGGGGTGTGCAAGAAAGAGAGTGAGACAGAGAGAGAAAAAGAGAGAGGGAGAGAGAAAGAGAAGTGTTCAATGTCTTCCACCAAGGTCAAACTACAATACAACGATCTAATTAAGCGTATCAGAGAGTTTCCTGTTCGGGGTCAACCTTCCTGTTGTGCTCACAGGCTTGTGATGTATATCATGTTAGGAGTCATGTACATGTAAATGATGGAGATGTTCCTGATTAAATCTCTTCTCTCTATTTTCCCCTCCACATTTGTTTGAATTTCTCAAAGTGTACATGTATTAAATGAGGCAGGATGTCATTGTTGTCATCTTATGGCAAATAGGCTGATTAGCTACCACTAGGCATCTATCTGGATTGGATTATAGAATCATTGTAGACTGTTCATGTTCTGCACTCTATTGTTATGTGTCTCTTAGCTATGCCCCCTTAAAGGTTCAATTAGTGCTGAGAGAGAGACCTCCATATGCACTGAACCATGAGTTTTACCTGTGTTTTTGCTTACGGCTTCCACAAAGGAACACTGTGATCAATTGCTTTATCTATCATCAGGGTCAAGCCTCAGTATAGACATAACAGTGAGAGCAGTATTTGACTTTTCCTTGGCCCAATGCCTCTGACATGTGGGCTTTATTTTCACCTTCCACTATAGCATAGCTCATTTGCATAGTGCAGAGTGAAGTGCAAGTAGTCCACATACTGGTCCCCTTTGGCCAAGAGCTTTAAGGTCCTGTCCTGTATCCCAGAGAGGGGGGGAGTCAGGCTGCCTCTGCTCTGCTCTGTTTGTTTTATGGAGCACTCGTGAAACCACACTGAGGTCAGTTAGCTTCAAGAGCTGGGCTGGGTCTGGGTCTCCCATGGTCCACTGAAAAAGAGTCCAAAAAGAGTCCAGAGGGTCACGGCTACCAGTCCAGCCAACTTTCATTAGCAAAATGAGGTCACTGTTTTATAAGTGAGTTCAGCAGCATAAGAGGATCACATGTTCCAATATGATAAATGGAAGGTATTTTTAATATCAGTAATAATGTGATTGTTAACGATGGGAGAAGTTTCATTGCTTTGTTGTCCCATTGGCAGATCCTCTCCATCTGAGAGGTTGGGGTGCTGTGATAAGAGGGTCATTAAAATAGCCCAAAATGTCCCCTTTTACAATCATGGGTACACCATTCACACACCTTGAATTAAATTGAGCTGTGTCATTATGCAAGTGCACCGAGAGTGCAGCACAAATTGTCCAAGACCAAGTGAAACTATTCTTAGCCACCACAAGGGCAGAGAGCCAATTCAGTCTAATGGTGCAATCTGTATTCTTAATGGTAATGCTCTATTAGTTTGTTCCATTTGGCTTAGTACAGGTGCATTAATGGGGCTTGGTGAACAGTTCCAGCCAATCTGAGCCTCTGGACTGGTCTGATTCTACGGAGGGTTTCAGTAGGCTCAGGGCTCCCTCTTGTGGATGATAGCAAACGGCAGTGGATGGCAGCATAAATTTAATGACACAAGTATTAATTTTATGAAAAACAATGCTTAGATTTAAAGATGTGAAGAAGTTAGCAAAATCTGAAGGATAATGGATACTAATGGAAGACTGATCAAATAAACATTCTTCACAGCAGAGTGAACAACAACAAAACAACAATGGCAACTACAACAACAAACAGAGGATGTTGCTCCACACACAAATTTAACTTTAATTGAAAACAAACAACCTAAACCCTCAAATAGCACAACATGGAAACAACACCTCTGGAATTTTCTGTTCCCAATTAACCTTCAAGCTCATCAGTCGCAATCAATAAAGAGTGTGGGCTTTTTTAATTGAGAAGAAGTAATTATCAGGCTTCATCTAGTTAATGAAACAATGCTCCAATATGCCTGCAGCAAAACAGTTAATTGAGTTCTATTTTCTGAGACGGGCAGGCTTTCCTTGTGTCTGTGGCCACAGTGTGTCAGATTGGTTTGGGCCTCAGTGGTGTCCCTCTGCAGAGACAGGAACAGGCCGATGACTAGTGGAGCGTGCCAGACCTGTCTCCACTGACACACTCCCCTCCCCCCTGCGTGATCAGCCATCAGAGAGGACAAGAGTCAGTACCGAGGCTCCCCTCAGCAGATCATCTTGCACATTTACATCTTTTTAAAATACTGTTTGGTACATAAACCGAGGGGTTTAAAGGGTTATTATATTCTGTAATTAGGGCATTAAAATGTGCTTTCTTGCAGCACAAGAACAATGTTTTTATTTGTTATTCCATAAACCCAGTTACTGCAATAGAGTAAATAGGGCTCAAGGTTTTCAATCACTACTATAGATTTCCACCATACATTTACTGTAGTATGCTGGACTTAGAGCAATTTGACTGTGGGTATCACTTCTCCAATGCCTCTCCAGTACTTGAGGAGGCACAGCCTACTCTTATTTACTACTCTAGCTTGCTGCAAGACATTAGTCATCGGTTTATGTGCTGAACAGTACTTTAAAAAGTTGCTTTATGATAACATCTGACCCTGTCTAAATCAAGGAGCCCGTTCTATTCAACTAGTAAAGCAAGGCCACACATCTACCAAGGTTTAAATCCTATTACACCCTGTTGTAAATGTCCAAACTGCTTGTGTCATGGAGATTTATTAAGTTGCACCTCAAAACCAAAAATGAACAGGAAAAAAAACTCAAACAAAAGGATAAATTATGTAAGTAATACTTAAGTAATGATACTTTCTAAAATAATTTAGGTAAATGCTAAGGACCTAAGCTTGCATTGCAGTAATTATGAGTTGTCATCGTAATATGCAATATGTAAACCATTTCACCATTGTTCAAATTTTATTGCAATGGTTATGTAGGCCTGCCAGGTAGACTCCCTTCAGATAGATGCCTCTAGTTACCTCCAGAATAAGCATGAACAATGTGTGTGGGCAGTAGTTCGTAGACAAAGATTATAATGTTATAAAGGCTGAAACCCATCTCACATACTTTTCCCAACAACGGGATCAAACATACAACAGCTGATATTTCAAAAGACTACAAGAGACACGTACAGTTAAGTATTTATTTGAAATGTTTTAGGTAATTTATTACAAGAAATTAATATGAAAACATCATCAAAAAGAAAAGGGAAACTGGCAGTTGAAAAGATAAAGGATGTCAAACTAAAGTGTACTGTACAACATCCGCACTCTAGTGGGTAAAACAAACAGGATATCAAAAGTGATTTAGATGTGTGGTACAATATATGTAATGAAGGCACTATCAAGTCTCTAATGTTTATTTCCCCTTGGTGTGGCTCTCTCCCTGCTGAGGATGACCCTGTGATCAAACACATTCTTAGGCATGACAATGAGACTACTAGTCGGTAATTTCTGGTAAACCCTGTGTATAAAGGATTCAGCACATTTTGATCCAAAAAACTGTTTGTTTACAGACTGAACCCCACAGAAAATTGAAAAAAAAAAAAAAAAGAAGAAAAAAAATCAAATCAAATCAAATTCATTTTTTGGATAATTCCAACTAAATCTTCAGAGTATGACACTCATTTCTACTTCTGTGAGGTGGTTAAAATGCGATGGACTTCAGGTGGGTAAAACATGTATTTAAAAGAAATCTAGACATTTTCTTAGTGGGATACAAATGACCAGATATTATGTTATAGCTCAGGTCCTCCTTTGTTTCTTTACAACCATTTGGTCCAAATACATAAAATATGTAAATACAATATGTACAGATGTGGATTCCATTTCCCTATAACCCTGTCACATGTACTTAGTCTGTAAACCATTAACAATGCATCTGGTCAAATATATACAAAAAAATCCATAAAATTGCCAATACTGTCAGCAAACTGAGCTAGTACTGCTATTCCCATAGCAGATATGTTTTGTGAATAACTTTGCCCTTTTACCCTTGTTACGATCTCCCTTTCGCACAGTCACTAAGCTTAGGTATGAGTCAGTGATGAGCCATCCTGAATGGAAGTGTTCAGTTTGCTCAGCAGTTGAACCATTGATCAATTGTCATAAACATGTTTTCTTTCTGGAGGTGTGAAAATTGGCCTATTTCTATATTTTTTCCCCCCCAAAAATTACTCAAAATCCTTTTGCTTGAAGGCTTCGGTTATGTTGTTGTTGTGTTTGGCTGCTGTTTTGAGCTGTGCAGGTTCCCAGTCAGGAGCTTTGACCTGTGTTTGTAAGGGCCCCGCTCCACCATGACGGATTTGTCTTCAAGACCAGCAGAGCTGAACAAGTACAAGGCAATGAATCCCTATTCCTACAGCTACCTGAAGGTCCCCATTCCCAGCAGACAAACATAGTGCACCCAAATGTTGTCATAATGGCATTCCACTGTAATTTTCAACAGCTTTTTCTATCATGATCCTCTTTTCTTCCCAGTGTATATGACTATAGCAGTAGGCCTTGTAGGTACAAGTCTGTTGTAGGCATCTCTTCACTGTCCACCCTGGCCCTGGCTTAGTTCATTTTGGGGTAGATTTTCTCATAAAAAAAGCTCTGAGCCAGAAGGTAAAGTTCTCCATCCTTTTCCCTCACAGCGTGGGCACGTACAAACTGAAACTGCTCCAGGGCAAACTCATAGAACTCGTTCTCCAACTTCCAGATGTTTGACTGCTGCAGCTTGGCGATGGACTCCTTGGTGGCAGGCTTCTTCTCAGTGGTCTTCCTCAGGTGGGACTTCTTCCCTTAAAGTACACAGAAGGGTCTCATTCAGGTTCTATCTATTACGACTATGACAGGACAAGCAGAATGACCTCTTAGAATAAGAGGTGCTATGAGTGAGGGGGGGGGGGGGGGGGATAGATTTAAGAAGGAGTGGGGCTAGAGACCAGGAGGGGGTAAGAACAGGTATGAGGGCAGAGGGCATAACAGCAGAGCAGTGAATCAGGGTGCATGGTATTAGTGGTGTACCTGTGCGGTAGAGGTCTGTGGCGCCCTTGAAGAAGCGTGGCAGTGCTGCCTCAAGCATCATAATGAAGTCCTCCAGCTCCTCAGTCACCCCCACCAGCAGGTATTCATTCACCAGGTTATACTTGGCCTTCTCCAGGGCCCATCTACTTCCCACATTCCTCCAGGCACAAGATACACAGGGACACATCAATGAAAGCAAATGATCTCACCTCTCACCGTGGCATCATCAACACTTTCTGATTGGTATCAGACTGAGAGGTTGTTTGTTTATGTTCATTAAGATAATGTGATGAGTAACTGACAGTGACTTTGCCAGACGTGTGCTATTGTACCCACCAGCACTCTGAGTGGTGTCCGCAAAAGAAGGGGATCTGGAGCCAGAGCTTCTCAGGGGCACAGTCAGAGCCCCCTGCTGACACACACTCATCAAAGGTCTAAAAACAAACACAGAGACAGACTTTAGACACACACACTTAACATGTGTATGTGCATGCACACTATGGTCCTAAGAAATAAATCCTGAGAAGCTGTAACTTACCAAGATATTATTCATATCTTAGAAGGAAAAACTATTTCCCATTTGAAGACAGTTCTCATAATCAAGAAAGGAGACAAAAAACTTTCTGAGAAAGCTGCTAGACACTATTCACCATGTTATATTTTACACCAGACACCCAGTAGTTATATTGTAGAACACACAAAGATCGTGACCTTTTTGTCGCCCTGTTTTCTTCGCCGAAGGCCAGGCCTGTAGTCATCTCCAAAACGCAGGAAGTAGTAGTAAGACACAAGGCGTTCAATAGGGTCCCGTACCACATTGATGTAGATTGGCTTATCCCTCACCCCATATCTGCTCAGAGGACACAACAGTTAGAAAGGAACTGTCAAGAGCAACTCAGCAAGACCTGTTTGGTTCTTTAGGTTCATACAAATTAATTTAGCAGTAAAAGTGCTAACATGGTTAGTTCCACTTTCAGCCACAAGATGGCAGGAGCCATGTGAAAGAATGGAGAGTATTTAGCCACTCGTCTGGATGAAATATAAGTAGAAAATGAAGAGCCTTACTTTGAGAAGTCAAGATAAGCCACATGGCCATGGTAGAACCCTGGCTTCATCTGACTCCAGGATGTGACGTTCTTGACAAACCGAACCTGGAAACAGAATCACACTATTTAATCACATGTTGACATACAGTGCTAACCATTTCTGCAAACTGCACATTTGATTAAAGCATGTTCAGTCACACCATTCTTTATTATTATTATTTATTTATTTTTTCTAATATCCAAAAGAAATAAATGAATTCCAACTGGCTACAACTCAATTTTTGTGCAATGCACATTAAGAACCTGGATTTGAACTACTGTCCCCTGCGGTTGTATGTATTCAAGCTTTGTAGGTGACATTTAACAAAGCTCAGATTCTGTCACCCCTGTCTCTGGTACTGTGATGGGGGGGAGGTTGTATCATCTGCACAGGGAACAGACTGCTGTGAGTAGGCAGACAGGATATTACCTTGGCATAGAGTGCCAGAAATAACACTTGCATGGCTCTAGGGCATTTACACTCTGAGCAGCAGTGACAGGAATACAAATGTACCCAGACTAACACTTCGGGAGTATGTATGTGCCACAGCTACACGCTTTGTGTGGGGCTCTGATCCAGGCAACAGGAGTGTCAGTACGTGCAGAGGGGAAGCATGAGTCACTCTCAGCTAAAATGTTTAGTCAAACCCTCATACTATATCCATCATGGCTCCTTAGCATTTTCATATTTCAATTGGTCCAAAGTAGCTGGATTCCGCCTACTTCCAAACATACCAAATACTACAGCTTCTGTATGATATCTTCAATACTTCTGGTACACCAAAAATAATTGTAATCTTGTAGAAGTATAATAAGAATTTATGAATTATACATGAAGTGTAAGTGGCGAGGCAGCTTATTAGAGTGCTATGTGAGAAGCCTGATACCTGTTTCACAGTCCTCTGTGGTTGGTAGAGCATGGCGCTAACAACGCTTAGGTTGTGGGTTTGATTCCTGCTGGGACCATATATACTGAAATGTATGCACTCACTGCAATGTAAGTCGCTTTAGATAAAAGCATCAGCTAAATGGCATATATTATTATTATATAATCACGGACGTCCACCAAGGGTTTAAATTGAGGATAACATGAAATAGACCATAAAGACACACATGCCTTAAAAAGTGTATGGATGACCATCTCTTAGCACTAGTGCAGTCCGAGCCCAACAGCCACAGTGCAGAGACAGGGACCGAAATGTACGCCTTTCTTATACTCATCCACTGTAAGTAAGTATATTAAAATATCTTTGCACTACTTTGAAGTTGTGCAACCTCTGTAATATCACTAGAATGCAGTACATTACATTGGCAGGTCTTAGGTCTCACCTGGTCCTGTAGAGACATGACAGGGTTGTTTTTGGTCGTGTTGATGTGCAGCACATGGAAGCGGTTCTTCCCACACAGGTCGTAGGCGATGTTGGTGAAGGAAGTGCTGGCCGTCTTGGGCACTCGGTTGTAAATGATGACCACATCATCTTCCTCAGCCAGTGATGGTGACTCCCGTCCACCATCTTGAGTGTGGCGCTGCTCCACCTCTCGTACTTCATGTCTGGCAATGGTACGTTCTGTGGGAGGGAGAGAGTGAGAGGGGGACATCACAAAACAGTGGAGACATTTTTGTAAGTGACATCATAAAAAGCAGATGCAGCCAAGCCCTTTAACAGCATCTGCATAGGACATTTTGACTGCCAAAGTTTGCACTAAAGCAATCATTGTAGATGTGGCAAACCTTCCATCAGGTGGCAGTACTGACATTTATGTGGTCTTGGACTCCTGCGTATCCCAAAATGAGGGCGAGGCAATCAGTGCAAGATGTTACAAAATCATGCACCCTTATACACCCTTGTGCTGGTGAATTCCAACAGTGAGTATGAAAGGCGAACATGCAGAGAGATCAGAAAGCATTAGAACTCTCAAAATAAGCATATTTGCGCAAATAGGCCTCAAGTCTGACCTCTGAACGTAGTATTAAATAGGCTGCAGTGCCACAATTAATCCAGCAGGGGGAAGAAGGGGGCCATGGGATGTGTACATAATGTCCTTCCATCTACAAAGCCACTGATTAGACTGCTACTATAAGACAATATGTTAAGCTTGCTAATAAAACATGAGTTATTAGCTGCTTCCATCTACAGTATGACCACTACTTTCTGCTCCAAGACTTAACACATTTGTTTATGGCTTGCAATAAAACACCCTCATCACAGTACAGGAGTGCTAAAAGTATTTGTAAATGAATGTGTGGAGGAAGCAGAATGACAGAAGGTGTAGAAGTAGTAGAAATGTTTAAATGACTTGTTCATGCATTCTGCTGTCCTTGTGAACAAAGAGTGAGAATTACACAAAGATCAAGCTGTTAATTGACCCATACCTCGTCTACAGTAGATGCCCACTGGAACATAAAATAACAAACCTCCATTATTGATCACAGCTTAACAAGCCACCGTACATCAGCCTGTGAAGTGTAGCTTATCTTTCACTGTCACATCACAGCTGGGGTCTCATAGGTACTTAAGATTAAGTTGTACATTAGGCCTACTGTATTTAAAAGGTAAATGGACAGACAATAATTTGCCCGCGAATATGCTGGAATAAAGCAGTTTCAGCCATGTGTTTGATGTGAGGTTTGAATGAGCGGGTGAAGTCCAGGATGGCACAGAGGTTACAGACCTGGAGGATGTGGAGACAGTGAAGCGATCAATGTTGAGGGTGAAGCTGTGGACAGTGAGAGAAGGACTTGGGGCCAATAAATATGATTTTAGATTTGTTGCAGTTCAGTTTCTAGGAAGTTGCGTTGCGTCCAGGATTTGATGTCAGCAAGACAGTTTGTTAGGGTGTAGTGGGTGGCTGCAGTAATTGTTTTGGTTGTGAAGTAAAGCTGAGTGTCATCAGCGTAGCCATGGAGCCGGAGGCCATGGCGACAGATAGGTAGATAGAGGGAGAATGAACAGCAGACCTGGGCGACATGCGGCTGGATCCAACCTGTTTAGTACTTTTACCAAGCCTGCCATGACTTACAACTGATTTTATAAGTGTTCAGTAACCCCTCCTTGTGTGAATTGGTGACATTTATTCAAACATATGACTGAAAAGTTAATGGAACGTGTCGTGCTGATTTAATTCATTATTAGTTTTGCTTCTTACAGTTTTGCATTTATTTGAAGGCAGTCCATGGATTTGAGGTAGGCTGAAAAGTTACCGGAGCTTGTAGTGCTTATTTGATTAATTTTCAATGATTTTACAGTATTACAGTATTTAGGTTTAATAGTAATCTTGTTTGATTTAGCTTATAGTTATAATAGTTATAGTATAATAATAGAGACTAGTTATAATGCCTACTGTACTAGTGTTTTGCCTGAATATGTAGGCTATGTTTTGTTGTATATCTATTTGATACACTGCACAAGTGTGTGTCCAGAATAGGCATCTAGGTCACTTTGTTTATTTATCTGGATACAATGCATTGCAGTTTTAATAGTAACAATGCCTACTTGAAAGTGCGGCCTTAATAGGCTTTTTGGTTACTTATTTATAATAGGTCAGAAAAAAAAGGCATGTGGCCCACGATGGTGTGGGAAAATTCTTAACATGGCCCTCCTGTGAAAATGACTGCCCACCCCTGATGTGTATGAAGCACATCAGGGCAGTGCCGTTTATGCCGAGGTGTGTTGTGAGGATGGAGTGGTTTATGGTGTCAAAAAGGTTAGGGTTAGTGCTAGGTTAGGGTTGATTCAGTGCTATGTTGAGATCGGAAGAAACTGAAATGGCTTGTAGAGGTTGTTGGGAGTCCAGGTAGGTTTGGATCTGCGAGTCAACAACTTGTTCCAATATTTTGGACAGAAAAGGATAAGGATGGGGGTGACAGCAGCAAGCTTTAGAGCAGGGGGGTATGTGGCCAGATGAGAGGGAGGAGTTGACGGCTTTGGTGATGAGCGGGATTGATTGTGGGGAGACAGGCATTTACCAAGGTGGATGGAACTGGGTCCAGGGCACAGGTTAAGGTTTTCATACCCGCAACCACTGTAGCAAGGTCAGAGGTGGTCAAGGTCAAAACTGCTGCATAGTGTGTGTGCGTATTAGTGTCATTCCCAAGCACCCGCACACTGCTCAATGTGCCTCCCCAGTGGGGACATTGCACTGGTTCAGCTGGGACTTAGGACTTCAGATGGAACTCGTTCAGGCTCAACTGTGCTCCAGCTCCCACTCTAGGGTAGGTGCATACTCACTGTCGCAGTAACTGCTGGCGCTTGTTGCAGACATGGAGAACTACTCTGCTCTTCTCTGAAAATAAACCTCAGAGGGAGGGGGGGGTGGAGGCTCATCAGGCAAGCGAGCGTGTCTTCGCAAGCATGCCTTAATTAGTAAAACAACTTGCTCCTTCGCAACAAGCAAACACATTTCCAGGTGATTAAGCCCTTGATGATATATTATTGAAGAGAAGAGGCATAATTACAAGTGAAGCTTTTCTTTTTTCTCTTCATTGTCATAGTCTGATGGGAGCTAATTAAAGGTATGGCCTTGTGAGCCCCCTCTCACTGCGGCAGTCTCCAGCACAGCACAGTGCAGGCACCCTGCTGGCTAGACACCCTCTGATTGACAGGCTCCTGGAGGGGAGGCTTCTCGGTGGGAGATGGCACTGCATCTCGAGGATGGATGTCACACTGGCTCTGACAGTGCCAGCAGGCAGGACGGATCTTTTGCCCTCTCTATCTCTCTCCAAACCTACCACTCTCTCTTATCTTTGAGAGATGCTGTAAATGTGCATCAGGCTTTCAGTTCTCTAGCTAGCTCCAGACCAAATACAGACAATAGCAGTGTCCCAGGATAACGTGTGCTACACTTCTGATACTGATAAGAGGACTGAACTGGAAGGGCCATTGCTTTGTTGTGGAACAGGAATGGAGAGGGTGTCCTTGAAGAATCGTAATTAACTAGGGATGCGCGATACCACTTTTTCATTGCCGATTTCGATTCCGAGAACTGAGCTTTGAGTATCAGCCGATACAACGTAACGATCCGATAAAAGGCTTTTTTTTATTATTATTATTATTATTAAAAAATAAATAAACAGCTGTATACTGTACTATGTTTGGGACCATTCTTGTCTATCTAAAAACAGTGATATACTCAAGCTGGGAAATGTTAATTTATTGATTAAAGACCCCATTTCATAACTTCAGAAGAAATCATAAGAAAAACATACAACATGACTGAATTCTGCCATACAACTTTCTTTTACACACAGACCGCAGACAGAGGCAGAGAGCAGTGAAAATGGGATTTCTTCCACAACAATTTCTGAACTAAATGTCTGTATTTATATGAATATACAGCCTCTTTATGTATTATGTCCCCATAATCGCTAATAGCTAACACACTGTATCTGGTAGCCTAGCAACAAGGATCATGTCTTTTTCTTGCAGGAAGTGCGAACACGTATGATGTAGCCCAGGGGTGTTCAACCTTTTTTGAACCAAGATCTACTTTTAAAGTTGTCAGTCTGCCGAGATCTACCAGTCCAAATAGGGAGCCTTAGCCATTACTGATAGCCTACTGTTACGAACCCAGCTCGCTAAGGGATAGGGAAATAACATAACCCAAGGTTAAGGTAAAATAAGGTTATTTTTATTTAACAAAAGAACTCAGGGTGTCTTCCTGGTTTCAGACAATGTTTACACTAAATCAAACTATAACAGAAAAGGCCTATCGGCGCTGTTTAAATCAAAGTAATAAATATAACAAAAAGAGCTCTTACAAAAAGGTGAGCTACATTGTAGCCACTATCTTAAAACCTCTCTCAAATCAGATTCCTTTTCAGTTACATTCAGACGAAAAAGATACCTTGGAAGGATAGTGACTCTGGAGACAGAGGCAGACAGCTGCCTTTGGATTGAGACACAACCATGGTTGTTATTGTTGTCACCGCACCTGCATGTCCTCTCAGCTGTGCAGCCATCAGTTGACAACACACGTTTGGCAAGTTTTTACGACAGTTTGTCCTATCTCCGATTCCCAATTTTAGGCCAATATCGTATCGGTGCATCTGTATAATTAATCCTCATGAAGATCTGATGTTAAGACTGATGTAGATGAATAATCGGCAAAACTAAAAAATTAATGGTGAATCTAAATACAACACGCTTAATTAATCAACGTCCCTAGGATAGGAGTACGAAGAGAACCTTTACTTCTGAGCAGTACAGTTGAATTCGGTATGAGTTCAGCACAACCAACTCCTACAACAGCAGGTACGCTTTCCCTCAGCAGTTTGGATTCCTGTATGAAGTGCCTAGTAAACACCTTCAGCCAACAGTGGGGCCAGAGCACCTGCCAAAGGAAGACATTGATATATGAGCACCTATTCCTGAGATGGGTTGCTCCTTTATCAAATGACTACATCAGCTTAGAGAAGGCCACACTGGCCACAGTCATACAGTGAAGTTACTGTCAGGTTTCCAGACACTGTCCCCATGTCTCCTCTCCTCAGCCAAGCCCATGTCCTCCCTGCAGTTGAGTCCAGATCGATCCACCTCTTCTACACCAAAAGGTCAACTCCATCTAGTGTTCCACGATGTACCGGTTCGACAAAAGTATCACGATACCCTGCTTTGAAAACGGTTCTATACCAAGAACATTTAGAACATTTTTTTTGTTTTACCATAAATGCCTGTCGCAGTATTTACTTTGAGCTGTGCAGAATATTGTCTATACGCTCAGGGAGGGCGGGGGGCAGTGCGGTCTGACATGCGCTCTGCATGCATAGTGGGCGTGTGTGGCTGGGAAAGACAGCGCTAAACAGTCGCACACGCACCGTTGACAAGGACGAAAGAGAAGGATGGAAGCCAAGTGTCGATGCTGGCCGTCCCCAGCTTGTTGATAAAAAGGAGTGAAATTTGGCATTATTTTGCTTATAGAGCCAATGATGATGGCAAGCCGACCGAAATTACAACGCCTATTTGTAAAAGATGTTACTAGGTCATGCAGTCAAAGGGATGCAACACGTAAAATATAGCCAAGCATCTTTCCGATAGGCATCCAACCTTTTCAAGGAGTTCAAATCACGACAGGTCAGCGAATAGGTCTGATAGTTAAGGATATGCTGAGATACATGATTCGACAACATAACACATTCAGGGATGGAAATCAGCATGTCCTCAAATATTCAGTCCAGCAAGCGAGTGAGATTAAAAAAAAGTCTCCTCCTCTCCTGGTGAACTGTGATCATGTGCCTTTGCCTGATGTTCCATCCCTGCACATGTTAATCTATTATTCTCCTTGTGAATTGAGTTAAATTTAAAAATTAGAAGAAAAAAATAAAATAAAAAAAGATTAGATTAAAATCTACATACCATAATTTAGTGAAATATTTAGATAAGACCTAGGTCTGTATTATGGTCAGATTGACAAATATAACATTATATTTTGGATCATATTAAATTTGTAGAATTATTCTGTGTTCACTCATTTGTTCAGTATAGTATACTGATTCAAATATCAGCTATCAAATCTCACATATGAGAAGACTCAAAAGATTCAAACGACTGAACAGAGCTGTAGCTGGATTTACTGTTTATTTATAGTTATCTTTGAAAGAATTTCCATGTTCTGTTCTTTAATAGGATGTTCTTTTAACTTTGCCAGATTTTTTTGGGTTGCTGTGGTATCGTTTAAGAATTGGAATCGTAATACTTAAGCTGGTAGCGGTATCGAAGTTGCTATCGTGACTAACTCCATTCATCTGAACCATAGCCACAACACTGCAGAGCCCACAACTGAATGTGCAGAATTGCATTTTGTTCTATCAATGTATTTTCCATAACAGGAGACAGACAGTCTTTTAGATTGTCAACAGTAATGCAACATTATAGCAAGCTGCGAGCAGATACAAATGACTTGTTGTGTTCGGACATTAGCATGCTAGTCAATGGCGTATTGAGGAGGAGTGCTGCCGTGTCTAGACATGGATTGTGATGAGGCATTCATTAATCTGTGCCTCCTTGCACTAGAATGACACAGAAAATTGATAGCTTAAAAAGGATGACTGACTTTCATGATTCCAGGTTGGAAAACCTGAACCTAATGCTTATCAAGGCATTTCTGAATTGACGGACAGAGCTTACAGCTTATTCTACAGCGATACCTCAGTCTAGACACAACTAACAAGCTGCCATAGTGCTATTCCACTACTGATAGAAAGCTTTTTCGTGCTTAGAGGGCACTCTTTTTTTTCTGGAATGCTCATGACAGAATCCTGATAGCTACTGATTTAGCTCAGAGTTCTGGAGGAGATGCACTAAGTGAGCGACTACTAAAAGATGCACTAAGTGAGCAACTACTTCGGTACCAACCAAATGTTGGTACCGAATATGCTTGAATAAGGCCTACATTGCTTCATGTCTCTCTCAGTAAATTTCAAGGAACAATACAAATAGAAATGCAAGGAAAAAACAAAACTGTCTAGCCCAAAGGGGGATATTATGATAGATACAGTAGTGCACCTTGGATGCCATGTTAAATAATTCATTTCCAGGTCCTTAGGTTAGATGCGAGACGTTACAGTTTAGCAAAAAGCTGCTGTAAACATAAACTCACATTTCAGTGTGTGCTCAATGCAGGAAGCTGACAATTGAGTGTCTTTGTTCCCCTACAGTAAGTTACTGAACCTTCTATTACAAGGCAACATCTACTGATATTAACCTACTGGTGGTGAATAGTGTATTTTCATATTCACAGGCCTATACCCAGCTGCAGAGCCTTGAGGGGGATATTGCAGAGCCTTGAGGGGGATATCGGGACATTGTGGAGCATGACAGAGGAACAAACACAGATTATCTAGAGAGGAAAGCTGTGATAGATGGATGCTATGCAGGGCCCCAGGAGAGGCTGTGATACAGCCCTCCTCACTGAGCTGTCTTAAAGGTGGCAATGTGGGAAGGTAGAAGCAGGCTTGTGCCCAGAGTTGATTGATTGGACATAATAAGGTCTGTTGATTTAATTAGATGCATGTTGATTTATCAAGCATCTGTCACCAGCAACAGAAGGAGGCTATGGATGAGGACAGGGGCCAGGGTGCAAAGCATTATCTCACTATACCTGGCAGGGCAGAGACCTGCCTGCCTGTCAGTCTGACAGGCCAATATCACGACAAGCACTTTGCTCTCTGCCTGATTAAATGGAAGAATTGATCGCCCCATGCGCCAGTACCTCAACATTTTGTGAAGCAGTTTTTATTCAACCACACACTCCCTCTCATGGTTTCCAGTCACCTCCTGTGAAATATGAATTCAGCCAATTAGTCCTGTTAATTCAAAGAGGCCTGCAATATGCTACCGTGATTGAAACAACAATTGACTGAGAGCAAAAGTGCATGCATACGTCAGCACAAATGCAGAGAAATTATACAAATCCAATTTAGAGGAGCGGCCGCCCTTTCAGGAAAAATAAACATGTGGCTAAGTCTGATATACTGTAGCTGCCCCTTTTTAAACCAAATATAAATGTTTTATGCAAATGCAATGTTGTATAAGGGTACATACACTTTTTTGTGAATTTGCTTGGATTGGAGAAACTTACCGGAACCAGCGATATCCTCATCAGGCTACAATGGCAGTCATGCTCAAAAAACGCTGTAAACGGTTCCCCCAAAAAACAATTGTAAAAGGTATCTTCTACGTATAATAACTTCATAGCTCCCAGTATAGGGATGCAGGTCTTTAGATGTTGTACATTTTTCCACAATGTTATATTCCATTTGTTAGAATCTATTGATAAGGAGAGAAGCGAGTAGGAAACGCACATTTATTATTTTGTTCATATTTTGCTATTTTGTACATTTTTTGTTAATATTTGCTTATATATTGTTTTTTATGTCCCATGCACCAACCTCTCCAAGTCAATTTCCTGTATGTGCAAATATACTTGGCCAAATAAAAAGAATTCTGATAAGTGGTACCCACAAAAGTCCTAGAAAATGGAATAGAACACTGCGGAAAAAGTTAGGATTCCGGGAGCTTTGCAGTGTCAAAAAGGACATATTTTGGCATTTTGGAGGCTTTGTTCACGGTTGCATGATTGCCCCCATTTCTTACATTGTAGTCTGATGAGGGTATCACTGGTGCCAGCAAGTTTTTCAAAACCCATCGAATTCACAAACGTGTCCTTCTACACAGCATACCATTTCCTTAAAAAACTGTTTTTTCAAAGACTCAGAAAATCCTTTAAAATCTGTTTTGATTTCACATGCCCACTCCTTCCTACTCTTACTGTATGCTTTGATGCAAATGAAAAAACATTTGTGAGTTTAAGGAATATTGTGGTTGGTTTACTACCTTTTCAGCAAAGGGTAGGCTATCTTTAAAACAAAGATTCTTCTTGAAGCTATATGCTACGCCAAACAAATGAAATTTGAAAAACACAGTCTAATGGTACTGAATTCTAAATCAAGAAATTAGGTCTTGCTTGCTTGTTAATTGCAGAAAAGTTAGGATCTTGTGCACACAGACCATTGGTGTGGATAGCTGTATAGAAAGACTACACCAATGACAACCAAATCCTAAATCACTCCACTTCATGACACAATGATGATGACAGATACTAGAATGACATAAATGAAATAGTCAAAAATATCTTGAATGAACAAGCAATAAAACATGAATCAATGCCAAAGAGAGCACATTCCAAGAGCATTGTACACCACCTTCATAGCATTACACTGCTACCTTTAAACGATTTTCCTAAGTACAAACCATTAACATCTCTGATGACAGCCATAATGGAGCTGGCCACCTATCACTGACTCTTTATTTCTATAGTATATAATTTAAGGAGACAAACAAGGCCAGGCATTGTAAGTGAGATGAAAGACAGAGCATGAAGGTCAAACAGCTCCCCCACATGAACAGTTTTATGTTGCCGCACCAACCCCCTCTGAACCGTGTCTCGTTATCGCAGCAACTCTGCCTCCGGGGATTTCAGATAAGGCACTCCGCGCCCCCAAATGACCTGACCTCTGTCTCCCACAGGGCACAGAGGGATAAACACTTGGCATTCTGGGGCGACAGGCAGGCAAGTGAATACATTACACTAACATACTCCTTCTGACTGGCTTAGTGACTTAAGAACAGACTGCCGTTGATTCAGTACAGAGCTGTTAATGGAAACACTTAACCCTAAAGACTAACCAAACTGCATTTTTGGACGTCCAGGAACATTACTTCCCTTTCAAGGAATTCCACTTGTGAGAAATAGTTCCTCTCATTAAGTTACTGTTCCTGGAGCAGAGTTGCTGTGGACATACACCAGACAAATCCAAGATGGCAGCAACATACATTTGATCCACAGTCAGAGAAAGGCCCTGGTGCTCGCCTACCGGGCAGCAAAGAGAACAGCCCCTCCCTACTTGCAAGCAATGGTCATCCCCAAACCCCTGCCCGATCACTCCGCTCTTCCACCTCGGCTGGCCGCCTGGCACCGCCGACTCTACGTGGATACAGCGGTCTCGCTATTCGGTCATGGCTTTTCACTGTCCTGGCGCCCTGGTGGTGGAACGAACTTCCCACTGCTGTCAGAGTCACTACCTCTTCCGCCGTAGACTGAAGAGTAGCATCTTCCTTCTTTTAGCATTTTGACTGCCAATGGCCCCTGGTTCTAGCATAGATTTGTTTTTCTTATGATGACTGATATATAGATGATTCACTTACTTTAGACAAATGTACTTGTTGGATGAAGGATAAAGACATCTGCCAAATGTCTAAAATGTAAATGTAAATGAAAGGGCCTCATTTGTCCCATATCTAGCGCCACAGAGAGGGGTGCCACCTGTTTTCCATGTCTAGCCACCTGCCTCAGTGTCCTCCCTCAGCATGACCTGCACTCAGCACAATTCATGTCACCTCAAATATAGACCAACCCACTTATACAGGGGAATGCAATTTTGTTTACGGACAATTGACGTATACGGTTTGTTCAAGAGTGGAAAAAATTAAAGTACATATATTTGAAATGTAATACTGATGGGTATGTTCACACAAGTGTTGTCTATAAACTAATGATGGTTTAAAATTCAGTGTTTAATCCCATGTTTTAAAACAGGATTCCTCTGTTAAGTCCCATGAAAATGATCATAGGAGGTAATCACTATTTTCTAATTAATCATTTTCGGTAAAAGTATCACAAATAGATATATGTATTTGGTGATTCTTAGTCTATAACTAAATAAGTTTTAGGAACTGTCCATGAGTCCCTGTAAAAAGATAAAAACTCAAATGAAATATTCAAAAAATCATCTCATCTATATCGATGCCGATTTATGGGGGGCAATATACACACACACACACACACACACACACACACACACACACACACACACACACAGGCTTCAGAAAGTATTCAGACCCTTTCACTTTTTCCACATTTTGTTGTGTTATAGACTAAATGGATTTAAAATGTTTGCCATCAATCCACACACAATACCCCAAAATGACAAACTGAAAAAACATGTTTTTGAGTTTTTAGCAAATGTATTGTGTGTGTATAAATGTAAATACAGAAATACCTAATTTACATAAGTATTCAGACCCTTGACCCTGACACAAAATTTGCTCAAATGCAAAAATGTCTTCAAGTCACTGAACAAGTTCAATTGAGTCCATCTGAGTGCAAGGATAATAGTTCATGTGATTTTGGAATTAATATATTTAGTTTTTATAATCTCTGGTTTGCATATGAATCAATTACACACTGTGTGGATTAGGCTGTCACTACCAACTCAGCAAATTTCATAATTTTCTCTTGATCCTGACAAACTCCCCAGTCCCTGCCGGTGACAAACATACCCTTAACATGATGAGCCATCACTATTCTTCACACGAGGGATGGTGTGGAAACTGCATTGCATGTGCTGGATTTGCACTAAACTGCTTTGCAGTAAAACCAAAGAAAAACATTTCCAGACACTTTCTTTGCTTTATCACTTGAATTCATTGTTTAACAGGTGACAGGCTACATTTTCTCTGGGTACATACAGGGGGGCGGGGACAACGACGACGACAACAACTTCTGTCATTGTCCGTATCAGGACAAATAGTCAAAATGCAAGGTGTTCACCTTACTCCATGTCCATCTCGCATTACGCTGCTCTCTCACCCCATACAGTATGTGATATGCAACACCCCCCTCACAACTTTTAGACACCTTCCCCCACTCATAGCAACTTGTGCATACAACAAGCTCAAATCGTTTGCCAATAACAAACAAAAGCATGACAATTTATCTAGCCACTGGAGAAATACAATTCAAATGATCCCACACCTCCCCTAGAACAGTAATGTTCTTCATTTAACAAATTCCATTAGTTCATAGAAGATGAATGGCAATGGCATTATGATAAAAAATGTGTGGACAAAACAAGATTACATTATTTTATTTGCTCCATGTTTTAACGAAAATCAAGGTTTAGCCTACTAGTTGTTCTCAACTGTATCAAACAAACCTCACTTTTGGCATGGCTCTATTTCCAGACTTCAGTCAAAGTTAAGGCTGATTTAATGTTGATGGGGGAGGGTAATCTTTTCTATTACAATAAGCAAGCGTGAGAGAACGGGAGGGGGATGCACTATTATGCAGGACGTTATTGAATGTGTCACTGTCACCTGGATTACTTCAATGTTACTCTTCTCCTGTGCACTTGCATTATAAACTTTCATTTGTTGGCTCGGATGTAGCAACCTCATGAGTGCGTACAGTTGCAGTCTGAAGGCAGCTGGGTAACAGGTGGCAGCTAGTGTGAGATGACCACTGTCCCTCAAAGGGCATTCACAATAGATAACTCTAAGGTCCAGAGATGGACTATAATAATAAAAAATACTATATCTGGGAAAGTGGGTAAGAATCCCAATTCGGATGGTTCCAATGACCACACCACACCATTCTACTACTGAATATAACTAGAAAGCTTTTTAATTTCTCTCAGGGTTAGAATATAATTTATCATAGCACTGCAGTTATTCCAATTGAAAGGGATATCACCAGTGTTTCACCTCCCATTACTGGGGCAGGGATATAAATCTGTCATTTCATAAATCCAAAAGGAATAAGATAAGCAGCAATGGCGAGCATGACATTAAGGCTAGTATTCAACCCCCGTCAAATGTGATAAACCTCCTAATCTCTCATAATGTTCCAATCCTAACCCATTTGAGAGTGTAATGAAAGCATTGGCTGAGAATGTATTGTGGAGTATGTGGTTATCATGAGTTTGAGTGGATGTGTGTCCATGCGATCCGCTGGAATAAAAAAAAATAAAAAACGGATTGAGAGATCAATGGAGATGTTTTCGATGCTGGAAATTGAGACATGTGGCTTTCCTAGGTCTCAGCCAACCATCAGCATCCTTGGGGACTAATTAGAGATCTGGCATTTAGCTCTCCCCAGGAATCCCCCTCGGCCACCTACTCTGTTTGTTTATCACCACTTCTCCATCAATCGCAGCTCATTCATAACTCAAGTAAGTCGGCAAAGGAAAGAAAAGAGCCTCCGAACGGCTACTCTGTGTCCCTTAAAGTTAGCACATGGAATCGTCCAAATACAACACAGCCTGTGTGTAAATAATTTTGCCTGTACACTTTACAGATAAATCACAGAGAATGTCCACAGCCATTCTCAAGAACGTTGATTCCATCATTCTGAGAGGATGGCTGGTAAGAAAAATCATCAGCCAAGTCCACGCTGTGTGTCTGTCACCCGGCTAAACTGCCATACTCAGTCAATCAGTGGGGAGCTCCGGATCAAGGTCCTAACCCACTGTGGCCACTGCAGATCCCACAGCACAACACCATGTCAATGTGTCCAGCAGAATTGGCCAGGGACCAATCTAGTTCTCTCAACCTGACCCACTGACAACCCCCATTCTAATTGGCCTATTGATTTTCTGATGTCTGATCTGGCACTAAAACCAGTGTTACACATCATCATATGTGGGCACTAGATGCTCTAGAAGAGGAATAACCTCTTAACCCCAGTGAAGGACAACAATTAACTGTGGATACCAGTGTATAATATGTAATCATTACACATTCAGTCATCATTATTTCCAGAACAGGACAAATTAGATTTCCATCTCTCTCATTCTCCTGGAGTGAATCCTAAATGCTTGTTAGTCACTGCCAATGATTGACTGAACATTCCAGTATAAAGATTGCACAACCCTTAGCTAACCACATCTTGTGTTCTGAACCAGCCAAACAGACACTTATCATTGATATCTTCCTACTGAATTTTATTTTCCCTACCTAATATGAAGTTACATTTAAAACAGTCTCCTTATCCACAGATGCACTGTATCTGTAGATGACAGTAGATTAGATTATTTCTGTCAGAATTTCGCATGCATGCATGTTTTCACCTTCATGGAGGTACAGATTGAAGCATACTATGCAAGTTGCTCTTAATGACAAGGATGGTGACATTTTATGGCCATAAAAAATGAAAATCAAGGCAGAATAAACTCGGTCACAAAGAGTCTTGAGCTGCCCCGTATTGGCTGAGGCATCCTCAGGCACTCAAAGTCACTAGGCCGTCTCTCCTACGGTCCACTGATCATGGGGGTTGATCATGTCACACCAGCAGTCCGGGAGGTTGGAGTAGCAATGCTGATGAGGAAAACTCAGCACAAACTTACCAAAATAGACATGGTGCTTGTCCATTCCATCTAGCCTAGTTTTCTAAGTTACTGAAACAAATACCAGAAAGAAAAAAACAACTGCCCCAAAACGCCCTACCAAAAAGCATGTTCTCTTAAAAGTGCCATCACAAATCAAGTCTATACATTTCAAAGCAAATTCAGTCAACTAAGATCATCAAATTTAGGCCCACTCTATCTGAAATGTCATTCCTCCCCTAGTCTATAAGCCACATTTCTACCAAGCTCAGTCTATTTGGCTTCCAGTCATGAATTATGCATGAATAAAGCTAAAGCTACCCAACCATGGCTTTTGTCTATTATTGTGGAAATTGGCATCTCATCACAAAAGTTTCCTCCAACTCACCTCAGGACAGAAAAATAGGTTGTATACTGTACCATTCCATTTGAAGAGAGAGGGAGGGAATAATACATTATTAGATCGCCATTGGGATCTTTCTGATATTCATATCAAATAAAAGGCATGAGTTGAAACTATCAGGGGGCAACATCAAGCAATTATAATGGACGGGCTTGCAATGTGTAATAGACTCCTTTCAGTGTTTACAAACATTGCCGTCTGTGGGCTGTAGTAAACAAAATTACAACAATCCTGACAGCAAACTCCACCTGTATGTCTGGGTACCTTCCTAAAAAATCTTCTATTGTTACCCAATACAGTGAAGCATTTTTAGTTGGTGTTATTTCATTCGTGGAGCTTGAGTATACAACATATATTGAACTGACCCTGTAATTGCGACCGTTGTCACAGTTATTACTGCAAAAATAGCACATTTTACAGTATAGCATTCTTTTAAAACAACATTTTATTTGACAGTATTATTTGAAAGCATTCCAAGTAATTGAGCGTTAGTTTGGGATTAACTAATTTTTATTTTAGGGATTATTTGGAGGGAACACCAATAATGTCAGCAGCGTCAGTCATTTATACCTGTAGAAGGATGGATCTTTTCAAACATCCTTCACAGCTCAACACCACCTTGTGGTGGCTTTTGGCAGCACTTCACACGTCTTCACAACTCATGTCTGCCGCAGCAGCAGCATTGAGGTAGATCACCGTTGCTATGACAGTATGAACCTTTTAAACACTGGCCTACTGTACAATTGTGCTAATCTTTTTGACATGCTTCACTGCTTCTAATACAATATTTGTTGTTGGATTGAATAGCTAAAATATTTTGGCTTCACTCAAATCACCTGTTTAGCCATTCAGAAGAGCTGCCCTCTACTGAATTAGATTCCACCTATATCTGATACAAGGCCAGGAATCAAAACAGTGAGAGACTTCTGAATTCAGTGAGAAGTTTACTAACAGGGAATAGCTTAGCAAAGTCACCTCCCTACTGCAGTGGCTATTTTCTCTCCAGGGCCAGATTGTCTTTTTCAGAAGGTCAGATTTGTTTCCTGTCCCCTTGAACTGAGCCTCTCTAACTGTTTCATCACCCAGGACAAGGGTTGCTTTTAGAACCCTTTTTTCTCTGTCTCTCACAATGCAGCCTTTGGATAAGTGCTTTTATAACTAGCTGCATTAAAAGTAGATAGGTATTTGTTTGTGTATATAAAGCCAGATGAAATGTGATGAGCTAACGCTTAGGTTAGCTAATTGACATTTGCTTTGCACCAACAATACATTACCACATACAGTATCTACAGAGAGATACAGGCTAGAAAAGTAAATCAAACAACAGAGCATAATCTTGAAACCATTTGTCTTCCATTCTTCACAAGAAAAGGCTTCGGCTTTTCCACAGAAAAAAAGACCACTGCTGTAAAGCTTGCCTAGTGTGGCCAAGGAATTATAATGAATCATAACGCAGTTCCAGTGGCATTCTTCACATTGCTTTCCAGGGCATATCATGACTAATTCATTAGCTCCCTAAAAATACACCATGGGGCAATAGCTATTTTGTTAATGACCTTCTGAAGGTCTTAATTCTTGAATGCTGGAAATAAAAATGTGCAATGATGCACATACTGTAAACATGAGGGAAACAACCTGACATAATGGCAGACAATGGGGTGAAATAAAAAACTAGATTTCTCAGTACTTTAAGACAGTACTTGAAGTAGAACACTACCCGTGCATGGATGGATATCTCATACCCCACATTAACGGAGAGGCTGGACCACAGAGCTTAGATGACAGTAAACCTCTGGTAAAGTTTGTCTCACAATTTCAAATGATAAGACTACAGTGAGTTTTGTCTGCTTTGAGGGAGGTAGAAAGAAGGCGTCCATCAATGGCAGAGAAAAGCAGAGAGTATGGCCAGGAGTGTCATGGAAAAGGTTTTCAAACTAACACAGTGTAAATGTCACAAAGACATACTGTATGTTTAGATGTCTGCAGTGGGCAGTTGACATGTGATTTGTTCAGCTAGAGACTCGTTGGCTATAACATGAAGGTAAGAAGGTAAAAGTGTATGGGGTCTGACAATGAGACACCTCAGCACATTCATGTTATACAAAATGTTGCATTCTCCTCTAGGTCTAAATGATTTGCTGTGTGTGTGTGCGTGCGCTTGATTGATTCATCAGTCATTAGTGGATGGAAGAAGCTATAGCACACTACTAAGTCCATGAGAGGAGTATCATTCACACTTCAAATAGTGCTACAAACACAGCACTTCAGCTGTTCAGTCACTGTAGCCTATAGCAAAGATTTGAAATGACATCTGTCATTAGTGAAGTCTGAGCCATCTGAGTAGGCTATAATTAGTGCTGCATGGATAGAGTGAAATAGTTGCCTTTCTGGGTAAAAAAAAAAAAAACCTGTAATTTTAGGGGAGAGAATCCTCAAAAGAGAAAGTTTCCAGTTGATAATCTGATACAAGGCTCACCTGGGATAGCCTGGAGCCACCTCGGGGAGGGTACAGAATGTACTGACTGAACAGATTTAAGAAATTCTGCAAGCGAGGCAGAATTTTCACCAGTTCTCTATATGTCTTTGTCTTTCAGGATACTGTGCAGGGCAGAAGGGAGCTAGCCTAGATTTATGTGGACGTCAAAGATGATCAAATACGGGCTAGTGCACAAAGCAAGAGGTGTTTTCGTTTTGGACCAGTAGTCTGATTGTTGTTTCACCCATCATGCCAGCAGGTGCAACTTGGGATGAGTGACAGGACAATACTATCTGATCATATATAGTATACACAGTGCCCTGTGTAAGTAATGGGACAGTGAAGCATTATTCTTTCTTTTGGTTTTAGGGTACAGAATGTAGACATTACATTCTGTACCCTCCCCAAGGTGGCTCCAGGCCATCCCAGGTTAGCCTTGTATCGGATTATCAACTGGAGCCTTTCTCTTATGAGGATTCTCTTCCTGAAAATTAAGGTTCTGTTACCCAGAAAGGCAACTCTTTCACTCACTCTCAGCACTAATTATAGCCTACTCTGATGGTTCAGGCTTCACTTATGACTGAATCTAGCTACTAGGTAGGCTAATAACTATTAGCACTATTTATCAGCATTTTGATTCTGATGACACAGCTCACTCTTTAACCTCAGTTTTCCTTCCACTTTCAGCCCAGAAAGATCTTAAAACTAGAACTCTCCAGGCTTTCGAGGAATGTGAAGAGGAGTCTTGAAATTAAAGTTCTACTATATATATATATATATATATATATATATATATATAAAATTATTATTATTATTATTTTTTAACTTAGCCCAATATCAAGTGTCTCAATTCAACTTATGAAGAAAGAGACAACATATTCACAACATTTAGCTTAGGCTGGTTAGAGTACAGTTCAGTACAGAGCCAAGCAATTTCAGCCGTAAAAGATGAATGGAAATGTTGTGAGCATTTTTTCATTTCCCAGTGCAGATAATAACATGCCTCAGCTACTATAAGAGGCTTAATCATGCTGTGAGAGATAGATGTCTGATGAGAGAGCAGATTAAACACCACAATGCAGAGAAAGTAAAATGTGAACTGCAGCCCTGGGAGAACATCATCATTTAATCCTTTCCTACTACCATCAGAGTGATAAGACAAGGACAGACTTAGGGCTCCAATTTGCATGTGAAAAAAAGTGCCAGAAAGTGTCAGTCATGTTAACCGTAAATGTATCAAATAGATCCAATGAGACATCATCCATTGGGAGTTTTGAATACTGCAACCAGCATTTTCTCAAAAACATTGTTAAAGACAAGGTAAAATAAAAGTATTTTTTGTTCTGCTCAGCACTATTTGCTCAAGCAAATTGCCACTGGGCCACAGAGTCTGTGTGTGATTGAATAGATCTAGGCCCACAGTTCAACTGAGTGGCATTTACTGTAAGCATATAACATTTCATGCAGACTTCACACTAGGGTCTAATAGAATACCTCTGCATGCAAGACCAGTGTTACTTTATTCCATTCTCAGGGTTTGAGTTTACTTTGATCAGCATCCCCATAGAATTACCTCTGAATAATTTATCATTACATGGCACTGCAGTTAAAAGTATTTAATTTCATTTAAATCTCTGCAGCATACGGAACAGTGTGAATCACAGGCCAAGGCATTTGCAAGTGAAATAGGACAAATCGTGTTGAAATAATGATGATTAATAGACCTACTAAATTCAAGCCACATACTTCTTCAGATCATATCACATTCACAACAAGCCAGGTTACTAATTAATTATGCTGTCTTGTCTCAAAACAACTGTGGCATACAGAATATGCTCTGAGGCTTCTGACTAAAGACTGTGTGTCTCTGGCTAATACACATGAAAAGTATTGCTGCTGACTACAGCCCTGCTGACACTTCCAGAAACCATCATTGAAGTCTTTCAAAACACTGGTTCCAGTTGCTCCACAAATGCATCTGGGAATTTGCTCCAGGTTACCTGATAGAGCCTGGCCTTATGATTATAACTGAATATAATGACAGTGGATTCTCACCTGAGAGTATATATTAATGTGCAGTGACTGCAGTCATCCAGAATCCCCATTGAATCATGTACTGGTGTCAGGCTATAGGCGCATGGACCTCAAGTTAGGATTAGGACATCCAGTGCCTCACGCAAGTAATGGTACAATGACACATTTTTTCTTCTTTTGGCTCTACACTTGAAAAGTTGTGTACATATTGGTTTCACCATTCAGAAATGATGACACTTTTTATGCATAGTCCCCCTATTTTAGGGGTACCCTAGTAGTAATGGGACAATTGGCTTGACATGGTGGTATGCTGTAAATGAAACATGGTGTAAAACATGGTGCAGGAGGAGTTTGAGCATGTACAGCTGCCACTAGAACTTGTCAATTTGTCATAATTGATGATTGTAACTGCTTAAGTGTTCAGAAACACTGTGTCTGCTCGAGTGCAAGCAAATGCCTCCAAATTCATTGGATGGCGCTTCATCATGCAGTAAGACAATGATCCAAAACATACTGCAATAGCAACTAGGGAGTTTTTCTACTTTGGGGACTATGCATAAAACATTTTGTAATTTCTGAATGGTGAAACCAATATGTACACAAATACAAGCTGAGAATCTCTACTTTAGCCTCACAGTATGTCAAATCCAAATTTTTGGAGTGTAGAGGCAAAAGAAGACAAAATTGCTTCACTGTCCCATTATTTACGCAGGGCACTGTATTTCTTAAAGAACACCACCAATTCCAAGATACGTTGGAGAGCCAGTCTTTGCACTGACATACATTGATAATATGGTATAGCCTATTCACATGCTGTCTTATTGAGTGAAAGGGCAGAATGAGAGATATATAGGTCAGACCAGCCCTGTCACAACCCCATAAATCATGTAGCAGCTGTCACAGACACATTTGATTTGTTGTCTCCCTAAGCAGATTTTCTTTCCCATTGGCAGGATGGCATCACTTTCACTCATTGAAAAAATGTGAAGCATTGGTTCTGAGCCCTGGCCTGTGCAGTTAACAAGGACAAAATCTCCGTTTGTTTGTTTATTTGTTTAATGTTCAAGTGTTTTTTTTGTCTCTTGTGGAAGAAATCTGCTTCTCATGACTCACAATGGCTGGAGTTATTTTTTATTTGGGACTACTGTTGGCGATCGCTGAGCCCTTCCTCACCTATGGGAGAAAGGCGCTACTCCAGCTGGGACAACAAACACTTGGGCAGCCCTGGATCAAAAACGACACAGGCAAAGACAGACTACAAATGCAAAGTAGAGCGGCAGCTGAAGTCACGGGAGGCGTGGCCCAGAATAAAAACAATGATTGGCCAGAACCTTCAAAAGAAACAACCCTGTCTAGACGGCTGAGTATGCGAACAAACTGAACCGCTTCTATGCCTGGTTCAAGACTGACATGGGAGCCCTTCCCTATCAGCATGGATCAGAGAAGTGAGGGTGCATCAATCTCCATATCCTCTGAGGAAGTGGGGCATGTCTTCTCCCAAATCTCATCAAGGCAAAGTAACCAGAACAGGCTGCAAAATCACAGGAACATCCTACAACTGACCGAGCAGTACACCATATACCTTGCCCTGAAAATACTAGACCACCCATCCCAGTCACTGTTCACAGAGTACATTCTCCTACGAGCTTAACTAGATTCCTGATGCCTCCTTTCTACTGAGGAGCATACACCTCCTCAACAACAACAGAGGCTGATCAATGGACTGCCACATACACTTTATATGCAGTAGCACAATGCACTTTATGTAGTCCACAGTAAGCCCATGAGTTGATGATGATTATGATGATGATGGTCTACTTTAGCGTTGATACATGTTTGTTTAATGTTGTGCTCTTGTGTGCAAGACCGTAGGGCAATAAAGTTTTCATTCATTCATTCAAAACAACAGGTGCCAAAAGCAAAATTGCTGTGGCTAAAATAAGCCTGGTGAGCATTGGCAAGAAAAACATCACTTCATGAACAGGAATGAGACAAGACTCAGACCTAGCTAGGATGTAAAACAGTGGAGGGGGATTGGAATCATTTGGACTTCAACAGGGAGTGTGTTAATTTTCAGTCAAATGTAATTTAATACTAATCCTTACCAGAAAAACAGCAGTTGCGGAGATATGCATGCAATGCCTTAGGGAAATGGGCTTTTAAGATGATCAGGCTGCCATGTGAGCCCAACAAATGTCCACCATCACTATGTGTTTTCAGAAAATAACACCGATCAGCATCCTCTATGTGGACCACTTGACCTTTGCCTTTCAGAGTATCCTCTACCCCAAAAATGTTGAGGTAACACCTGTTTACATAATAGTCTAATAATATTTTTATTATTATTAATAACTCTACCCAAACAATAATAAAACTACTAAATGTGGAGCAACACTGCTGATTTAGCCACCGCTGGGTGGGTAAGACCATACTAAACAAACAATAATCTTCCAGTGTGAGGCTACATGACATGACATGAACCACAACTTGCTATTCCCACTATCAGGGAGCCTGTGGTAACCTGTAGGCTAGTCTGTGACATGCAAAAAAATGCCATGCACCACATATGGTGGAGGTCAGTCAGCATCAAACGTTTTGATTCTTAGTCTTTATGAAAATAACAAATGCCAAACTCCAAAGCTCAGCAAAGTTTCAGCTGTTAATGTCCACACCAATACCGAAGAAACTATCAGTGTCAGCTAGTGAAAGAGGAGGCGGCCACATTATCTCTGAGATCTCCTGCTCACAGCCCTTATCACTGAGATCAGGTCCTTCTCCTCTCGATCAATACAGCTGTCCTGGGCCATGTTGTAGCACAAACAGTTTGTTGTTGTGCACCGAATCACGGGTTTGTTTTATCCATATGACCTGCTGTAATAGAGGGAACAGAAATCAGAGGTAAAACATAGAAAAACCCAGTCAAGAGACCAGATCATGCACTGGACTTATTGTGATCGGTCAACAAGAGAGTGTGGTAGTCAACGGGATGATGAGCATAGGGACAATTTGACAAAAAAAAAACAGGTTACTACAAACTACAGCTAGCACCAAAATCTACAGAAGCAGTTTATATCTGAAGACTGACTAGATACTAGAGACAGTGAGATGCATTTTCACAGGAAGCCAAAATAAAACCTTTACGTTAGGCTATATTAAATGTGGTCATTTCATTATGAATGCATTGCCCCTGGTAAGAAGTATATACAGTCGGGTAAAGTGGCAAGACAAATTATCCTTAATTCTTTACCACTCAGTGACCATTCTACAAAATCGGTCACAGTAATAATGTGCTCAAGCAAAATGGAGACGCACAGAGATTGGGGGGTTCTGAATGTGTGCATGGATCTGTGACCAGGGCATTCAGGGCCATATGAACAGGCAGCAGCACACGTTAGTCTGAGACTGGGAGTGGACAATGTGACGTGACATGAATAAGGAGTAATGGATAGCTCAGCAGAGGTCTGTTTCTGTCATCTCCATGTTTGCCATTGCATGTATGCATTGACTAACCAAAAGGAATCATATAACTCTCCTTAGAAATGTTGGAAACTTTATGTAACAAGAGTAATCTAGTCACATTAAACCCTACAACAAAAATTAGACCCAAGTGCTGACTATTAGCCTATGCTGTGACTATTAGCCCCAGTGACTAAATCTGTGGTCCTCACAACTTATCATCTTGGGGTGGCAACTGCCCACTGTAGCAGAGAGAAATTGTTTCAGTAGTCGCCTAGTAGTGTGTGGTCTCACCAGTCTGGCAACCCTCACCAGATCATTTATCAAAGTGCTGTCTAATTAACACAAAGGCTAGCCTCCTGGGAAAAGATTAATAGAGAAACATAAAGGGAGGACAATCCTGCGCAGCTGTATAAATCAAATGTTGAGAGATCTCCATTCATCATCCAGCTAACCAATGCCATTATGGATAGGCTGCCAATCATAAACTTGCACAAACTTACTCCTGTGGAAGATGGTTTACAGGGAGTGGAAACATGCATGTTGAAGGGCTTGATCAAGGCAAAACCACCTAAATGACCAACATATGTGGATGTCTCTATAAATGTAAATCCCCAATCAGATGGCAGAGATGATGATCAAAAGAATCCCTCCAGGAAATGCAGCATTAGTGTGACATGGCATATTCATACAGCTTCCCTCATAACCAGTATAAAAGTATACTGTCCCTGTCATAGGCCTACTTGAATTGGTTGTCAATTCCTTTTGAGTTTTGTTTTCCCTTTTGACTTTGCCAACAGCTAAATGTGGAGAGAAGCAATCAATAATAGACACTCCTGGTGGCACAAAACTGAATCAATCACCATACCCAAGCTTAGAGAAGGAGCACCAGAGCCACCCTATTATTTTGGGCTAAACATATTGTAGTTGTGAAGTTGTGAGTAGCAAGTTAAAGTGAAGGCTATGGCTTGTTTTGAATATGAAATACAAAATCATCTAAAATCCACCAAGGAATGTAGCTTTGTCTTTGCACCAAGAAAATAGAGGGTATTTAGTTGGTAATTTCCATCATTCATGACAATAGCTCAGCTTTGCGATAAGACTAAGCAGAGAATCAGGCTAAAAAGAACGGGGCTATTGCAGTGAGTCTTCTGTCAGTCAGTCAGTCAATCACTCACCACCCCCCCCCCCCCCCCCCCCACCCCACGAATGTCATTCATCTGTCAGAGAGTAAACCGCAGTGCTCATTGATCAACCCCAAGAAAAGTCAAATTTAATCAAATCAGATAAAATAGCCTCAGTCTTATTAGGTTTAAGATTTCTCTCTCTTACATAATCCGATAGAGCAAGTATATGACTGTATGCTGAACATGGAGTAAAAAATAATGTTCTTGTTTGTTCACTATTCCTTTGAGATCTTACATGTGTAGGCTAGGCCTAAACAAATCCCTCACTCTGGTTGGTTGGTTGGTTCAAAACCAAAAATAAAATATATTAGCCTAACTTGCTGTGAGGAAATTTGCCAGGGCCAGGATACCATAATCAGACGATATTGGACGATAGTAGATAGTCCTGGAATTTTGGAGAAAGGGTCTTCTCAGTCCCAAATCAACGCTTAGCCCCTGTGCACATGTGGAGAGCTGAGATGACTTGATAGGTGTATTAGCTCCATCTTGCCCTCTACTAGGCTTGGTGGAACTTTCACCATTGCTTACATCTGACCGGTCCAATACTCCCTGATCCACCACAACTCGAAGTCATTGGGGGTAGGGCCTCTGGGCCAATTTAGGATTAAACAAACCTGACACCTTGGTGTTGAGAGAATTCAAGAGAGAGTGGGACAGTGGATGCTTTGGGAGAGTAGTTATGCATCCACTGTCAAATGATAAGCAATGTCTAGAGACTTCTCATGGGCTAGTGTGTCACTTCTGTGTCTGATACTACTCCTAGAAATACTAAACAGCATGATGCAGACCTGAAGCTCATTCTTATCAAGGTGGGGGAAACATGCATATACCTAGCTGTCATCCGATTATAGTTACTATGACATTAGCAGCTACCGTGAAACTATATCAAGATAGATAGATAGATACGCATGGCAGTTTGCTAGTACACATTATCATTCCAGCTGCCATCTAGCTAGTCCCACTTCCACAGGGTTCATTCGAGAAAAGCTCTAGTCGGGAGATAGGACAAACACTCTAGCCTAATCCTTTGGCTGTGTCGTTTTTTATATGTCCACGAAAACAATGTTACAAGTTATTTGAAAACAAAACACTGACCAATGTCGGAGACGCAACCAAAGGAAATGTGCTTTTGAAAAAAGCTTCGCTTACCCAATTTAGCTCTTGAGTCCTCCAATACCTGGATTTGGTTCTCAACGAAGAGCATCGCCACTCCAAAAGCCAAAACAGCCAAAAGCTGAAACTTGGGTGGCATCATAATCCTTAAGAGCCCCATCAAACTATCAGACGATCACAAGTCATACCGCGAATTATCAATATGATGCGAAGCAGACAGTGAAACCAAGTGCCTTGTTGGGTTTATCGATTAGCAATCTAGCTGGCTAGCTACTTCTTGCAATTGGATGCGCTGGCTACTTGTTACAACGAACGACAGAGATCTGGTGCCAAGCGTTTTACCGGGTGTAGAATGGATCTTAGATCATTCAATGTTGGCATGAATGATTGGCTGTGTTGGCTTTTCAGAGTCATCAATCATTTCAGCATTGGATCTTGCTTTCCTCGCGTTCCGAATCCTCTCTGCAGAGTACAGTAGGTTCCACGACGCCCCACCAGTTCCAGACTCCAACCAACAGCAGTGTGGATCGGGATGACAGCGCGCTCTATCCCCCACCACCGAGTGTTGTTCTGCGTCGCTGGCAACGATTATTTTCTTCTTCATTTAAATTATCGACAAAGACACTTATGTTACCGCCATCTACTGTGCTGGAGTATGTAAACCTCAGAGCAAGACTGGATAGAGACATCAATACTCTGAGACAGGAGGTTGCAGGCAGGTAAGTGAACTAACGTTTGGTAAGTTACGGCCAGATAACTCTTTTGTAAGGATGTTTTTGAAGAACCTTCTATGAAGACGCATGTTTTTTTTTCGACTAGTGCCATGCATGCAATCGTTGTGTCCATTTTGCTACATACATCTCATTTTACAAAACGAACGCTTTGACAGGATACAGATATTAATTTTCCCTCTCTGCTCTCAACTTCTATTGAGCGAAACACGCTTGCTGGAGGTGGTGCGTTATGAGTCGGTTGAGTTCATCCAAAGAGGGTACAACCCTCTTCCCTAGCTACGCTTTGATTCAAACAAAATAGTCCTTCTCTGTGGTTCACCACTGCTCTTGGGCAAGTTCCGTGGAGCTTGCGGAATTAAGCAGCATAATATGGAAAATGTCGTCTGAAATCGTCAAAATAAAAGTCCCTCATACGCGCATAGCCTTTTCCTAATTGTAGCCTAATCTGTCTGGTGTAATGCTATATTGTAAAATAAAGCGAAATCTAATCATAAACTTAATTGACCATGCCGTGATGTTTTATAACCTTCGAAAACAAATATTTGTTTGTAATGTTATGATTAATCATTGTGGATATTCAGTAGTTTCTTCTGGTATTCTAAACTTTCATTATGATATAAAATGTTCTTGTTAATGAGGATTATGTCAGATGAATTCACTCATCAGTAACATATAGAGGAGAAAAATCACCTTTGAATATAGGCCTTTCACATATAATCATAGCATAATTGGTGATCTATCCTGACGCAGTGGCTGGGGGTCAAAGGTAATGTGGGTTACATTTTCTAAATGGTATAACACAAATGGGGCAGGGGGTGGTTATCCATCCAGTGAATTAAACAGGGGTCAAATCAAATCCTGAGAATCTCCACGAATTGTCAATGATGTGGAGGTTATGTAAAGGCCAGGGAGAACAGGTGGGTTTGAGGCAGGATTGAAAGATGGTTATGCATTCAGAGTCACGGATGGATGGGGGGGAGTGAGTTCCAGAGCCTGGGGACAGCCCTGGAGAATGCCCTCTCACCAAAACTGCGGAGGTTGGATTTGGGACCAGCAGTAGAGCGCCTTAGTGATGTGTTAAAGCACAGTGTAAAGGGGGCCTACCATATTGTAAGGCTGTGGGTTATCCAAAGGTCCCCAAGATGATGTACAAACAGCAGACAATGTGACCTCAGTGTGTTGAGACTCTAAACTTTAATGATGTGGCTAATACAGGGGATCAAATAAATTAAAAGGGGGAGAGGGAATGGAGACACCTTCACACACTACGTTATTTGCACCCAGACCCAATCTTCTACCCACAAATCCCTCTATTTAGATACAATACAATACAAAGTGTACTGTATGCCAAAATAAAAGTCCCATGCATACATCACAACATTAATAGGTCTCACGATTATCTATTAAAAATACTACTACTACTACTACTACTACTACTACTACTAATAATAATAATAATAATAATAATAATAATAATAATAATAATAATAATAATAATAATAATAATAATAATAAATAAAAAGTTAAAATCAAAGTCTTATTTTGGAATAGTCGTTATTGAGCTCTAGCTTATTATCGCTGGCTTCACACTGCTTCTTGGAGTTGCATGAGTTCACCAGTGCTGCTTTTTTGACGGAAGTAGAGGCGCCCGAAACCCCTTCAACGGGGTATGTTTATCATATGTATCACGACAGTTGGATGTCATTTGGGCTATTCCTACTGGCATTTTTATAGCAACAGGGAAGTCTTCTGTTTGTGTTCAGTAAGGCCAAGGCAAGCTATTGGAACAATGCATTCTTATGAGTTTACTGTTTACAAACTCCAAGGAGACAGGTAATCTGTTGGCACACCAAGTCTGCCAGCATTCATCTCAAGGTGTAGGCTAATGAAATAAGATGAGCTATTACCAGGTAATGTTTTAGCAAATTCAATTCAAGGTATTTCTCAAAGTTAAATATTAATTGATTTGTTGTCTTTCATAACAATGTTGTCACTTTACATTATTATATACATGTGTAGCTTTATTACTATTGTAATAATACTATTGTCAGTGTGTCAGGTATTCTAATTACTTATGATGGCATTGTACTTACATTGCAGTGGCATGCCACAGAAATAAATCATTCATTCATGTATTTATTTCCATTGTACATAGGGGTTTCCATTGGGTTAATGTTAGGGTTAATGTTTGGGCTAGAGCTAAGGTCATTGCTTTACGTAACTTAAAGTATAGCAATGAGTAATTACAATGCTTGATACACTGTACTTAGAATAGTAAGTACATAGTAGGCGAGTTCATGTCCTCCAGTCAGGTGGTTGGGATTAAAATAAAAGGGATTAGAAATGATGCATGCCCTGCTATTTGATAGAACTTGAATTTGATCTCCCAATATTCAAAACTGATGATTATCCTTAAAAAATAATTAAAATAAAAGCGTTGACCGGCAAACTTCTGGGCTGTAACTTTAAGGCTAAGCCTACTTGGTGCTGATCCTATGCCAGCCAGGCAAACCTTAAGTTATTAAGTAATTAACCTGTTCATCAATGGATTGTATGGAAGCATAGACATATGTTATCCATACTAAATAACCAAAACAATTTCACAAACTCATTGACATTACACCTTATTAGATTGTATTAATGGTTTCTCTTTCACATCTTGTCCACAGCATTTCCTCAGAAGCCAACTATACCCCAACTCTGCCTCTCTTCGTCCCAGATCCTACAGATCATACATCATGCCAGGGCAGTTCTCCACCAGTGATTCTCCTTCTGCCCTCATATCCTCCCCCCTCTCTTGGGGTCCTGGCCCTGTGCAACCCCTATGCTTCCGGACCCGGACAGAGGTCATGAACTGGCGCCGCCTTTCTTCTCTAGACGTGGAGCGTGTGGCTCGAGAGATGGATGTGAGTGTATTGCAGGAGTTCATCTCAGAGGTCACCTTCTGTGACATTACTGGTGAGAGGTGTCCACACTGCCGCAACTCTGCCGATCCTGCCTTGCTTAAGGTCTTGCGCATGTCCCAACTCAGTACAGAGTATCTGCTGCACTGCCAGGACTACCTGATTGCTCAGGTTTCTGGACTGGAAGATCGCCTACAGGGGGCGCTCTCTCGTGCAGACAGGGAAGGAGAGGAGCGGGCTCGCCTCGATGCTGAGTTGCAGGCCACTCGACAAGAGAGCAGACGAAGGAAGAAGATGATTGCCTCACAGCAGCTTCTTCTACAGGCTAGTTCCAACAACTACCACAAGGTGAACACCTTTGGGCTTCACAGTGCTCTCCCTCCAACCCAACTTTGTGTCATCTCACTTTTGTGTTCTTTTTTCTATCAAATTAGATTTTCTAGCAGTCAGGTCTTGTATAAAGTGTTGATATTTATAATGTCTTTTTTGATGACACCACAATGTTGGTAAACCTGTTCGTCCTGGCCCAGAATTTAATTACTATTTCAAAAACAGTGTCATTGTTCTTATGAAGTAGGCGTCTCATGATTTACACCATTGCTACACAGACTGATAGAATGACAGAAACCACTGGACCAGCACGAAAGACAATTCAATTTTGAAAATCTGTATTGTACATCGAGTCTTGTGTAGCCATACCGCCAAATTACGTTGTTCTCACACCTCTTTTGGAGGTCTGGAGAATTTTAAATGATTGCTTGTTATGTGCGTCATTTTGACTTTTTTCCGAACAGGTAGGACTACTTTGAAAACAGTTGTTGCTAGATGCTAGCAAGAAAATTGAAGAAAACCTGAAGGAGAAACTGAATTCTGTTTTTCCAGAAGTGTGTTCTATACACAAAATCTAGTCGATGAAGGCATTATGTGCATTAGGTATTTGATTGGTTTGATGTGTCAAGGTGTCTTCTGTACATCCAACCTAACTTTTAACCAAAAAACTAATTTTGTTTTCCAGTGCCAATTCTGTGAAAAATCATTCATCAATTATTCCTACTTACAAGCACACCTTCAGCGCAGGCATCCAGAGATTACAGATGCAGGTTAGTTCAAAATGTCTGATCTTTTAAATACTGAAATATGTCATATTAAAGCAGTCAGTCAAACCACACAACGCTTACAAACATGTCTATCGGGTTAGAAGTGTGCTACACCACTGTGATTATTTGATTAAGGTGTTGTGTTCCCTTTGTGTTTTTTTTCCTCAGAGAGGCAGAAGAAGAGGCAGGTGGAGCAGGTAGAGGATGGGATTGAGGAGCTAAGGGAGAGGCTGAAACTAGCACAGACCAAACTTGAGACAGAGAGGGAAGCTGAGGCCCTTAGGAAGCAGCAGGTGACAAGAGCAGAGCCATAACTCTAGACATCTACATAACATTTAGCAGATGATTTTATCCAAAGCATATTGTAGGAGCACATGATCCATCCCAGTCACAAAAACAAGACCACAATACAATATTGTAAACAAATCCATACACACATTCACATATTTTATAACTATATATAATATAGCCTTCTGAACAATTGTTTATGTACTTTTTTTCAATTGGCTTAAACCACAAGGAGCTGGAGCTGCAACAAAGGAAAGAAGTCTCAGAGCAAATTAAGTTGGAGAACTGGAAGGAGGAGGAGAGATTTAAGTTCCAGGAGGAGATGAGAGACCTGAAACAGCTTTTCTTACAGGAGTTCAAAGATATGTCCAGCAAAAACTCCTCCATCGAGGCTGTGAGTCCTATCCCCATGCATGTTGAATTACCGGCCATAGCCTGTTGGTGTGGTGGAGTGATTGTGTTATTCAGCCAGTAGATGGTGCCAGAGTGTAAGGGATGAACAACTTGCTTTACACACACAACATAGATTAATCCGATTCTGAGGCCTTCAAAATGCAGTTTTGTTCCTACCATGCTAGGTTTACCTCTACATGTATTTTTTTCAAACTACTAATGTTTACTCATATTAATAATTTAGTTTGACCAGTTTTGTGAGCTGAGCTTTAAGTAGTAGTTTCACATGTTTTTTTAGCCCAATGTTTTTTGTGCAAGATTGAAAAGTAGACTTCAAAACCCACTGACAGAAACTCCAGGAGCTCCAGACCAGAGAAGTGGCTGTTTCAAATCAAGGGTCATTTCAAGATGAGGATGAACTTCAGCAAAGAGAAAGGGAACTGAAAGAGAGGATGGCTCAGCAGGTAAGATAATGTACTGTAGCAGTTCACAACCTAGTCCTTTGATCCTTGTACTCCTCTTGAAAGCATGTCTGTCTTCTTCAGAAGAGTGAATGGAGGAAAAGGTTTAAGGAGATCCAGAATAGGCATCTACAGGAGACAGAGGAGGTAAGATGCTCTTGCAACTGATGTGGCCTGACATAGTGACATTGCTCTAGTGTGGATACTTAAATTCTAGTGATCAGAGGAAAAGTGTTTTGGAAAGCCACAAATCCACATACACACAGCATCTCCGACTCATGTTAACAAGGGAATGGAGGACCCTTTTGATGTGGGCATCACGTAACACACTGTGCACACTTCATACAATGCCTGTTAGAGACAGCAGGGCCTCCTGCTGATGACCTGTGCCTCTCAGCTGCAGAGTGAGAACGAGAGACTGAAGCATGCCCTATCTGCAGACCACAGCTCAGGCCTGCAGCAACTGCAGCAGCACATCACCTCCCTCTCCACCCAGATGAGTCAGAAAGAGAAGCTCATCATGTCTCAGGAGAAAAAGGTTATCACAGCACTTTAGATGCTGAGCTGGTGTGTGTACTGCACATTTCTCAGTTATGTAGAAAGATAAAAACATAATCTGTCCCTGTCTACCTATTCAGAATGCAATTTGAGGTTATAATGATTTTGTATTATGATTACTTCTTTCTATGTTAAATACAACTGAAATTTGTTGACGAGCACAGTACTTATATTTTCATCAGTGTTGATTACTCTCCGCATTTCAGATCAAGAAGTTGTCTGTGAGACCAGTACCAGGTAATACCAAATTCATCGTCATAAGCCTATAAAGATTTGTTTTACATTGAATAATATCTTACTTTATGTGCAATTACCATTGACTATGTTTGAACGGTATTTTCTGTTTTGTAGTATCAGACACTCCTATCATCCAAGCTGTCAAACACACCACAGTGGAGGATGAGGAAGTAGAGGACTTAGAGGAAGAGGAAACAAGTGTGTATTAGCTTAGTAATAGTACAATTGAAATGATTAGTCATTCTGGAATAGTCATGGCACAGGCTAAGAAAACATTTAAATCAGTTTTTCTCTCATTTTGATCCTGGTTCTATAATGTCCTGTTTATCTGCAAACCTTAACTATTTTAGATTTTACAATGTGTAACATGCTAGTATTTAAGCATTAGATGGTAAGTCAATGTTAGCCTCTTTAGAATAATCCACCTGCCGTCCTCTCTTCTAGGCCAGGAGGACTCAGGTGAAAGCAGGCAGAGGCTGTTGGATTCTCTCCATAGGAACCCAAGCCTGGTGAATGAGTTCAGACCCATTCTGGAGGAAACCCTGGAGGAGAGGCTAGAGAAAATAGGGCTACGGAAGGTAAATACTGAATATTTATAGACAATTATCCAGATGCAGAAGATGCGATGCAAAATGCCCAACTCCTTATCTATTCACAAAACAATTATGAGATTACATGATCATAAAATGCCGTTACCAAAGTAACTGCAGTGTTACTACACAGGTTTCAAGTAACTGAACATACAAGTAAAACCAGTTAATTTTAGGAGAAATGGCCAATGGTCAGGAGATTTAGGACCCATGTCTAAATTACCTTTTCTATATTCCAGGGAGTCAAAGGCATCTCCCAAAAGACTTATAAGAGCCTGAGCTCCTTGGTATCTGGTCAGCGACAACAGAAATCCAGACAGGTTGTGAACCTCCTAGAGCTCAGAGAGAGCCTGTCCAGAGAGCTGACTTTAAGAGTGCGCCGTCTGCAGAAGAGCCAGAGCACTCCAATACCTACTCCTCAGGCCCAAAGTAAGGTTCAACACCAGCTCCACAGGGCTGTGTTTCTCAGTGTTAAACACCTCACACCTGTTCACTTGCCCTGAGCACACTGATATGTTTCTATTCAGAGAAAAGGAGTTATACCAGTCCTACCCGGGAAAGAAGTCCAAAATGCAGGCACACACTTGTGAAGACCTCCACAGTGAAGAGAGAGAAGGTTCAGGCAACACAATCTCAACAGACATCAAGTGCCCACCGACAGAAGAACTGGTGACTTATGTCGACATAATGCTCCTGTAAACCTTAATCATACAGTATCAATATTGCTGCTAAGATATTAAGTTGCAATGTACAAGAGGGTACAGTCATATTCATAAAAGGATGTCACACTCAGTCAAAAACAACAACGTTTTGTCCATCAAAGATATTACAATTATGTCCCTTGCAGTGAAATTATACCTCTGAATATCGAATTCTCCAATTAGCTTCACACTTGATATAATAATTGATGCCATACAGTCTAAGGAGTGTGGTTATGGTGACAAAAATGTGTGTGTCTCTCTCTCTCAGCACCCCTCCCTTCAGCTCTGAGGAGGAGTCTGTAGGGGACAGCGCCTATGTGACCAGCCCTGGCAGCAGATCTGCCCCCTCTGTAAGGATAGTCCGCTCTGGGCCTCGACAGTATCCCACTTCTGCCTCGGCAGAGGACTGGTCTGACACAGAGCTCTCAGAGGGACCTACCAGTCCACCAGCTCGTCATGGTCATGGAGCACAAGGTTGGCCTTAGACAGATGGTGGCTCTATCTCACAATGCTTACTGTACAGTCTGTCTCCCAGTTAAACTGCATGTTAAGATATTTTCACCGTGCCAACCTTTTGAGTCGGATGGAAAATTCTTAGCAATGGATAGATATGATATGAGACTGACTTTTGTATAAATCACCCATTCTTCAGTAAGTAAGTAATATTCTACATATATATACTTGTGTTTATTTTTGTAGGGTCTGTTGTTAAATCTCTAACAAGGAGCTTGGAAAGACAATTGAGCTCCCCAGTGAGCAAACCAGTGGGCGGGACCAGAGTGATTCCACCTGTAGACAGTGTGTTTCCCAAACCCAAACCCAGAACAGCTGTAAAAACCCTTCAGGTAGAACACGTTCTTTTTTTGTAATAGTTTTCTCACCAGCATACTTAACTTAGTATTAATGTATCAAAGATCGCAGTTGCTGTGTCTTGATTCTGAATTAATCATGCACTTGCCACTTGCCATTTGTCCTAGTTATCGCATGAGGAGAGCGACCTAGAACTGTCTTCCATCGAGGAGACTCTGCCTCTGCCATTAGGCCGTCTGTCTCTAGGGGGGCGAGGGAGCACAGACATAGGAGGGACATCAGGTACCAGCATATGGAGCTCCTCAACAGGCAGAGCAGGGGGGCTTTAAGGTCCCAGAACCCCTTTTCATATATAGGTGTGTGTGTGTGTGTGCTCTATTTCAATCATAAACCAGTACCGGAGATATATTACATTATAATTAGGCCATGTAGTACAGCAAGAAAGCAAAACATGTTGTACTGTATGTATTTAAGGGTAATTGGTCAAAATATCTAAAAATATTCCTCCATTCCTACACTTGTTCTAAAGATATTTGTAATGATATTGTTCAATTAACTTTATTGATAATAAACAATTAATTTTTTAATTTGTAATCATCTTGATAATATATTGCAAGGTATATTCCATAATTGGTTTTGTGTCTGAAATACAAAGACATTTAGATGAAGAATTGGAATAAAAATACTGAATGATAGAGAAAGGACTGGACGGGTTATGAATAAAGACACATTTGTTCCCCAGTACAACTTCAGACGGTTATGGACATGATAAAGCGGACTCTACACACTAGTGGTCACATGACCAACTAACACAAGTTACATTACGTTATATCTGAATCCAAAATATATTTTAGGATGAATAATGATTGATAATGATTTGCTCATACCTGTGTGGCAGACACTCGATCATATCGGATCCTAGATTCAACTCTGTGATAACCTGGTCACGATTATGCCGTGCTGTTTTAACAGAACCTTTATCTAGTGTACAACATCACATCTAGGGAGAATGAGACTAGAGTATCAGCAAATCAACAAATCTAACAGTTTCAAAGGAACATATAAAATAAACGAACTGTAGTAAACAAATGGAAGTTTAACCATACGCCTAACACTATGTATGTCAACACAGGAGACCAGTGCCTATAGGCTACCCCGAAAAAACTCAAATAATGAATGGTCTGTATCTTCCTTAAATATCCTCCAAACAATAGAACACAGGTGGGAGAGGCCCGTTGGCCTATACTATATACATTACAATAGCAAAGGAACTGACGACAGTTGAGGTGCGATTTCTTCAGGACGTCCACCAGGCATGCTCATTCAACTGTAATAGGTGTTTTCCGGGCTGAGAGAGGTGGGGCATTGATCACCATTCAAGATCCAACCAATGGAAGATCAGACAATCACTGTCTTTGTCTCAGCCACACATTTATTGTTGGCCAATTTTTTAAATCAAATGTCCAGCAGCAACAGTGATGAACATATATAGTAATCTACAGAACTATGTTTGATTTTGCACACTGAAAAAGTCATAGAATTAGTATTGGTAAGGTACTTTATAAAACAACAAATATAGCTGCGAGTATCATTGAACAGAGTTCAAGCCATCTACGCAATGCCAGGCTTGTTAAAGGTTTTCAGAGTGATGTCCACAATACCTATGACAAGATTCATGTGAATTGAACAGTGTCCTGGAGTTACGTGTTTTAATGGGGCTATATAGCATGGGAATGTTGATATACAGTGCCTTCGGAAAGTATTCAGACCTCATTCTATCTCCCCCGACACACACGCATGCACACACACACACACACACACACACACACACACACACACACACACATCCACATCCACATCCACATCCACATCCACACAAGCTAGAATTATTCATCTCTTTGGATTCCAGAACTTGACCCTGTCCAAATTCCTGGGCCCAGCCCCCTAAATGTTTTCCCCCATCATTTCATTACTTTGTGTTTTTGAGAAATACCATGTGGAGTATTACCATTTTCCCATTTATTGAAATTGAAATACAGAAATACTTCATGTACATAAGCATTCAGACCCTTTTCTATGACACTCTTAAAATGAGCTAAAATGCAAAAATGTCATCAACAAATCACTTAATAAGTTTAATTGAGTCCATCTTAATGCAAGGATAGTAGTTCATGTCATTTTGGAATTAATATCTTTGTTTTTATAGGGTCTCTGATTTGCATAGGTTGCAGGTTTTTAGAAATTTCAGTAAATTTATTAAAATTGAAATACAGAAATACTGTTGTGTTTCATTGTGGCTATGTGTTAATCCACACCTAACACTTTATTTTCATTTTGATAATTACAACACAATGATGACCCTAACAAAATGTCTTAAATAACTATTCTATGATGCATAATATGAGTTAACACAGCAGTATTTGACTAAGCGAAAACATGTAGTGGTTTGGTTATGGTTTGGTTTACTTAAAATACAGTGCATTAGAAAATTAAAATTGCCCTCATCAATTCAGAAAAACATCACAATACACCTTATGGATACAAGAAAGATCTATGTAAAAAAAGAAAACTGGATCTGGATGTAATTGTCATTGATACAACAATAGCATTGCTTTGTTTCAGAGAACCTTCAAAGCTTCACTGCTAGAGGTACATGCTATTCAGGGACTTTACACATAGTCAAATCTCTGGTTGGATCGTCTTCCATCCGCACTCTGAGCCTTGAACGATTCATCATAGGTCTGCCTGGGCCTGTTGTCAGCTTTGTACATTTGTGTGTTGTGGGAGGCAGCTTTGTAGGCCATCGTCCCATTATATCTGAAGAATAGTAAGAAAAAAACAATACAATCATTCAACATGTTCAAGAATAACACAAGGCAGAAAGTTGAAGAATCTATCGTAAGCCTAATCTCATGATGTATGTGAAATAACTTTCCAGAGAATGTCATTTTCTTGCGGTAACCATGGTATTCAAAACCGCTTATTTTGGCGATGAAGTGGAACTTACTCATGCTTTTCTGGAACCATTCCTCGACAGGCTAGACACATCATTATCCCTCCCACAACCAATACAGCACCGCCTATCCAACCCACGAAGAGGGCAGGGCCAAATGTATACCTGAAAAAGTGGAGGAGATGCAGTACATTAACATAAGAAACATTGATTTGCAAATTGGCATCATGACCTTAGAATTGGTAGCTTTGATAACTCATCTTATATACCAAGTGCGTCCATTCTGTTTCACATTATGTTTACCTAGGAGTGAGAGGTCCCCCAAGTCCGCTGAACCCCCCTCCCCCCAATCCTCCAAGTCCACCATCTGAGTATGTAGTGAAACGAAAGCTTTGCACAACTAAGTTGGCAAAGACAGACACCCCAGCAATGCCACAGATACCTGAAAGGAAATTTGATGTTTGGTTAGAAATTGATGCAAACGATTTGGGTTGCCAGATATTAACATTACAAAAATATCAATGCACCTGCTAGAAGAAACATGACCCCGGATGTCAGAGTCATAGTGGCCTTGACATTCTGCTCCATGTTCCCCATTTTCATGCACTTCAGTGCAAAAATGGCAATCAGACAGCCAATTGCTCCCAGAACAATTCCCACGATCATCAAAGCTCGCACGGCTTGAAGCAGAGCTAAGGGACAAACAAAATCATGGTTTAAGGTGGCAGTTTTTTACTTTGACACTTGCAACATAGATATACAGTGACCTGCGTAAGTAATGAGACAGCAAAGATTTTTTTCTTCTTTTGGCTCTACACTTTGGATTTGAAATTCAAACAATTACTATGAGGTTAATTAAGAAATTATAACACTTTTTATGCATAGTCCCCCTATTTCAGGGTACCCAAAAGAGATGGGACAATTGGCTTGTGTTTCATCACATCATTTGTGCAGTCATAAGAAAGCTCTCAATGTCTAGTATTGATTCTATACTTGTGTTTGCCTTTGGAGTCTGCTATTGGTGTCTGTCAACATGAGGACCAAAGAGAGGTTAATCAAAGTCAAGGAAGCCATTATGAGGCTGAAATATCTGAACAAATCTATCAGAAACATAACAAAACCTTAAATCTACCAAAATCAACAGTGTGGAACATTATTAAAAGGAAATAAAGCACTAGTGAGCTCACATCCAAGGAAGACTTCTACAGTGGATGATTGAAGAATGCTAACCATGATTAAGACAAACCCCAAAACAACACTGTCCACGAGGTAGGCATGAATGTGTCAGAGACTACCATCCGCAGAAGACTGGTGGGCTACTGAACATTTTTCTGTATATATGGTCCCAGCAGGAATCGAACCCACAACCTAAGCGTTGTCAGCGCCATGCTCTTTGGATTGTAGAGCCAAAAGAAGAAAAATGTCCCATTACTTACGCAGGGCACTGTATAACGACTTTTCTATCTCTATGACATGCAGTACATCACATTTAGTAAATTATTTGTGATACAGTAATATGAATCTTAGATTACAGAAATAATGTTTAGTTAGTAGACAGTGTATCATTTTGAATATTATGACAAAAATATTCTTAGACTAGGGGCTCTATAACTTTTGAATCAGATTTTTCTTACTCCATAGATGACAGACAATTACTGCTGAAAAACTGTAATTGGATACATAAAAATTCTCCAAATGGCTTAAAACAAAGAAAAGCATTTAGGGATGAGGAGATAAAGAGCACTGCTTTGCTTCCATAAAGATAACAATAAACGGTATCAAAAGCGTACTCATTGAAAACAAAGCCTAAACCCATGAGAATTATTCAACATAGGCTACAATGCAATTGAGCAGACTACAATTTACTGAAAACTGGGCCTACAGTATATATCAATAAACATATTATGTCCATAATTGTGATCAATGATCAACTGTGGTCCTCTGTGGCTCAGTTGGTAGAGTATGGTGCTAACAATGCTTAGGTTGTGGGTTAGATTTCTGCTGGGACTTGAAAAATGTATGCACTCACTGCAATGTAAGATGCTTTTGATAAAAGCATCAACTAAATGGCATATATCTTACCTGGCAATCCTAGTATGGTATAGTATGGTCTGCATTGGGTTGTACCAGATTGTGTTCCTACACATGAGTTCCATAGTCCAGAATATGTATAAACACTTGTTACGACTACGAAAGACCGGTCTTGTAAACTCCACATATCCATTGCTGTGGCAGCTGATATCAAAAACTGACCCAATGCTGACAGCATGAATCCTATTAACTGTATCATTGAGGCAGCCATTTCAGTTATCCTGCTTGGATACCTCCTTGACTTCACGATGTCAATGAAGTCATGAAATGGCAGCTAATTCTCTAGTGCCTATCACTACGTACTGTGAAACTAGGAACCAACCTTATCAAATGTTTGCTCAAAATGTTCATGAGATGTCACAGTTTCGGGAAATGGCGCTGAGGTGTGGCCCGACTTTTTTTTTTTTACCACCGTTTTCAGAAAATACAAATTGCAAACCCATTTAGATATTTCCTCATCATCAAACTATGCGAAAAAGCCATCTCTGTAATTGATTCATTATGCGATATTAAACAAAAAATATTTGTTCATTATAGCTACAAAAGCTGAAATTATATTGTACTACATATATAAATATGAGGTCATAATGATATGCCCCTTGGTTTGAATTTATTTTGCACTTATTTTGTCGTCCACTAACAGAAAAGATTATGGAAATGATGCATGTGGCTTTGAATTGGACATTTGGTCTCATTAACTGGTTGAGTTAAACGTGCATTCAAATAACCATGGAAATAGATCACATCACAAAAATCTGTAAAGTTACTGTTCATGTTCAGTCATTGAGCTCAAGTCACATTGTTTTCACATTTCACATTTGTTACAATGGTAATAATTGTTTTGAGTAGATATATGTGGAATCCTAACTCAATATCCACGTGTGTACGTCAAATCATGGCGCAAATGTCCCATTGACATCAATGCAAGATTTACTCAAATATCAAATACCTGGTAGACCCAGGATGGTGAAGTAAGGCCGGCACTCAGTGAAGCCAGAGCTCTGCCTGACGCAGGACCTCCACAGGCCTGAGTAGGAGTACACAGCAGTCACAGGGTTGTCGTAGAGGTCTTCTGTTCCCCACTGATCCATCCCTGTGGCAGCGATGATCCCAGCGACTCCCAGCACACTCAGGAGAAAGCCCATCACCTGGCACATGGTTACTGCCATGATGCTATCTCTTCTCTGTCGGTAGAAAAGCGAATGTTCTAACAATCTGAACCTACTGTACTGCGTCTCGTAGCCTCTGTGTTAATAGCAACACTTTGATATCAGATACAGGCGACCTCAGTGACGATTGTACTCCTGCCCTGTTTGCCAAATGCTCAATCATCTAAAGTTGGGTGGGGCATAGGGGTAACAGTTACAAATAATGTTTTGAGTTTTACTTATACCAATGAGAAAAAAAAAAATATGGATACACATTTAGCTGCATTTTGAGTATTGGGTTTTACTCTTGTCACAGTACAATGCATTTTTAATGTGAGTTACACTTTGCTTAGCAAGTACTCTTTGAACTGGTTCGTTAAATTGTCCTACATGACATTGTTTAAATGTAAAACTTTTCCTGCTATCAACATAACCTACTAGCTTATTCAAGCTCCTTTGGGGGTCACCACTCTACAGTACGTTAAAGATAATTTTATAGACGTATTTGATATTTTATTTTATGCTGTGACGTGTGTACTTTTGACCCAAATATAGAATATAGATTGTAAGTCTGGGCATTTGCTTTTTTTTTTACCAATTGTTTTATTTATGCTAAATTGGTGAAGAACAAATGCACCCCTCAAATTCAGGGCTTGATCATTCTATTCTTTCTTTATGTTTTGTGCCTGATGTTTATGCTAGTTTCATAGCGATACCAGATGACTGTTGACAGAGTGTGGACGGAACTGTGCTACCATCAGCCAACCAAAAAAAAGCAAATAAGCTTACTGATATGATTGTTATTAACTGAAACCAATTTGAATGAGACTGATAAAATGTGAGGACACCTGCATCAGAGTGACCCAACATATTGGTCTTTCCTGGGTGTATGCACACTCAGTATACAGTATGGATACACCCAGCAGAATGTATGTGTTTCTGGTCAAGAAATATACAGTATATACATTATTTGTTTAATCACACTGATGTTGGAAATATGGAAATGTTTCTTTGGAGGTTACTTGTTTGTCAAGCTACTCATATAAACATAAAAACATTAATATTACTGAGTGGGTAGAAATGTTGTTCGTCTAAATCATGCAATCTGGGGACAAATCAGATCGCCAGCTCTACGAATGACAGAGCATAAAAAAATACCAGTAAGATGCAGGGCAGAGAGCAATACATGGAAGGCTGTGGCACTTTCAGTTAAGCACACAAAGGCCAAAGTAAGCAGCTAGTTTGTGAAAAATAAGAGAGTAAACATGGGTCAAGTTAAACTGTGAGACTGGCTGTATTAGTCCTTTTCAAGTCACTCTAATCAGTTTAGGCTCAGACTAGACATATTTCAATAACATACTGAGAAAACAGTAGCCAACCCTAGGAAAAGCACAAATACTGAGGTAAGAAAAAAAAGTTAATTAAAGAATGAAAGCAACTTGCTATGTTTCAAACTAGAGTCAACTAATATCAAGCTGTATTCAAGGTTGTTGATTTTGAAATAACACAAGGCGTTTATGCCGTATGTAAGTCTAACTAATAGTATTCTGCCATATGTACACAATGGCTGGTCTTATCGCTATGTCAACAGCTTCTCTTTTAGTCGCTTACATACAGTAGTTGGTATGACTACTGAGTGTTGCAACACTACATTTCTCACCCTGCAAAATGGATCGAACACACCTAGCTCTCACATTAGATTTTAATATTACATACTGGATTTTTTTAACCACAAGTTCAACAGACTTGTATGTAGTAAAGTTTTTTGGGCCATAAACTTGTAAGGGCATCTTTACGCCGAGCTCCATTTTGTTAGCTGCAGTCAATTTAGACTTCCATTAGTCAGGCCACAGCGAACAGGAACACAAAACAGAGCTCTGCTGAAATGATGAAAGGCTGCCTTGGAAAATGGTAGAAAATGGGCCATTTACTTCCTTCCACCTTTGGATGCCTGCCCACCTCCTCAAATGGCTCTTGTTCAGCAATCAATGTGCTGCCACCCAATTTACACTAGAGGGCAGAGTCATTGCAGAAAAACGTTGTCTAGCATCACAGCAGGGGACAAATTTGCAGGGAGCATGATAAGAACGGCTCCATTCAAGTAGAAGCCCTGAGCTAAAATGTGCCATTTGTATTTCTCCATGGGCCTCAGGAACTTTTACAAAATGTGAACAGGTCAGAAAGAGGACAATTAGAATTTCAGCACACCTTTCCTCCTCTGTGAAATAGAGGCCAGGAAGAGTGCCTATGAAAATCATTATTACAATTAACATCATTATCTTAATTTTGTATGGTAGAGATGGTCCTTGTTGAGACCAAAAAATGAATGGAGTAAGTGAAGAGATTCACTATTTATTTCATTTATTTGGAACTTAACATCTATTGCACAGCTACGTCATAAGATCAATCCAGAATCTACAGTCGGACCAGAGGGGAAGCACAATTATTATGCATGGGCATGATTTCTTTAGTCCATAGTGTTCTAAGTGTTCTATGTATACTTAGCCATATGTTTATATGTTCCATACAGTATCACAGGATACTAGCTCATATTATCACGTTATCATTAAGAGCTCCTAGTCTATCTCTATGTCTCCTACAGTATACAAGCACATTCTCTCTATGTTCGTCTCGTTGCCATGCAATATTCTGTTGCCACTTTTCTCTCCTACCCAAAACTACAGAACAATGAATGGAGTACCCAGGAAGGCAGGGAGGGAGGTGAGGATCTCACAAATGTGTTGTATTTGAAGAATGAGTGAAAACTTTAAGAATCCCTGAGCAATTAACCAATCGGAGTCCAGCAGGACGGCGTGACAGAGTGCACACATCATTGGCCGACAGGCTCGCATCCGTTATGCATTCAGTGGGGCAAGATCTAAATTAGAGAGCCAATTAACTCTGCTAATAGCCCTCTCCAATTTAATCTGGGAGACAATGGGGATTGAAGAAGATGCTTTATTAAAGACTCAAGCTTGTACAATATCCTCTTTCTGCCACGATTCTGAGGGCCCGCGCTTGCCTCCTTGTTTTCACTTCAATTAGCCCACTGCTTTCTATGATTAAGTGCCTATAATTATTTTTCAATTAAGGCTTTGATCTGGTGTGTACTGTATACAGCTCCTTGGCGCGCCTGAAAGAATGAGGATGAGACAGTGAATTTGTTTCCTTCTGTTTTGCGTTGATGGGGGTGCAAGTGAGATTAAGTTTGCTGGACCTCCGGGACAGCTGCTACCTCAACAAAACTTGATAAAACCCTGCTCTGGAAAATGAGCTGGATTTTCGTTAGTTCCTCCTGCCTGGTAGTTTTAATTTGTCAGGTTTTTGTTCACCATCTATTATCAACTGACAATATAGAGTATAGCATTGCCCTCTGACAAATATCTGTTGACTATTATGCTGATTAGGGGAGATTTTCCCCAGTAACAAAGCTACTCTGATCTTTCAAGCTTTTATGACTGATATGCTAATCAAGACCTCACTAGACAATAGTATTAATGGAGTGTGCAGTTTACCCTGCTAAGTCAACAGTACTTTGTCTACCCAATATTTACATGTTTTACTGACAGAATCCCCTGAAAAGGCTGTAGTAGACTAGTAGTAGGCTCTACAAATACAACAATAACAAAACAAAATGTGTCAGCAACTGAGCAAAAGGGCCTGATCTTTTGGTGCACAACAAGGTACTTAGCAGCACTCATACCTTAATTCCTCTATTTACTTACCTGAGCTGGGGAGGGTGATCAAAATAGGGGGGACGTGTCAGGTTAAATGACATCCAGGGTTAATTATCTCTATAGCTGGAGGGATTAGAGGCAATCACAGTCAAAAAGCAGGTTTCAGGGGCGGTGGAGAGGTGACAGCCTGCATTGTGTGGGAAGCCTTAACTACTAGGACGCACCATGCCCTTCAGGCCCTATCTGACACGCACACAAACTCTACCTGCACTCCCATCCTCAAGAACAGGGCGAGTGGGAACTTGGAATGGTTAGAAGAGGAGGCTTTGAGTTCTTTCCTGCGTACCTTTCTGTGTCAGGGCTGTGAGTGACAGATGAGGGCAGAGTATCACCTGAGTGGAGGTCTGTTGGGCCAGATAGCAGACACTGAGAGAACAAATCTAACCGCCGCATGGCTGACAAGAACTGGCTGTCCTTCCCAAAATATTGATTGGGGAGGACTTTGCGAACAAGTTTTCTTTCCTGTGCTTTTATAGTATGAACCTCTTTCTAGTTACGGTGATGGTGCTCTTGCATTTTTTGTAAGATTAACTGAAAAGCAGTTAAGGTATAGGTTAGTCTAAAATTACATTTCTATGATTAACCACATACCTTCACTCCAGTCGATACACCAATAAACATTTTAAGTAATTATCCCGGTTATGTAGCAATTTGCACTTCCACATTTTGGGGTCCATTTAAAATCCATGATATTTTTGGTATGACTTTCCTGCAATTTTTTAAACATAAACTTAATCATACAACAATGGTAAGATTAGATATGGGGAACATACACTTGCACTTCGATACCCCTGTCACAAAGCATACGGTTCGCTTTTGCAGAAATGTTAAAAAATAATTAAAAGAGACAAACATGAAAAGCCTCAAATGAAATGCTATTATGAACATTCACCATCAGGGAAATGGAATGGATTCATTCAAATACAACAGTACATGTATAAAGATGGGGGAGAGAAGGTAATGTCAGAGAGGGCAAAAATGCTATTTTATGAATAGATGAGAATCCCAACTTGGCATACAGACATTTCTTCCAGGATGTCACAGCCTGTGCCGCTCCTCCAGTAATGTACTGTAGTTAGTGCAGTTCCCATACTCAATCATATTCAGAATTGCATATGTACTTGGGCCTCTTACTCCAACGTACAATATCACTTTACATTGATCGCAAATCTGGATTTACTTGAGTAAAGACTGAAATATCAACAACAACATTTATGCAATTGGATAGAAATGGTAATTCTATTAGTATACCAAATTACTATTGCTAGTAGCTGTAATGTTTAAGTATTTGGTTACATTTAAAGTACCAACTAATACATCTACTGTACAGGTACAGTATGTAAAAACCTGGGTGCTAAACAACAAGCCTAAGACTGGCGCTATAGTTTAAAGTGTGTCTAATGCAATAAAACCACAGTGCCATGAAAAACTGTTTTATAAAAATCCATGTTATTTAAATTTGTATTAAAAATTAGAAATTGAAACAGATTTGGGGCACTTTCTGACAATATTTGTTTGGCATCGCTGCCAAATTGCTAGCTTGGTGATAGAGATGGATTATGGGTAACTCACATAGGGGCCATGGAGGAGGCAGTTATTAACTCTTGTACAGTAATTAAAACTCTCCAAGCTATTAAGAGTACCAATCTTAATAAGCCATGACATCGCAATGGTCCTATGTACACCACACTGTATGTACTGTACACCAACTCTACCCGAATACAGTATTGTACTGAGGGAAGAGAGTCGGAGAAGGAAAGAGAAGAATAAAGAAAGACTGGAAGAAAGAGGGAGAACGGAGGCGCTCAGTGCCCTAGAAGGGTAAAGAGAGGAAAAAATAATGAAATATCTGGGCTTTGTGGAATATGAAAAAACGGAAGATGGAGGTGATGGTAGTGGTGTGGTTGGCGGGCGGGGGGGGGTTAGGAATTGTGTCTGAAACATTTTGTATGACCTCCTCTCTCGCCCATCCATCAGGCAGGCTGGCTCATTATTCTAACTAGCCGGTTCTTTTCTTCTGTTGCGGGACGCCATCAGCTGCAATCTGCATGCCAATTATCGGCCAGACCCCCTGATACCCCTGCATGGAAAATGATCTGTCAAGAAAAAAAAAGAAAAAACGAGAAGGCTTGTGCACCGAAGCCCCAATCTCTCCACCCCCAACCCCCCTTCCACTATATCCCTCTCTCTCCTGCTTCCCTGTACAGAAGTGACAGGGCTTCCTGGAAAATTAATCTATGGAAAGAGAAGGAAAAAAATTATAAATGTAGCTATTCTCCCATTCTGGCCGCTCAGTTCTCTGGGCACCGGAGGGCAGGGGAAGTGGAGTTTGTGATAATTGCCAGGGAGAGGGGGGCCGATAACAAAGGGACACTCTTCCCCTGAATGTTACACTAAGGGCAAGGGGAGCGGTCATGAAGAAGCCATCTTACACGCCTTCACCCTTCCAGGTATGCTCCCTTACCTTTCATTCCCTTCCATGTCATCATCAAATTACAGATGAGATGAGCAGCCAGTTCTGATCACTGTCTTGATCCCATAAATGTGCTGAATGGGCACAATGGAGATCAGAGGAGTTGAACTAACTACAGTACTTACTAAAGCAAACACAAACTGCACTGTACATTAGTTTTGATGAACAAAAACAAAACATGTTCACTTAAATTCTAACAATGTACCTGCTTTGATAAATTAATATTTGATGGTTGATCCCTCATCCATGTTGTTAGAAGTTTATAAGAACTCATCATGGTATCACCCCATACTCCAATATGTAGTATAACAAAAGCCATATGCAGGACCTTATAGAGAATAAATAAGCAAAGAAGTTAACAAAGAATGGAATGATTGTAAGAAATTCTGGAAACACTATGAGGGAAAATTACACTTTGTGCATGCATGAGTCTTAAAGCACAATCCCATTGCCCCTTTCTCTATGGATGAGACAACACATCTGTGGGAATGAGAGTTTAGAAGTAACAAAACCCTTCTAAATCCTGTGTGTTGCCTCATTTTTCAGCGTAGGGAACAACGTTGTAGCCGGGAAGAAGAACAGTTGCTCCAGAGAGGCAGCGGCGAATCAGGTTTGCTCTGTCTCCCTTTGTGGTGCATGTGTGTGTGCCTTGATTAAAGAAAGAAGATTCTCTAAGCGTGTTAGGGCCATTTTGTCCGATTGTTTCACACCCCCCCTCCATATCCACCCTCAGAAAACGCTTGATATAGACAGCAGCATAAAGCAGTGCTCTCCCTCTCCATTCTCCCCTATCACCCAGAGCAGGCCCAGTGTAGGCATGAGCGGGCAAGTACCAGAGGAATTACCAGAAATGTCTTGCATTTCACTAGTGGTAGGAGTAAAAGAAGCCATGGTATGTTTTGTATTACTGTGTTTCTGGTTAGTAGCGCAAATACTGTAGTAGTCGAAAAAGTGGAAAAAAAACATTGGATAAATGAGTTCAGCTGTACTGCATCTATATTGCTGGCATCTAAACAACCAACCCAGAACTATTGCTAGAAACAATATAAATCACATACTTCAATAATTTGCACTTGCATTTTGTTACATTGCATTATTATTACTGTTACATCTACAGTAAGGGATAAATTATGCTCTGTATTGCCTGCCAGTTCAGTAATCAAAGTTCAATATCTAACCATACACATATTTTACTGGTAAGAAGCCTCCAAGTTAAACTCCAGACTGGTGGACTAAACTGCATTTCCATATTCACAGTGAGAAGAAAATGACTCTGTTAGCGTACTCAGTAGCAGTGCTGAACCCAGGCCAGCTGGCCGCCGTACCCTGAAGTAATAATTAAGAATCCTGTCGCAGAGTTGTCAGTAGTCAATTACACCTCCCGCTCGCTTGGGCACACGCTCTGACTGCAAGCTATATGAAGACACTGAAGTTGTCATCTGAGAGGGAGACAGAGAGAAAATGACAGAAATGAAGATTATTGTGGAGTGGGGATTTTGTGCAGAGTTTAACAGCCCGTGTCAGAAGGTGAGCCATGAATGCGAGCGGCCAAATGTCCCAAAAAACATGAAACCATTATTGCCGATTACACAGCACGGGGACTTTGGTGGTGCGTTAATTGGAGCTTTGGCTCGCATCGGTTTCCAATTACTTTTATGCTAGCCTACGGTTAATGCTGTGACAATGGGCAGCAGTGAGACATTCCCACAGATGGGGACTGGGGATGAGCTGAGGGAGGTGCTTGTTGTCATTGATGGGGAATAGTATATATAATGTGAACCAACTCCTCTGTCCTAAAACAAAAAAAATGTTTTCTTAAATATAGTGGAGGCTATAAAAATGTACACTGGATAGATACAATGCATCTATCAATAGGGTACCACTAACCTGCATTACTTATTACCTTATTCTCCTGGCTCATCGATCACCAATCGAAATAACCAATAATCCTACACAACTCTGCTTGTTTGTGACAATGAAGCCAGTGAAAGGGCTTAGCTTGAAAGTCAGAAGGTCCTGTATCTCCCACTGGATCATCTCTGGATCTCTCATCTCTTATCAACACAGGGAAATGGTTTAGCAAGTCCAATTACACCAGTAATTAGAGGGATGGCATAGTGGAGAGAGCCCAAAGGCCTGGAGCTGAAAGCTGAAAGACTAACTGTAGTCTGACTCCTATAGGCCTACTGCCCGACCTGTTCATAATGACACAGCGGCAATGACACCCCATCAGCCATTACTCTCTGTCGTACTTCACTGACTGTTAGTTGACTTTGTATTAAGAGCCATGGCTGGGCTTTCACTTCAGCTTAAGTAGCCATTAATACTGAATTATGAGCTCTGATGATGCACTCAAGCATATGGTACAATTGCAGCAATTTGTCTGCCAGTTATAAATTAGAGTGTTACCAGGAAGACAAATAGCATGGTGGGAAGTCGCCTGGTCTGTAATGGCAGTCAAGACAGAGGAGTAGATCATTAGCAGCCTTGCTGATAGACAAAACATATGTGTCATGATGCATGCAGTAAAACAAATCAGACCTATTATTTGTTAGTTTGTGCTCAAGATGTATTATTCACTGCTGTGTATCTAAGAGAAAATGATATGGACATCATTAATTTACCTTCTCCCCATCAGAAATATTATCCAGTTATTTGAAAGAGTACTCTCACGCAGGTGTCACATAGACCCCATTTTTTGTATTCAGTGAGGTCCTATTGAGAAGTACAAAGACTATAATTATTACCTCCATGGAGTGTCTCATTTCATCCTCTATAATCTTTTTTTCCCATTATTGTATTATTAGTTGGATTTGCTACAAACAGATTAAACAGGAGCAAGAAAGGCTGAGGTAATTTGTTAATTGCTTTGGGCACCTTTATTTTGTTCCCTCACCCTCTCAAAGTTAGCAGAGCGGAGAGAATTCCTCTGCCGAGTTTAGTAGATTAGTGCATTGCATTATTGTAGGGAGAAAGGAGGAAGAAAGCTACTAAGCATCCCTGCTCTGTGAGAGTCTGAGGAAGGCTATGCACTGACTTCTGCCGAACATTGCCCCTGCTCAGCATGTCTTCGTTTCAGCGACATCCAGATTTTTATCAGGAGATGAATTAAAACTTGATTTCCGTCTACTCAGCAAGAGAGCTCCACGATTGATATTATATCATTTCACACTCTACAGGCAACCCGCAAAGGTATGTAAATGTACATGCTTAGAATTTTTTAGGGTGATGGCCCTGAAATTGCAATAAAAGTGCTTGACACTGACTTGTATTTATTTCTTTATTTATTTAATTCTCTCCCTTTTCTCACCATTCAGACCCTTTCTGTTCGGACCCAGTCTCTGAGGATTCTCGGTTGCAGTGAAAAAAAAAAAGAAAATTAAAATCCATCAGCTAATGTGTCGGCTGGTAATGAAATAAGAATCTGACACTCACTCGCATTGAAATGCAAAAGAGGTGTCCTGGTGTTACCCTGGCAATTTATCATAAAAGCCAGTGAATTTCTACTTAATATACATGAGGTGAAGTGAATTATTATAGGGCTTGCCATTATAACAAACTTCTCAAAGTGCACAGACAAAGGGGTCAAGTATATTATTTTCACTTGCGTCACTCGGACGGATAATCTAAATGGCTTGCTGGAGTTGTGAAATTTGATACTCTCTTTGAACATGTTATATACCTGAGCCTATTTTGCACTATTCAGTTATTTCTCTACCCAATCTTCCTCTTTTTGGTAGAGAGAGAGTCATATATCGGAGGGAGGGCTATTCCAGACCTCTAATTCATCTCTGCCAACAGTCTTTGGGCTTTAGGTCCCTTTTTTTTCTTTCTCTACCTCCTCACCTCTCTAAAATATGGCTTAGTGCTTGATGTACCCCATTCACCTTGTTTTGGGCCCAGGGGATATATAGCCCTTTTCTGTCCTCCTTGGATTCTTTTTTGTGCAGGGTTCTATTGCTCATGGCACCATTTTTGAGGTAGCAAATACATGCACCCAAGTATCAATGCTGATGGGAAACTGAAATGCAATAACAACTGACAAACCTATACTATACCGGTGCAATGAAGCATCATTGACTCAACAACAACAATGAAATTAACAGTTTATGAATGAGTATGATTCTATAGTTAATTTCAGGAGTCCACTGGCCTAAAATGAAAGTCTTCAATGTTTGTAAGTGAGGTGGCTAGATTTGATGCCTCATGTTTATTTGAAATGGGCACTAAGAAGTCTCGGAATCAAATAAATCAACATTTGACAATAGATATTAATAATATGTTACCATCAACTATACCATATTAAAATAATGTACTCATTGAAGAGAATGCAAGATAATGCCAAATAATGTCTAATGTACCTCCTGATTGATGTGTACACGGCTATGGCTGCAAACGATTCATGTATCTGTCAGAGGAATGACAAATGAAAAAGAGGGCTAATGTTTAAGATACATAACTTAAAACTGGCCTCATGTTTAAGATAAACAGGAACAACAACACAACCCTCAACATGTTTATCTTGGCCACATCATCAATACACCCAAATCACATTTGGAGGAGGTCATATTCAGGGTTTGGTGGGCAAAAATAAATTGAAGACAAAGTAAAACCCAGCATAATGGCTCATAATCTCCAGCTAATTCCTTTTGTCATTGACACTGTAGGAGGGTATTACTCCTTGGTTTGTGGTGTGTCATTGTGTATATCTGTAATCACTAATCAAAGATCCTACTCATAGCATTAATGAAGGGTGTTTTAATGAAACAGCAGCCTGAAGGGTCTTGGAGGGCCATTTTACCCAGGCATGTATTTCACTGTAGACTGAAGGCTGTCATGTCAATCTGCAGTGCCTTGTCGTCAGTCATAATGTATAATTTATATATGACACAATTTTACTGAGGGAGGCATAATGCCATTATAATATTGGAGAATGTCTTCTCCCATGAGACCGCTCAACAAATCACCACATCTCACACAAACCAGGGCAAAAGATTAATGACAAACATGGCAAGGACAAATTAGACAGCACAGACATCAGGCAAAGTTTGCATGTGAAATACACACCAAATACCCTGGAGCTAAAAACATTAAGGCATGCATTCTGATCTGCTCTCTGGTGGCCTACTAATAAAGAAGGAAAAGGTCATTCTGCTGAGTGAGTCTTTTGTGCTGTTGATGATTATAGACAATGGATGACTTGTGCTCATTTTTCACTTTACAGTAGCCTACACCAATACACTACATATTTGGCAGATATCCAAAGGGATGCAAGCATTTTGTAGTTGTTACTCTGTGTAGATGTTGCTACTCTAACCAAGCCAAAGTAGGTTGCCACACCACTATCATACTGTAGCACCATGCCTAATAGCATGACCCACCACAGTAGGAGACTCTTCGAGGCTTCCTGCACTAATTCACTTCAGTGACTTTATTGTTGGTGATAGGAAGCGTACTGTGAATCCCCATATCCATCAGTAGTGAAGGCTGAGTCCTTAGCCTGTCTGAGTGACTGTCATATCCTATGAAGAACCCACTCCCTCCCTTTCCTCCTGGGGCTCCTGAGATGAATGGCACCACTTGGTGACCAGAGAGGTCTGCTTCTCCAGAGCTACCTCGCTCATCTCTGGCCCTGTTCAGGAGTCAGTGCTGATTAAAATATCCACATCGCGCACACTCCTATTCCTATTACCAATTCACTCAGCCCAGGCCCTCTCAATTAAAGAGCAGGGGCCTGGATGAATGGAGACGGGGAGAATGGCAGCCGACAGAATTACAAACGCTCCCGGTCACAATTTATTCTCCTGACAATTAGGAGCAATTTGTTTCATGTTAGGGATGGCTGCTGCTTTCTCTCTATCCCTCCAGCTCTCTCTCTCTCTCTCTCTGTCTTGATTATTTAGGATGCATTTTATTTACAAAATAACAGCTTTCCAAGACTTCTCCTCTTAGTCCATCTGAATCAAAGACGCCAGTCTATAAACGTCTGTTTCCATGTAACAAGACTGTTGAGAGTTGTTTCTACAACCAATTTATGCCATGTGCTTGAAGTCAATAATCATATTCAATGCCTCTTCTTCAGATTGCACATGTATTCCTGCCACAGAATATGACAAAACAATATTATGAGCACTAATTATAAGAGGGGTGGTGATACGATCATTATCAAACCTGTGAGCTTTTCACTTCCACTTCAGCCTATTAATTCCAGCTACTGTGGTTCTATGGAAACTGGAAAATGATGGTGACTTTTCAGTGGAGAATGTCTTAGGCTATAGCACAATAGGATCTCAACAGCTCTCAATGACTGAGCCACTTTCTTTAGCGGAACCACTAAACTTCTATGGTGGTATTCCATTGTGCTTTGAAAAAAGGCTTTTGAAATGCATTAGCGCTACACACTTTTTGAAGAAAGACCAAGCATGGATTTGAGACACAGCAATGGGACAGAAAAAAATGTGACACTAGCAATTTTAAAAGATTCTCCCAACCCCCTTGAGAGCTTTCCTTTATTGTTTGGTGACGACTTGATACAGCAAACTTCTATTTTTTCAAAATCACTTTTTTTTCTTCTGCCGTAGCAAATTTGTTTTCAGGCCCCATAAAATAGCCTTTTCTTATTTCAAGCGACAGTGTGTGCAGTAGAAAATCTTTCACATAATGTATCCTTAAAAGCACATTACTCTTTCCCATACACCGTTAAGAGTTAAGAACACAGTTAATATTTACAGTTGTGAAAAAATGGGAGAAAAGGAAGGGATTTTGCCAGGGAATAAAACACCCCCACCCACGTATACACACTCTCTCACTCACTGCAGCAGTTGAACAATTGCTATTCACAATCCTATCCTTAATGCCTAAGACCAACATAAAAGAGGGGAGTTTAAGAATATAGGGATAAGCCCTTTCAGCTTTTCTAAGTCTTAAGGCTGGTTTATGCTCCATGAATACTGAGCATCGGCAGCCAGTGCTGTTGCCACTCTAAATAGATATTACAATGATTTGGGAACAATGCATTCAACTGATTCCCTCAGACACAAAAATACATATATGTGTATATATAGTGAATAGGAGGCAAACATTAGCGCTCCCTGACAATACAAGCATTTTTGATGTGGAAGGGTAGAGCAAGATTAATGTCTGAGCGAGAGAAAAGGCGAGATACCACTTTGGGTGTTTGCTGGAAAAGCTGCAGCGGGAAGATGCTTTGAGAGTCTAAATCCCCCCCTGAGCACAATGCAGGGCTGCTGATACAACCGACAGACATGGGGTCACCTCCCCTCTGGGAGACAATGGAGCCACAACAACAAACTGCAGGCAGTTAGTACCGGGGACTGCAGGCCCGCTACCTTCCCCTGGCAGGGAAATAGACCATAACATGTCTAGAAGTAAAGGGTCTATCTCAAATGTTTGTCATTTTGAGTATCATCACTATCATTCAGACTCATGAAGATACTATATGGATCAATTTATCAGGGTTGGTGTCCTTTCCGTTTCATCTCTTGTCAATATGCAGAAGGAGGTGAATTAAAAGAAAATAAATGGCACCTGCACTCAAATAGAATCCTGGATTGACTGAATTGAAATGGATTGACCCCAACCCTGATATGTATGGTCTGTTCACACTGCTAGACAAACAAATACATCAAGGTACAGATAAACAGGTTGAACCTACAACCCTTTGACTCTTGATTGGCTATCCAATAAGTTCTGTGCCCATTTCATTAGTATAGCAGTCACAGCTGTGAATCCTGGTCAAATGTTTAGATGCACAGAGCATTATGGTAAAGGAAACACATAGATAGACCTTATTCTCTGGAAAGGTAGCACAGTATTGAGCTGTTTCAAAAGGGTCTCTTTGCTGTTGAGGAGGTAAGGGTGAACACCCATTTTTCTGTCACTTAAGCTTTCCAAACAGCCTCGGGGCTCCAGAACAACTCCGACCCCTTGTGTCTCCTCTCCCAATCCAAGATTAGTCTGTCTCCTTGTCTTAATCCAGCAGAAACGCTGCATCCTGACTCCAGCACCTCTCTACAATTACTGCACTCCATAATCCCCTGCCTGCCTCCATTTTCACTACCGCTTTAAGAGGGGTAAAGAGCAGGGGTGAGCACTCATCCCCAAGCCCTCCCTCGCCTCTCCCTATGGCAGTTAAGTGTCTGTGGAAATCATAGAATGAGCCAGCCTTGTGACAGATTATTAATGCTCCCTTCTCCTCCAGGGTTTACCAATGGTCATTCCTTAAATACAGTGTACTAGATTAAAAGGATTTGCTTGTAGCTCAGGTTGGCTTTTGGAAAGAGGTATTTCAGTGCAATTCTTCCCTCCACTGTTCATACTAAGATGTCACTTGAAGGGGCTCGAGTTTCATTGACCACAAGGCCGATGGTCTATGAGATATACAGTACGAGGCTAAGAGCTAAGGCTTTTTTTCATGGCCACTGCTTCTTATGATTTCTTCTGACACTTGATCCTCTCAGAAAGCAAAAGCCTTTCAGCCAGAGCCTCAAATATTGTCTCTAGATGAAATGATTTACTTGCTGTTTTTTTCCCATCAAACTTTGATAGTTTTTACTGTTGTTCCAATGCTTGACCACCACAGTGCCTTCCGCTCAAAGCTGCTGTTCACTCCAGTGTACACAGCTGAGCCACAATGAGTATAGTGCTTACGGAGACGAGAGATGCGCTTAAATGAATCATCCTGCTGGCTTAGCATAGCTTGGCTGCCTCTGTCCTCTGAATGTCTTTAATGTGTTTGTTTGCCTGCAGGCCCTCAGATTCTTTCTCCCTGCATTCTCTGTTTTCTAACCGGGATAGATTTGTTTTTTATATTTATTTCAAAACCTAAATGGACTTGAATCGATCAATACCTCATTGTGTGTGTGACGAAATCCGCATGGGAGGGGGGCGCCCAATATGACAGATGTTACAATTCAGATTTTCCTTTCATTCTTTTTCAAATGAACACAATGGCATATCGAAAGGAATTTCAAAAGCTGTTATAAATTGATTTAAGTTAGCTCCTTGTCATAAAGCTGTGTGTTCACAAGTATCACAAAGATGACTGGCAAGGGAGAAAGAAAGTAAAAAAAAAAGCTGCCTCCTCCGAGCAGTCTAAGCCATTGTAGGCTTCTGCCCAAGCCTTGGATTTTAAAAGGACCAGGCCTGGACAGATTTGCTCAGAAGTCTTTTCAGAAGATATTTTTTTCCAGAGCTAGAGATAGTCATCATGGAGAATAAACAACTTAGTTTCAGAGAGGGAGAGAACATGAAAGAATATGCAGGCAAAAGCATCCCACTGGTAGGGAAATCAAGGAAAATAGAAGGGCATCAGAATCCTCAGAGTTTCCATATCAAATGTCCCACCCTGTCCAGAAATCACAATAAAAAAGACAGCACTCCTGCATAATATAGCGATTGACATAACATATCACTAACAGCAGAGGAAATAAAATGGGGAAAAAGGAGAGAGCCTTTTATGTTAAAAAAATGATATGATTAAGCCTTTTGATGCTGGAAGCTACCCATATTATTTTCTGCATCAAAAGGTAAGATCTTAAAGTTTTTTCATATTCTCAATTTCCCATCATATGGTTGCTTCACAAATGATTACTGTGTAACGAAATTAATCGACAGAAATACAATTGGGTTGAAACCTATGTTGCCCCGGCTACAGTACAGAGACACTTGGTGTAGTAGGAGTCATATCTGTTTCATTTACATTATTCTATTGGGTAGGGACAGCTATCATGTGCCATGGCTTATCCAGTTGCTACCATGTTCACCACAAATATGTTCCCTAAACTAAGCCTCACAGGGCCAAAACTGGACTAGAGAGAGGGGTGAAGAGAGGGAGGAAAAGAAGGAAATAGAGGAGAGAGAGAGTAAAGGGGAGGGAGATAGCACAACTCTTGGAGGGGAATGAGAGAGTGACTTCTGCATGCAGCTCCGAGCCTAAGAGAGAACAAAACATGCAATTAGAGCAGCAATACACTCTGAAGTGGTCATTACTATAGCTAATGAGTGCGCTATCTGTACTCACATTAAAGTGCCCGTTAACGAGGGCTTGTTCATCATCGCTGAACACAAGTCATCGCATAATCCTATCGTCTGTCCTCTAGTTCCCCTAGCAGGGAAAAGAGGCTCATCTGAGCAGGCGCTGGACAAAGGCTAAAAACCCAAACAAGGCACACTGGGACCCTGGGATACTGGCCCTTCCACTCGCTCAAGCTCACTCTTTCTTCACAACTCCCTCCACCACCAGTAGGCTACATACTGGGTAAATGATGCTGTTGCTTCTGTTCCTTTTGGCAGAGGGGCACAGCCCATAACACGCCAAATGAGCGCTCTGTCTGTCTACTTAACCCTTTGAACTCCCATTCCACAGTTTTAGGCAAATCCACTATTCTCCTCAAACATCTTGTAAGCTAGGATAGCCTGTGTGGCATGGTTTATTGAGGAGTCAGGTATCGGGTCTGTTATTGCAGGGACTAGTCTGAATTGTACAGTGGTCACTGTAGTCTTCAGTCTGAGGTTTTAGTTTAAAAAGGGATTTCAGATCAAATGTCTGCACAACAATAGACCATAGACCAACTGTCTAGTAGCATATCATTACAATGTAATGTGATAAAATGTGTACGTACCAATCCTCTTTCTTCCTAATTGATAGAGTAAGTAGCGACAGTTAGGGCAAGACAAACGGATAACCTAATATGTTTGATTTAGCAGCTTAAACTAGTTTTTGAGACAGTTCAGGTGTCTGAGAGATGAATACAGGTTATCAAAGCACTCGACAAACTACGTGTCAGGACGGCATTGTCACCATTATCCACAAGAGGGCACTGCAGCCAAGCAATATAACTGCGATAGACGGTGCTGTGTGGCATCACAAAACTGATAAAGACAAGCCACCCGATGGTTGCATCAGATAAAGCTGGGAACGCACTCCATAGGGTGCACAGATTCCAAAACATTTATTATCTGTTCGATTCATTCCTGATTGCGGAATATTTTCATTGGCAAATCCTCCCACAGGGCCAACAACCTATTGCCTTTCCCTCATTCTCTGTGTCCTTGTGTTTCTATTTACTGTGTTTCAGAGGAGGAGGGGTGGGAGGAAGAAAGTTTAGTCTGTTACTGCTTCTAAGAGGCAAGACATTTTTGACAAAGAAAGAGAAATCTTTGGCATTCAACACTGCCCCGAAAACAAGAGAGGACAGATTTAAAAAGAGGCTTTTTTTCCAGAAAGAGTGAATGCAAGAGAGAAAGGCAGGGATGAATACATATGCATTCAATAGCAAGAATAGAAGAGATGAATTTGGATTTATTATTCTCTATCTGTGTTTTGTTTCTCTCTGTCTCCACAGGGCAATGTTCTGGCAGTCACAATCGGATGAACAAGTTTTTCTTTGCTCATTGTTAAATCTCTCTCTCTGCTATGACTCATTTCATACCCTGTAATTGTGTGGAGAAAACAGGCTTCAATTCTGTCTAATTGTGTGAGAGTACGCAAAGCAAAATGTTATTTGAACACAGGCAGATATAACAGATTTAACCTTCAGCATTACGACTTGACATCTGATGGTGAAAATAAATCTACCCACATAAACCATTTATTATGGTGTAACACTGAGTATAACAGCACAATTGTAATCGAACATCCTCTTGTCAACATTATTTTGCCCCCCTATATTCCGTAGAATTTAAAAAAAATAATAATAAAATAAATGACCTAACCATTTCCTCCGGATTATAAAGAGAGGGAATCACTCATATTTCTTTTAGGTCAAAGTAATGCTTTCACACACAAAAAACATAATGTTTCCAATTAACCTGCCAAACAAACTGTAGGTTCTTCGGAATAACACTTTGACTACAGTAGCTATACACACAAAATATGCATTTGTTATATTGCCAGTAAGTCAAAAGCAGCATAACATCATAACAAAATACCCTGAATGGAGGGAGAATATCTGTGGTACATCTCAAGAGTGGTTGTGATTACTTCCTCTCTATTCATCATTTTGTCGTCTGGCCCCAGGGCATCAATAAAAACTGTCAGTGATCCAACTGATGGCAAATCAGTCAGCTTTTACTCTACAAACCTACTTATGCATTTTCATTGTTCATTACTTAATCATAATTCTGTATCTAACCATGAGATAAAGGCTTATGTTTGATTATCAGCAGTACCGGTAAGTAATTATTAGGTGAGACTTGTATCTTGTATATTTTCATGAAAGAAGATCAGCATCATACAAATATTCAATCAGGTGCTATCTCAATCTCTATGTGGCACAATAGGGGGTTATATGGTCCACCTAGCTCAACCCTGTAAATACTGTGCAGCCATCTTGGTGGGTTCCATCAGTGATCTATGATCAGAGGCATCAGGGGGAGGTTTAGCCACGGCAGCATTGCCCCCAAGGGACTGCCACTGTGCCTGTGCAAACATGTGGACCTTTCCCTACCCCTAGGGAGTAAAAAGGGGAAGACAATCAAGATCCCCACCACAGATAATCTCTGTTTAGGATACTCCATGCGTTTAAGGCTGTAATGTGAAATGACATGAGAATTGTTTTTGATCTTAAAGACGTGTCTGATCGGCGCCTGTATCAGCTGGTGTCTGACTAAATCGGTGGGGCAACGGACGCACATGTACAAGAGCAAACAAAAACACTTAACTCTGACAAGTAACATACCTCACACACTCCGCACATAACTCATCTATCCTGTAAGAACAAGCAGATTGTGATCCGGTTTGAATTCATTACCTAGTAGCTCAGTATTACCAAGTACTTCATACTGAGGTTTTGCGAGAAAACCATTCTCAAAGAGCCGGTCTTTGGCCAGTCTCATCTGACTCTAACAATCACGATGTGTGCACACAAATGATGCTTAACCACAATTAACCCGAGGGGGGCGTGCAGTGCACCCTAGGACCATTCCATCTCACATCCCTATCAGGAAGAAGTTCAAGATTGTCTTGGCTTTTTCTCTCATCAAGCATCAATAATTGATTGTGGCTTCCGGGGCACTTTCCACACTGTGTTTTCAAGGGTGATCGGCTAGGGGACCCCACTGCTTGATGCAGGAGCAGGAGCCATTCTTTGGTGCCTGCTTGACCCCACCAATCCTCTATAATTCATTACCAGCCACACAGATCCTACCGGACGGGTTGAGGAGGTCAGTCCACATTAGTGGCTCCACGTCAGGGGTCCTGCGCTGGAGAGATTGAGCATTTCGCGCTACGCTGCATCTTCCACACACGCTCTGATTTGATATTAATGTCAATCTGTTTTTTTCTCCTTTCTTCATTGGGATTATCACATCTCCTTTCCCCTATGACATTCATTTTGGCCTAGGATGCTGTATGGTAAATACTGTATATCAATAACCGACTTTGTTATTAGTGATGGCTAGGAAGAATTAAATCAGAAAAGGTTTATGTGTGTGTCTATGTGTGCGTGTATGTGTGTGTATGGCACTGGGTAACAATCCAACCACCCACAAGTATTATTGCACTTATTAAAGGCAGAGCTGGGAGATTGGGGTGTCACAGCTGAGTGATTTAGGTTTGCTCACTCCTTGCTTCCTGACTACCAAAGGAGTGACACCAGTCATGGCCCCAGGCCCCAATGACAGTGGCCTGTACTCTGCCCTGTCTGTCCAGCCTGTCTCCTACACATTGTTCTCCTCTGACAACAGCAGCCCACTCAAACATGTGCGGGGTCAGAGTTCAGACCAGAGACACCTTCGTAGACATTAACAAAGGGCATAGACTCATCCTAAAAGGACCTCAGGGGCCAAAAACACTGAGGTCATCTATAAAACGACATTGCCTCTTTGGAGACTTCTGCAAGTTTGTCAAACTGAAAAAAAAAAAAATAGAATGCAAAAACAATATTTTCATTTTCTTGTTTTTTGAACAGGGCATAAAAGATTTAACAGGGCGTATCTAACAACATGAAGAGTATAAGTGCAAAACTGTAAATCACTTATCAGCTGATGAAGAAAATTACATGTTTGGGATCTTAAATACATTTAATTAGTAGTGTGTGTCATATCATAAACCCCCCCCCTTCCCTCCAGTACCCCTCTCGTACCAGCTTTTAAGCAGATCCCAGTCCCAATTCTTTTGGTTCTGTTCCTGTCTGAGGTCCGTCTCTGGTCTCTCTCTTTCTCTCCTGATCTGCCATACTTTTATGAGATTCCTGTCAAGAGGCCTCAAGCGCATCATCCTACAATTCTTTAATTAGAGAAGAAAAGGCAAAATAAAACAAACCTATACCAGAGAAAGAAGCCAATTAACATACATCGTACAGCAAACGTATTAAGGCAGGGTAATAGTTTTATTTTCAAAGTTGTTTAGGCTCTTTCCACTTAAAAATTCTTGTACATGCTCATATTCATCTGTAGTGTAATTGTACAACAAAATCCAAAAATAATCTCACCCTCCCCTTAAGAAAACAACAATGTTGGTGATAAGGACATCTCCAGTGAGAGGGATACCTCAATAAGGCCTCTCCTCAAAACGTGATTGTGTGTGTGTGTGTGTGTGTGTGTGTGTGTGTGTGTGTGTGTGTGTGTGTGTGTGTGTTGCTAGGTCACCTTGAGTGTCGGGTGCAGAGGGTGTGGGGGCTCCGTGGCTCTCTCCTACGCGCCTCACTGAGCACTCCTCCAAGCGCAACACTCCCACTCCTGCAGGGATTTCCACACGCCAACAGTTGGCTCTTCCTCTAGGCCTCCATTGCTAACCATTAGTGGCGGATTAGGAGCCAGTGTAAGGGGGGAGAGGAAGGGCTCGAGGGGCCAGCTATCAGGTGAGAGCTAAGGCCTCACAGCATTGCGAGTCAGCTTAGCCTTCTGCTTAACCCTTCTTACCAGACAATACTCAGCTGTTGGCCGAGATTTGGCTAAATCACCAGAAAACAATGGGAAGCACTAAATGGTCTGTAAAAAACCTTTGATTCAGCTATCTCTTAAAACACCTGTAGACAAAACATCAAGGATGGCCACAATGCCCTAAGATGGACAGTGAATGAGAAACGCAGGATATTGGTTAGCCTCACTGGTCGGTAACCATCACCTGCAGAGTAAAGTGGCTTACACCAACCTGTGGGTCACTGCTGCTGGTAAACCACTGCATGATATCATGGCATCAGTGGTGTGCCAGTGGATCAGTGGAACACAAAGGCATTACGGGTGGTTTGGATGGTATAGAGATGCCCCCTGTGTGCACACTGGCACCTCTAGACTGCTGGCTGTTGGACTGGCACCCCTGTCTGCCAGGGCCTCTGACACAGTTGGCTCCTGCAGGGGGGAATACAGGGCCTGTGGAGGAAAGTGCCAGGGGAATGGATGGTTACCGTAACTAGGTAAAAACCATAGCTTAAAAAAAGATTAAAGAGACTCACCAAAACTCTGCTTGTAATAATGTATTCTAAATCTGGAGGTTCCATTTCTTTGCTTTGGTTTACCTTGTATTTTGTGTCAATGTCATTCATGTCACTTTATTTTCCATACATTGTCCTCCAAGGTTCTCTGTGGTCTGAGAACTTAGTTAGGCCTAGTGCAACTTTGCTTTAAGTGCAGTATGTATACTGCAGAAAATGGTTCACGATTTTGGTTTGTATTAGAGAAATGACAAAATTCTCAATAATAACTTGATAAAAAATTACTACAAACATGGATTACAAAATTACATTTTACACAAGAGGGCTTTGCAATACAGTTCTAATAATAGAAAAGGTAACATTTTCTTCATGCCTTGCTGCGGTAAATGACTCTAAAGCGCTGTGTTGCACCAAGCAGTGCAAGCAGTGAACCCTGAGTCTGCTCTGTGACAGTTGGCTTGACAGTGCTGAAGTGCAACAAATGTTTTTCATCTTAGCTGTATAAACAGAACCATATGAATATGTAAAGATAGGAACATACTGTACATACATACAGTACAGACTCAGAGGATATGGATGTATGGAGAGACACAAACATTTAATTCAGTGAGGATATCCATCCATCTTTTATACATTTAATACTAAAAAGACAACTCAGCGGCATGGATAAGATGTAGAAAATCCAGGTCCATCCTGAGAAAAGCCTTTCTTTAAATATTTTGTAAGAGGGGGACTGGATCCTGACCACAGAGAGAGCCCACACGCCCCTCAGCTAGGGGCCATTGAAGTGCAAGCAAGCGAATCCGAACGTGGGGCCTCTATTTGTCATGGAGACAAAGGTCTGGTTTTCACAGTTAGGTCACAGTTGCATGGAGAAGAAAGCCAGAACCCGGCAGGTAAATAGGATGTGATTGTCCCACAACAAAAGCCTGGTCTTAACCCTGTGACCTCATCAGCTTTGTGGAATGCCTCTGTATTCTCAGGCACTCATCAGGGGAAGGACCTTGGCGCTCACCGGGACACAGTCCAGACACCCCAGGTATTTGTTCCCTGGGGGGCCACTGGTGCACTTGCAGCACAGGAAGCATTTAAAGGCAGTCTAACCTATGGGGGTAATGAAATATATCACAGTAGAACAAACATACACATTTTCCAATATTAATATAATCATTGTCAAGCAACCTTCGCAAACCCCCAAGAGAAAGCAACTCCGATGGTGCATTGTGAAAAAGAAAACAGTTTGCGCAGGGTACATCTAAAGACAGCTTTGCCCAGTCCTTCTAAATGAAGTTCATCATAACTGTACAATATCAAAGAGCGCAGGCTCCGCCACATTCCTTACCCTATCTACACATGTGGCATGACCTCCAAGTATGATACAGGTATGACAGGAAAATATGTAATTACGAATGAATACTTGAGGAAATGCATGGAAACATTTCTTGGAGGCATGGTGTGACTCACTTGGTGGTACATTATCCACTCGTTTTTCCTTTCTTGTGATAGTGTAATTCTTTCTATTCAGAACAATGTGATATAGTGCCTCAAAGGTCACAGGCACAATAAGAACGTTCACCTACTCAACCCTATTCCTTCAAATATGATGAAATTAATGACTTTCTAAAAATGCATTATCACTTGTTTTTCGATCATGCAAATCTGGACTCTTGAGCAGATTGTGAGCATTTCAAGTACTGAAAGCAAAGGCAACTCAATTTCAGCATTTTAAAAGGCTTTTTTTAGCCTCATACAGCCTGCAGCCAAACGGCACTTGTGTTCTGACACGGCACATAAACACGCACAAAAGAAGTTATTAGCGTAGATGCAAATCAAATTACTAGCAGTGTAAACTGCTTTTCCTCCCTGCACTTGGGCCTGTAATTACTCTGGCTTATAGGACTATAATGAATGCTAATGATACACTATTCTAGAGGACCAAGGCCTTCAGCCTAACACTTATACTGGCTTGGTTGTTTTTCACTTTTGCTGTGAAAACAGAGGGGGCAAACAATGGTTTGGGTGTTGAAGCTTTGCTGTCGCTCCTTTCTCTCTCTGTCTCTGTGAGAACAAGGATGCAGGCAGAGAAAAAGATACAGAGGAGATTTGATTTTCAGGTTCGAAACATAAAAAATAATGGACTTGCATTCCAACAATACATTTAAATTTCAACAACACAATCGTTGGGGAAATAGCACAATGGAATGGCATAGTGACATGAGTAGCATGCTTAGAAACAAGCATCTTCCACTGTTCCTTTACACACACACACACACACACACACACACACTGACACACATATAAATATATATATATATATAGATAGATAGATAGATAGATAGATAGATAGATAGATAGATAGATAGAAATCATATTGTGGAAATAAGGCTTTTCTACCAGGAGATCAATATAATGACAAAAAATAAGCACTTTTTACTTGACAACATACAGTACATTGGCCTTGAGAGGCATTCAGAATCTCTTTATTCTTAAGCTGAATACAATCTTGTGTATGTGTGAGTCGGTCATTCGGGGTGCATCCTGTATTGGAAAATATAATTGAAAAATAAGACATGCTTGGGCATGATAGGACATTTGAACAACAGCAATGATAATGGACCGAGGCAGATTGAAAATTGAAATCAATAGATGTGAAACATTCTGGGAATAGTGAATACACTTTGACATCCCTGTTTGAAAACATACTATTCTGTGTTTGGTTGAAGAAAAACTAAAGAAATACAACCATCTTCAGTTGACATCAACAAAAATTAGTGAGACTCAACTCAGTACAAATATTGCACTTAATCTGCTGTCATCTACACTTCACAATAACACAATCAGAAATGAAGACTGAAAAACTGAAGAGGCATGTGCTCTTTCATTAAATGTAATAGCTGCAGAACAACACAAGCCAGGCTAGTTTTACAGAATGGGGTCTTTTGCTTATAGATTACAATAATGTCCAATGTGCCCTAAATGTAGATTCAACAGTAACAGTACGATAGAGGTATTCTTACACCGTTTGATGTTCTTCTATGAATTGATACTTACAGTTTGGAGGATCTTACTGGTAAGAGTCCAACAAATGCAAAAAAAAAGTCGGTTCACACCTTGGCTTGACTTTGAAGAGTTTTGAAGAAAGGGCCCATGGCGACAGTGCTTACAGTAGGTTTGAGTGTGTCAGGCTGTTATTACATGTTATCATGAAGCACTCAAGGCCCAGAGCCAGAAATCCCTGGGGTGAGTTCCACCCTCACTTCTGGTGGGTGCAGTATCAAACGCATACTTACAGACACACCCATCCACACCAGAGACTGGGGCAATCAGTTTCAGACAAACTATTACGAACATGCAAGCCAAAAATCTGAAATGTCATAAAAAGCAAACATCCTAATCTATTGTTTTGTCTCATGTAACCAATGGAAGAGATTCACTACATGCCGTGTGCTGAATTCATGAGCAGCCGAAAACTACTTTAACCAGTTTGTGAAGCATCTAGAGTATAGTCTGAGACACCACAAAAACATCCTGAAAGGTGTTTCTCAAAAATAAATAACCCCTGTCAAAGAAGCTGGGAAGGATAGGATAAGAGTAGAGTGGCTCAAACGACAGGCGTCCCTTTGAAACCCTGTTCAGCTATTTTCAGCAATAGGCCTAAAAAGAGAGTGAGAGAGAAAGAAGTGCCCTGGTAAAGGTCAGTATGAACCCGGATCATAGAACCTGGAACATGGCACAGAGATAAAGGGCCCAGTGAGAAATATCAATTACACCTTGACATTTTCAAGAGAGACAATGGCGGCCTGTGAAGTACCCCGCTATGGTACAGTGGCAGTGGTCGCTGCAGCCACTGCAGCAAAGTCTACTCCCCTCCCCTCCCCTCCCCTCCCCTCCCCTCTGCAGACCAGGCTTGCTGATGCCCTGCCAGGCCTACTGGGCATAGTTTGGTAACCATACACACCTCTACAGTGCAGGCACCACCACACTTCCATTGAATCAACTATAAGGTGCAAGGATCAGGATCATTGCTAAATTTACAGTGCTGTGTTCATGGATATAAAAAAAGTCATCAGGTGTGACCTGTTAGGATGTAAAGCTTAAAAATCAAATACTGGATGCAAATGATTCAAGTACAACAGCTGCAAAGCAAAACAAATGAGAGCTGGCATCCCACTGGTAACCGAAACACAAATTAAGAATATACACTCACACTTTATTAGGAACACCTGTACACCTTCTCATGGTGGAGGTGGTGTAATGGTGTGGGGAATGTTTTCTTGGCACACTTTGGGCCCGTTAACACCAATCAATCAGAGTTTGAATGCCACAGCCTATCTGAGTATTGTTGCTGACCATCTGCATCCCTTCATGGCCACAATTTACACATCTTCTAATGGCTACTTCCAGCATGATAATGCACCATGTCACAGAGCAAAAGTCGTCTCAAACTGGTTTCATGAACATGGCAATGAGTTCAGTGTTCTTTAGTGGCCACCGGATCTGAATCCAATAGAACACCTTTGGGGTGTGGTAGAATGGGAGATTCACAGCTTGAAAGTGCACCTGAAAAATCTGCAGGAATTGCGTGATGCAATCATGTCATCATGGACCAGAATCTCAAAGGAATATTTCCAACATCTTGTGGAATCAATGCCACGAAGAATTGAGGCTGTTTTGAGAACAAAGGGAGGCCCTACCCAGCATTAGTATAGTGTTCCTAATAAAGTGTTCGGTGAGTGTATTTATGCCCTGCACTGAATACAAAGTGATAGGGTATCATGCTGTTATATCAACCTATGCTATCAATTCCAAATATGATTTATCTTATGCAGCATCAATCCATTCTCACAAGTAATGTCAATAGATTACTATCATATTGCAAGTTGCAATAGAGGTTTGAAAGTAAAAATTAGTGCAAAATAGAAGTAAGCAAGCTGATGGGAGCAGACAGAGCAGCTGTGTGTATGAAGTTGAATTCTACCAATTTGATTTAAATGTTGAAGTCCTGTGAGGCCAAATAGACATCTGAAACATAGCTTGCTTCAACAAGCCTGCAAATGATTCCTACTGTATTAGTCATACAGCATTCATTCATATTCATTAGGTGTTATTCATACATGAATATGCTTCCTGGACTAGAAAATACAGTATTTGCTGATACTTGAATAATTAGTTGGCATAATGAAGGATGTCCTGCTTTGTGATTATAGTTCTACCATACAGTAAGGCAGTAAAAGGGCATTCTTTTGAGTCATTGGCCAAGGTAAATCAAAAATCCCCAAAAGAATAAGCTTCCAATAAGCTTGCAAATAATCTGAAACACTGACGTATTCCCTTGCCAAACATCTCAGAGTTTTCCATTTATAAAGGGCAATAGAACCATGGCAACAAGAGTGCCAAGGATACATGTTTAGTTGAATCAGATACATTTAGCCTGAACAGTGTCGGGCCATGAAATCCAGAATTCATCATCAGTTGTACAGAGAGGGGCAGAAGTTGCCTTGTGAGGACCTGAAGGCCAGGACAGATATTGTGTAGGACACATAGAGGAAGGCTATCTACCAAATAATATAATCGTTGAGTGGATCGGCCCTTTTTTTCAAATGAGTCTCAGAGCCAAATAAGAGAGAACCATCAAAATGTCATTTTTATTCCCAAATGTTGATAACCTACGCAAAAGTACATGTGTAGAATGTTCTACTCATGTTCTAATGTGTAGATTGTGACTGATTTATGAAAAACACTACCATAACGTAAAATGATAGAAAATACGGTTTACAGTGTTAAGCACACTGAAAAGTAACAACAGATTTGGTTAATCTCATTCACACAAGTTAACTTAGATAATGAAACAACTTTTTATAAATCCAGAAATGAGAGATGTATTAGTCAACTATCACACATCCCTTCCAGAAATAGAGATTAATTTGAAGGTAATCATAGGTGTGGAAATTTGTGTTATCTTCTTAGCATTCCTCTGCATGCTAACGGCCTATTTGGCTCCAAAGAAGTGTTTGTCATAAATATTCATACTTTTCAGGGCCTTTGTTAAGCTGACTACCTACCATCAGTATGATCTGTTGTGGCTCCGGAAACACAAATAGTGGCAAAAAAACCCTATAAATAAATACATAAATAATAATGACAATGAGTGAACGGGGGAAATTTGGAACATCAAAGGCTCCCCTATCTCTGTAGCATGTAAACAGTGCGTGCCTTCAGTGAGTTGAAGAGCCCTTTTTAATGATTCCATGGAAGATTGCCACATCGACAAGCACCCTGTAATAAATAAAATTAACAAACATTTCTGTAGGGTCTGTTCAAAGGGAAAGAGAGCCCAATGTTTTTTTCAGATAAGTGGTCTATACATCCCCCTGCTTTCTCCTGATTAGTCTAATCCAGTGAGAAGTGCGTGCAGGGTTTTGATTGAGTCAGCCGTCGAGGACCCTGAGGGGAACCCTCCTGATAAGTGCCTTTACCTTTCACCTCCAGAACCCCACGCACGTCGCTCCGCCATATCCCACTCCCTCTAATCTCATTTGGCCCAGGAAGACATGCTCAAGCACAGGGAGCTGCGATTAGCATCCGCTTTACCAAGGGATTCCTTCGGCTTTGGCCTCTACGGACCACCAGCGCTGCCTTCTACCTGGGCCATTGCACCAGTAAATCAGGGGGTACTAGGGATGTGTATGTGTGTGTGTGTGTGTGTATGTGTGTGTGTGTGTGTGTGTGTGTGTGTGTGTGTGTGTGTGTGTGTGTGTGTGTGTGTGTGTGTGTGTGAGCACGTCTGTTTACATTGAATTGTTTGTGATTACACCGTTCGTATCACTGTCAGGAGTTGTGAAGACGTGATCCCCAGCAGAGAACATCAGTCTTCTTCAACATCAGTCTTCTTCACACAGCCTGGATCATCAAAATAAGGATACAAATGTGAGAGCACACAGTGATACTCCCATGACAGCTATTGCAAGAGAAAACAATGGTAAACAACTGCTTATAACAGCATGTGGAAGAAGAAAGTGTCTGATATACAGTACCACATATTTATGTCAGTACCATACGTCAGTCATTCTCACATAGAGCAAGAATTTATACACACTGCTATCGTTTAAAAGTCCCAAGTGGCCCCTGAAAACAGCTTTCCTCTTGCAAACCATTAATTGCAGCTGGCTTTTTTAACACTTTAATCCCTTTTGTTAAAAATGATGTTTTGTTTAAAATGAATTGGAGATCTGAACAAGTGCTACAAATTGAATTACCTTTATATGAACCCTTCTAGGACGAAGGGGTTGTGCACCCATTTCAGCTCACCTGAGAGACAAACAGCATGGGGAAAGGCTGAGGGTGGGGTTACACTTCCTTACTTGCATCACGTCCCATTTAAAACAGGACTGCACAGACATTGTTAAAGGATTATGGGATCTAGGATGAAATGTATAAGCATAAGATGCATGTCTGCCTGAATTTCAATCATCAAATGTATATGCACAAATGTATGATCTGACACATAAGGAAGGTTTAGTGTTTCTTTGTTTTGTGTGATCTTGACCCATCCTCTAAGTCATGGGAATCACATGGAATTGGGTGACTGTGTCCCACTTAGTCCAACTGCAGATGATTCTTGTGAATATCTGTTCATGTGTTGAAACACAGTCTAGTTCAAGAGCTACCATGGCACCAGGGATTAAATGCGTCCAGCTGGTATCAGATGGACACTCCATGACCTGAAACGGCTTTGATAAGCAACCCCTGAATCGACTTTAAGTTGATTGATAGTTTGTCATGCCTAGCTACCGTGCACTGAGATACACATCCTTGTTCAATTTCTACTTTCCAGTAAGCCTTAATGATGAGTACTGATAATATGTTGCACTGTTTTATTTGCCATTATTAGCTATTAGGTTAATATTTTGTTTATTTGTCATCATCCCATTCTGTTGATGTATGAGAGGCCTTTGAAGGGAATGGAGCCAATGTGTTACCCAAAGAACCAGTTATAAGTTCCAGTCCGTTCCTTCAAGCAACCAAAATGTAAACACTGGGCACAGCATTTAACAATTATATTACTCAGAAGACACCTTGACAGCTAGGTTAATGAGAGGGAAAGCTAAAGAACAGCATGTCAATACATGCATGGTGACTGTACGTGAGAATCAAGTTGAAAGTCTTTTCTTTTGAGAACAATAATCTTGATAAAGACCTGGATGATGTAGAAACATTAACAACAAGCCAAACATGTGGTCTAGACAAGTCTCCACAGTGCACCTCAAACCAGCACAAGGTGGAATATGAATAGCTCTGGCTTTATTTACTCTCTGTGTGAGATTGATGGGAGTGGGTCACTTGTTACACCATTGTGGGGCTGGTGATGAAACTGAGTTGACTCTTGCAAAGCAGCTCCAGTGGATGAATCAAGGAAACAATAGCATCATTTTCACTATGCCTTGAGTACATAATACCCATTCAGATTTAGGCTATACTGCAAAGCATTTACGGTAGACCTACGTGCATGGTGAAATGCACTTCATTTTTCAAATTCATTTTGCAATTGGGACCCTAGAAGGAAGAGACCGATAACTAACTATTTGGCTAATTTTCGCATTTCAAATATCACAAATAGTCTACAGTATTTGAGGTGTTATAATGTGGTGTCATTTACTGACTGAACCAGATGTCCTCAATTGTGGCCCATCTTCTTTAACAACCTCACACTTCAAATTGCCTAGATTACACCGCACAATGTTAAGGTTTCAAGGTAAGTTATCAGTGTGCACCCATAACTAAATGGTGTTGAAAATGAAAAGACACTCATGGTAGATAACTGATATGTCGATTTGATCCACAGCATTCACAGCCTCGACAAGGTTCTTTCGACCAATTCTATGGCTAGTGTAACCGGCAGGGTTTGAACTGGGGACCCCTCACATGGATGCCACAGACGTAAACCATGATGCGAGGCCTACACCAGGACTTAGGTCTCAGACAGGGCTACCTCATCACAAGAGTGTGATTCCTAATCAGCTCCGTTACATTCACCACATTTTTAAATCCCCTTCCAAGGAAAGATCTGCTCCACATTGGGCACCACTGTAACTCTCACATGGATGTCACAGCAAACTGTTATACCAAGAGGACATCCTAATGGTACGAGGGCTATATCTGGGCTTGGAAGTTGCAGGCAGGGCTACCTCATCAGGAGAGTGTAATTCTAAATCACCTCCGCTACACTAATAATAAATATTCTGAATAAATCTAAAATAAGTAATGTAATGTTTTGCCACTTATAAATGACTCAAGCTGTTTTGTCTACTCATATCCTTATTACATATCATGTCATTACAGTTTAAAATAAGATGATAATTAATAGTTAATTTAATTTAGAATACATATAAAACATAGAAACAATATTACCAATATATCTACAGTAGCCAACATGGTTAGCAACCTGGATGTAGGCTTACTAAGTTATTACAAAATATCTATCCTTGTAATCTTCATGTGCCTGTAGCACCAAGGGGCTTAGCCCCATTCGAAGATGAAAAAAAGGATTGTTAATTAAAAGGAATATCAACTAAAAACATAAAAAGTAAAATAAAAGACGTAAAAGATGTTAAATCTCAATAACAGCAACTTGAGACTTTATGACCTTAATGAATTGCCCCGTTTTCCAATATCGACTGAACTTCAGTCCCAAGAATCCTGGCGATGATCACACTATAGGACGTTTTGTCAACGAGATGGATGGAGAGATTGTATAGGTATACAGAGTGGATGAAGAAAAGATATCCTAGTAACAAAACATATTGCCTAGTGATTTAATTCGATACAGGCAGTGTCGATGGGTTTCAATGACTGCAAGTGAAATGCAAGAGCGCAATATAGTCTTTTTCCTGACTCGTTTAACAATCATGACAGAACAACTCATGATTTAAACTTTTTGGGCGTGCAGGCCTAGTGTATTCCCGCGAAGTGTTGATGGATAAAAGTACAAAAAACAGCAGGTGTTAGACCTATGTCTCCTTCAAAATGTACAGCTTTGATCTTAGTTATGCCGAGTAAGGCTGTAGCTACATCTCAAATCGCTATCAGTTTGTATGACATAGGCCTATCAGTTCTTGTAGTAATCATTACTTTAACAGAGATAGGGATATTTAGATGCACTGTATGTAATATTTACTTGACATTTCGCACTGAGAACATGCATGTTTGTGCGGGCGCGCGCACGTGTGGTGAGGGACCTACGCACTTCCTTTAGATCAGTCGGAGGGGAATAAAGTCTTAGTGTAAATCACTTTTCCGACTGGCACCGCACATTAAACAACCGTGGCATGATTCCTTTTCTCTCAGCACATCCCTTCCCTATTTCCTTATCAGCTCGTTCACCATTTCATTTCTTTCAAATGAGAATTCAGGGACCCCCAAATTTAAGCCCGGGTCTTCAAACAACAGAACTATGGTTTACTTTTCTTCTGTCAAAATGGTATCCCAGATCCAATTTTAGATAAACTGGGTTTAGAAATGATGCTTTTGGTGTTTCAGAGACAATAGTTAATATTCTGAAATAAGATCATGCCGTAGCCTATGCCTATTCCTAAACCATTTCCCAATATTTCCAACCAACAAAATAATGTTCCAAACAGTGAACACATTCCTGATAAGACAAATGTTTGTCCACATGGAACCATCATCATCATCATCATCATCATCATCATCATCAACAATCATCATCCTCATCCTCTTCATTTCAACCCGTGTCTCCAGTGATTGTGAGAGCTGCAGCTGATTCATAGTAGGCTATTGGTTAAAAACTGAGTGATTTTCCAATGTACAGTTCACAATGAAATGGAAAATTAGCATGGCAAGATGCAGAGAGAGATACTCAAAAGCTACATATCAATCTTAATTCTGCAACGATGATTTCAGGGTGACATTAAAAGACAATAATGCAAATGACCCATGGCATTCAATTAAAAGTGTCATGTCCCCCCACTTTTGTTTCGTGTGTTTTATATTTTCGACTAAAGTGTGTGAGGAAAGAAAAGGGCCTTGTGTCGCCTCTTCATTTACTTTTATCACTAAATGAAGCATATAAATGACCTGAAAGCGCTGGCTGTCGCATTAAATTAAATAAAATAAAGAACAATTATCCTCTCTTTTTCTCTGATCTTGCGCTGAAAGGAGTCCTGAGAAGATAAGGCAGATTGAATTCGTCTATGGAAGCAATGACTCTCTGTTGTCCTCAAATAAAAACGTCTAGGGAAAGAGTTAAAGAGAGATTTAGGGCGTCTATAATTTCAAATCATAATTTCACTCCATTATTTTCTCAGACGCCATTTATTTTTATTTTATTTTTTAAGCGGTGGAGAACCTCTGAAGACAGACTGTGCCATTTCAACCTGGGTGAAGCGATCACAGGTGATTAATTGCCATGAAGGGGTCATGAATTACCATCTAATTACACGCACACGTAGTGCCTCTCTCTACTAAATATGTTAAGTTTATTATAACTAATAATTATGCTTATATTGTAGAATGCCAAAATATACAAAAAATAAGTGACTTTAGGCTAAATAGGTTAGGCTGCATGTAGGCTACTGTAAGCAACTAAGTATAATGAAAAAATACCTTCCTCCATTCAATCAATCAACACTAAACAAACAATAAATCATATCCTTATATGTCGAAGCAACAGCAAGTCGAGGTATATTGATATTGCTAAGCCTATAGGTAGATCAATGTAATATTATATCCTATTGCAAAAAATACATATTTTCTACCGCTTTTTTATTGCTCCTGAAAGTAATTATAATTGTCCAATTTCAAAGTTGAATCTGGTTGCTTTAGGGGGTTGATGTAAAACTTCACATTCGGTTCAATGAAGTATCACCCTAATTTACAGCGCCAGATAAGAGCTAAGTCTGTCATAAAAATCTGAGGCTGCCCGTCTCCTCCCCCTCCCTCCCCAATATTGAATTGCACCTTGGGCAATAGTGCAGAATCGTGAATCTTAACTTCTCCCAGCATATGTTCCTGGCAGATAAGTAAACAATCTGGATGTGAAATGAACATTTTAATTAATACAGTAATGCTATTACACCTCCGTGTGCAAATCCCATTCCATATCCCGCGACAATAGACGAAAGTGCAGGCAAATTCCAATCCTCTGTTTCATCCAATTGTTCTGAAAGCTTGTTTTTCTTTTGAATTAAAATAATCATTGCTATAATTTCAGACACATTTCTCATTCGAAAAAAGCATAACAAATGGACCGCCGCGAGTTTTTATTCAGTCCTTTCAACTTAACTGCAGCAGCTGAGTGCTGTATTGTCACAGCAGCAAGTTATTACATGTTTAGCTACTCCAATACGACGTGTAAATAGACCGAACATACAATATGTTTTGGCAGGGAAAGGTGATTATAGGCCTATTTAACTTCTAAATTTCAGCTGTAGTTCAAAAAGAATGAATGAAGCTAAAAGAAACCACCTAAGAGTAACTGTTGAGCCCCGACACACACACACACACACACACACACACACACACACACACACACACACACACACACACACACAAACATTTTTTAAGTCTATAAATCATTTGAAATAGATTTATGTCTAGCTTATTGTTACTGTTAAACTAAAGTTTGCATTTTGCATTATATTAAGATCTAAACAAGACTCTACTTATGTGGTTTAGCACTCAAACAGGTCTGACGAGCGGAATCCCTTAAGGGGATGCCTCTCATGCACATTCAAACATCAACGACCGCAATCAGTTCATTTCAGTGTCACTGAAGAGTATACACACCTTAATGCAATGAACATGGTGCAACCAGTTTAAAAACACAGGCATCGCAGCCAAATTGCGGAAGCTATTTGTTTGAAAGGACATGAATACAGAAGCTTGATAACTTCTCGGCCACACATTAAAAAGAGATCAATCATCATAAGGATTAAATTGTGAGATTGCATGTCTAAGGCTATAGCCCTACCTATCATGAATAGTTATTAATAACTGGATTGATGCGAAGGCACCAGTAGTATTTACAGAGGCCATGGCCATAATTTGGTTTCATGGCAATTTATGAGCAACACTATGAGAAGTGACACGCAGTCAGTCCGGGTTAGTCTACACCAGGTGGGCTCAAGTCCTCGAAGTGCTAGACAGGTTATTTCACGTGGCCAAGAAAAGGTAATTTCTTTAAGAATGTCAAACTTAAAACTAGGTAGACCTATTATGCTTTTGACACCTGGTCATATTAATTTGAGGTTGTTGTAAAAAGGACCCCCCCCCCACACACACACACACACACACCTACACTTGGGCCTATTGGTTCCAGACGGACACCTGCAACTTTTCCCTAAACCCTACTGCAATCAAATGACGCAGTTAATTGTTAAGAGGGAAACGGTCACCGTTAGGCCATGTCTAGGATGGCTATTATTTGTTGTTCTCGCAAAATCTCTTATTTGCAGTCGGCTTTCAACGAAGTCCATTTCAACTGCTTATTGAACATGTTCATGCTGTAGCCTACAGGTCTATAAAATGTAGCCTACCCCAAATAAATGAACATAGCATGCTTTCTTATTACATGACTCAGAGTGAGTTAAATAACATGTCAGATATTGCACAATATGTGTAGCCTACTTTGTTTTAAAGATCTTCTGATACGTCTCAAGATTTTGATAACAATGCTGAGTGTGACCCTTACAATGACAAAATTGCAATCATATAACCATACAGGAATTTAATATTTTTGAAGACAGATTGTCTTTATTCAAAACGTCTTTGCTCGACAGTTGAACAAAGAACCGAGGTATAACCCTTCGAGATACATTTTCCTTTCCATAACATGACAGATTTTAAATGACCATCTTAGATAAAAAATACAACATTAACTGCTCAACTTCAAATAGAAGTAATTCCTCAAAACAAAAATGACTTGTGACTATTAGCACTGAACCACAGGAAAAATGCAAAATTAAACATATTAAATTATAATTTTTTTTCATTTGTTATTTTAAATATACTGTCTTGTTGTATGTGCCAGTTCGATAAATATAAACAATATAACCCGTATATTTATTCAACTCAAGAGGTCCTAATTTGACCCTATCAATAGGCTACCATCTGAAAATTCAGACTGCCAAAATGCTATACATTATACAGGAAACAAGAAGGCTAATCGTAAATTGTGCAAGCCAAATTTGAAAATAAAAGAATAATAATATCAATAATCAAAACAAAATTATCATAGCATTAAAATGTACATAATAAATAAAGTTAAAGGCCTCCTTTTCCGGTAGCCATTAATAAACGTTATAACATTTACAATTCTTACAGTTCACAGGGCACCTGCCTTACATCTATTCCCAGTTCCATGCTGAGGTCAAGAACGTCTTGTTAGATCTTGTTAGAAGTTTTTGCCCGTTTTGCTCGTAAGTCCAAGGCAATTACTTTTCATGTCTCTTTTTTGGCGCACTGTCCATATATACATGCATTGCTGTATTCAAGTTACGTTTTAAAAGAGAAGTCAGCCTTGCGCGTTACATAGCAGTGGCATGTGCTGATGAATATGGGTCTATCCCAGTCTTGGTCATACCTGGAAAAAGTATGTAGGCAACCGGGGGCTGTAAACTTGATGCCGACCAGGCGGTACAGTTACAGGGCACGACATACCCCGGGTTTGTGGGCGACGGGTGGGTGTGGGTATGCTGGCTATGGCAACCCAAACTGCCGAATGCGCCGTTCTGATATCCTAAAGAGGAGTATGGCAAAGTGCTGGTGGTCAACGTGTGGGGCATCTCTGTCATCTTCTGAAGTGCGCTGGAGCTGAACTGACTCGGGTCAAGAAATGAGTACGGTAACGACGTCGGTGGCATGAACGCTCTGGCTTTCTCTGATGCGCTCAAAAGAGAGTCCGCGCCTGACATAGGTAGTCCTTTCAAGTGATCCGTGTCCCCAAGGTAAGGCAAAGGAAAAACGTACCTGTCTTTCTTAAGTAAATTCTTGGGTTTGCGCCTGGGTCTGTACTTATAGTCAGGGTGTTCTTTCATGTGCTGTGCTCGCAGCCTCTTTGCCTCGTCGATGTACGGTCGCTTTTCAGATTCTGAAAGCAGCTTCCACTCTGCGCCAAGTCTTTTGCTTATTTCTGAGTTATGCATTTTGGGATTCTCTTGTGCCATTTTCCTCCTCTGGCCCCGGGACCAAACCATGAATGCATTCATAGGTCTCTTGATGTGATCTACAGGCTTTGACATTTTCAGACAGCACTTTTATCCCAAATTAGAATAACGAGAAAAAGTTCTAAAATCAACCGAGAAAAAAATATTCACCTGTCTAACTGGCAGACACAGATCATGCCACTTATTTAATGCTTGAGACGGAGTCTAAAAACAGCATCAAAAATCCATTGGCCAATTTTCCGAGTTAAGGAAACGTTCGCTATAAGTCCAACTACTGTCTTTTTCTAAACCTTGCTAGGTGGAAAACAGCAACACGGACAAAAATCCACCGAGGTGAAGCGAAGTTCCACGGTCGAAGAGTCGTAAAGTGTTGTCTTTTTTCTTAGAGGTTTCTCGTCTTGCGAAGCACCTGGCTTGGAAATGAGGGGAAGCGTGTGAATGAGAGCCAAAAGCGGTGAAGTTCAAAGGCTGGGCTGGTTTGGTCTGCACGCAATCTGACATAATCGCAGGGCGTTCACTCGCCAACCTGAGCGCCCAATCAGCACAGAGACCGGCATAATACCTTCACGAAAATATGTATATTACTAAATAAACAAAGATTGGGGAGGAAAAGAGGTTACTCTATTCCCTCCCCGAATCCATTTAGTTGAAACGTTACAAACATAGACCTTCAACCTCTTTGCAATAAAACCTGACTCCTGTTAATCCAAAGGAGTGAAATACGAGAGTGAAGCCTGCATTGGCAGGCTGTACAAAAGTATAGGCTATAGGAAAAATTCAAAGGAATCGATAATAAAATTAAAATAAATATTCAATGCTATTGCATCACTTCGGGCAAGCGTTTATTCTATGTCAGCCATATCCAGATTCCTATTCACAAACATGTGTTTTCTAATAGACATTTACTTATATTTGTCAACTTTTTGGTACAGGCTTATCTAGTTTAGTAAATAAAGTTATTGTGGAGCAAAAGACACATATATAGCTAAATATACTGTACATTTAACTCAACAAATGTGATACATTACGGCAAACATAAAATAGACATTTTAAAAGAAAACACACCAGTACCCCCTGTAAACGTTTTCCAGTGTTGTCCGTTACATTGTCCTTAGGCCAATATGTATTCAATGAGAACAATTGTCCAATTATCCCAAGGGAGCTTGGTTGGAGCTTGCACTTGTTTTGCCGCTGTATCTCGTCGCAAAGCAACCTTGTAACATGCCCGTGGAACATCTATTTATTTGAAATTCAAGATCTTGTTGTACATTGACGCACAAACAGTAATATGGTACTCTTAAAAATAAAACGTTATACAGTAGGCTATAGGCCTATGCGAATGATATCGAATCAATGTAGCATAATTACGTGGGTGATTCCATTGTGTCCAGAACAAACCCCAAGCATGCTTTGAATACCTTCCTCAAGTCTATGCAATTCTAAACATTTAGACAAATGTTGCCTGTAAACATTTCACATTTAAATATTAATTGTAATATATAACAATTCAATAATCTGATTTGTTGAAAGGCGACACGCAGTGAGGTTTAACATGCAAATGGTTCTGTTTATAAGGATCACTGTTTAATAACCCCCAGGCTAAAGGACTTTAATATATGACTCCTTAAATTGTGATTATTAAATGATATGCAGGCCTGAGTGGTTCCTGACGAGATGGCTTTCGCACGTATGCCTCAAGAATGAAACAAGCACAATTTATTGAAGAGAGCAAGAAACGGCATAATAGTATACTGGTATTTTTGTAATCCGATCTAGCCTACTCAACGGCTGACCATTTAAACCTAAATATAGAGTTGACCGATGTTTTGCCAGTCAATGTCATCTTAATCAGGATCATACATAAGACATTGTATGGCCATTCACTGAAAGAAAGTTTATGGAGTGAAGCAAAACCACAGGAATTCAGTCATTCAAGTATCTCCCAAAGCATATAGGGCTACATCTTTTTTGACGGCCGTAACCTCTCTCTCTCTCTCTCTCTTTCTCTCTCTCTCTCTCTCTCTCTCTCACTCTCTTTTCTCTCTCTATCTCTCTCTCTCTCCCCCCTATACTGTAATCTGTATAAAGATAGCCTATATATTATATTATATCACTGGCGACAATCAACTGATCTCTTGCAGTTTTTGGCCATCTATCCAGTTTCAAAGTGGGCCACATGCAAAGTAAAACATCTAAAACGTAGAATATCTTAAAGGTGAAATTAATGAAGACTCTTGTATAGCCTATTTGATGTTGATGGTTATATCTATTCAGCTTTTGCGTGCCATTACCTCTATGCTCGCTACACTCCATTTAAAACCACATCGCTCCCCAGCGTTTTGAAAGCAATGCAGCTTGAAATCCGTGGACCTTCAAATCGTTGCAAATATAAATTACAGTAGGAATTAACAGAAACTATTAGGGCACATAGTATTCATGCAGTCAACGTCCCTTTTAGAGGAGATCATATGCTCAATGTAATACTAAGTACGATTTGTGAAATCAGCCATGACGAGATATGTGTCAATAGTTAAGAGACCGTTATTGGGGGCAAGGGCTAGACTAATGAAAAATGAAATAGGGGGTTTTAGATGATTGCATGTGTGTTTAGGTGTAGCGAAAGGGGTAAAATCCTATCGGAAACTATAATTCTTTGTCAAATAAAGGCTACAGAGTCCGAAACATCGACAACTGATCACCCCCCCACCCCTCTCTCTCTCTCTCTCTCTCTCTCTCTCTCTCTCTCTCTCTCTCTCTCTCTCTCTCTCTGTGCCCGCGCACACGCATGCGTGTGTAGTTCATTCCATACATTTTAATATTGTTGTATATATACACCATTTTTTATCAAACCTTAAATAATTTGAAAGGAATCGTTCTAAAATACAGTAAAAACACAACAATTCTAAGATGATGCTCAATCGCATAGCCAGTAGCGTTGTGATGTCGCCTTCAGACTCAGCATTGCAAGTGCTCGCTCTGATGATTACTACAAGAAGATTGCTACAGAAAAGCTCATCTTCAAGACTAGCGTGATATTCTGCGGCTACAGTAAGGTATGTATGTGTACTTCACCGTATAAGTAAGTTCTAAGTGCTGTCATCGTTCACTTTGTACTGTAACCTTGTATGTATGTAAAACTTGTATCACTTATAGGACGCGCCGGCTAATTTTACAGGCACCTGAGATCGATTAATGAATGCAAGACGCAATGAATATAACGATAATTCTTATTCTATATGCCTTTATCCACTCAAATTGAGAGAATACTCCCACTTAGCCGATGTACTTTATCGATGTAAAAGTTATGACAAAAAACAAGAGTCTCCGTTATGAAACATCTAGGGTACATTATCGAAACCTAGATAAGTAATGCTATTCTGTCTCATATCCTCAAGAAATATAATTGATAGGCTACAAAATGTATGAATTCCTCAAAATGTAGTTTGTAATAGTGTCACCAGGTCCCGGTCAGTAACTCAGTTGGGGCATTTTTTCCAGTATAGGCCTAATTCAAACATAGACCAATTTGAAATTCCAAATCTTTCATGATAAATCTAATATGGGTTCATTTTGACTTGATTAAGAATGGTTAATTACACAAATGTTGCAGTATTGGCATCTCTAAAAGATGTTTTGGAAGTTATAGAAAGTTATAGACCTTTATGCCTCCAAATCCAAGTCCAATCTGGGCAGAGGATACAGCTGTAACTTTAAATCATATCAGTGTTATATTCGAGTGTTCATTGAGAAGCGAATGACAGACGATGACTTAAAATGCATGTAAACGTTAATCTCAGTGTGCTCCTTCTTATAGCTATAAGGGGTGTTGCTGTCAAGATTCTAAACCACTATTATACACACACACACACGCACGCACGCACGCACGCACGCACGCACGCACGCACGCACACACACACACACACACACACACACACACACACACACACACACACACACACACACACACACTATAGAACCGAGATTATCTAAGGACATATGTCCATCCATCGTCCATAAAATGTGAATGGGTAGCTACCAAGAGCCTGTTAGCCTACTTGGGATCCCGTGGAGTGCATAGAGGTAAGCTCCCTTACCGTAACTGTCCATGGTGCTGAAGCGGTAAGTGGCTTTCTTTACTGCAAACTTGCGGCCCCTCTCAAAACTCTTAAAAACCCGGGTTGACATTTCAATGCCTTTTATTCTATTTCCATCCTATTTAGTACTGGTTCTTGGCTGACAGGCTGTCGGAAACCGAGCCCATATAGGTTTTGAATAAAGTTTCCACCTCTATAACTTTATTGAATGTTTTCTAATCCCAAATTTACCCTTACAGCAAACCCAAAGTAGCCTATTTTTGTTCAATTATATAGTCAGATTTTAGTAATGGGGACAATTAGTGGTATCTGAAAATACCACTATACAAATTCAGCCCAAATAATCAATGATTTAAATAGACTACACTTAGTGCATTTTCCAAAATGTTCAAAGGTGTATATCCAATGGTAACTTTAGAGACCTTGGGAATTGTTACCGGAAATGTTGTTCTTCAGTGTCAAAAGCTAGTCTATATAATTTGAGCAAGTTGCATCCTGAATGATGTAATGCTAGTGCCAGATAGGCCCAAACACCCAAACTTTTGATTTGATTACTTGGTCACAGCATAACCAAGCTGCATGAATCATGGGTACTCCAGCCTCAAACCTCAATTGGTTGATTGATACATTTTATAGATTTTATTTTAAAAAGACAAATGATGTGAGTATTTGCTTCCAGAGAATAACAACATTAAGGTATTATACAATACTATTTTCCAATGTGGTCCTCAGTAGAAACAGATACACATTTACATATAATGTCATAAGTTCATTGTCCTGACATCCCTCACAACAACTCCAACATGTGTCACTGTAACAGTTTTTAAAGTTTCAGTAAACCACTCCATAGTTCCCAGAACCGACAACGTTGGGGGGCTGAGCTGCAGACAACTGCCTCCCCTTAGCCCTGTCTACATATGCCCTCTGTTCCTTGACTACTTGCATTATTGCATATGTTCAAATTTCTAATGTTTGTTCGGGCCAAGTCCCTTGGCTCCATCATTCTCTACTGTGGAAATTGATTATAGTCAGCTGTCACAGCAGGCAGAGTTGTGGAACTCCTACGAAAATATATGTTTACAAAAACTATGTTTAAGAAATGTCATTAGCCTGTGCAGCATGCACAGTTCTAGGAGCAGACGAAGTGATGAGCGTAATACCTTTTTGGGAAGTTGAAGAAGGTCAATCCCATCCCCCCTCACTGCAAGCTTTTCCACCACCAGTCTGGGAAGAGTTCCAGAAATGGAACCCAGTCCATCTATTGCTACAGATGGTATTGCTACTGTATTTGGAGATCAAATTACGCTACTTCATTTCTGAGTATCAATCAATGATCATCAATAACAGGCTGGGAAATAATCAAAACAGAAATGAGTAGTCTGCTGAGATATATTGCCAACTTGAGACATATAAACAAGGGTACAATCCTCATGGTCAAATCTTTTAACAATATGATAGCTGCTGGATATTTCATTGATAGTGGAATAAAAATCATTGCGACTAAAGCTTCTGCCGTGAAGAAAGTAAATGGGGTGGAAAGGTAGACACAATGATTGAATGAAATAAAACAGAATAGAAATTAAAAGAGGTTCAAGGCATCCGGTGATAATGAAAGGATGGGGGCAATACTTCAGAGACCAAGAGGCCCACATCGTACAATTATACAATACAATTAGGATTAAAGGGGCAAGACGGAGATAACAGGAGATAGGGATAAATTATCACAAAAAAGAAAGATGTGACTCTCTTCTGACCTTCATTAAGAGAAAAGCTCTCTCAGTGCTGGCCTTCTTTGCAGGGGAATCTCAGCCTCCCACAAGAAGCTGTGTCATTCCTGATACGATTTTAGGAGTGTAATTGGAGCTCTTTTTTGGATACAAATAACAAAACCATTTTCATTTTAAAACCATTTCTATTTGCAGTATTGAGTAAATCTGTGGAATAATCCTAATTATGCTAATAAACAGTGGGAAAACCCAAGAGCATGCATGTACATCCTGTTTCTTGTGTACCCCTGCCTTACTTACATCTGAAAGCCTGGTTGTATGAAGGTTCCCCATGTCTGACTGGCCTCTCAACCCTACCCTTGTTTAACCCTTCACAGGCCTGCTTGTATCATCAATGGTGCTGGGCTCAGAGAAAACAGAAGGAGAGTGCCAGTGAAATAGGTAATAAAACAAATTATGAAATTGAAAGATGATATTAAACAATATTTCTGGCTCCGGGTGTAAGGCCTACAGTACCCACTGTTTTACACTATAAATGCTATAATAATGCTATTCTGCTACTCTTGTTTCCAGCAACGTTTCAAGACCTTGGCACGAGAAAGAGAGGAGCGAGTCCCTTTAATGGACAGGCTGCAGCACGCCTGGCTGTTCTCAGTGCTGGGGCTCGATCATAGGTACAGTATGCAGGAACTGAAAGGGCAACGATGAAAGTGAGGCAATTAAAAGATCTGAAAGCTTTTGAAGGCAGATAAATTGATTTAGATGTAAAACTCATATAAACATTGGTATCAGGGGTTGATTAATTATTTCCCCCAAGAGATCTGTTATAATATAGTGAGATAGCAGTTTTCATTTCTTTTACACTTGTATTGTAGTTCTCAATAGATCAGCAGTTCAAAAGACACAGCTTTATTTGGCCTTCCATTGGAGCTGCTTTCAGAAGTGATTTTCTAAGCATTTGGCTTTGAAATGTTTTAAAGTGTTTCAGTCTGTTGTTTGGAGATGAAAAACAAATGCTGTTCCTTTCCCTTTTCCTTTGTTTATTTAGTTTTTTTCATGCATTTCTATTGTTGTTATAAAAAATGTTCTTTGGTAAAACAAAACAAAAATTGTGTTGTAGTTTATATTTTTCTGGGACATTTAAATGTCCTTAATATCATTATTATTAAAAAGTGATATGATATTTTTCCTCTAATTTTATTAAAATGGTTGCCTTTTCTTAAAAAATGCCCCCCCCCCCCTGCACTCTTCTTTAAAAAAGATAGATAGTAAGTGTCAATTCCCAGTCCTCCCCTGTAATCAACTCTACGCAAATAGCATTTGTGTCTAACAGAGTTCTTAAACCTAATCAGTATGAATAAAACCTAATCGGTATCAATAATTATATATTTTGTCAAATACCCAGCATGATCAAATTGTCAATCATCTACCTGCCATATAGGCTAATCGTTTGTGAATGTCTTAAATTAATCTCATCATGTTGGCCATACTGTGGCTATGACCTCTGTCACTTGACAGTTGAAAAAGACCATTGTTTTCTGCATTCCTTCAGTTGATATGGGATGGACTGTGTACTTAATGCCCGTCCAAAAGAATGTCTCACCATCTTTGAGATGTTTATTCAGAGGGAAACACAAGTTTAAAAGAGCAAATGATAGACTATGGCAACCCCACATCCACAACTACCATTAAAATCAATAACCCCCCCTCCCCTTCTCTCTCTCTCTCTCTCTCTCTCTCTCTCTCTCTCTCTCTCTCTCTCACTCTCTCTCTCTCTCTCTCCCCTCTCTCACTCTCCCCCCCCCCTCTCTCTTTAGAATCTAGGGTCCATTGTAGGATGTCAAACAAAAGGGTTTTATCAGAGGCTCTTAATGCAACCCCCCTCCCCACTCTCTCGGCCACCAACTCGTTCTTCTCTTCCTCTCTTTTCTCATTCATTTATTCCAGTGTGTGTGGAAATAGGCCGGGCAACAATTAATTTCATAGTGAATTCAGGCAGGATCTATTACCCCTCTCTGCCTCTATTGCTCCAATGGAAATCTATTTCACTTCTCTTTTGTGTCCAATATAATTTAATGCCCATTTTATTAATGGCCTGAAATAATTACGGAAGCCTTTTGTGATTCTTGAGTATGTTTCATTTAATTGTGTAATAAATGTCTAATCAGGGCTCCCATCTGAAGCCATTATGGCATTAAAATTAACAATTACGCCACAAATGTCTTGGTGAATGCGTTGGGGTCTATAGAAATCGGTGCTGATAACAAGACACATATAAATCATTCATGAGAATTTTTTTTTGAGAAAAGGGGAGCGAGAGATAGGAGGATGGGAGGGAGAGAAGAAGAAGTGGGGGAAGAAAAGAGGAGAAGAAAGAGGGTGAGTTTTCTTTATTCCATTGAAAAGCAGGGATGGCCAAAAGATAGGGCATTTTAAAACTGTGTCACCCTCTCCAGTTCCTTTCTTCCCTCGTCTCTCTCTATCTCTCTTTAATTTGCCTTCCTCTTTATTTTTGAAGTGACAGATTTCACTTTGGGAATTCATTAACCGTTAACTCGGACGATAAAATATCTATCAGCCCCTCTGCCCGGTTCCTTTTTTAAGCTGCGTGGCGCCCCGTTTCGCCGTTGTGGGTGACCGAAGGCAATTAAAGAGGCTTCACAGTCTCCCTCTCCCTCACTCACTCTCATAGCCTCACTTCCTCAACACGAAGAGGATGGCTGCTCAACGTACCAGCAAGAATTGTTTTCTTAGTTGCCAAGTATCCAAATTTCACGGTGTGGGGAAACTCCATCCGCCACTAAAAAGCCTTGTCAGTTCCTCTGTGTCACTTCCAAGCTAATATTCTACAATTGGTTTTGGTGAATCTATTTTAATGGCTGCAGGTTTTGGCCTTATATGTTTTCCATTACCATGATGTACATAGTGCCTCCCAGGGCACTGCAATGCCACGAACAGAATGGTGAATACAATTGTATACAAAGCTGCCACTTTAACCAAGTATACAGTAGGTCTCTCTAGCCAACCATCGTGGATGTATTAGAGGTGTGTGGAAATTGTACAGTTATTGATTAGACCATCTGATTGAAGAGTGTTATAGGTCAGTAGAGTAGGGTATTTTCATTGGTCGTCTGCCAGTTCCACTCAATATACAAAAAAGCTGAACTTTACAGCAGTTTCCTGAACATAGATTAAGCCTAGTCCTGGACTAAATCACACTACCAATGGAGAATCTCCATTGAAGATGCCTTTTAGTCTATTATTAGGCTTAATCTATGTCCAGGAACCCGGCCCTACAAGTTGCAAATGAGAACAGTGCTCAAAAAGTCAAAATGCGCTAATTCACCCAACCTACTGTAGCTGGTTTGCTACTTTCGACTCTAGTTAACCTTGACTTGACTCTCATAACTTGATTGCTAGCTAGCATATTTGTCGGAATCCTCCAGGCATGGATGAGGTTGGAACCATAATACAGAGAAGTGTGTACTAAATTCCTGAAATAGGGCTTTTCAACACATCCAGTTACTCCAGGCGGAAGCAAGCCTTTTCTCACTATAACAGCAATCAATTTGTTTAAATGGCAGAGGTGAATCTAGTGTACGGATCATGATATCTGCAAGAAGTTGACCTTAGACATTCAAAACACAATCTGATCCAAGCTATGCAATACATGGTTATTGATCTTAAAGCTACAATCTGTTTTCTTAAAGCTACAATTGTGTTTCCAGTCAAAAGTGTAAATCAACAACATGTTTGTAAACTGTACAAATGTAACTGACACTGAGTCATTTTAATTATTCGGTAAATGCAGATTAAATCACAGCTTCATGATAATAGTGAAGGCCAGTAATAACACTTAGAACCCCACTACATTAAGGAGCCATTAGAGGTCCACTTACTGCTCAACAACTCAGTAGTGCATAAGCATACAATCTCTACTTAGTGCTACAGAACAAGCAGGGAAATATCTCTTTCTTAGTGACCTTCTCAGTAACACATCTGGTCTAACTAGGCCACACATCAGCTATGTGTGACCACCTGAAAAGGCTTACTACCTATCTTAAAGGCATCAAGCAAGAAATAAAACATACCTTGAAGCCACGTTTAGCTAAAGTCTACAGCAGTCTCCATAACCAGCAGAGCTGTCCTACATATACCACTCTGAAGGATAAATATGTCCTTATTAAGGATCCCTTCCTCCAAACAGATCCTCTCTCATTTAATTATCTATTTAACTGATGTGCAAATTAACCTTGGCATTTGCACAAAGAAAGTTTTATGTGTTGAACCTTGCACCTTTCTTTTTCCTCTCTGCTTCCAACCAATTTAATTCCAAGCTCCAGATTTCATGGTCAATTTTATTTTGCTCACTCTCAAGGAGTCCATCATCAATTCTTCACAACTTTTCATGTCCCCTTTCTCTCCAGATTCGCTGCGAAATTGCCTATTCAGGTCGCTAAATAAGTGTGACTGCCATAAATTTACTGCGACGCCCTGCGCTTTTGAATATGCATTTGGAGTGCTGACCTCCAGCAGTAATTAGTTTTAGTCTTTGTTTATCCTTTACAGAAATCACACAGCCTCCTTTTCATTCCCATTTTCCCAATCTTTGTTTGATCCCAGTCACAGGAAGAAATCCTTCGCAAATCTTAGATATACATCAGGGGGTTGACCTCTGCTTTGCATCAACTGCATTTCTTTTTTTGCCATTTCAAAATTGGAGATGTCCACATACATCTTGCCCTTGAGGCAACACGTGGACATGCTGATATGCCCATTTCAAACAATGATCGCTGTGGCATGGTTTATTAAATGTAGGCTGTCATGTATCTGTTTGTTGAAACACTGTTTCATGGTGTTGAAGTACATTATCTACTGTATTTCCCAAGTTTTAAAACATGCCTTTTCAAATCAGTTACCTGCAGAACCTTCATCGAATCATCTTTGAGATCTGAATAGCTTTAAAAGACTTGATATTTGGCTTGAGTACAATAGGGCATCATGATGATGATGATGATGATGATGATGATGAATATGAGGATAATGGGGACCATGATGATAATTATGATAATATAATATTAATTATGATAATAATGATAACAACAACACAATAATAATAATAATACAATGCATTTTACTAGGTCCCAAATCACCTTACATTGTATTTGGGTAACTCACCCCATCTCTCCCAACTCAATACCTTCCATTCTTTGCGTGGAGACCAGAGGCTATAATGAGAGACCAGTACACATCTCCTCTTGGCAGAGAGGGTAAATGAGGGATCCCTAGACTCTGGGATTACCCTATTATTGAGAAGACGTTCCACTAAGCCCCCAACACTGACACATATTCCTGTTCTATGGCCCATTTACTTTGAAATATGTCTTGTCAGGGAGGCTTACAGAAATCTACATAATCCTTTTTTCATCACAATTAAAGATACCACTGAACAATAAAATTGCTTGCTCTCCGGTTTGTTTCATCTTGCTTTGGAGAGAAGGGGTATGAAAATACGGTTGAGCTTTGCTAAAGGTTAGGCTAACATTTGAATTCTACTCGAAAAGGCGACGGCGGACACTACATGTTTTCACTTGCCTTTGTCAAATGCAGAGAGACTGCAAAGAGATCTGTGTGCTTTGTATATTTATTCATAATAGTATTCATCACAACTTTTTGGGAATGAGGCCTACATCATACTAATTTCCTATAATACTGGTGTCACTTTACATAGAGTTGCTCTACACCCGTGCAGTAATGGTGTAATTATTTACTCTAGTAATAACATGCGATTGTTTCATAGTAATTCAGTAATTACCTTTTAGCTATCAATAAAAAAGGAAAGTTTCTATTTTACTGTGTCATAACATAAATGTAATAACCCATCTCTATCACTAGGTTATAACTAAATAGCTATGTAACAGCATGATAATACTGTACCATGTTGTTACAAGAGTTATTACAGCGTTATTAGTTACACAGGCATACAGTAATAGCAACTTAATGTGGAGTGTGGCCATGAAAGGCAACACAAATTTGTGTTACAATCCATTCATAATGCATATGTATGAGCACACATTTTGTTGGCATCTACAGTATGGCAGTATGAAGTGTTGATAAATATCATCAAACTCAATAGGCCAAGTTGTGTGTGTTTACTTTTGTCAGTTGTGAATAGAGGAAGAACCAAAGCAATAAAGGAAAGCCTGATGTGCTCAAAGAAGAAACATGGCTAGTCCATTGAATAAAAACTGACCTGAGCTAACCAGTGTCAACTGATGACTTCTGACCTTGATAAAGGGACGCTGAACCCCAAAGGTCTCATAAGCTTGGTTTTTATGGGTCAGGGAGAGAGTTAGCTTAGCATATAATTAATGCTTAATAACCCCTTGATTGTTTGTCAACACTTTTTTTCCCCATGCCTAATAATCTTCAGAGTGCCTGCAGGCACTGCATTCTCTGATAGCATCTTAATCCTCTTGTTCCAATACCCTGGTCTGGCAGTAACAACACTGGCCAGTCGCTCATTTACAAGCAGAGATAAATGCACAGTCCTTAATCTGTCTCCAGTTAGGCCTTCAACAACACGGCACTGGCCCAAGCCTTTCCTCCCTTCACCCAGGCCAAGTCTTCCATCATCCCTGCCGTTGCCATGAACTTTTCATGCCTCTGTAATGACCTGTCACCTGCCACGCTACCAGCCCAACTGATGAGTTCACTGACATGGTGAGAGGAGGAGGTACTGTACCCAAGTCCCCTGTCAGGGAGGACACACCCACCTCAGTGTGAGAAAAAACACTTGCTATTTTGTTTTAAGCAACCCTTAAGAGAATGCACACCTACAATATCCAACCTACGATGGTGTCATGCCTTCACACTGAGTACTAGTCATTTACATGAGGCCCCACATCCCGCGACTTGAAAATATCTTACTATCAGTCAGCACTGAGAAAAGTAAATCATGGAAAACAAAGCATTCGAATAATTGTTTATGTTCTCAAGATCTGAAACAATACATATTGATGATCTGGGCTCAAAGGAATTGGAGAAGTCAAAAAATTACAAACAAAAATACTACTGGCAGAACCCTTTAATTACTGAGAAAGAAAGAAATAATTAAATGTTTGAATCACTTACACAAGCTCATTAAAGCTCATGCTATCCACTCTATTTTTCTTTTGGTTTGAATAAGACAAAAGGAGGACAATATCCCATTAAATGCTGTTTTCACATCCCATTCATTTGAATTGGTACTGAAGTGTCAGTGTTTTTCTCTGGATTAAAGTCTGATAGCACTCGAAGGGAGAACGATTCCCCCTTTGAAGACTTGAGAATACACACAACGAGAGACAGAGGGAGAGGGAGAAAAAAGTGGGAGAGGCAGCGTTAGAGAGGCAGACATATGGAGGAAGGTTATAATACACTGCCTGTGTGGACGATGAATTAGGAGGCAAATGGTGTGATTGTTGTGTGGTGGTGGGATCTCCCAAGCCCCAGGATGCAGATAGGAACCACCAGGGGTACAGGAGGGGAGCAGGCAATTGTGATTTATGGGTAGCACTGGGCTGATAAGGAGGCTCCCTTCATTTAATGCCTTATCACCCACGTTAAAGAAAGGCCACAATTTGCAGCATTCTTAAAAGCCCCAGATGTGACTAATCTCTGCAACCTTGCAGACAATCTGTCTCAGTAAAAACTGTAGATCACTCACTTGTCTTACTGATCTAGGCCTTATTTTCTCCCTCCAGCATAGCCGTGGACTGTGAGAAAAATGAGAAAGAATGTGCGTACGCACACACACACACACACACACACACACACACACACACACACACACACACACACACACACACACACACACACACACACACACACACACACACAGGCACACACGCAAGCATGTACCACAAGCATGTTTCAGACAGTATTTTAGTGTAAGTGTGTGTGTGTGTGTGTGTGTGTGTGTGTGTGTGTGTGTGTGTACTGTATGTGAAATAGAAAAGGGAGCAGAAGAGCTAAAGTGGACAGGACCTTGCAGTGACTGATGATCGGTTTATTGACAAGTCAAATTGAGAACATGAGTAAAGTTGTCTAATATGCCTTCAGAATCAAAGGCCAATACAATGCCACAGGGCAACTACGGCACTATGGCAAGCACAACAGCACAACTTTTTTTTATTTTTTATAGCTCATCTGTACGTGTCCTTGGTGTTTATAGCCTGATGACATTTTAATTTGTGATAGGACATAACCACATGACATTGATGGGAGGTCTGTACACACCTTGAAAAGAATGTAAGTGTGTACATTGTTGATTGTCGTATTGTCTATGAATAAATTATGTCCAAGTGAAGTGATAACAGTTGTAGCTAAAAAAATCTATTGACCAGATTTCACAATTCCATTTCAGTTTTTCTCTGCTACATACAATAGGAGAGTGCTGCCTCCAATGGCAATGAGTTTTGATTGAACTTCATGATGTACATTATTGAAAAATCCTCTTGTTTGAGAAGACACAATCATCTCCAGCACTGTGTGAAGTGTCTTAGAACTCTTCTACCAATAAAATGGAAACCTGACACAGCCCCTCTCCTAATCAATACTAATCACAAAAATAATTACTCACTGGAGCTTAGGAGCGCCATTGATTTTTAAGGCAGTTGTTTGCATTAGCGTCATATCTGATCCTAATAATCTTTCACTTGAAGTTGGGAGACCACAAGCATATTGCGTAAAAATGCATGAATGTCATGGCAAGGTCTGGGCAATGTATAATGATATATTGAACACCACAACATAGCAACTTTCATGATGCTAAGTTGAAATTCCTTTTTTAGACTTAACCATGAAAGAGACTACAGAGAGCATGCTGGGAAATAGTCCTCTTGTATTCATTATGGCCGAAATCCTTACTTGACATCCGCGCACCTAACTCTGACTTTCAGGTAAATCACGTATTGAAATCAATGACAGATTTGCGGCCGAACATTGAGTTGCACATGCAGATCTCAAATTAGGATTTCAGAAAATGTGTAAATGTAAAATTGTAATAGCAACACACATCTGTTCACAGTGAACTTTTGCCAACAGTTTATTGTGTGGTCTAAAAGAGTTATCTAGGATCCTTATGAAATGTTACTCAAACATATGTAATAGGTCAGCATTCTCTCTACATGGTTTGGCCGGTTATGACCAGTTGTAGATTACTGTACTCATTCCTATAGATTTAAGCAACATAAGACACATTCCTAAATACAGCTAATACATTTTCAGAAGGTTTGCAAAAATAGCTCAAGGAAACTAGAGCAAAATTCATCCTTGGGTCATTCATTTGGGATGTGACATACCCAAGTAATCCTAGCCGCTCCAACATCCAGCTCTCTGGTTAGTATAAGAAAGTGCTATGATCCTGCAAATGTATGCATTATTGGAATTCAAAGCATTTCTCTTTCTTTAAATTAAGTGCATATATTTACTTTTCTTATGCCTCACTGTGTATTACAAGTGTAATTAGTCTGGGATAGGCAGCAGTTGATTTTTTCATTCTTAAGTATTCATGAAACCCAGTGATCTGACAAATGGAATTTTTCAGCACGGCGGCATCTTGCATCTCACACCTTATTCCTTCAGATAATCCTGTTTAAATATCCTGCCTGGTTTATGCAACCCAGGTAGAGAGAAACCCTATTGCCTTTGAAATGTATCACACACACACACACACGCACACACACACACACACACACACACACACACACACACACACACACACACACACACACACCCACGGGCTGACAGGTAGGGCTAACGGGTAACTCAAGCTTCTCCCACCGTTCGTTTCACAGGCTCTCTCACACACACATACACACACACACACACACACACACACACACACACACACACACACACACACACACACAAACCACATTTGCTGCTGTTTGTGAGCAGCTTCTGATGGTAGAAGAGAATGGGTGGAGATCTCTTTGCTGCTTTGTCATTCTCTAGGCGTTAGTGGGAGGTCAGGGCTAAACTGCGGGCTGACCTCTGTAGTTCTCAAATGTTAGATTTGTTCCTGAGCTGCAGTGTCTGCCCAAGGGCCTCTGTAGCCTTGGCTCTGCCAGGTCACTCCATTCCTAGCCGGTTCTAGGCTAATTCATCATGAGCACTCCTCCAATGCCAGGGTCATGTACATAATGAGAGGGTCAATGTGATAAAAGCATCGCTCTGATTGGATCAAAGCAAGGCAGTAAGGGTTCAAAGACCACCACCTAATTCTGTTCCTAATTCTGTCCCTATTACACACACAACCCCTTTGCTTACTTAACATGACCCACGGTTGAATTCTCTTTTGCTGTTATGTTGAGTCTAACGCCCACCACGACATTGGCAGCTTGTTATTGTTTGTGCTCCTTTCCATTGGGAATGTCCCACAACTGATATGACATTTGGCAGTGTGTGTGTATCATGTGTTTGTACATGCAGTGTGTGTGTGTGTGTGTGTGTGTGTGTGTGTGTGTGTGTGTGTGTGTGTGTGTGTGTGTGTGTGTGTGTGTGTGCGTGTGGGTCTGTGTAGGGAGTCTCCCATTTTCTCAGGAGGCAGAGCCTTTTAGTCCGTTGGTCCACCCCATGCGCCTCATCCACTCAGACTGCTGCCCCCTCCTCCGCCTCCCTCTTTCTCTCTCTTTCTCCACTGCTCCAGCCCGCCTGCAAGCCTGACAGACAGACAGATGCTATCTCTTATGCATCTCCAGCTCTGGGCCTCTATCAGTCTCCACAAACAGCCCCACGCTTGCACACAGGCTGCAAATTTCGTCTGCTTCTCTCCCTTAAGATAAGGGGCAATATCAGTGACTGAACATATTTTATGTATGAAATGCAGCTAGCGACAAGCAGTCAAGCATTAGGTTTGTTTAAATAGATGATTCTTATCTGCTATTCTTTCAACATAGAGATTGACATTGTTCTCTGTTTATTTATTTTTTTAGCCCAGGCTTCTTATTATACTATCTCGTCCCTCTGTTGCCTTTTGGAGTGGTTCCAGTCTGAGAATTGTATGAATTCATATACTACTTTAATTATGTCCAGAGCCTACTAGGCCAGACTCTGCGTTTGAAAACACTCCACCCCCCAACAGCCCCTTTTCCCCTAAATCTATTTTAGTGAACATTCCAGCGGATTATTTGCCAGGGATTTCTCTTGTCAAAGAGATGACACTTTTCCCCCACTGTAGGTTGTTGTTAGCATCAGATATTGGATGATTTCCCATTTAGTGCTTAGGTTATGGTTGTCAGTTTGTGCCCAAAATGTTTGTCACAATTGATATAAGATCTTACATATGCCATGAGTTTAGCTGACATAATAGTTTGGTTCTTAGAAGAAAAATGCCGGAATGGGACTAAAGTATTGTAAGGTGATTTGGGGTGACATTCTAATTCTAATTCACATTTAAGATGTATACTCTGCATTGAAATAAATAAATCTGATAAATAGTAAAAACCTAGCATGGTAATTGCCACAAGAAAACACTAAATATAGTATTTAAGCAAAACTGTACAAGAACCTAAAAATGCACTTTGAATTGCTTACATGATGAGTCTCGCTTTTGCCTTTTGGTTAAACTTGCTTTCCTATTATCCCTGTCCCCCCCGGCCTTGTTTCTGAGCATGTCCTGGTGGGTTTTGTCCCCCCCAAACCCCTAAGCGAAGCATAACCCCCACGCCACACACACATGCACACACAGAGGGGGGAAGCTTGCTGGTCATTACCATAACAAGCTGGCGTGTTTCTGAAGATACACTTGTTCAGGACAGACAGGGGGCAAAAAAGGGAGTAGGCTGGGGTGGCAACGCGGTCCCCGGTTTATTTCAATAACAACAGCCAGACACAAGGCCCATCTAGTCAGGCTTTGAATCAAACACTAGGGCTCTGATGGATTGATAAGACGCAGATGCTAGAAAGGAACACTACTGATATGGCCTCTTGACCTCTGTTTGCTTTTGCATCTTAGAGAGCAAATAAAACACTTCACGCTAGCCATTAAAGAGCAGGTCTTTATTTGATCCTAACCATTAACCTGGAGAAATACAGGATAAATGAATGAATAACATGAACCGAAGAGTGTCATAAGTCAAATGCTGGTTAAGAAATGCCAATAATTTAATTTTCAAGCAAGAAAGAGACAAAATAAATACATCACGACAATATAATATCTGAGCACAATGAAACATTGAAACGTAGCAACCGTGACGTTAATTACAAAGAGATGATCTTCTGTTGAATGGTGCTGTGTTTACTGTGGGGCCATGCATCCTTCCCTAGGGATGACTATGTCAAGGGCTTTACACATAAACAAACATGCAGTGTTCATCTTGAGTTTACACAGGTAATCCTCAGTGTTAAATCTGTATTTAAACTCTTAGCTCAAATAGCCTGTGCCACTTTATTTATATAGATACAGGCACATACTTAGATTCTGATAGAGTTGTCCTAAATCTCAGCTTGATTTCATATGTTAAATGTGGCTTAGCCGTGTCTGGGCTGGGTGCAGGAGAGCCTGTTGAGAGTTAGTGGAGGAGTTGTAAATATGTGGTAACACTTTCAGTGGTAATCCTCCTGCACAAAGAATTGCCAGAGATTATGGACCGGTTGTCTGACAGAGAGAATCCTCCGGCACAATCAAATTCCTACGGCTGCTGAGATTTGTAGAGGGCACAATGCCATGCCGCTCCGATCGCCAGTCATGTGAGTTGAAGGGGTTAGATTTCCCCTTCAACGGAAAGCAAAAAGGCAAATGATGAAGTGCATATTAAGTAAACAGAGGTTGCACTGAAATATTGCATTCTATCTTCGGTGCATTTAACATTTTGCTGAAAGAGCATTTTGGCTGCATCCATTAGAACGTGCCTCATGGTGACTGTTTGACCCCTGACTGTCCCCTCCTGTTGATCCTCCTGACCCTGTGCCCTCAGTGAGGCCAAGAGAACATGAAACCTCCAGCCTCTTCTCCAAGCACAGCACAATCACCCTCACTGACAGATTTGGAGTGGAGTTTAAGCAGTGAAGAGAGAATGCGAGGGAGCGAGAAACCCCACCACAGCCCCATAGCCCCCGGGATGAATAGAAGATAGAAGCCGTTTCATTTCAAAATCGGCCTCTCTGCACTTGGCTGAACCTACAATAAAAGTTGATAATTGAGAAGCGAGAGGGTAGGATCAATATGACTGTGAAAAAATGGAGGCCTGGGCTTATGTTTAATACAGTTTAACTGATATTTAATATTTTCTGCTTTCTCTCTCTTCTTCTCCCTTTGTCCACATTAAAATACTTCAAAAAGAATTCTAATGAAGTGGAAATTAAAAGGAGCGTAGATTGGGGTTGGAAAGAGAGGCCTCTAATCCCGCTATCTCTTAATAATTCAAAGTCTCTTTTATTTTCTGAATAAAAAGCGGAATTAATCTGGCACTGTGAAGCTGTCCTCTCTTCTCACTGTTTAAATAAATCCCCATTCGTACATTAGACGCGAGGAGGCCGGTTCTGGCTGCTAGCCAAGCTCTGTGTCAATTCCCTCCTGCCTCTTTCCTTTCTCTCCTAGCCCCTTTTTATTCCCTTTCTTTTGCTTTCTGCCAGGGAGGGACCTATGAGAGAAGCCATGCCACCAGAGAGCTGCTATCTCCAGAACCTGCTCAGCACACAGGCCTATCACAGGCAGCTAAGACCACTTAGCTCAGGCTGCCAAAAGGCACCCTTATGAAACTTTACCCAGATATTAGGACACTGTGAAGCCAAATGGCATATCACAAAGGCATTGTGTAAGAGGTGACCATTTATAGCATTTATTATTAGTTGCCCCAGCTTTCCTGGGAAAATATAGTTACTTTAATGGCCTGCGTCATAAATGGTGTGCTGGGTATTTTATTTTCCCACTGAGTACATACTGGACATGCATCTTCATTGCTTCTGTTTCAAGGGGAAATTGTAAAAGTAGCCTATATATTTCTGTAAAATAAATATGGTAAGTTGCCAGACTAACATAGAAATATATCATAAACCATCATTCTTTGGTCTGGGTATAAGCTGTATTTCATTGATGAGTATCCAATGGTTCTATTCATCTATAAACTGTATGTGAGAGACAATTTCCCCCCAAGGCATATTACAATAAGTACTGTATAACAAAGTCACACAGCTTTTCAGAGAACAATACATGAGCCTTTGCAAACTGACACCATGAAATAAAAGGAGCTTAGTCTCCGAGAGCCAAACTGAGTGAAAGGAGCAGAGAGTAGAGAGTGGGGATGGGAGTATCCTCTGTCTGTGAGCAGGCCCAAGCACACAGGGCTGCAGGCTCCTTGATTAGCCTGCCATCTCTATCAGCTCTGAGACTAGGCGTCTTTGAAAGCCTCTGGGCAGCAGGTCTTTCCTCCACGGCCGTGAACTCTGGTGGTGCCGAGGAGTTGAAGGCTGTTGGCCAGCAGAAGTGTTTATGGCATTGCCCCCTGTCTCCCGGCACTCTGCTGATGTGGGATCAGTGAGAGGCTGTCCTTGCTCAGATAGACGCCTTCTGTGGCACTCTGGAATCTAAGATCCACAGTCTGATCCTGGATCAGCATTCCCGCTCCTTCCTCTGTGGTCAGAGATTTATGGAATCACTTTCCCACTCCCTCTTTCTGCATACACTCTGACTGGAACTGCCCATGCTTGTGTTGGTGAAGATACTCTCCTTGGAGACAGATGCTCCGGTTGAAAGAGAAACAATAGCCTTAGTCTTCCTTTTTTCTTTGGCTGAAAAGGCTTCAGAAACACTCATTCAAGTAAGAAAAGAAGTTGAATTGGAGAGGCTTGAGGAGAATAATCTAGTAGTGAAAGAGTGAAATGGAACATCATGTTTTTGAGATGCAACAATGTGCTGGAAAATGTCAGTAACTTTTCGAGGAGCAGCCTTGGACTTCCCAACACCAAGACTAATGCACAAACACATTTTCAGAAGTTAGTTTAAAGAAAATACACCTTGATTCATTGAAGTAGTCTGAAATGAGATTGACATGACAGGTCGAGGGCCAGCTCTTTTTTAAACCAAGAGCAATTCTTTTCACATGGCCATATTGCTCCTCACAAAATCTCTGCTTTATGTGTTATCAAATTATATTAAAAAAAAAAAAAACTAGCAGGAGAAGTAGGAAATAGAGAAGGCCTACAGGGGAAGTGTAAAGGTGCGTCTGCAGTTGCCTAAAGGCAACATAAAGTCATTTTCAGGAAGGTGTGTGCTATTTTTATTTATATATCACCCTCGCTCTGTTTCTTCATACATACTGTTTGTAGGGCTATCATTATGCCAGACGCATAGGTGGGGGTAAAAACCATTTGCATTAGGATCACTGTCTGACTCCAGGCACTAGGCGATGATACTTTATTCCAAACCATTCAGAGGACCATTATCGCTATCCCCCCTCTGTCCCCACCTTCCCCACCTTCCCCCACCACAGACACACATACATACACACACACACACACACACACACACACATACACACACGCACGCATACACGCGCGCACACACACACACACACACACACACACACACACACACACACACACACACACACACTCACTATTCTCATCTAACCATATCACAGACAGCATCTCCTGCAACAGCGGCACAGAGGTACAGGACGGGCGAAGGAAGGGGAGGGACATTTCCGGAGGGGGGGTCCTGGCGTGTAATTGTCCTGGTGAGCACTCAATAGCACCTTAAACCAAGCAGGCAATCTACAAAGCTGTACGGTGAAGGAGGGAAGGGCCCTATGGCTATGGGGACCCTAATAGGAACTTCTTTCTCACAGAGATAAATGGGGAAAGTTCCTTTTATTTATCAGCAGCGGCTGTTTGGGACTGGGGCTATCAAAGAGCTGCAATGCTATTTATCCCTCCAAAAAGGATTCGTCCGACACAGGGCTGAGGGCGAAAGAAGGGAGGAGAGGGCTAAGGAGGAGAGGCTGCCGACGGAAATTGGCAGAAACAGAAGGTCAAACTGTTTATCTTTTTATTCCCATGTCTCTCCTTCTCCTTCATTCTTCTTGAACTGTCCTCTCTCTCTCACTTTACCTGTTGTGCTACAACTCTTGACTCAGGTAAACACTCTGTTGTAAAAATGTAAAGCTGTTGTGAAACTGGCATAGATTTCTATAACACCTTCCCGAAAAGAGCCAATGTAAAGGTGGCTATAATACTGTACGAATAAGGTGAGCAGGTGACACGTTTTAAACATGGATGAAACACAAGTGGTGGTGACCTCTGAACACATCTAATCTGTCTGAACCTCACCTAACAATACATTACCTCCATCCAGCTTCCTGCTGTTCTTTGTGTCAGGGCACTTGCTTCACTTTGACAGTGAGTGCTCTTCCACCTGCATGTGTTAGCTTATCAGGAGAACACACCAAACCAAGAAAAGGCCCTTTAACCACTCCTCACCCAAATCATTAAAACAACAGACAAGGAAATGTCACATCCCTTGGTGCCTGTCCCCTCTGTGTCCTGAGCATCACATGGCGGACATCTGGGAACAAGCCCACTGCGATAACGCCTGATGCCGGGGGTCTCTAAGCTCGGTTTAATGAAAGGCTGTCTATGTACATGTCTACCACCACGCCCTACAACTGTCCCTACGACTGTCTGACACAGCCCACACGAACCCCTTCAGTGCAGTGGCATAGCAACTAGCTGAAATGGAAATGAAAACAATCATGCCTGTGTAAGAGTAAAGCAAATACCAATACACAAGGCCTCTGTTCCTTGGCTTTCAACTGCATAAGTGTCGACATAATGTGTACATGCAAACGTATATTCTTAAAACATTCCCAAACACAGTGCTCTATAGTAAAAGCCTCATTCCAGCACTTCCTGGCCTATGAGAATATCTCATTTGAGTCAGTCTCCACTGCAGTAGGTGTCCTGGCAGAGAAAGCTCATTGAATGGCTCTCTTTGAAGCCAAACATGGTTGAGGAGGTGAAGGAGGACTGGGCAAGCGACACACTGGTGATGAATGACTATACTGATCCACTGCCGTCTATTTCCGTCTTCTAATCCAAGTGGGAATGCCCACATCAAAACCTGGCTCTCTCCGAAGAGGAATTCCCCTCATACTTGGACATGTAAATGAGCAGGGCTTCCTCCTGGCCCCCATACCTGATTGAGGCGTGCAACGCCATTGCCAAAACACCAAGGGAATTACATACCAAGGGACAGCATCCAATTGGGCCAAAACTCTCCCTCAGCAAATTTGCTTTGGCTTTTCTCTCTGGCATAGAAAGACACGACAGCACCTCCTTTCATTGACGGTCTTGCCGCAAGATTTCTGGCTGGACCATTTTGAGACATATTCCGGCTGAGAGGGGAGGGGGGAGGATTTGTTTTTTCTACAAAAGAACAGACTATGGAACCGTGTCAGTGTCTCTGTTCATTCAGGTTTTCCGGATGTTTTCCGTTGCCTGAGCCTCTGATAGGATGCAAGTAGAGGAGGTGCTCATGATTTTTGTTTTATTCCTGATCCCATTTGCAAGAAACAATTACAGAAGTTCCAAGTTCACATTGCCAAGCATGTCTTTAATTCCTCAGAAACAAACAAGACATGCGCATGATTACCCCAAGCTAATATTATGCCATAATTAAATGCTAATTCAAAACAGAGTGGTTAACAGAATATAAGGGTTAAAATTAGACATGATTTAGTATGAAGAAGTATCTTGAAATCATCTGATTATTGTCATATAGCCTATTTTACAAATTAAACTTAACCTGGTCAAAATATTTTAAAATGCATTTTAATCAACTCCTCAGACAACACCTCAACCAAAGAAACCTCTCTCCTTTCATTCCCACCCATCACTCCCCTAGCTGTGCTACACCCATAACATCCATAGACTGATGCCATAAAGCAGAGGCCAAACACAAAGCTTGCCCTATAGAACAAATAAGGCAACAGAAGTAATTTCACCTTGCTTAACAAAGTTTGAGTTCATGTTACAAAGCTGGTCTACAGTTCATGCAACTCAATGGAACCAGGTTGCCCTCCACTGCTACAGAGAGAAATAGTCATGTGATTTGCTGCTGGGCATTCCAGATGAGAGTGAGTTAAGAGTAATGTCGGTCTGTTCCCAGGGTGCCACAGCAAATGAAGAGGTGGGGGAACAGAGGAAGAATAATAGGTATTTCTGAGAGCAATCCTCAGCAGGAAAGGGAAATATATGCACATGTAGATGAGGAAGAGGAAAGCGGGTCAGCTCCTACGATGGACTGTCACCCAGAGAGTGAGTGTGGCCGAGGGAGCAGGAGCGCAGGTTTAATTTCTGCTCAGCCATGCATTCACCAGTGGAGGGCTGCTAACATTGTGAGGGAAGCAAAAGGCTGGGAGTCTGTCTCTGCCTCCCTTTCTCTCAGTTCAGGTCACAACGAGGGGTTTTCTTTTCTAGTAGATAATGAGATAACAGAGAGGCGAGTGCCAGTGGCTTCCTCTCGAAGAGCTCTCACATGTGGCTCTGAGACTGCCGTGACTCCACTCTTTAGCTGAGCTCTGCTCTCATAATTAATATGTCTTAATTGGCCTGCCGCCCCAGCCGCTGTCCCAACATTATTTCTCCATTCTCCACAGGTTTTGTAGTGTTTGAAAATTTCTTTGGCGGGTCGGCAAGGGGCTTGGGAAAACAGTGGGGCTTTTGTGCAGTGCATACAGAGGCCTTTTGTGTTGACATCAAATGAATAATCATTACTACTTTTGGAGAAGAAGAGAAGCTTTAAAGTGCTAAATATGCAATTATTTCTCATCTGAGCTGCCACCAATTAACGATCAGATGATTCAAATAAAAGTCAAAAAAAATAATTCTGCTGCATCAAATAGTAGATATTTTAATAGAACTAGTCTGAAATAGAACAGACTTTATGCTTCTTTTTTTTATATACACTTATTATCTTTATATATGGATCTAATTTGATATACAGTATATTAACCAAACTCCACACCCCATGGGTTGAATGACACTCTTTGAGGTATGACCCTCTTTGCCCATCACACTTGAAGGATCCCCAGCCCAGAAAGCCCTGCCTGGCAGATTTGTGCCTCTTTTTTTAGCTCCTTTCACAGTGCAGAGAATGCAGCTGAAAGGCAGGGCAGGCTTCCCCACTGCCCCGGGACCAGTCTAAATTGTAATCCTATTCCTCTGTTTATCAAAAAGAGGGAGAGAGCAGAGAGAGGGAGGCATTGAGCTGACGGCTTGATTGTGATGCTCCTGTCTGATAGCTCAGCTAACCTTATCCATCAATTCCACCTCAACCTTGCAGCCATGTCCCCATCCCCCTTCCACCTGCCTCCAGTCCTCTCTACCCTGTGAGAGGCAGACAAACACACACAGACACACACACACACACACATATACTAACACATGCACCAGCTGTCAAACCTACATGTGTGCAAACACACACACACACACACACACACACACACACAAATACACACACACACACATATAATCACTGCACACCTATGACCCCTTTATCGAGTGTCTGTGTTAATCCTCATCTCTCTGCTCAATGCAGAGCACAATCACAGAGACCCGCAGGACCTGCAGTTAGTGCTGTGGTTAAGTAGCCCACGGTGAAGGAGCCTGTGATAAAGGTGGCACAAAGGGCCAGCGGCAGCTCAGAGCTCAGGCCCAGACCCAGGCACTGCACTGAGACAGGACAGAGCAGGGTGAGTAGGACACAGAGGTAGATAGAGGGGATGGAGAGGACAGGAGGACAAAGAGAGAAATATACAAGGTTCTAGGGCAAGGACAACATACAGGGACAGAAGGATACAGGGACAGGGAAACAGAGGGGCATGAAGCATCTCAATCCACAAAAGCGCTTAGCTGCACACAGTTGTTTACCTCAAGGTTGTTGGGGCATAGGGGCAGTGGAGTTTAGAATCCCAATTGAGAACCTTAAGTTGAACTAAGGCATACATAAGACTGTCAGCATATCAGAGCAGAGCAGTAAGACCAGCCTGACAGGCATGCGTTGACAAGAAAGGACGTCTGACGAATGAAAATTAAGTTAAGTGACATTTAACAATTAATATCTTCTAATTATGTTGTAATGAAAAATGACACACAATTCTCATTAAATTACACATTTTGAGTATTTCTACAATGATGGACTGTGGACTGGTGATAAGTTAAACATTTAAATTCAAGCAATTTGCAGGTTTTATGTTAACATCCAGCCACTGTGATTTGGTCAATCAATCACATGAACTCCAGTTCAGCATAGGTAGCTTTAAAGTGAGAGTTCACTCAAATTACAAAATCACATACAGTGTATTTGGTTCTTTACCCTAAAATGAGTCTATAGACAAGGACAAACTTCAATCAACACTTTGGTTCTGGTTAAAATGCAAACAATTTGCTGTTAGTTACAGTGCCCAGATAAACAGAACCAAAGTCTGACCTTGTCCATAGACTCCTTTTAGGGTAAGGAACCAAATATGTGATTTTGTAATTTGAGTGAACTACCCCTTTAATGATATTCTCACACATTTGGAAAACATTAATCTTCTCCACATTTACCACTTGTGTGACGGACACACACACACACACACACACACACACACACACACACACACACACACACACACACACACACACACACACACACAACAATATTGACACTATTGCCTAGAGCTCACAGAGCAGGAGTGAGATGAAGATACTTCTGCCAAAGGCACCATGAGCCAAACAAGCACTATCCCAAGGAAACCTGGACCTGTTACAGAGACTTTAACTGCCCTTGGGCCACACGCCAGTCAAAAAAGGCTCCAAACAAGGCCCAGGTCTATTTCTTAAGCCACATTGAATGCTGCCAAAGTTTGATACTAAAGACCTTAGCCTATGCACTTCAAACCTGACAAAACCTAAATCCATTACTTCAAAACAGAATGTACAGCAAGTAGCTTTGACCAAGACTTTCTTCATACAGTTTAAATGGGAGAGGGAAAAAAAGAGCTGCTGTTTCAATGTGAAATCGTATGACTAATATGAGTTCAAGAAGACACAGAGCACTTTTAATGTGATGGCTTCCTTTTGTGCTGAGACACAATGGCAGCTGTAGCCCAGGGGCTTCTTGGTGTTCTGTGAGCCCCAGAAACAGAGAGGAAGAGATGACTATGTAGATGCCCCCCCCCCCTCCCCCCTAGGATCAGTTAGTCAGGAGGCCCACTGAGGGACTCAGGTCAGGAGATGGGCATGAAAGGCCACACCATTCATACTAGAAGTAGCAGAGGCATGTCTCTACACTCTGAGCAAATATGCATGTACTATGACATACTAGACAATGTTGACCATGTTGCAGCTTTTTGAAAAGAAAGAAAGAAAGACGAAAGAAAGAAAGAAAGAAAGAAAGAAAGAAAGAAAGAAAGAAAGAAAGAAAGAAAGAAAGAAGGAGCAAGACCTTGGTAAAACTGCTCCAAGGGTCTCCCTCTAAAAATATCTACAGAGGGAGGGAGGATAGAAAATAAGAGTGTGAGAGAAAAAGGAAAAAGGCCTTTGAGGACTTTAAAGAGAAAGAGGCTGTGGAGTGAACGGGAGAAAATGTTTACTCAGGGAATTAGTTCAGGATCATTGTGTGCACGCGGGGCATTAGTTCCCTGGCTCCATTTCAGGGCCCAAGTGGCTCAACCGGAGCTCCCTCCAGGGCAGGCCTAATTATCACAGGACTAGGGCCATTAAAATGCTTAACTAACCTCGTTTCTCCAAAACGCACAGATTAGCGCCAGCCTCCAGCAAAGTGTCGGGGATAACCCTGCTGCCTAATACCCTCTTTGATTTATTTTTTTTTTAGAGTGGAGAGGAGAGGCTGAGGAGTGGAGTGGTAGTGGTGGTGGTGGAAGGATGTGGATATTGAAAGTTGAAGCTCAATACACATAAACTCAGGCTATCATTTGAATCAGGTGGCAGCAGTGAAGAGGTGGGGAATAAAGAGGGCTCAGAGGTTGCTGGTACTGTGCAGGCAAACCAAGGTGTGACAGAGTGTGCTAAATGATGACACCTGTATAAACGGGATCTGGGATACAGTATGAATGACAGTTCACCATGTGAATAATAAAACAGTGAAAGAATAAACCTGTTTTTCAGTGTGAATCAGAAAATGAATGCAGGGAAGCACACCAACACCTTCATCCGATTCCGATTCAGTACACAGCTGAAAAATGTCACGTAAAAGCTGGATTTCCATGGCATGGGGGGTTCAATGTGTATATTTTATCAGAACAAAATTCAGTAGGCCTAATTTAAGAGAATCTAGTTTGTTGCGTTATTATATAGAGTTGTTTGCCTACACACATTTACCAGCATTCACGCAGAGCTGGAATTTATTTTTCAATGATGGCATTGGATTCACATCAGTATTCTTAATTAAGGTGCGTGTGCATTAAAGGGGAAGCTGAGATTTTGCATGCGAAAACCCAGTTGCAATAAAATCCCTTGATGTAATTTTGGTTGGTCATCTAAAAACAGAAGCAAATCAACATGTTTTACTTGTTCCTCCCATAAACTGAGATACGCAGTTGCTTATTCATAGTTAGGATATGAACAACTCATTTGTGCGTAAAGTTGCCTTTGTGAGATTTAATTAAGCCAGCGCTTAAATGGGCAAATTAGTATTCCAGCCATACTGTACACTACTGGTGAGGTCACAAAACTGGTTGCCATTAGTTTATTACGTGGTGTGTGTCAAAAGGTGATTTTATTTTGCTTTCTTTTACTGTGAGTGACTCAGCAGTGCTTTTTGTTTTTGTGTGTTGACATAGACAATACGAAGCTTTGAAAACAGAGGGCTATTTGAAAACAATTAGCATAATTTTAAATCAATAGACATGCTAAATGAGACACAGGGTATTTTGTACACTACAGTACACTGTATAATGAATATGTAAATAATCTTGGTGATAAGGTGCAGAGACTATGCAGATGTCGATCATGTTTTGGCAATGCATTAAATTAATTTGTTGTGCTACCCACTTTGTATTTCAGGCATTGAGAAGACATGAATATAGTGTCTGAAAGCAAAACCACTCTCTTTGTCCATGATAACAGATGGGGATTTATCCGTTTATTTCAACGATTGTCTGATAATAACGTTGCACGATTACATTATTCTTGTTCTCTAACAAGCAGGCTTTTTAATCTTTTTGCATTTTCTTGTTCATGTTTTTCCAGTCATCATTTATGTACATTACAGCCATTACAATATAGCCATAGGAGGCTAAAGCCTATACAGTGTGTCCTTTAAATGCACTCTTTTTCTTTTTCTTGTTCTTGTAAACAGCTACGTTTTGTCCCAGCTATCCATCTTTCAACATGGGAAAGGGAAATTCACAGGCTCTCTATAGGCTCTCTCTGTTATTTAGCATTTAAAATTGAACCACTTTGTGCCTTTCATATCTCAAACATGTTCGTTTATAATAAGGTTTGGACTCAAGAAAAAGAAAACTAATGGTAAATTAAAGGAGCGTGAGCATTAATAATTATTTTACTTATTTCAGACCAAGTAATCCCTTTAGTGCACTTTTTCTTGGAAAAGACGAGAAAGGAAATGCCATAATAAATAAATAAAAACACAAATAAATAGACACTGATTTGAAAGTGGTGTCAGGGGAGATGTAGTGCAGAGGCGCGATAATGGCTAAGCTAGCTAATAACATCTTTGTTTTCAGTGAGCACTGTGCCGAGGTCTCTAGAGCCACAAGAGGATTTTTGGCAAAGCTGTTCTTCTGCTGGTCCACACTTTGCAAGGGGCACACATAGGCCTCCTCCTCCTATCAGTGCATCAGGGCCTTGTACAGTGTTACAGTGTAGGGTGAAGGAGGCCACTCATATGCAATGGCTGTTTCCCTATGGATACACTTGTTAACGTCCCTAATACCTGGGGCAGACTGATCCAAAGACAATGAAGCCAACTAGCACCCTTTTCTGGTTTGATTTGTTCCACATCTTAAGGCCTTGAATAGAATCGTGCATCCTAGATATTATTCCGCTAAACTAACAAATAACACAGGGCATTCAGTAAGACGCTGTGAAAAGTCATTGTGATATTTTATGTCCACAGTGGATTTATTGTTGTTACTCAGAATTCCATTCTGCCTTCCTTTTGACACAAATAAATGACTCGAAGACCTTGAAAGTTTAATTTGAAATAGAGCTTGTCTTGCAGTCCGGACTTAGAATAAAACAATTGCTTTTCAGCAGCAGGCCGGACGTGTGGTGACGTGGCGGAGAGGAGTCAGAGCATAATATTTATTCCCCTGCCCTTGAAGGGCTGCGTTCATCCTATTCATCCACGTGTCTCCATCAGGGAAGGCCACAAACATGGCAAAAGTCCCTTTTCATTACAGCAACACCAATCGTTTATCTTTGAAGTTCGACAAGAACACAGCCTCTATTTCATAACTTCATTGAGACAGGGAAATAACAATTTGAAAAATGCAAACGTCTATATATGAGGACATGGGGTCTGGTAGAGAATTAAAGAGGATAAAAAGAGTATATGTACAGTACAAATTATGTTTGCTGTTGGCTGATCCTGGCCCTCACACTAACATTTGATAATACCATTTTCATTGTACTTTGATATCTCACACAAGTGAGGGAAGAAAGGCGCCATATACTTTTACAGCTAGTCTTAAGTGCTTATCTGGTTGGTTGCTGAAACCCTATTCTGGACGTGTCTAAAACTAACATGAGCTCAGTCTTGCCTTTAATTTCGTGTTCAATTCAAACAGATTACCTCTGTGGCACTATAGAGCCGGCTGCTTTTCCCCTATCAAATTATGCTATTATAAAACTGGAGCTCGTCTTTTACACCTGATAAGCACTACCAGATCTTTCTGGAGAGAGATTCAACTCTAGCACATCTTGTGGAACATATTCTTCTAAAATGTACCAAAGCATCTAAGGTGGGGTTAGCTGGTTGATTGTGTAGTATGTTATCCAATGTAGTTATTTATCTAGTTCATACGGAACATTATTGGTCCAATGGCTGAAGGTGTTGTAGGACAGAGGTTTTTTCGGCAGATGTGTATAGACATGAATGGAAATTGATAAAGAAATGTCTGAGCATCCTCCTTTTTGTCCAACAAACTTGGATTTTTTTCTCTATATTGTTGTTTTATCATCATGATCAAGTATATTAGTCACAACGTATTCATTATCTATCATGATTCCTGACTTTAAAATGACATTTAATTTTCTGACATTTAAGAGTGTTGCTGAGGGTGACGTGTAAAGCTATCCATCTAAGGCTGCTTAGTATTCTGCATGTGAAACTGTTTAACCCTCCCAAAAGATACGAGATAACTTTTTCTTCCTCTCAACAGATGATATTAAGTGCCTGCCATTATCTCAGTAGGTCTGTATCATATTAGAATCTGCAATCGCAGGTCAGAAAGTATACCGCTCTCTTGTCTCGCCCAATGCCACAGAATTACTTTCCTCCATACAATGCCGGCTGAATGGGTTGAGGCTTTGTCATTTAAACTGCATAAAGAGGCCAGAAATTGATTTTTATTGTAGATCTTCATATCTAATAAAGCTCTGAGGATCTCCTTTCTTCGTTGTCTGAATGGCCACTGAATGCTTTCAATCTACTTCTCTGTTTCATGCATAAAGTGGTGGCCAGGACGATAGGAAGGGAATTAGAGAGGGAGGGGGGGCCGCCATGCTAGTGAAAAGCATCCCTTCTTTCTCTCTCTCCTTGGAAACCAGACCTGGGGAGGATGGAGGAGGTGAAGGAGCTGGGGGTAATTGAAAAATGAAATGTTTTTTCCTTCCTCTTTAGAGAAGAATGTGTCCTTTTCAAAGAGAAAACATAACCAGGGCTCGATTCTGCTGAAGAAAGGCTCTTTTAAGAGGTCTAGATAGTAAAGCAAAGTATAAAAAGATACCATTCATTTTTTATTATGGATTAAAAGAGCCTTGATTACTGAGACCTGATTGCTGCGATTGTTTACAATGTTATGTCTGCCTGAAACAGTGAGGTTACCTTACCGATCTACAAAGAGATTTATTCTGTATCTCACTTCAATAAACCCAGTGCAGTAACCTTACCTAACTCATCAGACTCCATGTACTGTATATTTCCCCTCATTTCTCTTCATTCTGAGTAATCGCAAATGTGTAAACAAAATTTGTTTTCATGCATCTGAATATGATTAATTATCACAGAGTAATCCTGCTACTCTTGTAAAGACTTTTCAGAGGAGATTACGAATTTCAAACTGACAACCATGATAGTTGGGAGCATTCTGTAAGTCTTAGATTAAAGGTCACAGCAATCCAGTGAAAACTCACAAGGCATCATTTAAGTTGGGGCAGATGCAATCAAAGCTGTGCAGCAGAAAAGAAGACGACTGCCTCAAACAGGCAAAATGATTATGGTAATGGGTATCTGCACACAGCAACCAAACATATGGCAGTGCCTAATGCCATATAACACTAGGGGCTGGGTTTAATCAAACTTCACCAATTAAAAACACAAATGAGATGCAAACATCTGAAAGTCTGGGGACAAATTGGGAAGGATTGTTATTATTGATAGGGAGTAAATCTATCTTGACTAATTCTGAAAATGTTTCTTTCCTTTTTTGAGATAAAGCTGTACAAACATGATTTCCACTGAAAAACATATCATAGGCGGTGGTGCTCTGAACATGTAACAAGGAAAGGAACGACAGAGCTTATTAGAATCATACATAAAAGTTTCAACCACTACCTTTACAATGTTTCAAGAATCAATTATAAGGATCTACAAATGGGATAGATATGAAAGAAAGCTCAACAACAGCAGTCCAATGTCAAGAACAGACATGGAAAGGAATGAATAGGAGTTAGTAGTCCTTTTAAACACTTTACAAATAATTCCTTCTCTCTTACTGCATATTTTTGGGTACGATAAAGCTATGATTTCCAACATACAGTACATCTTTCAGTTATGCTATATACTGTACAGTATATCTGTGGTGACCTTGAAGAAGTAAGGATAAGATAAGCATCCTATAAGTGTAATTGGGAAACTCTTGTTTTCATGAGTTGATTTGAATATCAGGCAGCATAAAAGAGCACCCCAGTGTGGCTGGAGGAGACTTGAGAAGAGAGGAGAGGTGCTGCCACAGAGACAGAGCAGGCATATGGAGGCATTGCAGCTGAGTGGAGCCAACACTGATGTGATCAGACACACACAGGTCACGCTCCTCTCCTCAGCAGCTGGCTCCTGGACACTTTTGAGCATGCAAATGGGACAATCTAAGCCAATGGCAGGGCCACAAGTGATTAATAAAAAATTATGGTGGACATAAACTGTTGCACACACACTACAACAGGGGCTCCAATAACAACTATCAACTGGAAAATAAAACTCCCTGGGTGTGTCATCCCATATACACCGTGAAGTGGGAATGGCAATGACTTTGACATACTCTTTGATGGGAGGTTTCTGGAACTTTTAAGTGACCAATTTGAGAAGAGAAGAGCCTCACCGAGTGAAAGGGTTATTGGTGTGTTTTTAAGCATGCAAGTTTTATCATTTGGAATTTACCTCTGTGAATATACATTTAATTTTCCAAATGATTCACATTGCTTCTACTTGATAAAACCTGTCCCCTGTGCTACAGTATGTCTGCATGGAGTCATGGGTATTTCAGAAGAATTTTGAGGCCTTAATGACATGTGGCTTGATTCAGGTGACTGGTTCGGTATCTGTACTGATGTCAGTATTGCTCAGCCTACAATATACACAGTATCTAGCTCCATCATGGCACCCTGAATAAACAGTGCTGTTATATTATCAGCTGGCAAAGCGTGTGTGCAAACCAGATACATTTAAAATAGCCCTACACTTTTACAAAAAAATATTGACTTCTACAGTATTGCATTTCCTTTTTGGTCACACAGGTTAAGTGAATGGAGTTATACTGTATGTGGCAGAGAAACTACATTACTTTTACATCAATTCTTGCTGTTGCCTACAATTCTGGTGTTTTTTTCTGTACTCTTGATAAGACCTATGTGAAAACTTTATATCAGCTTATATAGTAAATTAGATTACACAAACATGTAGTCTATATGTAATTGTATTTACAAGGGAAAACAACAAATGCATTGTTTATCACTATAAATGTACAATTCAGTTTAAATAGCTCTATATAATGTTTTGTTAAATTATTTTAGTTTTTTTTATTTAAAACTAGTCAATATAATTTACACCATAAGCATCTTCCATTACCAATGTAATGAAAAAGCTTACTCACACTCTAACAGTGTTGGAAGTGACAACAGCTCTGCTCATGCCCACCAACTTACTGTAAGTATGGTTAAACCGATGTGAACAGCGCCATGTAAATCAGACATTTTTCACTCTAGGCTTCATAGCCCTGGCAAAGGTGAACCTGCTGCTTGTCCATTATAGACATGACACGGGTATCCCCCTTCAGTTCCTCAGGAGGAGGTAGGGATGTAGGGTGTGTGGGGGTGGGCAGGGGGCTTTGAGGGGATTCTTTATGCAGCTCTGTGTATTGCTTTCATGTTGTCCAGCCGGTAACTAAGTTGGGTTGCCTGGGGTGATGGCTAATTCACACCCTCAGATCACGAGCATGAAATGAGAGAGCAGAGAGCGCTAAAGCCCTGGGGTTAATGATAGCTCCCTTGCACATATACCCAACACCCTTCCATATAAATCTGTCCAAATGGTTTCATTTTAGATGATCCCCAGAATCTCCTGCACACACTTTACAGAGGGAAAGGAGCTAAACAGTGTGCACCCAAGATGGGCCTGATTTTAGTGAAGGTGAAAAAGCCCTGTGCTTCACAATGGGTAACCATGATGCCAGTCAGTAACTGCAACCCCTCATTATGTATCTTGAATTTGCAGCAGGAGATTTGTTCAGTGTTCTTGTTGATGTAAGTGAGGCTTATCTGTTTAGAACTATTCTTCTTTAATGTCCTAATACAGGCCATGTGAATGGGCTGGTGCATTCAGACAGCCTACGCACAAGCCCTAATTTTGTCATGATGGAGGTTTCTTTTTCAGGCAGAGATCAGCCAAATAAAGAAATAAATATATAAATAAAGAATACAACTGTGAAGGACTTTAAAAATCTTTTACTCCTCAGTTGAACAAGCTTGTGGATAAAGACCCCCCCCCCCCCCCCCCAAAAAAACCCTCTTTAAAGTTATTTCAAATTTCTCAGCATGGCTTTGAGAAATCTGTTTGTTTGAGGGCAGCATTAGATGTGACCAGCGTTTTATTGTGACATAAAACCGCATTTCTTCCTCGGCAGATTAAAAATAAAATCGGTTAATAAGAAAAGCTGTCAGCAGCAGAAAATGGCTGACATAATCCGTTTATCCTCCAAGCAATAAAGATATTGGTCCTTGGGAGTCTATCTTTCCTCTTATGTTATTTCGCCCCAAAACATTATCTTCTATGCATTCAGATGGATTAAGAAGTCATATGGGAGATAGAAAGAAAATGACAGATACAAAAAAATATAATATCCTTTCATTCCCCATCACACACGTTCACAGGAGGGTACACGTATGAGCCTGAACAAAAATAAACTGAGAAGAGGAAGAAAAGGAAAGAAAGAGAGGGAAGAGAGAGGAAGTGTTGGCATGGGGTAGCAGTCGTTCTGAAGCATCGTGATGAGGAGATTATCGGCGACTGGAGAGGTCAAAGGAGCAGAGTGGAGGCAGCCCCCGGCCCTGCCTCAGACGGGCGCGGCTCTGCTCTCTGTTGGCCTGCCAGGCTCCCTCGGCCTGCCAGGCTGACATGCAGATAAGAGCCCTAGAAAAATATAAATTAATTGTGCTGTGGCAGGCAGACCTGAGTGGGTAAAAGAACACCAGAGTCAAGGAGAAGAGGTGGGCTCTCGCACTAACACTAATGCAGGGGCTTTAGCATCAGCGACAGGATTAAAACCACCACTCAGGTGTCTGGGTACTGGTAAGCCTGTCTTTTTTTCATAAACATTACACAAAAGCATTACCAGACCTAGCGCTGCCATGTGCAGTATATAGCACCCTAGCATGAGACAGTTTCAAAGGTAGAGACTCTAAATTGTCTCTTTTGTATCTTTTTAGCTTTACAAACCCTCTTCATTGTACTGTATTTATGAAGCTGGCCACTTAAAGATAACTGTATTTTCATTATTCAAATGTATTATCACTAACAAAACCATTAGAACAGCACTATTGACCAGACTGCACCCACAGGAGTTCATTTCAGGACTGTAATAGAGTGATTGTCCTAAAATCACACATATTATCATCTACATGGATGATCATAAAACCATCATCCTGCCTGAGGGATAAAAATCAGCTACTGAAACTACGGATTCCCAGAGTGGCAATTAAAGACAGAATCCCTAGAGGAGGTTCTTCCGGGAAAGTCACATGACTGATGGATGTGGGCACTGGGCACCAGCAGGGTAAGCGTGTGGTTGTAGATGTGAGAGTCAGGAAATGTTGATGTGGATCTGTGTGCCACTGTGTTTAGCAGGGGGAGGGGGGTGGGAGTATGGCGAGGAAGGGGGAGGTGGTGTCTCTGAGTGGCAGTCGATGTGTGCCGCAGTGTGTGCCTCTGAACCCGGAGTCTGTTCTGTTTAATCATGTCGGTTTGGCTGGTAATGACATTTGATTATGCCTCTAAAGGCAGGGAACTTTGGTGGGGGGTGGGGGTCATTGGGGTGGTGAAATATTAATATCTTCTGAGATGATGCATGAAACCCTGGTGCGTAATTTTCCTCACTCTCCTTGTCTGCCGCCAAATTGTTAGCACTTCATCATTAGCATGGAACTTTTGCATTTCCATTCATCTTTCTGTAAGGGCCCCTGTTTGATTAATGCAGATCTTGATTCATTAGTTTATCATCAGTGTGCTTTTAACTGATCACCGCAGATCCATCATACACTGATCAGGGCCCTGCAATGAAGATACACACACAAGCTATCCTCAGAAAAGCTATCTCAGGGATATATTTTGGTTGGTCCTTATGGGGAGGGGAAGATCATAATTCACAGTGCCACTGGCCCAGCCCACCTGACTCAATGAGCAGTGATTGTGTGCCTACAGTATGTCGGTGCACACCCAGCTATTAAAATGTCATCACAGTCATTTGTAAAAAGCAACAGACAAAAAAATAAACCGCTGAAATAGCACGCCATTTTATGTTGTTACTGGCGGATAAGGAGCATCCATTTATTTAAAGAGATGCTACAAGATGTTCTCAACTACGTTGGTGTTTTTGAAACCTCCCATTTTGGGCTTAAAATTGAGCTATTGTGTGATACATGTAAAATACATCATATTGATCATTCACTTACCCAATATGGATGCAAAATCTTCAGCTGCAATGTTTAACTTTTCCTTAAGCAATTTCCAGGTTTAGGATTTTCTGTCATGAACAGGCCGCATTACAAATGCCCATCTGAAAGGAAATAATCCTTGAAAAAGCTTTGTGTCCTTCTCTTTCACAATTCCAGCAAAAATAAATACCATGTATCAATTGCATGACTTAAGTATCTATTACATCTATTAGTAGTGTTGTGCAATGAGGTTGCAATATTATACGTGCACTTGGCGTGTGTATGGTGTAATGAGACTGGCCTTAGAACCGGTGGCTGAAAGAATACAAATATCCTGTGGCATCTTTTAAAAATGTCTCTAATTGCAATGGAAGGAAAATATATCTAAGAATACACAAATGTTGTTTATGATAACAACATTCCATACAAAAGTAGCATTAACATTGCTTTCAATATGAAATTTTAATTAATATTTTTAAAGTATGGTGTATTTTCAAGCATTTTACAAGAAATGTCTATTAAGAATATAGGACATGTGTTAGGATGCTGTGTGCTATTTCACATTAAGTTGCATTTATGCCATATAAAGCAGTAATTTAATACTGCAGTTAATTAGATAATGACAATGTAATTACTAAACTGAATAATAGCTATGATGTAAATAAATACTCAAATGTAGGTAGGCAATTCTAACACAACTCTGCTTACATTATGCTATTTTTATTAATCTTTTAGCAGAGATTATGCTTTGTATTGAGAAATTTGGGTTCAAGGCTTTGACAGGGCCCTCTAATCATTCCAGCACATAAGTCCTAAACTTTTGGATGTCGTCTCAACACAGGTGGACAGTTTAAGAATGGACATCTCTACGGATGCCTGGAAAGAATACAACATTTAATTTGTTCGTTTTACCTTCTCTTCATTAGTATCTCTCAAACAAGTGCAGCATTTTGAATAGTGGGGCCATAGGTTTCTGCATCTTAGGAACTTTCATACATGTTAGTACATTTGAGGGAGTGCAACATGAACATTGGATTATCAATAACATTTTGGTTGGTAAGGCCAATACCTTTTATAACAAGTCCAGAGCATTCAATGTAGCGAGGTTTCTAATTATAGGAAATTCTATTTCTTTCAGTTTTCATAAGGGGAGAACTTCAAAATCAATTTAAAAGAGAAAGGATGAACCTTCAAAAAGTAATAACTGGAGACAGACTTAAATTAATTGGTAGATGGTGTCTGTGTGAATTAGCTGAGATTCTCATAATTGTCCATTAATATTTCCTTAGGGAGCAGGATCTGCCATTCCAGAGGGACATTGTAAGAGTGCATGGGTGCCTGAGTCACAGCAAACCTCATCCAAGATGGAAATGTAAAGCACTGTACACCAACATGATAATTGTGCTTAACAGTAAGACCTTGAGGCTTTTGTCTCTCAAAAGCCAGCAAAATGAAAGCGTTTCTTTGGCTTTGAGGGGGGTTCATCCCGTTTATATCTGTCTCCGATGCCCTCTCTCTCGCCTCAGCATGGAATGAATAGCCTTTAATTGACTTCAGGGGGCAAGTCGGCTAATGGTCGCATCCACAGAAGCTGAACAAAGAAATGTGTGCGCCCGTCTTATTTACAGTTGATTTCTGAAATGTTATGACTTCTGAAAACCCATGATGACAAGGTTCCAAGGTAGTGAAGGTGGTTAGAAGGTGAAGAACAGCTAAATTACAGCAGACATTCACACAAGGCATTCGTACACTCACAGTGTGCACCTTTGGAAGGAAAGTGGCTGTCCAGGTGACAACGTTCCACATGAAAACACAAGCAGCAGGCAAAGCTTAATGGGAAATTCAAATATTGCCAATCGTTGTGCAGACAGTCATAACATTGTCACCACAGTGCAGTATTAACTGACGGCTACCGATAAGAGGGTCTGAGTCCAGCACAAATCCCACCCGCGTTCATTCACCGTGGCCTAGAGAGCAGCTTGTATCAGCCTAGGCCCAAGCAGACATGGACTTACAGCATCAGAAACTTAATGAGCACTTGGCGCTACTTAACACCAAGTGCTACTGTACCAGATAGGCCTTTGCGTTTTAATATCTTTCCTGCTAGTCAGGACTCCTAGCCATAATACTGTCATTTCATTTTTGTAATCCTGTCTATTAGTATGAGGTTTAAGGGGGGCAGTCGTGAGGTTAACACTGTGGCTACAGTACAGTGAGGAACAGTTACAGTGGGCCCCTTTATCATCTCCCATTGAACTGCATTACAGCTACAGTACAGTACAGTAGTCCACTCCTCACAGGTGGGGTTCACACTGAAATAGCAACAACGACACAGAACAAGAAAAATAAGTTCCAGAAGAAACTTTGTGGGAAAGCAATGTCTTATTTGGTCGTAGAAAAAATGTAAATGATGGTTTGGACGATGGATAGATTTGCTGGGTGGTTGAAAGACAGTGAGCCTTTTAATGGTATTGCAGCAGATTAAAGTTAAAGATGGTTTGGTTTGTTTGTTGGTTGGTTGGATGGATGGATGCATTGATAGATAGATAGTTAGACAGCTATATCTATAGATAAATAGGCCTAGATCTATAGATACAGTAGATAGATGACAGACGGTTAAATAGATTATTAGTTAGGTAGAATGTTAGTTAGATAGACAGACAGAGACAGACAGACAGACAGACTGACTGACTGACTGACTGACTGACTGACTGACTGACTGACTGACTGATTGATTGATTGATTGATTGATTGATTGATTAGCTGGTTAGTTCAAAGAAAGTCAGATAGTAAGATGGACCAATGGATAAAAAATTGTCAGAGGGTAATATATTGGCCGATAGATCAGAGAAGGTTGGAGGAGAGAGAGAGAGAGAGAGAGAGATAGAGAGAGAGATAGATAGATAGATAGATAGATAGATAGATAGATAGATAGATAGATAGATAGATAGATAGATAGATAGATAGATAGATAGATAGATAGATAGATAGATAGGATGAGCCTAGGCTAGTTTCGTGAAGTGGGTAGAGAGATGGTTGGTTGAGTTGTTGAGAGTGGTAGAGTTGGTGGGTTAAGTGGTTTCAGAGGGGTAGAACTGGTAGCCAAGAGTGTAATCATTGTGTAATCATTCTAACAATGTGTTCTGCAGGTCTCCTGTTGTTTTTATTCAAGAGCTCTGAAAGTTCCATTGCAGTAACAATAGAGTAGCAATGGAGCTTTCAGAATATTGACCTAAATCAACACTCCACCATAGACCCTCATGTTAAATGTTGCACTTTCAAGTTTGATTAGTTTAAAAAGTGAAAAGGTTAAATATAAGCACACCAAGTTACTGTAGACGTCTCTGCAAGTTGGATTAGTGTGAATTGGAATTGGACTGGTGCTTAAAAGTAGGAGGAGATGCAGTGGAAAGATGGAAGTTGGAAGATACGGAATAATAATAAGTATTGTATGAGGAACAACAATAGTAATAATAATTATTTACATTTCAACACTAATAACTGGGGAAATGTAAACCCCATATGAGTTATTGTTAGATCAAATGTTTTAGTTACTCGTACCTAATAAAAACAATCTTCCAACAGTTTATTCACTCTGACTCATAAACATCTTAACTGATGAAACAAAATACTGTTACACAGCTAGTTCATTTTTCAGTGAATAAATGTAACTCCAAATCCTTTTACTCTTCCGTCAATGATATTAGAAGATAGCATGAGGTTACAGTATGTTCACTTTGCTCTTACTGCAGTGATCAATCAAATCTCATGTCACATAACTACAGCATGTGAAAACTACCACACGTTGATTTGTGTGATTCTTTATTTGTGAGTTTTTATAATTCATCTGTCACCAAAAATATAATAATTTCCTCTCACTGAGGTGCATCTGCAGCCTAAAAAACTGGAAATGGATTTACAATCTAAAACTGCTTTTTTCTTTTCTTTGCCTTTTTTTAAACCTCTGTTTTTCCTTTACTTTAATAGGGTAAAGGGATAAAATCCCCCCCCCCCTCTTTTGGTCCTGACACACACAAACAGTGCCTCTCTCCCCTTCTCCAGCGCGCCTCTAATGCGCCCTAATCCTGGCTAAAGACAGACGCAGGCTGTGTGTGTAAGAAATATCTCTTTGCTTTTTCTGCCTCAGTTCATTATTTTTCTTTCTTGTCACTTAGTGTGATAGGTTGGACAGAGGCGCGCAGATGAGCACTGAAGACACAGTCACAAGGCCTTAATCTAGTCTTTAATGCGTGACTTCAGAGATGTCATTTATCTTGTGACTGCAGCAGGCGTCCACAAAACTTTATCTCTAATAATATATTGATGGATTAAAGGGGTCAGGCAGGAGACCAGGCAAGAAAAATTGCTTATTGACATCAAAATACAGTGCCCCAAAACCTGATAAACATAGGGACAGGAGAGTGGAAGTCAGGGAGAGAGAGGGAAAAGAGAGAGATGAGGGAGGGGGGATTGAGTTGGGGCATTGTGAATGTTTGCACCCGGTAATTTTCTTCCTTCACAAGAGCCTCTGGTGGTCTGAGCCCCCGGCTTGATAAAAACCCGGGCTCTCTTGCTCGCGAGCTAGGCACTGTGCAGTTGCCGAAAGGAAAAAGCTGGTGACTGCTAGGTCGCTTCCACGTTTATCTTGACATACACCCTCCCACATACACACAACACCGCACCTTATTAATCACACTTAAGTACCGTGTGAGACTGGAGCACTCGTGCGGGGGCTACTGAAAGCAGAGAGGCCTGAATGTGTGGCATTATCAGAAAGCACTGCAGTACGAACTTGGGAGACCGCCGGTAGTCATTTTCATTTGCTTTTTCTCCACAGCCAAGAGTAAAGCATGTTTATCTAAGCAAAGGCAAATAAAAGAATAGTTTTTAGTCAACATCATTTCAGGAGCGCCGTGGAGAGCCTTTAACGCTACTGTATCTATATATTGTTAGTTGTGAGGTATCCTATTATATACAATACATCATCCGTGGTGACAGGATTAGAAAATAAGTAATCATAATTTCAATACCCACAAAACTCAAATACCCACTGTCTGGTCTCATCAAATGCAATTATAGGCCTACACACTTGAGGGGGTGGGGGGGACTGGGCCCATTTTCAAAGAAATGTTGATCAATCAACTTCCCTATTAAGCTATCGTCAGTTATTTTGTCAGTGTACAAAATAATAACAATGATAATATGGCAGAAATATTCTACCAACAGTAAATATGTTTTTGTCCTAGTACCAGTAAATGCATTTCTAGCCTATCTGATTTGACACCAACAGCTGCATCAAAAGTCATGAAACTTACACAATCGATGCAACTAGTATGACAGAACCTACATTTTGGATGAATGTATGTAGTCAGGCATATGAGAAAAGTGTGCAGTCTGGCATTTTGTATCAGGATTCTTACATTGACCATTGCTAAGTGGACTCAAATTCCAATTTCAAGAATGCTTTTCTTGGAGAACTCTTTAATTACTATGATTCCTTTGCACCTGATGGATTTTCATAAATCTGTACTTATGATATATAGGAATTGCAAGGGTGTTTTTTTTCCTTCATCTATCCTACTCCACGCGTGAAAACCACGTTTTGAGTCTGTGGCAAGCAGCCCCAATCCCAAATAGTGTCAATTCTAACCCTCCACACACTCCAGTCCAGGAAAATTAATACACTTTACTATTACAAGATAAAGCTAGGGACATATTACACCAGGCATATCTGCAAGCCTGTAATACTACAGAGTCAGCATTCAATAAAAGACATTTGCAACCAGGCGTTTCTTGATACAACACTTGCGAAAGATTTAAAAGCTGCTAAATTAGGTGCAGCTCGCGAGCGAAAGGTGCCTGGTAAGCAGGGCAATGCTTACTTAAAATGACAGAGTTGTTTATGAGGGGGGCGCCTCCCTCGCTCTGAGGTGGCGTGCAAGAGGGACAGTTTATGATCCACACACAGGGTTATTTAGCCTCAAACAGTGTGCATAATGTTGTCTGACAATCAGTGCACATAAGTCATGCCCTTCTTTAAAGTGATCCTCTACTTCATAACATCGCCCACTGAATACTGATTTTCCCAGCGATCATAACATTTATCTTGTGTTCCAATGGTAGTTTTACTTTGTTGATTTTACCCTACGCATTTTGGATGCAGTTCAAACAGAGAGCACTCTAATTTGTGCCCTCTACTGAGGGGGGAGCATTGGCAAAAATGTTGCTGTCGAAGTGTTTGACGATACCCTGAGAGCTAGAACAGAAATGTATTCGCAATAACCTTTTCTCATATTATTGCAGCACTTTTTTATGACCAGCACAACTACCTATGGAGCCATTAAAAATGTAATCCAGCCGGCCTGTGTACATATAACATATCACCCATTATACTGTGGCTGTCTGAGCCAAACAGCAAAGAAAAAAAAAGTGAAAAGAAAACAGAAAGAATGAGGTGATTTTTCATTCTTTAACAACAGCAGTAAAGAAAACAAATCCCATAGCTTCCATGGCTTTGTCACTCTCTGTGTTTGATAGTTCTGTCTCTCCTGACTGGCCTGGGGTAGGACACTACGGCAATGATGGAATTTGTCCTGCAGTACTGGACATACTACTGTATATGCTGGAATTTAAAGATTAAAATCAGGACTTAGACTACCAATCAGTAACTTTAACATTATTGTTCAACAATATGGAAAACGAAAAGTCAATTGAAAAGTGTATTTCTTGTAAAGGTACAGAGCATTTTCCCATGTCATCAGATGTGACATATCAAATGAAATCATTATCTTGAATGACTTTCTAATGATAAGCATTGTATTTATTGACAGACAACAATAAACACTGATCGAGATATGAGTCTGGATTGAACAGTGTCCCCTGAAGGACAACCACTGCTCATCAGCAACCCTCTCTCTGGACATCATGTCTTAGGGGTTATAAACCAGGTTTACTGGCACGTCGGTTGTGAACCCAAACAGCCTGTACTAAACAGCTGGTGGGGCTGGCCCCTGCTGCAACAATGGCAGTAACAGATCATAGTTTATCATGGGGCGCCACAAACTGTGACACCAAAATATTCACCACCATCCAACAGAAAATTGCTGTAGTGCTTTTTATATCATGATGGATTTTTTGTTGAAACAGAAATTTGGGCTGGAATTCAATCAAAACTGCCATACTGTTTGGGTTAGGGTTAGTTTACGCAGTGTCTTTGTTCGACTACATCCAATGCACCAATCCTTATTCTGAAACCTGGGAGCATCTGTCTGAATCTACCAGGTCCTACGCTACCAAAATGTTTGCTTTTTATGTTACCCAAAACCATGCAGCAATTTTATTTGACCACAGGGAAAAGATCTACTGCATGAATACTGCAGTCCAGGTTCAATTGAATTGAGCTCTTACATCAAGAAAATAATATCACAACAAAATAATTCTGAAATTACTCTACTCTCGAAGTTACTCTAGGGAACAATAAAAAGAACAATATCTTGTTAAAAGGAAACTGTTCTCTTTATCTTTTTAAAACTGAGTGTCCCTGCTCGAGACCATTGATTACACCTGCGTGTGACCCAATGTTTTAAATATGATTGAACCTCAGTGTATTTTAGATAAAACCCTGGAGAAGGCAGCTTGCTGCGAAAACGTTGGTTAATAAAATAAAATAATAGCATCGGAGCAAGAGTGTGAGGCTTTCTTTCTTTATCTGAAGTATCACCCACTAGCCTGCACCTCGCCAAACAAAGGTTGCGTTTTCTGTTTTTTTAACTCTTTATTTTGTTCCCATTCCTAAACAGAGGGCACCCTGGCCACAGTGTAATCTACCTTTCAGCGTTGTTACTGTATATTAATGCCATTTCCATATTCAGTGCTCAACCCCCTCGCTCTCAGCCCTCTGCCCCCTTGGAGCACCAGGCACTGTGGAGGCCAGGCAGCTCCTGGGCCTGGGAACACCCAAGAGCCTGCACACCAGCGCTACATAATTCTGGCCTGCCTCATTATTTAGCATGTCACTGCTATTTTACATGTTAAAGCCTTTCCCATTCGGCATTTAATTTATTACAAGAATATTAAATGGGCCAGACTGGAATGGGGTCACTTGTATGCGCATGGCACGGGAAATAAATGTATGTACAGTCAGTCAAGTCAAGGTGAAAACCTGTGTCAGCAAGACGCAATTTGTCAATTTTTGAGAAGACAAAAACTAAGTAAACAACATTATCTGAAGAAATACAGAAGATTGCTTCCCTTTTTGTTGCATATATTATTATAAGTAAGTCATTGTGCATTGTACTGTTTTAATCTTTACTTCTATGAAGGAAAACGTAGGTTCTCTTCTGTAAAAGGGCAGTGTCTTGCAGAGTGTTGAATTGGCTTTGATGAGATTCAGCATTCATTTATTGCTCGACAGTAACAATAAGGACAACAACAACAGAAGACTTAATCCGCCAGTGAGAAGGCCTACTTCTGCTTCCTGGTGACAGGCCTAATCTGGATTCTTGTGTGTTCATTTGAGAAATGCATTTCTGAATACCAGTGTGTTTTGTTTTGTAAATGATTTCCCCCTTTGCTCGAGACATCTGTAGCTATAATTAAGAAGTTTAATCCATGTGTTATCTGATATTGGTCTATGGTAACTGGTCAACACAACTCATATTTTTGGTTCATTCTACTTATTCAAAATTATATTGGTCTTATGATTGAATCATTCTGACAGCAATTGTAAAGTCAACTGGTGACAGTGAGTGACTGCTTTTCGACATGTGTACTGAATTAAAAATAAGTTTACAAAAATTCAACAACTACTCAAAGGTGCTTTCAAAATATGTGCATATGCAGTACAGTACCAAATGTAGATATTACCTCATGCTACTCTCTGGAAATACACATTTATTCAAATAGACAGCACTGAAAACAACTCCACAATGGAAATTATCAAAATCTATTGTTTTGTCTTTAATCAATTTGGGACTGACTGCCAGAATCCCCTATAATCTTGAAAAACACATGTCTTCTTCACAAAACGAGAGGAGTAAAGCACCACTGTGTGTTGTGTAGTGGTAATTTGCTGTCACTGTGCCCCATGACCAGCCTGCAATCCCCCAAAACCAACCCAGAACCAAAGAGGATGTAGTGAGAGAGGGGGGAGAAGGAGAAAGGCCAGATGTCAGGGCGCTGCAGGAAGAGGATTGCTAAGCAGTGTGAACATTTTTTTAAAATGATGTTTTGTGCCTCAAACATCTTGCTTACAGCAGCAGGGTCTGATCCAAGCATTATGTGCAAATACATCAGTAGCCTTGGACCCCCCTCTCCACATACACACACACACACACAGACACACACACACACATACACACACATCCTGCAACTGCATCCCCTCACACCCCACCTCTCCTCCCACCCCCCGGCCTCCTCCTTCTTCTTCTACAGAAGTAAATTATCAAAACTGTGTTTGAAAGTGAATGAAGGGTGACTCGCTCTCTCTCTCCCTCTCTCTCCCTCCCTCTCTCCTCTACCCGCTTTGACATCTCAGTTTTTTTTCTTACTTGCCACCGTTTCTGGGCTAGGTGATAACTGCCGGTAATAGGATTAACATTGATTTCTTTTTGCAAGAACAGAGATGTGCCAGTTCCAGCTATTTATTGAACTGCCAGCTTTGAACTATGAAAACTGACTGCAGGAAAAGACCTAATGCAGCATTTTAAAGAAAAGAAAAGCCTCTGTGCAATTCTTTCTCTTTTTTGTTATTCCTCCCTTCTCTGTCTCCTTCTCTTTTTGTTGTTGCAGGATAAAAGAGAAAATCGGGCGCCTCTGTTCTAAGCTCTGGTAATGACTTTATTTATTGACTTTGTTTTCTTCACCTTTCCAGTTTAATATATTCATAATTTGATCTGGACTTTGTTACTGTGTTTGACTACTCTTTCACCTTGAAATAAAGATCAATGAATACTTTGACCGTCTTTTTTGATCCTTTTAGGTTTTGGAGCTTTTTCAGAGGTAGCGGGTCCTTTCACTGAATCTCCACCTTTACAACAGAAAAACGGACCTTATATATATGTATACATATATATACATACATATATATATATATATATATATATATATATACACACATATATACATATATATATATATATGCTCAGTTGAGGTCTGACATAAACAGTGAGAGCAGTTTGCCAGCCTCAGACCATCCTTGGAGACTATGCAATCATCAAAAATGTATTCAACTAGGCTGCTCATCCGTTAGATAGTTGTGTTATGAACCAGGTCCCAGTCAACTGATTCACTCCCAATGGGAAGAACAATTTGACTCCCTATGCACATGTAGCTGATATTGTGAGGAGATTACAGAACAACTGAATCACAGACACAGGGACACACTGTACAAAATATGATTTTGTTTGTAGAGCTGTTCCTTGATGTTTGGTATTGATGTCAGAATTCACTCAAATTTGTCACCATGCATTTGTAATCCACTACATTGTTAACTGTATCAGCCTCTCAGTTCACAATAGCCTAATTGGTCATGAATGGTCCCATTGATTATTGACAAAAATCCATTGGAGACACTAATTACAATTAAAGCCAAGACAAGTAGTAATTGCCTGCTAATCGTTGGGCACTTTGCAATTGTGTATGTTCCCTTTTGTAAATTATTGATTATTTAGTTTTAGGATGAGCCTAGGTGTGTAGAAATAACAATGCTTAGTGTAGTGTACAGTAAACCCAGAGCTAAGACAAAGGGCAGAAGGGGTTCTTATCAATGCGTGACAAAGAGCTAAGATACTACAGTGTATAGCCATATTAATACATACAATCTCAAGTAAGCAAGAGTAAATATATTGGCAAATGCCTTGCATAACATTGAAATAAGCATCCAAAGCAGCAATATGCTATCTTCATACTGTATTTTTGTTATAAAATGTAATTAAATAAAATACCACTGAATAAAAAGTTGTTTATATCTAAACCCTCCACTACTGTAGTATTGACGGATTGCATCGTAGTGTGAACATGTGAGACTGGATGTACTGATAGAGAGAGGTGACGGATAGAGTGGAACGTAAATGTTAAATGGCTTGTGTTCCTAGAGCACGTCTGTTACAATCAGCTCTGTTGAAACGAGAAACAACTACCACTGTCACTACAAATGCTCCCCCAATGAAACCAGACGTCTGTCAGCCAGCTAATGTCCCCTGACAAAACAAGCAGTGAATTAGAATAGCCACAAAAAACTGGGAAAGTGAGTGAGAGAGAGGGAGGGAGGGGGAGGAGAGAGAGAGAGAGAGAAAGAGAGAGAGTGAGGGAAAGAACTCATCTGTGTCACAGCCTATCCCCTCGGGCAATCAAGGAAAAAAAACGCAATCATTAGCAACTGGTGGTGCTTGCTCCAGCAAATCGCCGTTTGAGCGAAGATTTATGCAGACTCCTGACTGGAAGTGATTTATTTATTTCAACAGAGGCTGTGAGATCATTAACCTCCGCTGTGTCTGGGGAACGGCATCTGCGGCCCCCCACGCCGCTCAGACAAAAGACCCCACGCGCCACGTGCCTCTCTGGCCCCGGCTAGAGGAGGAGGCATGGGTGAGGGGGCTGTCTGAGGGGTAGGAGGAAGGGTGTGACCACTGGTGTGCCTCTAATGGGGGAAGAGGAGATGTGGAGGGTCAGGCAAAGACTAGGTTCACTTGTTGATGTGTCCTCTTTGGTTAGGGGGGACATACAGTCTTGATTTACTCAAGATATTCTCTGTTGATTGCCATCTCTTGCCATGTGCATGCACAATGCAATTTATTGGATCAATATGTGGCCTTTCCTTCATATTTTCATTGATTGTGGCTTTGATCAATTATCGACCTTTTAGAATGTAATTAAGCAAGTTCTCATAATTCTATGAGGTAACATCCACAGACCCGTGTGGTTCAGAGATGGTGCAGAGTAGGGTGCAGCGTGCATAGCGTAACCACGTAACTATGATTATCATCAGAGTTATGTGTGTTTCACCCATGCATACAAACTGCATAATTATTATAGGGGCACCACAGGAGCAATGCCTTATTGCAAATACCCATTTACCATTCAACACATGGCAGCATACAAAGTAATTGTCAGCAGTCTTGGTAGTTGCTCAGCAGTATTAACTCTATGATATTTGTTTTTTGCTTTTATAACAAGAGGCATACGCTTCAACCTGATTTCTGAGCACACCTGCCTTACCCTAGGACACTCTAAGATATCATTACTATAATATCTGAAAGTACCAAATGGAAATGTCATTAAACAGCTAATGTATCTCATATCAAATTACCAAAATGAGATGAGATGTCATCTCAGTTACAGTACAGGGAAAGATTAGTGATCAGATCTAATGATGCAATGCATATTTTTCCATAACAAATTTCTGTGATTAATCTGATAGAAATGAGAGTATAAGGTCCCCTAAGATTCAAGACATAGTGCAACTGTAGGTCTCCAGGTATGATCAAAGTCCCAGTGCACCATGTATGTCAATACGATGTTAATGGCTTGTACCTGTATATTCATGTCCATCTAATTAGAAAAGTTGAGGAGGTCCTGCAGAACTCCAAACTGATCCCATTTACATTCTCCAAGTGGCAAGAGAAATTAGAATGTCGAACCACATGACAGTATTAATCTGAAATTAATCAGGACTTGAACTTAGCTGGGGGGCACATGTGGCCTCATCTGCGCCTTTTTTAAGTATGTGTAATTGAACACTTATGGCAATCTCATGGCTGCCGCAAAGAGCATCTGCATTAACCCACAGCACCTGGAGTGGAGTAGGCCAGAATAATCAAATTACTCTCCCACTCCCATCTCCAATGCTGTGATCTTTTAATTTCATTTGATTTCAGAATTACTGTAATATACATATATGTAGGTATACAGTGAGGGGGTGTGCATTGAGGGAGAGAGGGAGGAGAAGTAGATGTGTCAGTTTGCTGGCAGTGATGATTCTGCACCAACCTTATCAAGCAAACACTTGAGAGCACCACAAATCAAGATTTTATTGGGGGTAATAAAGTTGAGCATCCAATTGGAGGTGAAGAGTTCAAATTTATGAGACATTTTTATGGTGGTATAATTTCCTACCCCGGCTGGTTAAATGTTAGGTTTTTAAAGTTATATTTCAATTAAAATATGTGCTTTAACTAAACATTACATTTTCTTGACCATAAATATGCCAGGTGCTGATACAGTAAATGTAAAGGCCTGTCTGCAATTAACCCACCTTTTTCTCCTTAAATTTGACCAACTGATTTACAAAGGTACCACATTTTCACAACATTAGCAGTTGACACGATCAGTCTGATATCAAATCTATTGTTTGTAAAAAGTCCAAAGTAATCAAACACACAAAGTGAAGTGCATTTCTAATAGATGATCCTGACTGCAGTTCAGGTGATTCCAAGTCTAGATCTATTTACAAGTTCACCATCTCCAGGTCACGAAAACAAATCTTCTTTTTCAGTGACGTTACTGTGTGGCATTAGAGAGGCTGTAGTCATCTTCATAAAAGAGGGCAAATCTTCACAAAGGGAACAATAAAATGACATAAAATGTCGACAAATTCATCCCACAACAACACATTTTCCTAATTTAATAAATTAAGTTGGGAAATATGCATAATAAGATGGAGACGGGAATAAAATTGGCAGGGTGGAAAACAAAGTGGCGTGAAGAGAAAAAGGGGGGGATCAGGGATAAACAAACAAACCTTGACAAGGGCAGCAGAGGAGGCTCAGCCTGGGGAGCAGCGAGGTCTGCGGTCGGGAGCAGACAACCCTGTTTGAGAGGGGCTTGCCAAGAGCCGGCCCTGAACTGCGGCACCGTGGCACTGCCTGGCTGCACTGAGCAGAGGCTGCCAGCACCCGCTGATTTATCAGGGGGCCAACGCCAGCCGCCACCTCGCACTCCCCAGTGCCCTCCCTTTATAAAGAGCCTCCCTGACGGCTCCGATAGTGCAATCAGGGCCACGGCAGAGCCAAGGCAATTTCTCCTTCACTCTTTGATAACCCCGCGCCTTATTGAAAGCCAATAGCAATGGCAGCAACAACAACTCAATTGGAAAGAGTTGGTGTATTTTGAAGGGGGGGGGGGGTTGGGTACACAATGAGGGGAGAGGAGAGGGATGTCTGTCTGTGACTTCATGTGAAAGGGCCATTGTCCTCCAACAGGTGGCGTCATTCCTATGTGACCCAAGTCCTTTAACTGACCTGTCTTGGGGACTGTGGAAGTAATTTCTAAAAGTAAAGATGATAGTAATTCCACCATCCAAATGTGGACAGATTTCAGATTTCAGACATTGCTGTATTCGTAAATGGCTGAGTGAATAATAGTTGTATTATTTGTCATAATGTCATTAGACTTTGTGAGAATGTTGTGAAATAATCATACTACAGTAGCTATCCACCACCTCCAACAAAAAAAAACACTTCAAGGGGGTAGCTATTTAGTCCCCCATGTAACTAAACCTGATCTCAAGACTTGCAAGCTAGCTGACGCACATTGTTGAAGCCATCCTTACTAGTTGGCACAAAGCTAACTAGTTACTGTAGCTAGTTTATAACTAGGCTAATGGACTTTGCTCTGGGGTAGATTCTAGGGAAGACCCAGAGTCTTATTTTTAAAATGATTGCTCATTCAAAACCAATTGACACAATGTAATAAGTTGTTTTCAAGAATGCAGAACGTATGGTAATGGTACTGTCGGCATGGCTACTTTCATAATGCAATATTTCTTTTGGAACTTTAATACAGACGTTTCTTTGAGGTGTATGTCCATTTATGTCGTTTGCACTATATGCTTTCATTCTCACACAACATGGTCAAGTCTGTGATATGATCTTTCATGGGAAAACATAGAGTAGGAGCAAGATGGAACTCTTTCATCACCAGGCTCTCTACTCTTGAGGAATTGGATTTTTACAGTACCGGTGAATCTCTTATCTTTGAAAATCTTGCACTCCCATTGTGCACCTGGAAAAAAAGACTTCATGCTGGTTTTACTTTTACAGATTTACAGATTCTTTATTTATTTCATCCTTAAAACTCTTTGGCCACTTGTGGCTAACAATATCGACCCTGTGCTGCTAATGGAAGGATATCTTCTGATGTACTGCATTATGTGTGGTTGTTTGTGCACAAGGCCTGAAAGTTAAAACATTTTTTTACAAATGTTTATAAATACACCATGCAATTCCTTAAACTATACAAAGAAACTAACAGAAAGTAACTGCCAGATCTGAGATGAGGACTAAGAATGACTGTGAGGCAAAATCAAAGATAATCTTTGACAGATTTCTCTAACAATGACACAGCATATTTTTTCGTAAGCGATGTAAGGAAGTATACACAGTTCACTTTACACTTCAACAGCTTAAAACACCTGCATGATTACACCCAGTTGATCATATGTGCCTCGTCAGGCCCCAAGCTAAGCACTGATCCTGTATTATTCTGTTTCTCTCTGAACTTGACTGTCCTGTGGTTGAGCAGCCGTGCTGGTTTGATCGACTTCATGGGGCCTCAAGGTCAGAGCACAATGCAATTCTGAGGTGGAAATCCCAGGTCTTATCAGTCTGACCTTCATGTCTGCTGATGCTACCGATTTAATACATACTCCAGTGCTTTGCCACATAAACAGTGTCATTCAATGCATTGCCAAATCAGACTAGATTCAGATTCTCTGTGATCACTGTCCTAATCTGCAATCAGCAACTGAACATGGATGAGTTACCCGATAACAATGGATCTTTGAGTTTCACAAAGCACTTCAAGAAGGACTTAGCTAACGTGAAATGTAGTTTGGTGAGTGTTTTCCAAACTAGCTCATAACTCACCACATTTGTGAGGTTCATCTTGAAGTGGAGAGGAATATGTATCGATCAATGCATAATCGATATGCCAGAAGCGCTGCTCTCAGATCAGCTTTCTCCACTCAAATTCTGACCTAAGTATAAGAGGTTACTGGTAGTCCATAGTATGTGCTATGCATAATGCATCAGGGCAAATTTTACCTAACAGCGCTCTTTTACTGCTCCACGCGTGGTCTGCGGCTCTTGGGAATTCACAAAAGAATGTAAGTACTACATGAGCTACGAAGGGTTTTGGGAAACCTGCTTGAATTGACGAAAGTTCTTACAGATGACTACACAAAGTACTTAACACTACGAAGCTTAATAGACAAGACAAACCCATGACAAATGCTATATCCACTTTGTGGTTAGAAATATGTACTGTACAGACCTCTTGTTGCATATTTCTGCTCTATGTACAGTATGATGAATGTGACAGTATGCTCGGTGGAGTTATTTTTTAAGGAGTTGCAGATACTGTATGAGTTTACCGTCTCTGAAACCTATGAAATTCATATTCAACCAGAAAACAAAAACATGAGGTGTAAAATGTATGTATTGGTGCAAAATACAATGCTTTAATATTGACTGGGAACATTAACATTGTTCTAAATATAGGTGTTGAACTTCTAACCACATCCTAACTTGAAAACCTTTTAGTGGTGTCCCTCCAAAAATAAAACAAATGACCCTATTCATAGTTTTTAAGTAATATATAGGGCAAGAGCTGATGGCTGCAATGCAGTCCCAACAGAGGCTAACAGTTGGCTTGTTGATTTGCAGACTGTGGGCCTTGCATTGTGAGGGCTTGATGGTCCCTTTATGGTACGCCTCCTGGAGACACCTGCATGGGCGATATGTTGCCTGGGACATTTTTCTCTTTCCCTCTCTGTGACTCCTTTGCTTTGTATCATTAGCAGAGCAAGGGAGTCGTGAATCACTCCCCTCTCCCCATTGCTCCCCCCCCCTCCTCTCCAACCTCCCTCCCTCCCTAACACCCCCTTCCCCATCCTCCTTCTCCTCTGGGGTGCTAAACGGCTTGACAGAAGGGTGCCCAGACTGTTGGCAGTAGCGATCGACTGGAAGGGAGAAGCTGCCAGGACTCCTTGATGGATAGGCTCATTTTCCAGCCGGCAGCAAGTCTCGGCGAAGCATCCGTGTCATTTGTAATGTCAGCCAACAAAATGTAATCAAACATTCCAGCGGTTTAATCACAGAGGGCTGCTCGAGAGATGATTGTAGTGTCAATATAATGCTATTTCATTATCTGTTTGTATTTTATATTGACAGTGTCAGATAAACAGTGTGGAAAATTAAGATTAAAAATATGGTAATTTCATTTCAATCACCCCGGCTACAGTTGCTGGCCCATTATGCGATTGATTACTTCTGAATTAAATTTGGGGCTGAATGTAAAGTTTAATCTTCTTTCTTCTCCGCAATTCAGCTCCCCAAAGGCCTCTTAGTAAGTAAGTACCCATTTCATTTGATCTTTAATGAAAAGTAATGGCCCAAATGAATTGTATAAATCAGCCGTCGTGTATACCTAGTTGACATTCCGTTTTTTTCTCTCCCATTTTTCCTCCTTGTGCTTACACATACCACCACCCCAAACCCTTTAACTACACCCCCTATCCCATTTTCTTTTCCTTTCTTTTTTTAAAATCTGGGATTTTTACAAGAATTATATGCTATGTAATCAGTTCTGTAATGACAACCACTTTCTTCAGATTGGGTTTCTCTCTCTCCCTCCCCGTCTCCGCTTTTTTTTTATTCGGGAAAGGCAGAGTGGTATTTATATTATAAAAACAGAAAAGAGGCAGGAATTGAAGTACTTTGCAAGGTGCTTAGCAGTGAAATTAAATGGAGTGTTTTATAGCCTAGAGTGCCATTTTGAGAAGAAATATGCAGCCCCTAAACCGGTAGCACGGTGATAGACGTTTTAATTATATGGTGAATTTTGATATTTTCCTCTATGGAACTCACAAGCACTGTCGTGTGCCTCAGATTTGCTTGGCATCCAATTTTTCTCAATGTTTCTATATATATTAAGTGACACAACTGTTAACGAGGGCTCTGCAAAAAGAAGGGGAAGGAAAAAAGGAGCTTGTCTTTGTGAGTCCCATTCAGAGTGATTTGTCCCCCTTTGTAGTCCTAATTATGTGCCAAAGTAGGATAACAGAAGTTCTCAACTCGGCCATTATGCCAGCACAAAAAAAGAGACGCATACAAGAAGCTGATCACTTTGGAATTAGCAAACATGATACTATACGAGGAAAAAAAATCATTAATACCGTCAGGGATTAGAGGTTCTGATTAAAGGGTAGCTTTTACCGTATGCAAATTAGTGATAGGCATTTATCAGTGCCTGGGCAAGCTGTCTTAGCTGCAAAGCCACATATGTTTTTTAGCTGATTAAAAAACTGCTTGAAGTTGCAGGCTTTTTAATGGGGGAGAGAGAAAGGGAGAGGGAGAAAGAGAAAGAGAGAGGGAGAGAGCAAAAGTGAGAGAGTGAGAAAGAGAATGTGTATGAGAGAGATGAGGAGGGAGAGCTTGTGAGGCAACTCATTTTCTTTTGGCCATATTCCCGCAATTGCTCTGAGCGTTTGCCTTAATTCCCTCTTTTATTAACCACATTCTTTTGTACATAATTAAAACATTTCTCAAGTGAGCATGTGCGTGCATGTTTTATTTGTGCATATTCTTGTGCCGTGTTTTTCATCCATAAACATATACTGTATACATATCTATTTCCTTTGCAACAGCTACCATAGCTGGATTGTTTCCCCTTTATGTGTGTGTGTGTGTGTGTGTGTGTGTGTGTGTGTGTGTGTGTGTGTGTGTGTGTGTGTGTGTGTGTGAGTGTGTGTGTGCGTGCGTGCGTGTGTGTGTGTGTGTGTTTGGGGGGAGGGGGGGGGGTAAGTTTAAAATAATGAAAATGGGGGCAGAATTAGGGGAGAGTTTATCAGCAGTCCACCATTGTGTGAGGGCCTGTGTGTTATTATATTTCCTTTCATATGGAGGTGACCCCCTTTGTGTTAACAAAGAAGACAAGGATGAAACTGAGCTCTCTGTGCCTCTCGCCTGGTGCTGATAATGCCTTGGTTACCCAGCACCCCCTCTTCTCCTTGAGGGAGCACTTTAATTTATGCTTTTTCATCTCCCTGGGCTCGGGAGTGTGTTAACCCGCTCTATGCACTACTGATTCAGGGGAAGGGAAACCTCTTACGCACATCAAACTGCTGCGTCAAGTCTCTTTTTTTACTCCCCCATTGGAAAGTTGGTTCCTAATGCAGTTACCACACCAATTGAAGAGTGAGACTAATAAAGGTGTCTTTCTCAAATACCACATTCATTCTACAGCAGACGAGTGTTAGCATAGCTTCGGCTAGCAGTTTTATATAGATTCTCAATCTAGCCAAACAGCATTGTCTGAACAAGCCTACTTAAACTATCCAAAAACTAAGAATGACCTTAGTTATAACTGTATGCTTTTCAGTGTAGACTACGGTTGTATGGCCGTAAATAAATGAATAAAAATTACTTTTATTAGGATTCTGTTTTTAGGAACTATTTTTCGTTGTAGCTACACAGCTTCCAGGACTTGCACTTTCAAAAGAATCCACAGGTAGGCTTGGGAGATGGGAATGCATTAAAATAATGACATGTAGTAATGAAATATACTGTACAGTAATTATACATATACACAACCCTAACCCAAGACAGTCAAACCACTAGTTAATCTAAAAAATGATGGTCAGGTTACAGTTTGCTAAAAAGTAATTTGCTAAAGTTAAAAAAACTCAGTGGTTTGTGCCTTACGCAAATGGTCAGTAAAGTCCACAAACAAAACTGTTGGCTGTTTTGCTCCACCATGCAAATCATATTTAAAACAAATATTGATGCTGTCTCCTGGCTTATAACAAGCAATCGAGTTACTCAAAAAAGTGTTCCAAATGTCTGTATCTACGGTGAGGGAGCCATTTGGGAGCAGGTGTTAATCACGCCTCAGGAATTGACTTGGAGATGTTGGCAAACAAAGCTGTGGTAGTCTTCCAGATTGTGTTCTATGTTTGATTTAGAAATTGTAACAACGCTATTATGTTAAAAACAGACATTTCCTAAAAGTCAGGGAAGGAAGAGGGCATGGGTTTCACAATGCCAGAGTTATGTTATTATAGTGTCACAACGTGCCTATGGACGACTAGTGTTAAAGTCTTTCAAGTGTGAAATGCACTTCACAACTTGTCCAACAACCAGTTAGCCTAGTCTTTGAACAGTGGACAGACATTTTGAAAATGTAATGGGGGGACAATCCATAGTTTTCACACAAAGTAAAGCATTATGACAAAGTAACAATGGAAAGTTTCAGAAAGCACAGCAACAACCACAGTGTATCAAAACACTGAAGCACTGAGTTCCCTTCTGTCTGGTTCTCAACCATCACAGAGCTAGCTCTACCTTTGACTCAACAAATATGACCGTCCCAACACCACTTAACAATGCTTTTCCTGCACAACATTCCTCTTCACTTCGCCACTCTACTGCAAGACACATTGCTGGGAACATTCAATCCTCTCCAAAACCAGATTCCCAATAACTGTTGGTATTATGGTTATAGTCAATGCGTTTCAACAACTGATTGAGAGTTGTTGACTGACAATGGTGGTAACTGGCTTGGAACTAACCTAAAATATTCTGTGACGCGCATTGAAATCGCCCGACACAAACACAATTTGATCTAAACATACAGTATCTTATTGTTAGTTAAAATAGATTATGAAAATGTGAGCCATTGTGGTCCATGTTAATGAATAGGTAAAATACATTCATCACATGAATTACAATTTGCTGATAAAGTTTGAGAAAAAAATTGGGTTAGTGTTAACCCACAATCCAGCATTAACATTGGATATAAATAGAGTGCATCTTAAATAAGCGCCCATACTACCCACTCTGTAACATCAGGGAGTGGAAAAAGAAGGCCATAAAAATCATATTAAATTCATATAAACATTTAACATCTTGAAATTGAAATTGTGCTTTTCCCCCCCTTAAACAGCTTGCCTTCCAAGCAGGTGTGAAGCCAGATTAAGAAATGGGAGATGTTTTTGCCAATGAAATGGCTGCAAGGGAGCACTGGGAAAATTCAGTTAACATATGACGTGAACCAAGTAAGTGGTTATTTAAAATAGTCAAGCAGTGTCCAAAAGCATGATAAGATTTCAAATAAACTAAGAAATAAAGCCACTATTTGCCAAGCAAAGATAAACATTTGACTTTTTTCATCGCCTTTCTACAGAGCGGAAATCCAAAGTCAAAAAGAGAAAATGAAAATGCAATGTGTTAAAGCTTTTTTAAATTCCAATTTGTGCTTATGCCGGTGTTTCTTGGGATAAATGAGTGTTTACAAGGTGTGCAGATGTGTCTCCGTGGAGACAGGGTAGGCTGTGATAAAGGCTGAGTGGCAGTCTGGCTCCCGGCCCCTCCCTCCCTCTCATGGCTCCCTGCTGATCCACTGGGCTCTTTACTCCAACCCACTGCCAGCAGGTCAACCTGCAAGTCTGTTCAACACCCTGTACTGGACCATGCAGTTGACCCATGACCAAAATTGCAACATAGACATAATTTGTTGAATAGCCCAAATATTCCACAATATTCAAAAAATTCCACAATATAAACAAATTCAATTCACCCTAAAAATGTGCTGAAGGCTAGAGTAAGATCCTGTAATCCATTCTGTAACCGAGCAGAGCTGCAACATAATACAGTACATATCAGACATCCGTTATGTGAATCAAAGTTAGAGTGGTGAAATCAATGCATAAACATCTGATTACAGGGAAATAATTGCAAAGCATGACAAGCATTCACATTTCACAATGATTCAAAATGCTACCACTACCCGCCAGTATTACCCAGACTACATCCAATGCTGACTGTAGAATTGAATGGAATAATGTTGAGTGTGTGCTTCCTCATTTACAGTGATTCTGCTGTCTTCTGCTATACAGTACAATATGTGATATCAGTGAGTCAGCACAAAACAAGGATCGCAAACTATTACGTTCTATATTTCATCCTCCATTTTATTCTCATGATATGTACATTATTTCCCAAACCTGTCAGAGATCACTTTACCATATAACCTAAAAGCTTGAATGGTCCTGTAAAGTATGTAGCCTACTATATGTAGCCTAATGTATGTGCATACTGAGACTACCACTGTAATGCCTTCATGCGAATAAAAATCTTTATTTAAAAAAAAAAAGAAAGAATCTTTATTGAAGTCTGTAATAATTACATCCACACTGACAGGTAGAGGGCTCCATCCCAATCTGTTTAAACCCAGGGCAATCTACAATTGGGGTCTGCGGATTAAGAGGGGACAGGCCATGGCAAGAAAAGAGAACATGGAAGTGAAAAAAAAATAAAGAATCTTCTTTGATCCCCTTCTAAATCCTAATGGGTTTGATTTACAGAAATGATGAATCATAATGGGTTTGATTTACAGAAATGATGAATCCTAATGGGTTGGACAAGGATATTGCAAAAGGCCCTTGCATGTCGAAAAGGACAAAAAAAATCATGTCGTGTCACATAAAGAGGTTAGGACAGGATATCATAATAGGTGTATGAATTCATAAAAATGTCTGAAATTACCATCATGTCTGACTGCAATGGTTTCTCTCAGCATTGTAGCATATCCCAAATCCACAAATTGTAGAGTGTAAACCTTGATATAATAAGTGCGGTTTATAAAAGCAGACTACAGTTACAGCACAATCCCAATATTGCCATGACCACAATAATTCAACACAAGCTCATAGAAATCTATAACTAGACAAGCTAATGTCACAAAGCAATTCATGCATTGCTATATTTTGTATCATACATCAGCACACTTGAGTTAATTAGATAAAGAAATGTTCTTCCAAGTATACCTCAAGGGTGTTATTTTGTTAAGAGCCATCTGGATAGTGACTGTGACAAGGCATTCCCATGCATTGCATTGGAACTGAAAATAACTTAAAGGTTTAATCACAGTTAACATATCAAATAAGTGTTTAGAGGACAACTTCCTTCAAGTAATATTCTCTCTTAATTAACATTTTTTGTAAATCCCTGAGAAGACCCCCAACTATACAGGATTAAGCTTTTGCATTCACTTAACTGTGTATACCTTTGCTCTTGCCCTCAATAATCAAACTGCTCAATAGTGCTGAAATTACTTTCCCTCATCGGGAATTGTTTTCTCATTAACCTTTTTTAGCCTTAAAGTACACAAAATTAAAAATTACATATGAAAAAATAGATTTCAGTATCAACTATATATACATATCACCGTAGTTGCAAACCAGACAATTATGTAGGCCTAAAACTTTACAATGACACCTACAGTAGGCAGGGGTTTAATACGAGCACACCGACATCACAGCAGGGTATACCTCAATGTCGCTGCTGCAGCAGACACATGGTGTGAAGTGCTGCCGAAAGCCACCACAAGGTGGTGACAAGAGCTGTGAAGGATGTTTGAAAAGAGAATGGTTTGCCTTATCAGCTTGCCTTATCAGATAGATTAGCAAAATCAAGTTTATTATAGTTGCAGAGATGAAGAGTGCAGAATGCATCACGCATTCGCTCACAGTGCAGAGAAACAGGGGGAAATGTTTTAGCGCAGTCTGACATGAATAAGCGTGAGTCAGCTTTAATCATGTAATGTATTGATTACAGAATGAATTCAGGAATTTTCATTCGAGACAGGAGTAAGGATGTTGGGTTTCAGTGCGATTGAGACTTGGATAGAAAAGTAGCCTACAGTTGTTATCATTAAAACCGTCATAATAGGGTGGGAACGTCCACATTTTCAGCAAGGGCAGTCTCCTCTCGTTCACACAATGTAATAATAATAATTATTATTATTATTATTATTATTATGCATTTATTTTGTGTAGTGCTTTTTGAGGAGCGTTTGAAGGGGGCGAGTGTGCTGGATAAATTGTCACGCATTTGTTTGTTAATCGGAAACCATTTGAGGTTGTTGTAAGCAGAGCTCAAGAAAGCACACACAGACATTTAACCTTCCCTCACCCATTTGTTAACAATGGCCAATGCTGATTTGTGCTGTTATTTTATTTTTATTCAACATTGATGTTCTTGATCACATTCTGATTGATGGGAGAATAACGTAGTGGTTAGTGCAAGTGAAAAGTATGAAATGATCCAGTCTCCAGCAAATGACACATGGCCTACACCCGAGTGCACCTGTCCAGACCCAATAAACAGCTCTGATCATGAGAGTGTTGCATATATTTGTCAGTACATAAATCCCAACTCATCCAAACCTGCATTACAATCTAACAGGAGCCTATGCCAACGCGCACCACTACACAAAGTGATCGCATATATGCTTTAGGAGTAGCCTAACCAGTGTGATCTAGACTACCAGAGCGCAAGTTTCTATAAGTGGGGGAAGGTGAGCGAATTTGTCAGCAACTCTGGGCTGATGTCATCTTCTGCTGTCCTATATACAGTAGGTTGTTGTCATAAAGTGTCACAATAGGCTCTGCCAAATCCACGTGCACTTTATTGGAAAGATGATGTCTAATCAATAACAAATGAGGCTAAATCAGCTGGAAGTTTACAGTCGATCTGTCGGACAATTCATACAGTCGCCATGCGTTCAATGTTTTTAATGATAACAACCAGGCATGTTGGAAGGGGGGGTGTGGTCGCAGTTCTCTAAAATATTTAACATTAAAGGCTACAGTAACATAAATGTTTGCATATCAATCTTATATGAACATAATTTGTTAAATTAAGAACTTTACTGTTCTAGGGGAGGAGTGGCATTGGATTGTGCTCAGCATTCAAATTGTATCTCTCTAGTGACTAGATAAATTGTCACGCTTTTGTTTGTTAATGGGAAGCGATTTGAGCTTGTTGTAAGCGGAGATCAAGCATGCACACACACACAGGAGCTGAATCAAAATGTGTCGCCTACAGATCATGAATGTCACACATATCAACAACTGTCCAAGGCTACAACAATTATATGACACCTATATGAAAGTACTTAATTTGTAGCCATATTATGGCTACATAATAGCCATATTATACGATATGATATGACAGACAGGGGCGAAAAAGAACAGTCAAATACAGACAGTAGGTAACTACAAATGACTAGTCGGATACGAGGTTGGGAATGTCTCCCATGGCCGGAGCCAACTGATTCTATTCAAATGTATTTAATACAGTACGTGTTCATATTTAGTATGTCATACACAGCCTTACCCACTGATTTATAAACCTATTGTCCACAATTGTGCCTCTTCATTTGTAGCAAACTATGATACATGATACTGTATGACGGACAGGGGCGAAAAATAACAGTCAAATACAGACAGTAGCAGGCACGTAGGAAGGAATAATTTTATTTATGCAGATATCGTGTTCTTGTGAGGGTGTGTGTGACAGTATGTGGAAGTCTATGTATGTGATTCTGATTCATCTAGGCTACTGGTTATATTGTATGACTACTGTTGGATTCTATGCTTTTCACTATTGACACAAACTGCACTCTTTGCTTTGTGAGCCCGCTGTGTCCATATAGCCTACTACTGAAATGTGCGGAATCAACTGAGAAATTTGATATCGCTATGAGTTTATAATATGCAATTTTGCGGACACACATATTCCATGCCTGACATTATTTTATGAAGTGTCCATGAAGACATGATTTGTCCTAAATTAAGACATCATTTAGAATTTGTCTGACCTGCAGCACCCTCCTGGGTGGCCGTCATACCCTTCCGGGCTATCGCATACATCTATCACTTAACATGCATCTTAGCTTGGACGGGCCTCTGTGGCTGGCTGGGAAGCGCAAAGCAAATAAATAAAGTCTTATTTACTTTGCTCACTTTATCTTCTCTGTATTTCCTGCCTATTTAGACAACAAAGACCACTAATAACTTGCCGTTGAGTTGTGGCGAGTATCAGTGAAATCTTAGCATCACAGGCTTCAAAATCTCTTGACAGCGATGCACGCCTGATCTGTATGTCTGACTCAAGTGCTAATTTCAAGACACCATGTGACAGGAAAGAAGGAGTGTTAGGTCGAAGGGAAACATGGCTGAATGAGTGTTTTGGATGGATACTGTACTGTAGTCAGGCCAGGGATACAGACAAAACATTGAGGGTACAACGGTTTCATTTAGCTTTTTCTCGGTTATATTGAAATGGAAAAGGAATACTAGCTTTGCACACTATTAGTGTATCAAAAATCTTCATTGAGAACCAAACAAAATAACTTTCCAAAACATGTGAGTATGAGCATATTGTTATCTAGACAACTGAGAGATAGCTTTTTATTCTTTATAACATAAAGAATATAAGTGCGGTAAGTGCATGACCTTCAATGCTGAGCTTAGGTCTTTCATAAGAGCTCAATAATACATAAATACAACTATTCAATGAATTATAATGTGTGTCAAAGAAACCATATATTCCAGAAGCAGTAGAATTCTACACAATGAAAGTCTACATAGGGTTAATGCCACAGTGACTCTGAATGATTTGAAATAATAAAGCTAAATAACCTATAGTCCAGAGATGGCCCATTGGTTGCCTTGAACAGTCTGGAAGGGAAGGCTTAAATAGCAATGCCATAGAAATCAACTGAAAAGGTCTATTGTTGCTTATGAAAGAAAACCTCCATCTCTCAAGGACATCTAATTAGCAGACAACAGCTGAGTCCATTTCAAATGGTAAAATGTTTTCATTAAATGCTTCATATTCTATTAAACTTCAACGGATATTAGTCAATTTGCTTGAGAAGCTTTTATACTTTATTATTTACTTTATCGCTGTCATTTACATTTTTCTATGAGTTGCTGTTTCAGACAGGAACCTCTTCAACAGAGGTTATGTAGACATAATATTCAACTATACTAATACATACCTCTGCTTAATCTAAGCTGCATTTTTGTATTTTTTGAGCTGCCTCATACAGAACTTGCAACAGAAGATAATTCTGTTCTACAGTTCTCTAGTAACATACCATACTGTACTAAACAAAATTGATGCATATTATGATGCTTAGTTTAAGGCAAACAATAGTCTCTGCCACATCTGCTGTGTCTTCCATAAGTAGCATCTGGTGGGAATAGCGTTTATGTTTGCTATAGACAGGAAATGCCACCACATACTTCCTGTGGTACATGTTACTATTAAAACACATACAGTTCTCTTCTGCTGAATCCCAAATTATCCTTTCCTCATTTCCCTTTGACTTGTGCATTCACATGCACTTCCGCTATAAACAGGATTGTCCCAAAGCTGAGGGGGTTAAAATCATTGAGGGGGTAGGGGCTAATTAGATTCTTAATACAAATTAGCAGAGCTTTCATGCCTGCAATTTGCTGTGTGATGCCACATGTATTTGTGTCATCAAGGAAGTACCATGATGTTAATGAAAATACCTCTCAAAGAATGTTGAGCAAGGGTTTTATTTCTTGTAAAAAAGGCACAGGGAATTTGTCAGGAGTGTGTCACAAATAGGGTAGAGAGGCTTATATTTTGATTAGTGACATGTTAGTGCACAACACTGTATATTTACAGCTTACATTTACAGTGAATGGCTGCGGCACCTCTGACATGTCACAATGGACACAGTTCTGGTCAGACAGGCAGCTGTTTTTTTAATCATCCTCCTATCACACAGATGACTTAAGTCAACTAAGCTTGCCGTCTGACGTTTTGTGGAGTCGACTCAATGGGTTGTTGGGTTTATTGATTCCTTACCCCAACTGTTCACCCTGAAAGTGACCCTCTGAGTTTGTTAGCGACATATGACAATGGGGGCACTCAAACTAGTCTCTTGGGGCAAATATTAAAGTATGATTCTGTGATATGTCTGTTAGATTTTTGAATAGTAGGGCTGGTTTTGGTGCATCCATTTTTGGACTTTGAAATGAATGATATATAGCCATTGATTCTTGAAGGATATAATATATACTGTAAATGTCTCATGAGTTAGTTCAACTGTCTTACCCCCATCTTATTTTATTAGCCTGGGAGTTTATTTGCTTTAACCACCCGGCAAGTATTGGAGACATGCTTTTATTGGAGACCGGCAGTTGCCAAACTCCTGCTCAAACCCACGATATGACAGAGCTGAATATGTCATAGCCTACTGAGAACAAATATCCACCAACATTATTAGCCAACAATAAATCAGTTAAACCCAGATTAATCTTTGATAGATGGTAATTTATTATTGTTTCCATACAAGACTGTTGCAAATTATCTGTCAGACTGTTGAAAATACTAGTAACGGTCGCTCAGAATCAAATGTATTGCTTCAATCATCTGCTAATATCAACAGAGAATACATACCGGTAAACAATTCATTTTGACCCAGCGTTTATTAGGGACAGGCACCTATTTACTTCAATGTAATTAGTGGCCTTCAACTATTATTGAAGACAAGGGTTTATTGGGGACTCGTACGTATTGGAAGTTTTACAATATAAAGCTTGTTTTAAGCCATTGTTTGTTTTACTCCATTGTTTACTCAACTGTATAGCTTCAAAACATGGTTAAAACTATCATTTTGATCTCATGGATGGTCAGTCCTTGCATCCATAGCTCCATCTATGCATTTGAGAGTGGTTATATTTCTCCAACCCCACCCCTCAACTGTTTACCATGAAAAAAGGTGGGGAGACCACTTTGGTGTTGTTTGAATCCCAGATTCTCCCTTTAAGTATTCAGTGTAGCTGGAATAGTAAGTTCACACAGCTCGAGATTTTATCTTAAGACATTGCCAGACACCACTTGGAGGTCTGCCTTCCGGTCACACAGCTGTCAAATAGCTCATGTCTGTGGATGTCGCCAATTTGCATTGAAAATGACTGATTTCCAGACGCTTTGTTGCTAGAGACTGATTCTGGTCTGAACGGACAGTATGGCTGGTATGACCAGACGAACGATGATACTGTTTCAAAAGCGAATGAGTTTATAACAGGGATCACACACAGACACACACACACGCACACACACACACACACACACACAAACACATACACACACACACACACACACACACACGCACACTCCTGGCAGTAACTACTCATGCTACGCATCCACCGTTTTGCCACTCCCTTGGGGAGACTTCAAAATCAATAACAGCTGCGTTAAAGATGCGCCTGGCCATCTGACCTGTCCACCCCTCGTCTTCATCACTGGGCTTTTGGCTTTTTCATCGAAGGCCCATCACCCCCTGATACGTGATGTGTCCGTGCACTCCTTGACAAGACACAAATTGTCTTGGACACTCAATCCCGTTGAAGTGAATCCCATGGTCACAGGTTGGCCGAGATCAAATGTGAAGCAATTGAGGGTCAGAGTTCAGACAAAAGACTTGATATACCCCATTAGTTTCAAAGGGAGGGGATGGAGTGGGTTTGAATAAATGCCATGGGAATCCTTTGCGTCTTGATTTGGTAGTCAGTGAAGGGGGGTGAAGAGGGAGGATGGAGGGAGGCGGGTTTCTGTAGCAGAAAATGGCATTAGAGTTAATGACCACGTTTGTCCCAGAGGGGTAGTCCATATTAAACCTATTCCAGCAGTGACAACACTCACTACATAACCTGACTGATTAATAACAAAATGGTGCTCAAATATGAATAACAATAAGTGTCAGTCAGAAAAGATGAAACAACATGTCCTGGACACCATACTCCAAAGAAAGGTTATCTATGAGCACTGTGAGACTCATTTATAATAATGAAAAATATTATACTACACTCTTTACTCAGCATTGTTGAGGAGATGGAAAACAGGTCTTTGTATGAAATTAAAAGATTTCTTGTATGTAGGGTTGATAATTCAGTGTTTCTCTTTATGAGACTTAGGCCCATTAAAAGTCTATTTGTATTCAGGGATTGTGCTGAATGCTGGTTGGACCCTCCCCCTGTATGGAGTGGCAGACGCCCCTGCTGATATTTACCACAGGGAGACTCCTGGGGGTGACTGGGGGGCAAGGCCACGTCCCACATGTCCAGCTGGGGAGCAGATTAAAGTGCTCTGAAAACCCACATATTGCCGCAATGAGAAAAATAATAATGTGGACATGGCCTTCCCTTTATGACGGTAACAAGACATTCTCCAGAGACCAATCTTTTTATCAATTCCAAAGAATGACAAATGACACATACCCAAAGCTAGAATTATACAAGCAAACACATGTGAGGAGTGTTTATGGTGCTAGTGTCCTGAAGGCAACAGTGACAAAAGCGGTCAGACATACTACATTTTTACCTTCATTTATCACCCACACATCAGTTATTTCATCATATCTTTTAACATGAACATGACACTACTAGTATGAACACAAACTGATCCCCTCAAAAGGTTACAGAGTGTCAATTATGGTCTCAATAGCGCCATATACTGTGAGCTACTAATTGTACTTAAAATTGAGACATGAAACAGATTTATTACAGGATGTAAATGTGTGTTATTTGTAATTGTAAACCTAGGTAGATGTTTGATATTGTGCACTTTACTAGCAATTAATCTCAATAAATATCAATAATACTGAATTAGAATTAGAATTAGACATTTTGATCAAGTCTAATGTAGTCAGTTCCTGACAGGCCTTGAATAATGGTCCATACAGTCTTTCAAATCACACAGGATTTGAAAAACACTGATACAATATGTGATTTTGTGAAAGGATGCCATACCATGGTAATAGTATTAACACACATTAAGGTAAAAATGATCAGTACAAAAGAAAATAATTAAGTCACTGCAACTTGCATCCTACATACTTGTTACAAAATCATGCAGCAAATTCCTTGACTTTTCTAGAGGGATTCATAAGATGCACACCCCCAGCTGAGGTTTGAGAAAGGTCACGCAAGCCCTTATCTAAAGCATTGTCTCAGCACAACCATAAGTCACAAGCAGGTCCAATATCGGTATCAATCAACTCTGCATTTCTGCATAGCTGACTCTAGAGGGAGCTGTACAGTTAGAAGCTCTGTAATAAAAGCAACAATATGCTAAAAACCCAGAATTAGTTAACATACAGTAGGTATCTGAATACTGTGGTTAGGATCCTTGTAGTCAGAGGTTAGGGAAGATTGGGTGGTTAGGTGATTTTATGTCTGTAGGAAAATGATAAATCTAAAGTGTTATCTTTAAAATCATGTTATGTTTGACCATAGTTTATGCATTACATTTGCACAATGCTACACGAAGTATTTCTCCTTACCATATACAATGATCATACTTTCATATTGTAAGGACTGTCTGGAGTCGAATGACTGATGTCCATGATAAAAGCAGGTGCCACTTACTGTACACTCAACCTTGACGCCTGAGTTTGTCCCCGGTTCATATTTCAGCATCAACAAGATGAAAATGATTCAACATAAATGGACATCAACCTATGGGTTATGGTTGACCAATGGATTGTTGTCAGTATCAACTGTCGCAAGCCATCGTGATGGATGCAATGAAGGCAATGGTTTGTTTAGTAGATACAGTATATCCTCATGTTGACAAATCTTGAGGTTAACTATATTAGGACAAAGTGTGCTTTCCCCTCCTCTAAGAGGATTTTGCCAAATGATCATCATACTCAACAAGAACCACAAACCTGGTATGCAGATCTTAAGGTTAGCCCATCAAAGAGCAAGGAATAGGGATACTGAGGGGATTGCAATGGTGGTCCTCTGTGGCTCAGTTGGTAGAGCATGGTGTTAACAACACTAAGGTTGTGTGTTTGATTCCTGTTGGGACCATATATACTCATTAATGTATGCACTCACTGCAATGTAAGGCGCTTTGGATAAAAGCATCAGCTAAATGGCATATATTATATATACATTCCATGGCATTTCAAAATAACTCACGCAAATGTTAAATAAGTTGTAGACTTAATAAGAGCCAGACATTTTTAGAGGATACATTTCCAATTCAAAGGTTTGGTATTTCCCCCTTTATTAGGTCATAAAACAGCCTTCAGAAGGGGGCTAGCAATAAGATGGTCGGGGCCTGGAAAATCAGTGCCATATTGCAAATGCGAAAAATAGCTGTTAGAGAACAAATATTCATCGTTATTGTAATGCATCATGTTTGAGACAACATAATTTCCCATATAATGCTTGCTGACTTCTTTCAAGATATCTGAGTGCTGTTTGGATGATCTTTTGTTTTTCCGGTCTTTTTGTTCTATTATTACAAAGGGATCTAAAATCGTCGCCCCAAATCTAAAGAGAGGAACTCACATGCTTGAGATTAAGTTGGTCTCTATAATCAGACTGGGGATTTTAATTGTAAGAGGTTCCTTGCATACTGTTTTTTCACTCTCTTTCTCTCTCTACTGACAAAAAATCTGACAGTAGCTTTGCATGGCAAACCTGTTTAATGAATGACTAATCCAGGAAGAGCGCATTATGGCAAACTGTCACACACAGCATTGTGGCAATATTAACTTGAATTTACATTATCATCCTCTGGTAATGCTGGAATATTTGGATTTCCGTTAATGCTAGGGCTTTCTTTTTGAAAAGGAAACAGTGGTGAACTAAATCTGGTTTTCCCCCCTCTTTTGATTCAGTGCCGGTGTTAAGGCTACACTGAGGCACCTTCTTTATTGGGATGACAGCTCCAAGCCTTTCTCACTCCTCGCAATCAAGCCCACAAACAAAGGACTCCGCTTGCATTACTTAAGACTATTCTCAACAAGCATGTGCCACATTCAGCCCATGTAAAGCTACAGTGATATTACAGCATTGTACGGCTGCTGTGAATCAAGAAGAACAATGGAGGAGAGACACAATCACATGGGGCGGTGCAATCATCCATATCAAACACAAGCCAAAAAGAACAATGAATCAGACACTTGATGTGTTCAAGAATACCTGCTCTTTCCTGTTATTTATTATATTGCTTTCAGCATTCTCTTGAATGTTTATATTATAACATTTGTCCACATACTCTTATCTCAGTAGAATTAATGACTAATAATTATTCGTTTTAAGGTCGCCATTTCAAGTGATATTTACCGTCATCATCAAGTGATGACCGACTATTTTCAAGCCCATGCAGTATTTCTATCCATGAGTTCTCAACACTCCCACAGACATTTTGATACTACAGCAGCCCGCTGGAGGTCACATGGCAGGGCTAAAACCAAAAGGCATGGGGCATCTCAAAGATGTGACCTTATCAATACACTTCCATTTTTATACCGCCACCACCTTGCTAGTCCCTGACATCGCTCCTCAGGGACATGAGTCACTAGACACCGCAAAATAGTCACAGCTTTGCTAACATCAATGCTTAACTATAGCAGACATAAGGTCATATGGCCTTTGCTGCTTTTATAATGCAATGCAAGAATTTAAGGGTAGATATGAGTGAACTTGGGGTTTAAATCAAGTGAACAGTAATGGTCATGAGAAGTAAAACACAAAACTATACAGTCACCTACAGTCAAACCCAAAATTGTCTACCCTGTAAACCAGTGTTAGGGAGTGGCTCCACTACATGTAATTCAACTATCAATTTAACTACATTTTGCAGTAGTGTGGTGTTAGTTAAACTAAATTCAAATCCTTGTAGTGTTTCCAGTAGTTAACTACTTTTTTGCCATGTAGCAGTGTAGCTACTGTAGCTGTGAAGTAAGCTATTTTAATCTAATATTCCAGCCCTTGAATTCCCTCACCGCCTCCACTCTCCCCACTTTCCTCCACCTACATTTTCCCTCCCAGTGATTTCAGTGTTTCAATCATACCCTTTCAATCACATGGACTGGTAATCTTTCAGTAACTGACTGCCGTGTGTTCAATGAAGTAGTTTCTATGTTACCCTAACCTTTTTCAAAGTAGGTTTAGTTTGACACACAACTGTATATTTCTCTTAAGGGTAGTGTAGTTAAACTTCTTCCCTTGTAAAGTAATTGGTAATCTAGTTAAATACATTTTCAGAGTAGCTTCCCCAATACTGCTTTAAACTACTACTCCAGTGGAGTATACCACCTACAATGTAGGCCTACAGTATCTGGACATTACAGAGTATAAGTTTGTAAATAATACTTAAAACATCAATGTTTAAATTGAGTGTGTTGTGACGGCAGCTTTTGGCCACAGCTTAAAGACACACATGACGAGGGAAGAGTCAGGGAGAAAAGGACATCAGTGAGCCTAAGCCAACCAGAAGACGAGGAGCAAAGCGATTTTTGAATATTACTGACCCAGCACTTAGAAAAGCGATGCACAACAAGGCGAAAAATGAATGCTTTTTTAGTCTGGAAATCCTTTCACCCTCTCACATTCAGCAGATCAGATTAAGAGAGAGGTTTAAGAAGATTTTGACAAAAAAAACTTCTGAGCCATGGGAGGGGGTGAGTCGGAGAAGGTGGGAGGGAGCAGTTTGTGATTCACTGGCTTCAGGCAATTCATCACAGAAATTGAGTTTCTAATGCAGCATCTTGTGAATCCCTTTTGCCCTGTCAACGTTTTAATACATTACATTCAGAATGTAAATCATGTTTGAAATTTGGCACAAACTACACAACCCCCCACTCCACACTCACACTCACTCTATTTCACATTCAGACACACACACAGGCACACACTTCCAATGCCCTCCATTTTTAGGGAGTAGATTTGTGGCAGAAAACGCTTCAGGCCCTGTGATTCTTTGCAATGGAAGGGAAAATCTAAATCTCATTATGCCACTAAAACTTATGATTTCTTGAGCGTGCTGGGCCTTGACATAAATTCTTCAGGATAAATGGGTTTGTTTTCTATTCTTTTCTCACCCAGCTGCTCCTTTTCACCACAATGAGACAAGCTGCCTAATTAAGGCAAAGAGTGAGTGGGATACTGCACTGGAATTACCACACAGACAGCATGACCCTACACAGCAGCTCACTCAAATACCAAATCACTGGGCAGTCCAGACTGACCCAGTAACCTACCACTGAAATTCAACTGAGAGATCAGAACAGTACTGGATGAAGAAAATAAGAACAAAATTGAAGCAAGCGCTAGGCAAGTCAGTGGTGTGGCATGTGTTTCTGAAAATGAGACCACTGGCCTTTACCAACTGGAATGGGGTGACGATCTTCTGACTAGAAGCGCTTATGCCAAATGGGGAAGTAAACTAGTGCTGTATGTGTGTGTGTATTTGTGTGTGTGTCATCCAGTGGTACTGATTATGTTCAAATAGTCAGCCACTCAACTGTATATGTTCTTCTACTGTAAATTTCAAAATAAAAGGATTTGGAATTTGAATTTCAACACTTCCTGAATTGATGGAATTGAAAAAAAGGAATTCGCCCCAACTCTGCTGGATACAGCATGCTGTATGCCACCCCTCTCAGGGAGTCATTAGTCGCCTGACTATTGAGGTGAGTAGAGCACCACTGTAGAGCTGAACATTATTTAATGCTTCAAAAGACTGTCTCACAACGCCTTAAATCTGTAACGAAAAAGTAATCTCAAGGTAGTCACTCTCCTCCCTCTCTGTCCTTTTCAGTTTCACAGAACTTTTTTGCTCTATTGGCCATCTCTGTTTTAGTTCTATAAGCAGTACATGTCATTAAATGTAGTGTCCTACACATTTTCAGACTACACCAGATTTAATAACATGTACAGCTTACAAGGTTTCCTTGACCTCTGTGTATAAATTACAATCAAAGCAAAGCATCATGGGTTATTTCCTAGTGAACAGGTGGGACCAAGGGGGAGAAAATGAGGCCACCAAATTACTATTTGAACAACATGTAAATCATACAAGGATTTAATCTAAGTCAATTTAAACGCCACTTTCTAATGAGTACCTTGCTTGAACTGTCACAGGTAGGTCCATTCTAAAATGCAACCCACTGCAAGCGTCAGTGTTTACTGTAGGAACCTGCAGATTGGCTGACATTTCTAAGAAATCCATCATAACCCCTCTCCATGGGATTACGGTATTAAGCAGCCATAGGAACCAATTTCAGCAGATCATGTTCTGCAAGGGACAGTTTCTCTGTGGTAAGCCCTCCCCCTAGCCCCGGAGAATAAACAAATGGAGAGTCCATGGCTTAGTATACCTCTTGATACTATGATTTAGAACAAGTTTAATCAGTTTAACAGCCTGATATGGTCTGCTTACTGGTGTACAAAGTCATAGATGACAAACATGTAGCAGTACATAGTACAACACTATGACTCTCAAGAGCCCTAAATGTAATATTTGTCTGTGATGGTCTGTGATGTCAGGTCTCAAAGGCAACAAAAACAACCTGTACCCTGCTTAGCAAACATATGGCTTTGTGTCTGTTGTTTTTGTTAACAGTCCATTTAAGATATTAAATTCTTCTCCTCTAATCCTTGATTTACTGTATCAATCACTACACAAGATGTCACCTACAGGTGATTAATCTAATGAAATACACTTGTCAATAAACAAAATCCTGGGGCTTAGCCTGTCTTTGTGTACCCACCACCTGTTGACCATTACAACATTTCAAGCAGATATTTGGGACCCTGAAGATTTAGAAAGACAAATACTAATGTACAGTTTGTATAACTAATACACATTTACCACAATTCAAGAAAATAGATTTAAGAAACCAGGTTATATTGCTTCTGCTGTCATGCATTGCTGAGTCTGTAGCCTCGCTAGTTGTAACATTCATATAGCCTACACTGCCGGTACACTTGGTCACTCCTTCATCCTTCAACATAGTAATTTTCAACACATTTCAAAAGCATAAATCAGTACAGTACTGTATATTTCCTCTTAAGTGTAGTGCCATTATGTCACTCATGTTTCTCAGTAAAGTAAAATGCACAATATGCATATTGGGTTCAAATACTGTACTATCATTTTCATTGGCAACGGGAGAGGGGGGATCATAATATTAAAATCTGTATTTAACCTTTCAAGGCTGGAGGATTATGCAGCAAAGTCTCCATTCCGAACCATTTCCTCGCCCCCTACTCCCCTGCCATAATAATGATCATTATCACCATTGTGTGAAAAGAGGATTATCATATCGTTTCATAAACCCAGGAACACCCCTACCATTATGAAGTCATTTCATTCTCATCAGGCCTGCATCAGCGGACTGGCTGTGTGCGTGACAGTCAGCTGGGCTGTCATAGGTGACCATGGTGTCTCTCCGTCATTGTCTGAGCTGGTAGAGTTCTATTCCAGATGAGACCGTACGCCGCTCAAGGCACATACTCAATCATACTTGAACTTAGAGATTAAATTGAATAGCGAGTGAGAATCTGTCTCGATAAGTATTCCTCTACATAGTGTAGGGCAGTGAGGGATCGGAGACTTAAGTTGGGGAATGAATACAGGGTGGTCAGGGAACAGTCACAAAACTGCCACTGTGAGTAAAATAGTAAATATGAAAATCTTACCTGGATTCATTAGAGATGTTGGCACAATTCCCCTGATGGTTTTGGGGAATTTATAAGATATTACAATATCAGAGCAAGTTCTGGTAATCAGACACTGTCAATCAGTGATACGCAAGTCCATAATCAGTAGCGCATACACAAAGTTTTTAGCATAAATGTAACACTGACCCTTTTTTTTGTAAATTTCACAAAGGGACACTAGCACCATATGGTGGATAAATCCAGCACTACTTGTCCAAACTGGGCATAACTTGTGAAACTACCACACAACGGTACCCTCAAATATAAGCTGCCTGTTACCCAATTCTGGTTAGTTACACTTAGCTTCACTCTGTCATTTTAAATATTTTATGGTGGGGTCATTTCTGTCTGCTCCCTCAACCCTTGTGTTTCTACATCTGTGTAGGTAGGTACAGTCTTAAACATATGCACTCTTTTAATTAAATCATAACTTGATTCAGTCCTTCTCAGTCTTACTTGACAGCAAGGTCATTAAACCATTAAAGTGAGTCACAGGGAAAATTGTTGTGGCGGAGGGAGGCAGGAGAGGTTAATTAAGTGGCCATTGCTTCTCCTTACCTCAAGCAATAGCAGCATTCTTCTATCTGAGACGTGCCAGTGTGAGAGAGTGTGGCTTTTTCTCACAATACAGAGTGCGCAAGCGCAGGACAAATTTGACTCTACCAAGGCAACACCAATGGCTCTTCTGTCTGAAATATCTTTTTCTCACACAATGCTGGTACAAAATGTTGACCCCACCCTGTGAACCCTGCAATGCAATTTAACTAAGGAGACAAAAGCAGTAAGATTGTATATTCTCTGTCAGGCTTGGCTGAGGAGAAATCCTTTCATACTATCTGGGACATAATTTTATGTTGTGAAACATCTGAACATATTACAGAATTTTCGGTTCTTCATTCATTTTATTCATTGTCAAGAATGAAAAATGGTATGAATAGCAGGGTCAAATCTTTTGAGAAATGGCAAGTAAATTCCAATTTCTCTTGAACAAAATCAGGTCCACGAGTACTTGTCTTCCCCCTAGGTAATAAGCAATCGCAGGAGCATTGATCATTATGGTATTTTGAGGAAAGCACAAACAGCTTATGCTTATGCCCACAATGACCTGAGTTTTGAGAATTGTGATTTGATTTTAGGACACATTTTTTCGAAATACCTAATCATGATCAACTAACTTGTATTGCTACCGAAAGGCATCACTGATTCAGTGCCATTTCTAAAATAAGTTAACATCTTGCAGAACATCTTGCAAATTTTTATTGCGAAAATATAACACATTTTTCCCTGTTCAAACCACTTGTTTTGATCTTTCTACACAGAGTCCCTCATCAACACAAAAACTTGGTTGAGGCAGTTCTGTGGAAGATTAAACACAAGATGGGAATGTGTATTGTGGCTACTTCAACACACCCTGAAATAGCAGCCTTTCGGATTAGACAATGCACAGATTTAGTGGTGGACAGATCTGGTGTATCTTCAATAGCTACTGTAGTTGTTTCCCTTTTTAAATGTTGAGAATTCTATCTTCTGTATACCTGCCATCACACCAAACTCACTGTTTTGACTTGTTCTGAACTTCAAAGTCCAATTCATTTTAGGAATAATAATTAATATCAACTGATCAGCACTATAATTTATGTATAGCATCTAAAGTAAAATTGACATATACACCTACAATATACAATGCCGCAGTTCAAATCAGTCAAAGATGATGAGGTAAAGATGATGTCAACAAAGAAAAGGTGGTAGGCCTACAGTACATTTGACTGGCAGAGGGCACTTAGACAGAGAGTTGTAGAGGACTACCTGTTTGGTTTGAAGTCACGGTCAGCAATATTTTCTGGAATTTCAGTGTGGCTGCAACACTCATCAGCACTGTGCATGTGAACAATTGCACATTCACGTTCTGTGTAGCTTGCAGCGGTTGCAAGTGTTTTGTGCTTCGGTGTGTGAGTCTGAGAATATAACCACACCTGTCATCATACGTCATACTTTCATCCAATTGTTGTTCATCCCGTCATATGTGGAATAAAGAATCCTAAACTGGATTGTTGAACCTCCCTCTAACAGGAGACATGGATCAGTTGTTGTGCCCCAATGACTTTTTCCATAAATGTACGCTATCTTCCACAATAGTGGTCAGTGAGAGCATATGGAATTGAAAGTTATAGTTAAATGTTAATATCCTTTTACCAATGTGGAACTGAATGTTAATTGGTGTCCTTCTAATGTTGTGGAGAGGTTGGTGCCAATGCAACATGAGGTTGTATCCCAACACAACGTAGAGACAACAATGTTGTGCGGGACAGTTGTGATTAAGTTGAGCTGACTAGAGTTGAGGGTGCTGGGGTGTCAGTAAAAGTTATTGCTCCTTCATTCAGGGTTAGTATGAGCAGAGGGCTGCACAAAAACGTTAGAGAAGATGCTGTATGAATACTGTATGATGCTGCTTTCATTTGATGAATGAACAGATGTATTTCTGTTACTAGGATAATTTTGCAGAAGAACTTGGTTTGGAGTTATAATTGTCCAGGGTGGATGTAATTATAGTGGAGTGCACTGTACAGTAGCAGCAATAGACAAAATTCCGATATTAATAGTTAATATAGAGGTAATAAAAGGCACCACTATACTGCTATGACCTTGCTATTATATTACATATCACCATATACTGTACTATGATTTCACAAGGACAGGAGGTGAGTGCATAGAAGCCAATACATTGTGCTTGCGAGGTTAGATAGAATAGAGAAATGCACTTAATACAGCATTCAGCAATCTATAATAAACACTTGATGATGACAATGTCACAAATCACCAACTTCTAGATATTGTTTACAAATTGATGACTCTAATCCAGAAAGCTAGATTTCATCTTCCTTACCCTACTCAGATACAATACAATGGCCTATGTGTGAGGCTTGGTAAACTGCCCTGCTTTCAGCTTTGATATTCAAGTTATGGTGCTACAAATACTACCAATGTGACTGGATGCTTTTCAGTCCCAGGACTCTTTTCAAAGGCAAAGAAATTAGGAGTTGGAAAGTTTAAGAGAGCAAACAAAGCTGTTGGCTGCGTAGCCAGATAAACAGTAAATAAATGTCCGGGTAATGCATTATTCACTGAGGAAATTAATCAATTTCCGCCATTCTACGGCCCTTGCAATTATACGCAACAAAAATGCTATCCATCACTTTCAATGCCAAGGGACAAACAGTGGTCAGAGCAGTGAGGGAGTTTGGTTGAATGCGAGGAAGCAAAAATTGTGTTTATTGCTGCCCTGGCATTACCTATGCAGATCTTTATCAGGGGGCCAGTGAGTCTATTGTGACCATTTTGCTGGCCTACAATGGCTTTCTGTGCACCCAAGCTACCGGGAGATTGGCTGAAATTATATTCCCTTCATGCTTGGCTAGGTTGCAGCTTAGAAACAAGCTGCTTGTGGAAGCCAGGGGAAGATTGCTGATAATAGGAGCTTCACATCCAGTTGACCTTTTTCCTACTCTTTTTTCTCCTCAGCAATCGTTCCTCAATTGCAGTGACAGAAGAAAAGGAAACAATCTGTTCAGGAGAGGACACACAACCTGCACCTTCTAAACCAAGGCCTTGGTACTGAATGGTAAGGTTTCCATTCTTCGTCACAATTGTGACCTGCCTTGACATGTGCTCCAACTTGTGTTCTAATATACAGTACATAAAAAAAATTCCAGCTGCTATGCCAACAACATTTCACTCCTCTGACAAAATGTTCCCACTTTAAACTCTAACGAAACCGTGTCCATAACACTCTCAATAGAGCACCTCACAGGCCAACTACTGTGTGCTCATGTACACTCTTAGAAAAAAAAGGTTCTTAATTTGTTTCTATTTGAAGAACCCTTTTGGGTTCCATCTAGACCCTTTGGGGTCTATTTAGAACCCTCTTTGGAAACGGTTCTAAATGGAACTGAAAAGAGTTTAACATGGAACCTAAAAGGGTTCTACATGGAACCCAAATGGGTTCTTTAAAGTGTACCCCTATAGGGACAAATTAAGAACTCCTTTTTGGTACTAACTAGAACTTTTTAAAGAGTGCAGATAATTGAATTGATTTAAAATAAAAAAATAATAATAATAGATTTATGGATTCTAATAACAATTAGTAATTTTGGAATAAGATCGGCAACCAGTCATTTTATGTTATTTCTCTCCGGTATTGTTAATTGTCTACACCGTCACCAACTATAGGCCATAAAGGGTGGAATCGTAACTCAAGATTCAGCATTTGTGTAAATCTGGCATTGATGTCAATGGGAAATTTGCACCAGATTGTATTTACACGCGCGGCTCTTGAGTTAGGATTCCACCAAGTGTGTCAGGGTCATGCCCTGTCAGTGCTCTATTTCATATACCTGTAGGCCTCTCTGCCTAATCTCTCTAGTCTCTCTGGAGGAATCAAGATGTGATGACAGGGCCTAAAAGAGATTCTCTGCTATCCCCGTGGGTTTATGCTGTGAAAGAGACAAGAGTTTATTAATATACAAGCCAAAAAATAAGAATAAGAAAAAGTACTGTTGGCAAATATTTAATTATATTATGGCCTAGCATTTAGTTATTAAAACCATTTTAATATGAGTTAACAAAACATAATAATCTTAACATAATAATCGGTAAACAAAAATAGAGAAAAACATTTTGGGGGTAAAATAATCCCATCCCAAAAATCAGAGTCAAACTGAGAAAGAGTTAAACTCTGATGCAGTCCAGCATTTTTCTAACCCCTACGATAAAAAAAAGACTTGTAAAGAATACAAGTGATCCAAAAGATAGCGCTGGCCCTCATGTGGGGCCGGTGGTTGCAGGGGATATGTATATCTGCAGATTAAACCTTCTGTTCAGAAACAGTATTTACCAAGCCTTTTAGATACACATCAACCATGAAGACATGGGTCCGGCCTTCATTATACTGTGTGAACCTTCCCTCATTTACCTGGGATACCATCTCCTTTATTTCACCTCCAAATACCCCTATCCACACTCCCATTTGCTCTGCTCAGCTGACAAACAAGATGTTGCCGTTGATGGTGGCAAAAGTTGGTAACAAATGTCTGGCTTTGTTCAGTTTTCTCAAAGACCTCCCAGTCATTCTGGAATACCTAGAAAGGACTGGGAAATCAAAGGTGCTCAACAGACGATACAACCCAGGTGGGAGTGTGACATGCAAAGACCTTGATATGGTAAGGAGATAAGAGGTTCCTTGCGAGAGCTTATCACATACAACAATAGATGATATTAAACATAAATATCACATCTTCACGTTGCTTAAAAGTTACAACAAAGTTGAAAATCAGCTCATTTGAATTTGAGATTATACATTGTACACCATGACAAAATGCAACATTTCAACAACAGTATGCAGCCTTGCAGGTTATGAGTATTCATCGCTGCTATGGGATCTTTGTGTGTCACCTGTTTGCTGTTTGCAAATCTAACTCATTACCTGTTACTCAGAGAAAAACAATAAAAGTAAGTGTGTAGTCTCAAATAAAAGTTGAATTTCCACTATTTGTTTGTTTGTCTTTTTTTTTTTTTATATATATATTTATTGAAGGAAACATAGGGGTTGTACAGGATTAAGATACACTGGTCCTCCTTCAGGTTTTCTAAATTTTAACAACAACAACAAAAACAACACAGGGCCCCAAGGCCCCCCCCTCCCCCCCACCCACAAGAAAAAAAAAAAAAAATAGATAAAAATAATAATAATAATAATAATAATAATAAAATAAATAAATAAAAGCCAGCATAAAAGTAGAAACTAAAACATGACAAGTAAGCTTAGTGTACTAGACAAGATTCAGGTAAAAGAAGAGTAGTACGTATATATGTACATACATACACACACTTACATACATACACATACACACATAATACACGCACACACTCTTATACACAGATGTACACCGCAAATATGAAAGCATAGTAATATAATAACAATAAAAACGAAAGTAGCAAGAGGAAGTTGAAAGTGAAATTGAGAGTGAAATAAAAGGAACAGAGGTATTCATTGAGTTAGCACCGGCTAATAATATAAATTATGATGGCAACGTTAACGGCCTACAGAGTGTACAACAGTATATTGTGATAACTAAAATGTAATCGTGTTGTGTATGCATTCAAGTGTTTCGGATGAGAGGCTACGGAGGATCCTTATCACAGGCGGCTGCCCATTTGTCTAGTAGGGGTTGCCATGTTTTCAGGAAGATGGAATCTCTGCTGGTGAGTTTATAGCGGAGCCTCTCCATATGGAGCACGTTCCCCAGCTCCCTAAGCCACTGCCGGAATAGTGGGCTAGTCTCTGACTTCCACTGTTGTAAGATAAGGCGTTTGGCCAACAGTGTACAGAGAGAGATGGCTTGCTTCTCATGTCTGTTGATGGATGTGTTAACTACCACTGATCCAAAGATAGCAAGTAGAGGGTCAGGATTGATAGATTTATTGAATGCCTTTGCTATGTAGTCAAATATAAGGGTCCAATAGGAATTTAGTTTTGGGCAGGACCAGAGCTGGTGGGTGAGAGTTCCAGTCCCTTGTTTGCATTTGTCGCACAAGGGGGAGACATTGGGATAGATGGAGTGTAGCCTTGACTTTGAATAATGGAGTCTGTGAACTACCTTGAATTGTATTAGGGAGTGTCTTGCATTTATAGAGCTATGATGTATTCTCTCGAGTATTGCCTCCCAGACTTCCTCAGTTATTTCAATAGCGAGTTCCTGTTCCCAGTCGGCTTTCAGTTTAACATTGGAGATCACTACGTTCGCCTGCAGAGTGTCATACAGAAAAGAGACTGAACCTTTGATGCCTGGTGTATGTCGAAGGATGCTGTCTAGTGTGTTATGTTTGGGCATTTGTTCAAAGTGTGGTAGATGGATCCTAATAAAATTCCTAACCTGTAGGTATCTAAAGAAGTGTGATGTCGGGAGAGCGTAAGTCTGTTGCAGTTGTTGGAAAGAAGCAAGGTACCCATCAACATACATGTCCCTTATTGTGGCAATATTTCTGTCCTTCCAGATGGAAAAGATTGGGTCAGCCAGTGCAGGGGGAAAGGCATGGTTGTGGCAGATTGGGCTGTCCAAGTAGACCTTAGGGAGTTTAAGGAAAGATTGGATTTGTTTCCATATCTTTAAGGAGTGAAGAATGATAGGGTTGTTTATGTAGGTTGGGATCTTTGTCCTGACTGGGTTATTGAGTATTGCAGGGAGGGAAGTACGATTGCATGTGGCTAGTTCAAGTTGGAGCCACGAGGGTCTGCTCTCATGAGTGTGGACTGTCGGCAGGCAGCTGCGCCAGTAGGAAAGTGCATTCAGATTGGCTGCCCAGTAGTACAATTTAAATTGCGGTAAACCGAAGCCACCTTCTGTTTTGGATTTACATAGATGTTTTTTAGATATTCTGGCCGTTTTGTTGTTCCAAATAAAAGATGATAAGATGGAGTCCAACTTCTTAAAATAGGAGAGGGGGATAAATACAGGGATGGATTGAAAAATGTATAAGAAACGTGGGAGGGCAACCAATTTTATGGCATTAATGCGGCCAACCAGTGAGATAGGTAATGTATTCCAAAATTCAATATTCTGCTTTAGCTGATGCATCTTGGGTTCCCAGTTACTTTTCAGGAGTTTCCCGTGTTCACGTGTGGCGATTATACCTAAAGTTTTGAATTGGTCCATTGACAATTTAAAGGGAGTGGTTTGTAGGAAACCTAGGTCTATTTTGTCTGATATGGGCATCAGTTCGCTCTTCTCCCAGTTTATCTTGTATCCAGAAAAGCTTCCAAAAGTGTCTATTAAACGTAATAATGGTGGGACGGATGTTTTAGGGTGCGACAGAAATAATGTGATGTCGTCAGCGAATAGAGACAGACTGTTAACTGTGTTGTGGATGCGAATTGGGGCAATCTCCTGATTCGCTCTAATTTGACTGGCTAGAACCTCAATGGCTAGGTTGAAGAGATAAGGTGAACAGGAGCACCCTTGGCGCACGCCTCTCTGAAGATGGAAGGGTTGCGAAACCTCACAATTAGTAATAATTGATGCTTGAGGATGAGCATATATGATTTCAATCCAGTTAATAAACCCTTTACCAAAACCAAAGTGTTTTAAGGTGGACAACATGTATTTCCATTCTATGTAATCGAAAGCTTTTTCGGCATCCAAGGCTATTACTATGGCCTCGTCTGTGTGGTTATGATACATGATGTTGAAGAGTCGGCGTAAGTTGAAATATATGTGTCGGCCCGGGACAAAACCAGTTTGGTCAGGATGTATTAATTTGGCTATGTATTTGCATAATCTATTTGCTAGCACTTTGCTCAACACTTTAGTCTCCATTTGGAGAAGTGATATAGGACGGTAGGATGACATTTCCAGTGGATCTCTATCTTTCTTTAGGATCAGAGCAATGTTTGCCATGTATAGTGTATTGGGTAGCACAGAGGTTTCTTTTGAATGTATGAACATTCGTAAAAGTAATGGGGCCAGGCTTGGTAGGTATTTTTTGTAGAATTCAATGATGAACCCGTCAGGGCCAGGGGCTTTGTTATTAGGAAATTGAGAGATAGCTGTTTTAATCTCATCCAATGTTATATCGGAGTCCAATGTCTTTGCTGCTTCTTCGTCGAGTGTGGGGAGTTGGCTGTTGATCAAGAATTGGTTCACTAGGTGGGGGTCCGTTGTTTTACATTTGGATTGATATAGCTCCTCATAGAATTGTGCGAAACATTTGTTTAACTCAACCGGGTCTGTTATAGGTTTACCTTTTCTGTCCCTTATTTTATGGATAGCACGAGTGGCTTGTGTGTGTCTCAGCTGCCTTGCAAGTAAACTATGGGGTTTGTCACCCAACTCAAAGTATTTTTGTTGCGTCCTAGCAAGCAGTGCGGCTACTCTTTGTGACAAGATGGTATTGTGTTCATGTTTTAGGTTGGTGATTGACTCAAGAGTAGCATCATCTGGATGGTTCTTAAACAGATGTTCCTGAGTAGAAAGGTCTCGTTCTATATCTTTCAATCTACTGTTCTCCCTTTTCCTTTTATTAGAGGCAAATGCTATTATGTGACCTCTGATCACCGCCTTTAGGGATTCCCATAATATGGAGTCATTAACATCTCCGGTGTCATTCTCCGAGATAAAGAGGGAGATCTGTTCTTGCAAGAACCTAGTGAACTCCTCATCGAGTAGAAGTGTAGGATCAAAGCGCCATTGGCGGCCTCCAGCTCTGGGCTCCCCAATATTCAGTTCCATGGAAAGTATTGAGTGATCAGATATGATAATGGGATGATAGGATACAGCTTTGACAGATGATAGCAGTTTGGAGTCTAGCAGGAAGTAATCAATGCGCGAGTAAGACTTATGGACTGGAGAATAAAAGGAGAAATCTCTAACTGTGGGGTGTGTAAGTCTCCATATATCAACTAGATTGAGGTTATTTATCAACGTATTGAGACGGATACTGGAGTTGGATTGCTGGAGAGATTTTGACGACTGCTTATCTAACAGAGGGTCCAAGACGCAGTTAAAGTCACCCCCAATTAGAATGTTAGTCTCTGCGATGTTGGGGATCGCATTGAAGACCTTTTGAAAGAATGATGGGTCATCGAAATTGGGGGCATACAGGTTCACTAATGTTATAGGGACAGAGTTTAAAACGCCAGCTACTATGAGGAATCTACCATTTGGATCGCTCATTGTGGAATTGTGAACGAAGGGAACATTTTTCCTGATCAAGATTGCCACCCCTCGCGCCTTAGCGCTAAAGGTCGATTGATATAATTGGTCAACCCAACTAACCTTGAGTCTCCCCTTAGCGACGTGCTTTATGTGTGTTTCTTGTAGAAACATTATGTCCACCGATAAAGATTTCAGGTGAGCAAATACTTTGGCCCTCTTCATGACGTGACCCAATCCTCTTACGTTCCAGCTCACAAACTTGTAACCTCCTCTTTGCACTTGAGTTGAATTAGTGTTCTGTGTCATTGTCTATGTTTGTAAAGCAGGGTAGATAATTGTTGTCGCGGAGAAAACTAGAATAAGCTGGCAAAAGAAAAATAATAAACATAAACAATAAACCCACCCCCCACCCGTCCCTAGCCTGGAGACTACCAGAAGGGCAGCTCCTTGTACTGGAAAGCATCTCTTGGGCTCCTTGTCTAAAACTCACGGCCCACCGAACTAAAGAGAATGCCCCTTAACTTACATACATAAATTTATAAACATTATAAATATACAACACAAATATATAACGAGTATTGCCATCAAACAGGCCAAAGTGCCTACGAGTTCGTTTGTGCAAGGTAATAATGAAATCCTGAGGGGAAAATGAGAACATAGGCTATATACGGGCTAACCTTTTGAGGAATGTAATATACAAGGTGAACATTTTGTAATATACAACACAGAAAATATAATGAGTATTGCCATCCAACAGGTTAAGGTGCCTACAAGTTCGTTTGAGCAAGTTAATGACAATTGCATATAAGGCTATGGTGGCGTCTTATACTCACAGAACGACTTATTATCACAGAACGACTTATACTCACAGAACGACTTATACTCACAGAACGTAGCCACTTAATTAATAGAACATACGGAAGAACAGAACAAAAATACAAATGATCCGTTTAGGATAGACGGTTAGCTGCCTAGCCTACAGAGCTAATCTGCTCCACAGCTGAATATCCAACTCACGGCATGTTGACGGGCCCCGAGTAGGCTACAGCGCCCAAGGGCTACGTAGATCTCTTCAGTCGAGGTAGACTGTTCAGTGCTGTAACCTGTATCAGAGCGGTCGGTGTTACGGAGTGTGATTTGAAGACGCAAACTCCTGTGCTTCCTTGACGGAGAAGAGCCGTTTCTTCTTGCCGCCGTCCTTAGGTGTGACAAACAGCTTGGCTGGGTAGTGTAGAGCTGGTCTGAGGCCCAGGTTGTACAGTTCCTTCATGACTTCTCGATATTCAGCTCGCTGGTTCAACACGTCTGGACTGTAGTCCTCAAAGATGTGGATTGGGTTGCCGCGGTACTGGAGTTTGCCTCTCATTTTGCGGGATTCACGAATGACGAGGTCGCGGGTCTGGAACCTGTGGAAGCAGATGACGACGGACCGAGGCTTCGCTCCTGCTGTTGGTTTGGCTGCAAGGGATCGATGGGCCCGGTCTAATTCCGGCGGTGAATCTAGGATTTGGTCCCCGAGTACCTCCACCAAGAGCCCGGTAAAGAATTCGGTGGGATGGGTGCCCTCTACTGACTCCGGTAAGCCTATGATGCGTATATTGTTGCGCCTGCTGCGGCTTTCCAGATCTAGCAGTTTAGCTTGTAATTTTGCATTGGCGTCGGCTAGTGCTGCGCAGTTGGTTTCAAGGGCACTGATGCTATCGCTGACTGAGTTGGCATTGGTCTCAAGAGATAGCACTCGTCTATCCTGGTCGTCTACTTTGGATTGCATTGAGTCCAGTTTTGCCTCAAGTATTGAGAAGGCAGTCTTGAAGTCAGTCGAAAGGGCTGTTCTGTGTTCTCGTAGCATGGCGGCTATGGCTTCCATATCCACGTGGCTAGCTGCGGCGATATCTTTAGTAGAGGTTTCGTCCTTTTTAGTACTTCTGGTAGCTTTTGAAGTCATCCTCTAATGTGGTCCGTGATTAGGAGTTGTCTTTACTCGTTTTTTCGTGATAAAGATGTGTAAAAGGGGGGCTAAAGTCTAAGATTTTATAAAGTCGGTGGGACAAACGAGAATACGCGTCTACACCATACTCGCGCTGACCGGAAGTCCTGTTTGTTTGTCTTAACTTGGCATGTATCTTAGCCCAGATGTTCTTGAAACAAAATGTAACTCTAAACAAGAACATCATTCCTCTTTGTATTCACTGATGCCAATATCACCATTACATCGCCACATTAAAGGCGTGTTTCACCCAACAGCTTTCCCTCCTTTCAGTATTATGATGAGAAAAAGAATGTTCCTTTATAGCACATTGAGTTCAGCATTAAACTAATTGCAACCATCACCTGTTTTTTGGGAGATGGTCAACAATGCAATAATAGGAACCAAAGCCCTCACGGTGACGGGATAAACAACTAAGTTCACTAATGAGGCCTTGCTTACAGAGAAAACTGTTGACAGCTTATGATAAAGTCAACAGTGAATTTTGACAGCTTGAGAGCTGTCATTATTAATATCAACACAATACAGAACAGTGCATGAAATGCATGTAAAGCAAAGTTAACATACACACTTCAATTTGAATTTAATTAATTTAAAATCATAATATGACAGGGGACACCTACAGCTGACTGGCCCACAGACACAAAATGCTCTGTTGCACTTTTCAATTAGGCATGGAATTACTTGCTTACCTGATCAGCACAGTGAACAAAAAGAACACGTGTTGCCTTTAACTACAGTATATTTGCAACATAAACCGTAAATGATGAATTATGCTATAGTTTTCCAAAAGGCACCAATGCTAAGGTTTCTAGCTAGCATTACCAACAGTAATGTGTTGCATATAAGCCTTAAATATTATCATTACATTTCATTTGGGGATATAGATTTGTACACTGCATCATGAAATGTAGTGTATATATAAGCAAAGCGTATGTAATTTACTTCATGGTAAGAATAAATACATTTTGGCAAGACTAAAAAAAGAATGAAACCATCTAAGTGTTAGAGCTATTAAGAGGTTGATGAGAGGATGTTCAGTGGAATATGGAAATGATAGATATCCGCACACATCTGAAACATGGAAAAAAACCGGAGGCTCAGATGCTAAAATATGTAATTATTTATTTAGGACATGATGTAACATTTATTTAGGACATGATGCCCAAAAAGTGTAAAGTGAAAGACAAACATTTCGGTTTACTTAACCATTAGTGAGTGACCATAGAGTGAGAGCACACACACCTGGTTCAGATAAATAGGTTGATTACATCACATAAACAAATCCAAGTAGAAGATCTTAAATGCAAAGGATGTAACATCACAGTAGAATACCTACAGTAAAAGAAGTACCTTAGCAGACAGAAATACAAATATTTACATTATCATCTGTGTAATTTTCATGAGAATAAATAACACATTAACATAGTAGGCTAGTTGAAACAGTATATATTCATGGAGGCTTCAGTGCAATTAACTATACCCAGGTAATCAAATGAAAAAAAAAGTGAGTATATTTGACTTTGGTATTGCTGTATGTTTTTAAATTGTATTATTAATTGGTAGTCTGTGGACACACATTCCACCACAGAATGTCTAATCAGTGTTTTCTGTGAGCAAACAGAAGCAACACAAGGCTACAGAGCTGTGACGTGCCTGCTGATGACCTCAGAGAGGACCTCTCTTACAGGGGTAATTACAGAGCCTCCCTCGCCCCGCTGTGAGGGGGCGGCCTGTCTCACTGCCATGATTCCAGCCCTGCAATTACCCTGCCCCCCCCCCACCCCCCCAACACACACACACACACACACACACACACACACACACACACACACACACACACAGACTGGTTATCTCTCACATACATACAGACACACACATACATACAGACACACACATATAATACACACACACACTCAGTCACTACGGACATGCACATTATCCCAAATAACATATTAACAATATTAATATACATACTCTGACACAGCCACAAATATACAACTTAATTCTAAAAACAGGCACATATAGAGAATGAACATATTAAAATACCTGTCATATTCAAGCAGTCGTCTAACAGCAACTTTGTTCACCTTTGTTCAGCTTCTTAATTATAATTGTACATTGCTACATAGGCTATACCAATAAACTGGCTGAGTTAGTCACAAGACACCCTCCCATTGGCAAGATCCGTCCTGAAACACTCTATTGACATTTTTCCTTTGAGAACAGAAGGCCGGGCAGCATAAACATCAGAGAGCTAAGCGTGCACTCGCACTGATTTTGAGATGGGACCATTCCACTATCAGATTTCCTTCATATTTCTCTGGCTGACTAGACTAAGCACAAGTCAGAGGTATGAGCCGATAAAGGGTGTCTTTCACACAGCAACAACACGTACCAGTGTGCTTATCACCTCACCTCCTCACATGCAATCGCAGGGAGGACAGGAGGAAGATTGTTACATTTGGAGATTTGTTTTTGCTTTTCAGGACTGATAAAAACAAAAATGGAATCTGAGTAAGAAAGCCCATCTCTCCATGCACGACATGAGGCAATTCTAAGGCAGGCCTAGATCTGTTACACAATGTCTTAATGTAAATATAGGCTTTTTCTCACTAAAGGATTGTGGTATATTTATTGAAATAACCATGCAATAACTGTTGATTAAAGATATCACACAAAAAGGTTAGCAATTAGGACATTTAAGACAACAACTTGCACATGTATTTAACCAAATAAAAAACAATAAAGCATATGAGTCAAATACGCAGAAGGCTTGGATATAAGGTGAACTCATAATAAACGCTATACTATGGTGTTGTAGGCAACAGATATGTCTTCAAATGTCATTGCACATTTGTTACATTTACAAAAGGAGGAAAAGGGGGAAATAATAATCATACAGGTTTACATCCATTACCAATGCTATCTTATAAAACCCCTTTAAAGGGTATGATCTCCTAAAACATTACTGTGCCCTTTAAGTCTAACACCCAGTCATCCACTGAGGCTCGGGCTTGCCTTTATTCCTTGATCCATAATGGCAGCAATTAAAGTATAAGGTAAACTTTTCAACAGCCTTTTCTGCAGGATGAAAAGCATTGTGTTGCAAATTGGTAATAATATATTCATCCCTAGGTAAACATGCCTGCCATGTCCCTTATACACAACGGAGGCGAACAAAATGAAAGTGATAATTTCTCTCCCTTTGAGAATTCTGTTCTTTAATTCTGACAGTAAACTCGTGGCTGTTACGGGGTGTTAAGTAGGATTTAAAACTTGTCAGACAAGACATGTTTGAAATTGCTTTAAATAAGAGCACTGTGTTGCTGTCAACCAGAGGCTTAGAGGAACATATCCTCACAATTGAGGCACTCATCCGGGCTCAGAGAGCCATGCCCCAGCACCGGCGCCAAGTTCTCCCTCCTGCTCACTGGCTCTTACCACTGTGACCCAGCACCCCCTGCTGGAACCAAGAGACTCTGCCTACATCCTGATCACTACATAAACAGAGCACTGAGAAGATTTCAAAGGTTGCAATGCTCTTATTATTAGTATGACTTATTCAGGGGTAGGTGGTTGTTTACATACTTCACAAAGGCTAGCTCTCAGGATAAAGTTTGGAGTTTGTATATCATCAATGCTAAGAATAACAGTTTAATAATACTTTATTGTGAATATTCGGTTGAGGGTGGAGCTTGGTCTAATGATTTGCGACCACTCACTCTGGTCAGAACTTCAATTCAGACGCATCAGGTATGACTTTTCAAGAGGGCAGGCGACATAATGTCCCCCTTTTTCAACATCTGTGTTGGAAAATCAATAACCTTGCCAATGCTGTGATCAATCCTCCTAAGTTGGCAAAAGTACTATGCCGGATGTAATTACCATATACGAGAATGACCCTCCATTGTGATGGGAGATAATATGATATAGAGTATTGGCTAATTGATAACTCCTAAAGGCAACAGTACTTAACGTATGATAAAAGGCAATGTCATAGCATCAAACTGTATCATGAAAAGCAAGAACCTGCTACCAGGACCCAGTGCTACTGCCTTAATCGGAGAGAGAGCATTAGTTAAGTAATTAGGCAATGATCAGAAACGAGGAAAACACAATCAGTGTCTCGTTCTCTGTCTTTGTCGCAGGGATGGATAAACGATATCTGTCAGTTTGGGATACAGAGTAAATAATCTCTTGGTGGGGAGTCAATAAACGAACAGCAACATAATTGCTAATGCTGGCCAGAGGAAGAATTACTTCCTCCAGGAAAGTTTGCTACCACTCCTTCCAAAACACCCTTAGATGCCTCCCTTTTCTTCCTCTCTTTTACCCAAAGCACATGCTTTAGAGTTTACTAATACTGTAAAGATTGAGGTAATAGCAAAACCTTCCATTATACAAAACAACATTATACAATATTCTTAACCTCCAAGTGTTCTGTCAAGTCACTGTCAACCCAAATGCCATCTACTACTTTCAGGCCACTTTCAGGTTGAACACAAGTCACTCGTAGGCCACAAATTATTATTTGACAATTATGCGAGGGGGAGGTTCAAATGTCAAGTGCACTGCTTTTAGTTGTTATGGGGTGCATTAAGCTGTTGGGCCTTTTGCATATTTCTAGTTTAACTGGTGATGAGAGGGAGAGGGGAAAAGAGCTAGGTTCTGATGTGAGGGACTAAACCTTATGAGCACCTTGTCCTGTGATCTGGCACACTCTCCTGCCAAGGCAAGCCTTTATCATACAAAGGGATTAGATCGCCCAATGTAAGTGCCTTCAAGTTATTAGCACCTTCTTATACAAAGTATAACAGCAATCCGAAAGACATTGATTGCAGGGAACAGTTCAAATATGATTTCCTTATAGCTATTAATATGTATGCCTTAAATAGAAGCACACCGCTAAGCAGCTTATGATATTATGAAAAGAATGTTCCCTCAGGGGCATAATATGCCAGCAGTGACAGTAAGGAGAGATTCGTATTTACCCAGATTGGCTGTACTTACGTCAAGCATTCTCCAAGCTTGTGGGAGGGAAGATGGGGCAGTGGCAACAGCTCGGTTTCGATAAGCACTTACCGTGAATAAAAGACAAGCATGAAAGTGAGGTTTAGCCTCTTTAAAGATTCCCAACCAAATGTAGAGGCAGATAGGGCAGGTGCCTTTGGTTCCGGACGTGATTAGCCGTCTGTGCTGCACTGTTCCCACAGAAACGAGACATTGCAGAGACATTGTCCAAGCTTGTCCAGGTGGGGGACCTGTCATCCCAAACCAGAGCTTAGCAGTGCAGCGCTTGGAGCGAAAGATTAGGACCCGGGAATTCAGATTCTTCTCTTTTTTCAATGCATGCTTAATCCAAAAACTGTTTTATTTTTTCTTCCTCTTGCCTCACTTCATCGTTCATTCTGTTGCTATTTTATTCATCTTTATCTTCATGTCCTACTCACAATTTCCTCCATTTCACAAGCCAACTTGGTTTACTACGGTTATGATCGTTTTTACAGTAGGAATAAAATAATTTTTTCATTAGGGTTTCCTGGGATTGGCTGGTGCAGTCATATTCCTGACAGATTAATAAACAACAGTTGATCCTGCATTGTTGGAGTAAGTGAGATAATATTACTAACCCAGGCAAAATTGTAACATTCAGACACATTTTGATAAAAGTCCTCTTGTTTATGTTATTCAATTCTCAGTGGGTGCATCCATTTAGGGTCGTCAGGATTTTAGGGAGACTCCAGACAGATGCTTCCAGGTTATACGTGTCCATAGCTCAAGTGTGATTGAGACCAACTGTACAGGTAAACATCCGGAAAATATCCATACCTGTAGGTCTAGGCCAAAACAAGCCACTTGTAGGTCCCCACTGTTAAGATGGTTGGTACCTTTGTAGACATGTAGAGGATGCCAGCCCATTGGCTTAGTCCGCGAGTGAAACTTGGCAACAGCCATGGAGTGTGGACTGCATCTCATCTAAGATACAAGGAACTTGTCAGGTTTTTTCCCTACTGTCAACTTGGCATTTTGATTAGATGCTACCATTGATGGGTAAATACTGGGTGAATTACCAGTTGCACTCGTTTTGCAATGTCTAAACTATGTGAGCGGTACCATCACACAGGGGAGCCAGGAGTGTTGAATGTCATCACCAATGAAAGATGGCAGCTGTGCGCACCCTGCTAGCTTAGTGGTCCTGCACGTCCTCCCCCGAAGATCATGAGTTTAGTGCTACCATTTCTGCTCTGTCATCCCTCACATCTGTTTCCTTTTTTATTAGAAATCAATATGAATATGAAAGGAGGGTGGAATTACACTCTCCTTTAAAAAAGGAAAAAGACAGCTGTATGTTACAAAAATGTGCAATAGCAGTATAATGGCAGTCTCATTTGCCTCTAATGTCGAGGCTGCTGTAAAGTATATTCATCAATGATCTGAACTTTTCTTCAGTGTTGATGCTCAATGTTTCCACCACGTGCGTTTCATTCTTGTTTTATTTTCAACTCCTCCCCCGTTGCCAGGTTGGACATCAGTTCTGAGCAGGTCATTCAGTGTACGCAGCAGGGCACATAAATCTGAAATTAAGTGCAAACTCCACCCAACCAGGCAAGAACCGGACTACACTGGGATCCAAATCATGGGCCCATTGTCATGGTATAGTCTTGAGTTCTATAGCTAGATGCTATATTGTTGCATTGATTCGAGCCTCCTGGCATCTGTGGTACTTCTCTCATGGAGGGATAGCAAGTCATTGATGCAGTCAAGATCCAGCAGGCCAACAACCAAGCTTTACAAGTTGTATTGATTTCATTGGGCACAGAGATTTTGCTGAATATTTCTGATATAAACATTAATGTCATAAGTAACAGTATCTACGCTTGTGATATGAAGTTAACATACACAAATAATTGCAAATTATAATCTTATTTTACTGGCAACATTTTGTAACGCCGTTCATTTAACATCTCAAGCATTTTGAACACACTACAGGCGTTATAGAAGGAACCTGGAACCATGGCAATCAAGGCTACTATAAATGACAGCTATTTTATTAAGAATAGAGGCAACAGGTAGACCCAAAATGGCAAATCTTCATTGTGATCAAAAATGATCACAGCTTGTATGGTGCAACAGCAAAACTATCAAACTTCACCATGAATTGCGTTGCAGCTAAGCAACACTTTCAGACAACTGGCCTAACTTTAATTGAAAGAGCTCCCATTGTGGATTTTTCAAGGTAGCTTGTCATCCTCAGACAAAAGACACTGGTGCTAGATATGAAGAAAAAGGTCTCAATAAGTTATTTGAGCAGTGCTTTTTTTCCCTTTCCAACTCATCTCTGTGGACAAGCAGTCAGAATAAGCTCCACTTGGTCACATGCTCCTAAGTTATCAGCTGCTTGGGCCTCTGGGATGGGAAGAATGACCACTACTCTCCCTGTCCATCTAACGCTCTGAAGGCACTGTGTCTCTAAAAAAAAATGCAATGGTTTGTTGAAATGAAAATGGTAACCCATTCAATTTGCCTCAAATAGAATTTGACCAATTGAAAATAGTGGGAGCAGATGGAACTTGCTTTCTTATGAATTTGATCTATTGTTTGTATTACTGACAGCCTGGTTTGTAATGTTGTTCCATCAAGGCCCCTTTTGTAAACAGAATGATACATCTCTAGGGATGTTATCCTGTTCACAATTCTATCAAAAACAAGAAAGAAAGCAGAGTGATTAGATGGGTTTGGGTAAAAGACAGCATGACTCACAAATCATCAGAAGAAATTACATGAGGGTTCATTCTATTAGAAAGGGAGTTCTCAATGCACATAGAACATTAACCATGTCACTTCTGTTCTCTCTCAGGCATGCAATGTTCTGCAGGTAATTGGGTTATAATGTGAATATGGCGGAACATTTGCTTGCTTGTTACCCATTTTTAGAGAGAGATTTTTAGAGAGAAAGAACATGTCAATGTGACCTTGTGGCCACCAAACATAGTTTATGCTGTCAACTACATCACCAATATTTTGCTGTCAATATTTAACTTATTTAGAATGCTGGTGACATTACCTTGAACATTAATATTGTCTAAGGCTACACTCATTCAGCACATTTGATAGTTATGTTTAATCTATTTTTTCAAAGTATGCCTATCCTACACACTAACTTGAATTTATTGAATTCCTAACTATGTCTTGCTGTGAATGTTTCTCAAAAGTCACCTTTCCTGAGAATAAAGGAAAACTATGGTATTTCTTAAGCTCTAAGGACACTACCGTATGTCAGTGACAATTCTGCAAAGCCATGATTCACACATGACACATTCTATTCTGACAGACAAGCCAAATGTCCTTGATGTCTCTGTCCTATTGATCTTTGAAATCTTGTTTGTTGGTAGGTAGCCCTCAGTGGACAAGGTTTCATCCCCACTGCAAATAGCAACAATGGTAATATGCGTACAGAAATGAGACAAAGCACCTCTTAACAACCTCTTACAATGCGTTTGCCCTGACCCTGATGTTTACCAAGTCAATTATCCTTTTATCTCCAAGTGGAATTCATTTGGTCGCCACACTTACTTACGTCCGCTGTTACAGATGAAAGCAGGTGAAAGGTACAACAGGGAAACATGAGGGATGGAGAAAGAGTCAAAGTGTTTCATTTATAAGAGGAGGAATGCATTACAAGAGCATTTATCAATAATGGGAAAATAATGAAGAAAGATTAAAGCCCTCCTAGTTTTTCCAATATTCTAAATGGTCACAACACATCTTGCTGGTGCAATGCACCCAGAGAGAGATGCAGACACCATTATGTCCCACAAATGAGAGTGGAGATCGTAATAGCCCCTCATCTGGTTAGAGTTTAGGTATATCTGTGAATTAAGTGCACTTTCTTTTGTACGTTTTGTACTGTGGTACAACACAAGAGAAAGAACTGTAGCTTAAAAGATTCAAAGAGAGTAAGGACCTACAATTGAAGTCCTTCAATCTCACCACCATTCCTGCTGTGTACTTGCTGTCTACTTAATGCCTGCAGGTACTCCTGCACTCCAGCTCCCCGCTTTAGGGCAAGTTATAGAAAACTTTATTCACCCACTGTGTAAACTGGTTTTCTGATATTGTCTTTCAATAACAAATATCTTAAGGTAATTGAGGTATGGTACAATGTAAATGTGTATGCAAAAATAAATCTTCATAGAGAAAACTCATCTTCCCAAAGTCCTTATAATTATAATGAGTCTAAATTAGAGATGATTTACCAGGCCTTATAATCTAGACTAAATACCAGAGTTAAACATAAATACCATGGAAAACAGCTGGACCCTTGAAGCAAAAATAAAATAACTACTCAAGGGGTGGAATCATCAACAAACCCACATGAACCACTGATCTAATATCTAAAGCAGCACGAGGTATTGTGTTAGGCTACATAAGGACAACTGTCACATTCACTCTCTAAACATGTTAATTTCTTTAGACAGCAACCCACCATCAGACAGCCCTAAGCTGTCATACACAGAGGAGATACAAAAAAGCAAGAGAGACTGAATTTTCTGGGTTTATCGGCACGAGTTATTGGGCACCTAAGAATGCGGGAAATCCTATGGAGAAATATTATTCCTGGTAAATCTCAAACTGTGAATAACACAAGCCAAGCAATTTACGCCAGAAGGTCATAGCAAAGTAAAGCAGGGAAATTGGCAGGAAAAATGGGCTTTCTGGGAGAGTGAAATAGATGAGAGATGAAGGAAGATGAAATGTTGACGGGGTACCCAGGCGGGTTTACAAAAAGTAATGAATATCCCTTGGTGTGCAGCGATTTTGAAGAACTGTCATTCTGAATGAAGTGAGATAAAAATTATATTTCACCCAGATAAAACCCCCAACCCACCCCCCCAATACAAAAGCAGAAAGGACATACAGTATGTCTGCCTGATGCCTCCCTTAATCCAAGACAAGGCCTGACAGCCTCCACCAACCATGTCAAAACAACCAAAACATAAAAACAGTACTATTAGAGCATTTAGCTCCAACATATTGTTTCCATAATATCATACACAACATGTGAAATGCATAGCATCAATGAGAGATGGGGATAAACTTGACTGAGTTGCATGCAACTTCAGTTGATACTCGTTGGACGAAATTACAGATTTCGCCTTTAATCTATGAATGAATATGTCCTATTTATACAATGGGTTGATGAAAACAAGCATTGAGATTGGCTGAAAGGCGCTCAAAGCCATGATTTAATAACAATAATGTCACGGTTAAATCACATGTTGTGATATGCATACGCTGCAGTAGATTTGTGTATAAGGTTTCCTTGACAACATTTGTAGTTTTGGGAACTATATTTCTCAGTGCAGGGCAGAAACCACCACAATATACCCCAAAATAAATACTTAAAGCATTGTTTTCTGATTTGTTGTGTAACCATTGTGTAAAGCAATAATGCCTCAATCATCAATATTGGTAGGGTTTTGCCGGCACTCAGCTGCATGTTGTGTGAAACAACTCCCCCTACCCATGACGATATTGACGATAAATCACAGCCTCTCAGACATTTTTGCTTAAATAATGCACACTTTTACAGCTACTGTACCAGGTGCAAACAACTTCACCCTTCTAGTTTGATAACTTTCTATTCTCTACTAACTCAATTTAATTTATTTTTTAAACACATAATGAGTCGAAGCAGCTATAGCATTTGCTTGTGTTGTGCAGCAGGAAACTAAACGTTTGTCCTTCGAAAAAAAATACTGCTTTGCTTCTCATTTCAATGTCGTGATGCTTTTTCCTTGAATAAATTATCCACATCTATTGAATCCCTTTCGTTTCACAACACAAGCCCTCTATTCAAGACCGAGAGAAGAGTCTGAATTACTTGGAGCTGGAGAGTTACCTAGCATAGAGAGGCATTAAGGACCAGTTGCCAATATTGTGGATCAACTATGCTCAGAATAAAGGAGGTATTCTTGTGTTACCTGGCTGGGGAATAAAGCCACAATAGACTTCAAACAAGGACCAACGCACAATTCATGGATTGATTTTTACTTCAGGGACCTTGGACTTTTCACAACAGACAATATCCTGGGAAGACAGGCATAAAGCGATGAATGGTCTGAATAGTCGTTGTATTACCCCTCATGCCCTTTGTCAGGAGGAATATAGGTGCTGTTGAGCGCACCTCAATGGGTGACCTCAATCTCATACTTTCCCATTGTAATGGCAAAAAGCAAAAGCTTGCTTTGAGCGCTGTTGTCTAACATTGTACAGCAGCTATTTTGTAGTCCACAACTTTGGAAGTTTTCTATCATGTTTGTTTAGTTACCACCTTCACTTACCCTTGTGAATTGTACTGAATGTTCTGGTGCAGAATAATAATATTTCTGGTGGGAATATATGTAGACAATGAAGAGAAATAAGCAATAAATGCACTCCCAGTAGAGGCAGAAAATTAAACTCTAGAAACATTTATTTTAATTCCTTTCAGCTTCAGGACTTCATCTTGAATGCTTACCAGTTAGGTAGGATAAAGACAGCTGAGGCGTTTTGCAATTATCAGAAAAAGACATATAGTGAATATGTATATATCAATAGAATATCAATGTAAAGCCAATACATGAGGTTGAGTACACAACGTTGGTGTCAATGGTTCCTGTTTTCCATATGATATGCCCACGTCCCAGCTGTTCTTGGAGGTGCCCTCGCTCCCACCTGAGTGACACTCGCCTGAGCTCTACTCTACCCCCTCTAACGGCAAGATAAGACAGGTCTCTTATCACCTCCAAGAGGGAAGATTTGGCCTCTGTCCAAGAGAACCAACGAAGCAAGACAACCACTGTCTAGACACTTAAGGTGAACTAAAGGCAAGAATGCTCTGTTTGACAGGAAATACTAAAGGGCTTTCGCTGAGGCAGAGCAAGTCGAGGAGGCTGTAGTTCAGACAATGTCATTGTGCTAGACCGTCTCACCAAATCCCCTTTCCTGCAGCTATTTCATGACCATTTACCATGAATCTTAGTGTTGGACTATAGAGCTCACACATGGTATCCCAAAAAAGAAAACAATCAATTGAGATACAACCAACTACTAGGATACAAGGAGACACAATCAAAATTATTTCTTTTCCACTTTTTTTACTAACATCATTGCATTAACTGAATGAATGGTCAATGAACATGTCAGCACTTCAACTACAGTCTGTTACTCCAATGCAAGAGGCACCAAGAGGTAAAAGACCATTAAAAGCACAGATGTGGGTACAGCTTGCTTGTTTTCTGTCTTGGCAACTATTTTTTGTCTTCTACAATTGTGGTTAGTGGCCTACTTTCCTTATCACACTATACTAAATATTCAAACATTTAGACCTACTTTGAAACATTACATGTGAATTGCTGCTAAACCATCTAAAACCCCTTTCTATGTTTTTCAATGTTATACTCCTAATATGCCTGTTCACAGAAGGTATGTAAATCTAAAGGTAGACCAATTCAAAGTAACCGCTTAGAAAATATGAAAGTAAGGTTGAATCAAAACTTAATGCCAAAATATGTCAGCCACCGATAGGTGTGTGTTCATTATAGACATTATTCAGCGTATTATGCGCCTGCCCTGCGTAAGTGGGGGGAAAAAAAGAAGAAAAAAAAGTCAGCATGTGCAAAAAGATCGGCAGAAAGACAATACTTATCTTCCTCAAGTCTGAATTGGCTCAATGAGCAATGGTCTAAAAACCTGTCAAGACACTTGGTGAAAACAAGGAAAGAAATCAGAGGTCCCATAACCACAGGATAGAACATGCAGAAGCATGTGTTCTTATCGCTATTTTACACTTCTGTAGCTATATCAAAGAGAAACAGCGCCTCAAATGCAGCCAGCCAGGTGATTAGCACGAGACACAGACCCCTTGACACGCTTCTATTGTGTTCTTATGTGACTCATCTCATTCTGAGGGCCTCAAATAAATATCTTATGAAAAAGTTCACAATAGCCAAAAATCAACTGAATGTTACAATTCAGTATAATTTCTGAATGTCAACTCAAGAGAGTAGTTATAATTAATGTGGTTTGTGCAGATGGTAACACAGTACTTGGCCAAGCACAACCAAGGTTAACCCATGAAGCGAGAGGGTGGGCCATCGAAAACCACAATAATTACTGTCGAGGGCCCTAATTTCAATATTTAGAATAATTAAGTATTTTCTGTGACTGTCTGTCATGGCACATTGTATTCTCATCTGTCCTCTCTGACTCACTTCTGAGTATGTTGCCTCTCATATGATTGAGCTCCGCCTGTCTCAATCACAGGGGATTCTAGTCTGTGTCTGCCATTTACTGGCCAGGCCAAATGAATCTAAATTGACCTGGAGAGGCCACTAGCTATTTTAATGGCATAAAGGATCTAAAAGTTAAATCTTATCATTGAGGAGTGTGGGCAAATTACAGTACAACTAAACACAGCAATTCAAGGTTATACATCGCCTTTACCGCCTTTATGCATGTCACCTTTACAGCAAATGTGTAAACTAAAGATGCCAGGGTAAGACTGAAGGGGGTAGAATTCATGTCTCAATTGTCTTCTAATGTATATGGCGGCAAATGTTAGATGATATTCACACTCATTTCTTCAAATTTGTATGGGATGAGGCAAATCTGTCACAGCGGATTCCTCAGTCTGTCTGGCCAGGCCAAAGAAAAATAAACTGCTTTGAAGAGGTTCGCAAATAGCCGTTAAATTGCACACAATAATCTTATCATTTAAATTGCACACAATAATCTTATCATTTAATTTGGTGTGAGTAAATACAAAACATATACACATATTCATCGAGAAAACACTTACATACTGTATGTTTCTATCATGAGATGGGGGGGGGGGGGGGTGGGTTCAGGAATTTCAATCAAATAAATAGCACTATGTAGGCCACCATATGCCTCAGACTTTTGTATCACTGATACACGTGTAGCCATAAGATGTTTCACAGATGACAGAGGGAAAGACTCAAATTTGGAAGTCAATCACTGCCATCTAGTGAACAACCTAAGACACTGTTATTTAGGGTATTTCTCACAGGGTGTCTGCTTCTTCTATGCTGTTTAAATGTGCACCTCAGAGCAGTGTAAAGTAAATATTGTTTTATCTTGGTTTCCCTAAAGTCTCTGTCTACATGGTGTCTCTACATCTCATTTACAACTTACCTAAGTAATAATGTAATGTCTCATTCCTTCTCAGAACCTTTATTTTCTATTGTCACTACCTTCACTGGAGTGGATCCATCTGAGCAATGAGTGATAGCAGACAGAGAATATACACTTTTAAAAAGTATTATTTTTGCTCTTGTTCAGTGAAGACGGGGAATGTGCACCCTCCTGTTGGAAGACCTTGGCATCTGTTCAGGTTTATCATTGCTGCCAAAAAAACTGGACACACATTCTCTGCAGAATAAGGTTGGGTCGGTGTAAGGTTTTACCGGTAGAATACACAATGTATGCTTACAGGCTTACACCAGAATAATTCCCGCCACACCGTCCATATCATTTTTTTACCATTATTGAAATTTTTTAAAGATATTACCTGTGTATCAGGTATTTTGGCGGGAAGGAATACCGTCATGATTACACAATCAAACTTGACGAAAGCATCATAACAGGACAAATAGTAGTAAATAGGAAAGACAGTAGGTGTCATGCCCTCCATTTCCACCCAGCCTGTGCCAGTCTCTCTCTCTCCTGTCTGTCCGTCTCTGTCTGTCTGTCTGTGTGTTGTGTGTGTGGGCGTGGCCCAGACTCCAGCTATCCAGTTCACGTCATCCACTCCACCTGCTCGGTCTACACACCTGCGGTTCATCAACTCATCACCTTGCTGTATTTAAACCCTGGCTTCCCATCCACTCATCACCAGATCGTTTGTTGTCCTTACACGTCAGTCTCGCTCTCGGCCACTTCATAACGTTATTTCTCAGAAGCTTCTCTGTGTCTAGTATTTGTCTAACCGCGCTCTCTCTGTTCTATGGTGCCACTTCCCGGTTTCTGCCTGCCCTACCTGCCCTGCCTACCTAGGCTGTCTGCCATGCCACCCTGCCCTGCTTGTCATTCTACCCTGCCATTCCGTTCCCCCCTATTCCTTCATTAAAACCCAGTTCCTTTATATACGTGTCCTGACTCTGTGTCCTGCGTTTGGGTTCTTTAGCTCTGACCGTAACAGTAGGAGGAATTGGAAAAGATAAAGTGAAAAAAGCAGAGGCATAAAAAAAAGCATAATCAGAGAGAGAGAGCAACAGAGACAGAGAGAAGGAGAGAGAAAGAGAGGGAGGAAAAATGAGATTGGGAAGAGAGACCACTTTGGCTGCTTTTAGTTATAAGTGGCAGAAGTAGGTGGCAGTAGAAGCAGGTAATAAGATGGCAAATCCCCCAAGACAGACAGAGAGCACACCACTCGAATGATCTTTCCAGTGTAGCAAATCAAAACCAAATTTCCTTCTAGGCAACTCCAACGGACAAAGAGATACCTGAGGCCACCTGGGTCTCACTCCAAAGAGTTGGCCAAGACAATTTCCCTCAAATCACCTCTCTATCTTAATCTGACAGCCAGACTTGATTAGGAGGCGTGAAAATGACTTCTCTCCCCACCAGCTGTCGCTGGGAAATGATCTTAATTGTGGCATGATTATGCCTCTAAGCACTGGTGAGAGGCATACATTGCTCCTTTTTAAAAAGCACAGGAGGGGTGGAGGACTTTCAGAAGTCTGTGTGCACCTTAGATCACTGCTACTAAGAATGCACACATCAGAAGGTTCATCACAAAGGCAGAAAAGTCTAAAGACTAAATACTCTGCCATAGTCCAATCCTATCCAAGGTCTTTGAGGTAGCCCAACTGCTACAATTCATCTAAGCATATTCAAGTAACTACATTCTCAGTGGAGATGATAGGGAGATAAAGGATTGTGTGCATAGTTTTCTTTAGTCATGGAAAGGAACGAAATTAAACTAAAAAGATCTGCACACTATAATAGTACTTCTACCAACTTCAATAGTGACAAAGTGGCGTGCTAATTTGTTGGCAAGTCAGGTCTGACAGGCCTTTTTATTTTTAACATTTGTCCTCGGCCAATACCAGCACAGGTATAATATGGTGATGTGCAGATGACAATGTTGCTTTCTTTATGGAAAGTTGCAAAGCCTTTAACCCCACACTGATAAAGGCCCATAGTCCTGTCAAAACGTATTTCCATTGAAGTCATTTACCAGACACTTTTATCCAAAGCGACTTACAAACAAGTACATTTGAGTGTGTGAAGTGAGTGAATAAACTATACAACAGTCATCATAAGTGAAACCTTGGATAAGTTTCCTCTCAATTTTATTACCGTATCCCCATAGATCGCTTAAGACGTTATTAACGTTGCAAAAAAAAGATTTGCGTTGGCCGGGAATCGAACCCGGGTCAACTGCTTGGAAGGCAGCTATGCTCACCACTATACCACCAACGCTTACACACTGCCTCTCCCGAGACGTAAGAATATAATCTCTATATAGGTCTGTGTCTCTAATATACAAATAAATGTATTCTTTATTACAAACGCTTGCCGGTGTTGCACCCATATATCAACTATCCGATAATTGCAAGCTGAGTAAATGCTTGCATGTAGACCATAAGTGAACGACATAAATGTTCTGTCATATTTAGATTAAAAATTCGGGCTCGTCCGGGATTTGAACCCGGGACCTCTCGCACCCAAAGCGAGAATCATACCCCTAGACCAACGAGCCATAGATGTTAGGGCAAACTAAATGGTTTATGAATAACGCTTACACAGATATACGCCTAGTAACTTGTTCCTAATTATACCTACCTATCTACCTACCCAACTACCTAGCTGCGTAAATTAAACCTATACTTTAAAATTATTAACGTGGCCCCAACCAGATTCAGCTTGCAAGAACAAAGATGTAAGAGACGGTAGAATCGACTGTCAAAATAATGGCCGGTTAGCTCAGTTGGTTAGAGCGTGGTGCTAATAACGCCAAGGTCGCGGGTTCGATCCCCGTACTGGCCAAATATCCTGTTTTGCTAGCTACAACGAATGCATTACTGTCTTAACGTATCATCGTTATAATATTGAACATCTGTCGTATATCTAACCGTACGACATATGACTATAATGGCTGAATGAATTGCTACTTAGTGAGCTATGAGACAACAGGTGAACTGTCTAGTAGTAGTTAGCTAGCTAGCCAGTCTTCTGTAAGCTACAATTTGTTGGCACGTAGCCTACTACGGAGGTATACCAAAACAGGGGCAACATAAAACCAAAAAAAATAGACACTTAACAAACATTATTCCTGTCTTTTCTTGTTAGCTAGAATACCTACCGGACAACAACATCTGAATATCGTCACGTGCACTGTTCGCGAGTTGCCCTTGCTGTGTGTAGTCCACGTGTTGTCAGTTGAGTTCTTTTGTTAGAAGACCGAAGCTTATAGCGTTTAGCGTAGACAAGGATAGTATTTTACAGGTTTGCATCTCCCTCTCTTTATGGCTCAACTGATAAAGTGAATATGAAGTTATGTGCTACACGTAATATATAGGACCATCAATCAATTATTTCTCTGCTATGTGGATATGGGGGTTAAACCAAACTGTTTCATATAGAAAATAGATTTGTATTTCTCTAAAAAGTTGCAAAATGCATTATTTGGGGACTTTTTTTATAGTAATGAGTACAACTAAATTCTTGGCATGTTTACACATAAGTATATTTATAAGAATGACATCCTTCAAGTCTATTAATAACATTAAAAAAAAATCTAGGATAAGAGGGTTGTATACAAAGAAGATGTTCCACTCACTGTGTGACACAATAATGGGATTTTAAAACATACATTTACTTTGACACCATTGTTTTAGTAGAGGGTCCATTCTCAATCAGGAAGTATATCGCTGGGGCATATGGTATAGCCAGAGGATACATTTATTGTCATCAAAATATTGCACTTTTCTAGCACTTTCCTTTGTGTCGAGCTGTTACATCCTTTGGTGTGATGCCTTTTAAATGAGAATGCAAAATAACCTTTTTAATCAATAAACTATGAAAACCAATGAGAGAAGAACAGTAAGTTCAAATGGGAAGCTTGAGAATCACCTGGTGTGCCCAAAGAGGATGAAACTGACAGATATGATATCTAAAATACAATTATCCTTACAAGGTAAAGAGCATGTCCAAGGCTGGATTATGGACCGGGCCAGTAGCCTCAGGCCGCTTGCGGTGCGTGGCTCAAGACTTCTGAAGGGAGTTGAACACCAGGGCCCTCAGTGTGCACAGCGCAAGCTGACCACTAGGCCCCTGGGTGCTTATAGTGTGAGCTAACCACTAAGATCCCCCAGACCCCTCAGCGCTTACAATGTGAGGGCCCCCAGGCCCCATGGCGTTTAAAGCGTGATCTGACCACTAGTGCCCCTGGACGCCTCGGCACCTACAGTATGAGGGTCCCTGGGCCTCTCCACGCTTAAAGCATGAGCTGACCACTAGGGCCCCGGGTCCCGCAGCGCTTATAATGTGAGGCCCCTCAGTGCTTAAAGCATGAGCTGAACACTAGGGCCCCCAGGTCCCTTGGTGCATACATCGAGCGTAACACCTGGGCCCCTTGGTACATACAGTGTATGCTTAAAATGAGTGCCTCTCGGAGAGTACAGTGCTTCTGTACAACTGAGACACTGGTTGGCATGTGTGGTGGAAATCTTTGTCTAGGGGATTTACCACAAATAACGATCTCGGTGAGACTTTGCAAAAATGCACGAACACAATATCTGTTTAGTAGATTTTAATAATGGTTGCAAGCATAGCAATGTGCACCATACGGATAGAAAGCACCGTACGAACAGAGAGCCCCGATACAAGTTACAGCATACAATTTATACCCTTAAGATGGTCCGATGATGAGGCGGGGCCCTCACATGATAATAATGTAACCTGGAAAACAGGTGGCATGATCTACAGCGGTCCTAGATAATACCGTGGGGACAGCCTCGAAGAACAATGGTCCTGCAGTAAGAAGTTTTACGTCTCTATCTCCTGGGGACAGACTGAACCTATGAAAAGACACTAATGTGTATTTTCATCTTCTCCTGTCAACAAGTTGTGTAGGGTGCCTCTGGATTTACGATTATTCCGCTACAGGCAGTAAATATAATTAGGCTACTAGTTAGGCTTATTGCCCTATGACCCGACAATGGGGTCGTCTCCCGATCACAGGTCGAAACCTTGGCCAGGGGCACAATCTAATCAATGAGACTGAACACATGATACCCTCTATGACCGTCACAGATAATGTAACTGCCTTAATCATAATGCTGGAGTATGTTCATATACTGGTTTTTCCATTACACACGCTACAATATGCTGTGACATGATACACCAACAAGTCAGTTCATTCTGCATAACAGGACAGTTTGAAGGGTGTCATATTATGGTAATCCGTTAATAATTTCACTTGCCTTAACTACCTATCCCTTTATTTTAGCTAGCTGCCCATTTTCCCTAGCTAGCTGCCCATATGATTCAGCTTGTTAACAGAAATTAGTTAGCGAGCTGCCATTTTTGCCAGCTAGCTGCCCTAACAACCAAATTAGCTGCACTTAAAAAGCCAGCTAGTTAACTAGCTAAAAGAGTGGAGAACACAGATCATGCATGCTTGCCTTGCACCAGCAGACAAAGGGCAGTGCTATAGATGCAGATCTCACGCACCAACTTGACGGGGAACATAAATACTGGAGGGACATTTTGAAAAGAGTTGTAGCAGTGATCAAGTTCTTGGGTGAAAGAGGACTTGCATTTAGGGGAGATGATGAACGGTTTGGGTCAACCCGTAACTGTAATTTCCTAACGGTAAACAGTAAAATCATATGTTTCTCCCTCTTTAAGCACAGAATCTTTAATTCATGATTCTGAAGAATGTTCTGATGGCTACAAGTAGGAGTTTTCATACAACTTCACAACTTTGTTCAAGATCAAGAAGATTATGTTTTTTCAACCATTTTTTCAAGTGATGCAAGGCCTTACCTTTGGCATGCTTTATACAGTAAGCAATGTAATAAAAACAAACCACAAATAGCTTTTCCATTTTTATTGACTTTTTGGACAAATTAATTTCCAGTGTCATCCATAATCTTTTCACTTCTTCTGTATGTTTTTTGCATAATCTTTCATATAAGGCTAGAATGATATAAACCAGGATTAGATAGTGTAATCAAATCTTCAGGAAGTGTACAGTATCTGCACTGGGAGAAAAATGAAAAACCCAATGAATGGAACTGAATGCAACGATTGGAACAGTTGTTCTCAAAACCTTACACACAACACACTTTGTGGTCTCCTAAGCGTCATCTCAGTCTGGTTTATATCATTCTAGATGTAAGGCTGATAAGAGGGCCATTGCTATGGTTACAGAACAATCTGCATAGCAACTGGAAGACAAAAGGGACTGGACACTGACCCGATAGCAAGGATAAGTAACACATGACATCACTAGACGGTTAATTGGCACAGAATGGTCTGCTCTTTTGCTTCCAAACATGATCAGAGAGTTTTTAAACTTCATTTTGAATGTCAAAAACAACTAAAATAAAGTGTGGAAGAAGTACTTCTACAGTTAGTGTGAGATTGAAACTTTGGAGCTCTGGGTCTAGTGTTGTAGGAGAGGGTAAAGCTCCCATATGTTCTCCAAAGCATCTGGCAGTTTGAGCATGTGACATTCTGTAGTGAATGAAACCTCTCCAAACAAGTTTGACCAATTCATAAGGCTGCATGGTACATACCACTACCTGCCCATATTCACATAAGCACAGTTACACACAAAAGGAAAGAAATACAACAGATGACATCATTAAAATGCACGTATCAGAAGATGAACATCTGACAGGGATTACATACAGCTACATGAGGAATGGAGGGGGAGGGAAGTTGCTGAAACAGCTGGCCACCAAGTCGGTCAAGCACAACTTCAATGAAAAGCAGAAATGGACAGACATGCCTTAACATGTCACCAGAGGTATTTCAACCCTCTCCCACCCCACCCTGCAAAGGCAACTATAGGGGCAGCTTAGTAAACCTAAGAAGTTATGCTTGGTTGCTTTAACAGCTTTGGTAGCACTTCTCAAATCACAATGAAATGTCAAGTCTAACAACCTTAAACTTCATTATTTTTTTTTGTGTGAAATAGACTTAACCCAACCACCTGGTAATATTTCTTATGGTAGTTATTGTTTTGTAGAAGACATACTGAATGCAGATACAGTACAAAGCTCAAATACAGTTTGATGAAAGCACTTCAGACAGTCAAATCTACAAAGGCAGACCAAGTTAAGAAGACGTAAAGAAGCATGAAATATTTTCAGAAATGAAGAGACTTCTTGTGGGGGGGTCAGTGTCAGCGGTCAGTCCAGGTCAAGAGGGATGATGAAGGGGAAGATTGTGTCAGGTGGATTTGAGGCCCATCTGTAGCAGCACAGCTCAGAAGCGCTTGGGTCCCCAGGGAGATGCCTTTGTAGCAACTGGTGCTCCAAAACTGGGGAAGTCCTCCGAGCTGCTCATATCCGGGGCCTTGAGAGGAAAAAGTAAGCAGATGTGAATGATTTGCTGTTTGCTAATGACCTAATTGAAATACTCACAAATTGTCAATCCTAGGGTAAACATGGTGATAAGGTGACATTTCTAATGGAGGCTCAAATCAATGATCTGGTTAACCTTCTCACTACCAGTGGTCCAGGGTGCCTCCCTAACCACAAAGCCTTTGGATGGTCCACGGGGTTCATCCATGGAGGAGGCGGCACCTCCACCACCACCAGAGGACTTCATGTAAGCCATCTTTGACTCATTCTCCACCACATCTGCCAACTAAGAGGGTACAGAAAACAATGTAAAAAGGCAACCATTACAACACTGCATTCAAAAAAATCTAGCACAGCAATGAATACAATTGATAAAAAACATTGTTGAAAAATAATCAATAAACAAACCATTATGATTTAATCTCAGCAATTTTATTTCATCAGTCTTGATCAAACAGTATCATGGGTAGATGGATAACATTGCTTTGAAATGAAGAGTGCTTACATATTCCTCTTCCAGGTTCAGGAGATGGTCAATGGCTTCATCCACAAGCTCAGGACGGCCTGTGACAGTCACAAGGTTGGGGTCTGCAGCTCCGGGCTGGGGGAACCTCAGATCAACCTAGACAGGAATTATCCCCAGGATATATAAACTCACATACTAGACCCAAGTGCTTTGGGCCATACAGAATCAGTGAAGCCATTCTTCCCTCCTCATTACACAAGGACAGCCATCTTCCAAAGAGCCTCACCTTAAACTCATCCATGATCTTGCGAATGCCCTTGCCACGGCCTCCAATAATGCGGGCATGGACCCTGCTGTCAAGGGTGATATCTTCTTGGACCATCTCCTCCAGCTCATCGACAATGGCCTGGATGGCATCACGTGCAGCTGTGGCTTTGTGCTCATACCCAGTGATGGTGATCTGGTCCTGTTGGCAAACATTGGGCAGCATATCAGGCCAACCTAATCAACATGTACGCATTGCATACAATCAAACAGCGACTGCAATGCTCTCTACCTGGTTTTCATCATTCTTCTCTGGGAACTGGATGTTAACATCATGTTCAGTGCGGATGTTGGTGATGATGGCACCCTTACGGCCAATGATCTTGGGGTGATACTTGGGGTCCACAGTGATGGTCAACTTGAAGCTCCTGAGGGCCTGCAAGAAAAGTGAGAGCCAATGTAATTTCATGTTACTTCTGACTTTCTTCAGTCGAAGATCGATACAAAACTCTATGCTTACATATGTCCTGTCATGTTTAGCATACATACACATCACCTGAACATAGCCACACTAAATGGATAAAAACGTATAGGAATGATGTCAGTATCCATTGGTGTAGGTTACAAAACAATACATGAATCTAACTGAGTTGATAGGAGGGGGGGAAGCAATAAGTTAGGTTTTTAAATCACAACTTTAAAACAAGAGTAAATGTGTCCTGAGAATGTCCTCTGAAGGTCCCTAAAAGGTCTTCAGAATGTACCCACATCTATGTACCTCCAGGGAGACACAAGTAGATCATGGTTCTAAGAAGGTCCCAATAAGGTCCTGGTTTGGTCCCTAATGATGTTCTGAAGACGTCATGGGAGTAAAAGTTAAGTAGACTTAACTTAAATAATATTTTCTAGGAAATATCAGGTCGTTCTTTGACCATCACAAGGTATTCGCTTGGGCCGCTTGTAGGCTGGGCCAGCTCTGATCCTATCAAATGCAATCTATTGGATAAAAAGTGGGGTGGACAATAATCCCATTTTCAAAAAGTGAGACAGACATGTCCCACCCATGCATAATGAAATCTACGGTCGACACAGTATTTGATTTGATCCGTGGAATTCAGGTGTGGCAACAATGGATCCTTGTTTCTAATTGGCTAAATGGATGAACAGATGGTGAAAAGTTCCAGAATCTTTTTAAGCGGACACCTACAGACCCTTGTCATCCCTGTTGTCCGTCAACAGATGACTCCCATAGACAAACCATTAGCTATTAACGGATACAACGGACTAGTGTGGATGGGGCTTAAGGCTAGTAGTGTGAGCCCATGCGCTCACACACAGTCGAACACTTACCCGATCCTCCTGGTCAGCCTGTAGCTCTTTAACACGCTCCAGGAGGCCCTCTTTAGCACGGTCCAGGTGATTGGCCAGACCAGTGATGGAGATTATATTGGACTGCAGCTCAGGAGCAGGCACTTGAATATTAACCTGAGGAAAAGAACATTACCATGTTGGTTAAGAGATCATGCATTATCCAAAACAGAAGGGTCACCCTGTATTAGTTTCCATTTCAGGTCCTGCCCCTTTAATCTCAAGAGAATGAGACAAACCTCAAATTCGTCCATCATCTTGCGAATTCCACTTCCTTTCTGCCCAATGATGTAACGGTGAAGCTCAAAAGGCACTTCCACCTCAATGCTGACAGGAACCAAAGCCTAGGAAAGAGGTCATTGTGAAACACAAGTTGACTGCACCCATTAATTGATAATTGCTGAGGCAGGTTGAGGAAAAATATGCTCCCTGAGGACTGACCTTGAGTGCCTCCACGGCAGCCTCACACCTCTCTTTGCGGCCAGAAAGCACAATCACGTCACACTTCTTAGGTGCAGCAGGGTCGACAGGCTCCTTGACTTCACCATTGGCCTCTCCATTCTCCTGCACTGGAGCCTCTGCTGGAGAGGCTAATGAATTGAGACACAAAAAGTTTTTAAAAAAAAAAAAAAAGAAGAAAAGAAAAAGAGCTATAGAAATCAGAAAGCCGTTTGGCTCATTGCAGGCTTGTAACGTCCCTTTATCCCAAAATGTTTTTTTTACCTTGGGGGTCTTTAGCTTGGGGGTCCTCTCGCTCTGGGAACTTGATCTGCACATTGTGATCTCTGGTGATCGCCTGGATCCTTGAACCCTTGGGACCCATGATGGAGCGGTGGAACTTCTGTGCGATCACGCACTCCATGACCACCTGGGCATCCTGGAGAACCAGAGAATAGGACAGTTATCTGATCAGTCATGTAATTTAAACTAATGCCACTCCAAAAAATAAAAAACAAACTGCCATTTTAAACAAGCAAACCAATGTTCACTCACCAGGTCATCGATTATCTCCAGCATGCGCTTCTTGGCTGCCTCTACACAGTCTTTGGCTCCCTTCAGGGTGACCTTGTCGCTCTGAGAGCCAGTGCGAGGGAAGCTCACCATCACACCGCCATACTCCTCAGCTATGTCCCTCAAGACCTGGCCGCGGCGGGCCACAAAGTAGCGGTGGTGCTTGGGGTCAACATTCATAACATCCTCCACAACGTTATCCTGAGGGACAAGATGGTTTTTAATGACCATGAAATTCACCAACTAAACCTTAATCAAAAGGGTGGCTTCAAATAAATGTAAACATAGCAAATTATTTAGTTATTGGAATATTCAAAACATGGGTAGTATTTCGATCGCGTGAGTATTCGTATTAACGGTGTTCACATCCGTAATAATGGATGTATTTTGTAACATGGAAGACAACATTTTGGATACAATGTTGATAGGCTGTTAGAGGATTAGGCTACCTCATATAGCCATCTAGAAACTGACAGATCATTTAAATGGATGTAATTTAATGACAGAAGAAAGTGAATTTTCATAATCTAAATGTGACTTCTGACATTCTGAGCAGAGTAGCCGGATGCCCCATTGTGCACTACGTCCATAAAATGTCTAAATTGTCCGGCAAATAGAATTGTTGCTGGTCAGATTTTCCAGTGCCAAATTTTCCAAACACCCAGGCAAATATCAGAATATTCAAAAATGCGATGAGATTATATGAACAGTGAAATCATTTCAAATGCCCATCCCTAAATTACAGACATGGCCTTACCAAGCTCTTGATGAGTTCCTCCAGCTCCTTCTGGGCCTCTCGCACAGCCTCCTCTGTGCCAACCACAGTGATCAGCTCCTGGTCCTTGTCATCCGCAGTGGGGAAGATGATCCTGGCACCAGTGCTGTCACGCACCTTCCGGATGTTTCCACCACCTTTCCCAATTAGGAACTTGTGGTATTCTGGCTTGGCACGCAGCTCAACGGTGTGACTCTTTATTTGCTGGAGATGATAGGGAATTATTTTATTACTGAAGCAAAGCGTACAACTTCGCAATGCTAAATTTACTACGTCATTGCCAAAGCAAATGATTACTTCCCATTTGGAAAAAAGATGACCACTGATGTCACAAATCACAACCACTAGGCAAGGTTAACATTCAGTTAGACTCCTTTTTAAGAACTAAGAACAAACCTTCTCCTCTGCCAGAGAGAGCAGCTGGCACTTGGCCTTCTCCACCTCCTCGGCAGGGCCTCGGATGGTGACCGTATCAATGCCTGAGCCCTCCGTGGGGAAGTGGATGTGTACACCACCACACTCCTCCATGATGGAACGCACAAAGCGACCCTTTGAGCCAATCAGGGAGTTGTGCAGCTTAGAGGGAATAGACACCTCCATCTCTGTGATGTTCGCCTAGACACAGAATGGGGACAGTTGCATTTCCAGTTCATTTCACTGAATAATTCACAACTTGAATAATACTTTCTCCCAATACTTTCTAATACTTTCTCCTTAACACCTTAAGGAAAGCCAGTAACTTACTAGCTCCTTCTGAATAGCCAGAATCCTGGTTCTTGCAGAATCGCAGTTCGCCTTCTTGCCGGTTATGACAATCATCTCAGAGTTACTGTTCTCGGCAGGCAGATCAATCTTAGTGTTAGTTTCTTCACGAATCTGAAAAATATGGGCATAAAAAAAGGTCAGGCAATGTTCTACAGGCTAATAGAATTGTGTTCCAACAATTTTCCATTCATATCTAACCTTCTTAATATTTGCTCCTCCTTTTCCAATAATGTTCTTGTGGAATTGCTTGAAGATGGGGACTGAGACAGAAAAGCTGTTCTCCGTCTGAAAATGAGAATCACATGAAAAAAACACATTTAAAATGATAAAGAAAATGACTTGAGACCCAGTTTCTCTTATACAATGTTGTAGCTACACAACTGCCATGAAGACAGCGTGCGCACACAGGTTGTTGCTCCCGAAATGTGTAGTTTATTAGGACAACGTTTTGACCGAATCTTCATCGAAACGTTATTTTAACCTAATAAACTACACCTTCCTGCAGCAGACACCGGTGTGCAGATCGTTCTCCTTTCTCTGCTATTGTCACTTTGATGAGAGCAAGTTTTTGTTGGATGTACGCATACCATGTCAGCCACCATCTTCTGCATGAATTTGGAGCATTTCTCCACCTCAGTCCGTGGCCCACGCAGCTGAACGATGTCACTCTTCATCGCCGGGTCAGGGAAGTTGATGATGACCTTCAATTGTCCCAAAATAATTGTTAGGACAGCCTAGAAAGATTCAATAGAACCTAATCCTTTGACATGCAATTGTGCTTCTCCAGTTTTAGTGGCCACAGATTATCCAATCCTCTCAGATCTATACAAGTGCTGAAGGGGTAGGTGCTGGAGATTTGCAATTCAGGGATACTATTGAATAGTCCAAGGGACACATCATATGGTTTGTTTCCTGGCAACTCAACTCACCTCTGGGAACTTGTCACGGACATCTTTAATGTTCTCCCCTTTTTGGCCAATGATGGCTCTGTGAAAACGCTGTTCAATGATCAGGTCCTTTGTACGCTCATTCTCCTGCAAGTGATCACAAGATGAATGAAAACAGCATTATCTACAGACAGATCACCATTGAGCCACCTCAACATTGAACTGATGGGAGCTGGTACTAACCATGCGTGACGCAAGCTCAAGCAGCTCCTTCTTGGCCTCCTGCACACCCTGGGGATCTCCCTCAATGCGGATCAGGTTGCTCTTCTCATTGTCAGGGGGTATGCGGACAGACACCTTGTGCAGATCTTTGATGCGATTTACTGAATAGGTGGGAAATTTAATTCAGATTTTGTGCAATTCAGTACATAGTGCTGCCAAGCTCCATCAACCCCTGCTAAACAAAAAAGTAACAAAAGCTACTTACTGTTGGCACCACCTTTCCCAATAAGGTGTCTGTGGAATTTGGTATCCACACTGATCTCGGTATAATCCATACGGCTAACCTGAAAGATAAACAGTGTTAACATTAGGCTCAATGTAACTATAATCTTCAACTCTTAAAACAAAAAGGTGAATGGGTAACAACCTCCTATAGAGAATGAACATAAATGAATGGGCTGTTCTCTGAATGGTGGGGATTTTATCCGTACCAGATCCGTGACAATGGCTTCCATCTGACTCTGCACCATCTGCATGTCTTTGGTGGGCCCCTCGAGGGTGATCTTATCCTCCCCCTCAGTGAACTCAATGTGCACCTACAAACAAAAATAAAGTCAGCCACAGAACAGGTTTCCTTAAGAGAAACTGAGTAGAAATATGCAGAATGAAACAGATCAGAACATCACAACAAACCTTGGGCATTTGCTGGGTGATCTTGGCCAGGTTCTGCCCTTTCTTCCCAATAATGAAGCGATGAAGCCAAGAAGGAGCTGAGACAGAGGACACAGTATAGCTGTTGGCCTGTAAAAACAAAGGGTTATACATTAAGTTATAGTTTGACTCAGAAGTATTGCTGGGAGAAGGAGTCTACTTAAGCCCTGGAACACACTGTACCTTGGCATAAACCTCAGTGAGTGCCTGACCCAGCCTATCTGGTTCCCCACGCAGAATGACAGTTTCTGAGCTGCTGTCGGAGGGTGGGATCTCGACCGAGACGCCAGTTCTCTCCAGGATCTCCTGCAGGGTGTTTCCCTTGGGGCCGATCACATACTTGTGCTGAGACTTCTTTACCTCCACTGCAATGGTGGTGGTATTCTTCTTCTGCAATGGATTAGAGAGATACACTAAGCATATTTGTAGAAAGATTCTACCAAATTCGAGTGGCTGTAATGCCAGTGACCGCAGCATTAATCTGGATGAGGCCTCTGTAGCTTGAGGCCTCTGTAGCTTGAGGCAATGTAACATTTAGGTATGTCCCCTCAGGCTGAACAGCAATTCAGGAGCATAACAAGAAGAACAGCAAGAACAGCAATGCAGATTTGAATATTCTGTGCAGTCTAGCACCACATACCTTCTCTTCATAAATCTTCTTGATCAAAGCCACAGCAAGGGCCACCTGCTCCTTCTCCCCAGTGATGACAATCTCTGTTTTGTTGACACTGGGAGGAGGGACATTGACACGGGCACCCGTCTCTTGCATCATCTCCCCCACCAGCTTGTTGTAGGGCCCGGTGAGGAAGGGATGGTACACCTTGTCAATGTTTACCCTCTCCACAGCACGCTTGTCCTGAGAGAGATCATGACCAAAAAGCAAGGCATAATCACTTGTCAAACACTTTTCCAACAGCCAACATTCGCAAAAATCATTGATTCATTAAAACAACCAAGTAACATGAGACGACAGAAGCAACAAGTTACCTGCTCAGCAGAGATAAGCAGGATCTCATGCTTAGCCTTCTCCAGGCCCTCCTTGGTACCAGAGATCTTGATATGGTTGCTGGGGTCGTCAGGTCGTGGAATCTGGATCTTGGTGGCAGTCTTGAGCTCTAGCTCCTGCAGCTTCTCCCCATTTTTGCCGATGACAAAGCGATGGTGTTCTTTTGGGATGGCCACAGTAGCTGAAGCCTATTGAGGAAAACATCTACTGTAAAGATTTCAATCTATAGAAACACATTTTTGTAACTAGCTGTGCATTGGTTTTGAAAACAATGCACAGGACATTAGGCTATGCTGACCTGAGTCTGCAGTCGGGACACAATCTCCTTGCGGGCCTTCATCACAGCATCCAGCTTTCCAGATACCATGATGGAGAGGCCCTGGTCTTTAGCCATGGAGAGTTCCAGATGGGCTCCAGTCTTGTGCATGATGTCCACACAGACCTTTGCCTGGTCTCCTTCCCCAAACTGGTTGATGTCCTTGTACTTGCGCTCTTCCAGAGGCACATGGAAAACCTAGGTCATAAGACAGAGCAAACGTCACATGATGGCAAATTTAGCATATTCAAAGAAGCAGAAATGTACCAAAGCAAACTATACCTTTCCTCATTATTATACACCAATGCATACAAACCTGGGTGATGACAGAGGACTTGAGAGGACGGATCTTGGATGTCCAGGCATTGGCTGGTTCCTGGGTCCCCTCAGGTGAAGATGCCTTCTCAGGCAGAGGGGGGAAGGCATCCTTGTAGGTTGGCAGGGCCTCTTCCTCCCCTGCACCACTAGGCCCTACAACAATAGGCCCTGCCCCAGGAGCTTAACAAGAGACAATAAAAAGGGCAGGTTAAAAGCCAGAAACTGCAATTGGATCCAATAACTTTAATGTGAAAGGAAATTCACAGATTGTCACCACGTCTCAACAGCAAGATATTAGTGGTCTTTGTTGTCTAAATAGCCAGGAAATATAAGAGAAATTAGAGCAAATAAGTAAGAAAATCACTTTTAACCCTAACCCTTCAAGCAGTTATTGGTTTTCAAGACCACATTTATCAATCCTGAGCCAATACTCACCAGCACCCTGCTCCGGCTGGAGCCCACTGCGGTGCTCATTAAAGCTTTCCTGCGTAAGTACAGCGACTGAGCTCATGGTCGAAATCCCACGTTTACACGGAGTCCGAGTGTGCCACTAGAAGGAAAAAAACAAAAACAAAATATACCCATGTCATGAAAAAAAAAAACTCTCAAGTCTAATAGGTCTAGCGCTCAAGCTTATCAATTTGAATGGACTTTGAGTGCTTAGTCATTATCTAAGCTAGTAAAATCAGACATGCCTTTCAAGGAATAATCTAAGTTCTAACCATTTTTCCATGTCATGTGACAGCACCTTTTTAATGGTAAAATGGTTTAATGGTAAAACAAACAAGCTTAAGTATGATTACGAGGACAGACTGCCATGTTGCAGTAGATGTGGAGGTGACTACATTTTAAATATAAGGAACCGACCAAGTTGGCTGTCTGCTGCCTATGTCGAAGGCTATTCTAAGCCTTGGAGCTGGGTGAACAAGCTCCAAGGTTAAGAGGATTTCCCCACTGACCCCACAGTTCATCCAGTGGAGGCAGAAGGGAGATGAGCTGAGGAGATGTTCGCCATGGAGATGAGATTTTTGCCATGCAAAAATGTTTGCTTAAAACGTGACTTGGGCATTCAAAACATTAACTATGTCAAATTAACTATATCCATGATAAAGCTCTGAGTTACCAGTTTTACTACTCACAGGCAGGAATGTGGCCATGTGACATTTTGACAGGCACACATGCTACAGTAGAGGTGCTGGGATACTTAAGTGGGTTGTTTTCACTTTTCAGAGCACCCTTTCAGGGGCCTCTTCATCCTCAGACCTACTGAAGTCTCAAGACCAAGAAGTGCTGTGCGTGCACAGACGCTGTAGCCACAATGAGTTAGCTTTTCATGCATTTACCATGGAGAAGCACAGCCTTCCACACAACATGGTAAAGGCCTTCAGATTTTCAGAAAAAAAAGATTGAAGAGTATTTTGAGTATGTACATTTTACAGGTCGTTGTTTCAATAAAGGAAAAGACAGCATTATTAAGGAACGTGGACCAATTCGATTTAAGAGGCCTCTTATTTTGTGATTGGACCAAAAAGAGAATAGGCCTACTTGTTTATATTTGCATACCCTGTAAAATGTCTGCCTGCCAATGTATATGGTCAACTATTACAGACTTATCAAACTAGCAGGTTGGAACTGCAGCATGGCTATAATTAGGAGCTTAGAGTAGTGTCAGATCTTACCAGCTAAATGGTCAGTTACCAGATAATCCGTCCTGTAAAGCTGCCTGTTCGTGTCAGCCTGCCAGCTTTTGCCTGAAAAATACAATCAACAAACATTTAGTGGTTTCACAACACATTCAGTGTTCTGCTCTAAGTGTGATATTGAAATGAGGGTTGAGTGATATAAATCAAGACAAGCTGTGTCATCAAGTAAGAATGGGGGGAGAACTCACCATGCACTAACAGAAGCTGCTAGTTAATTTGTGCAGATTGCAAGCGGTATTTTTAACAATATAGGTTATATCAAGGTTATGATGGTCCAATAGAATACTAGCGGATAAAATAGTAATGCTCGCTAATAAGCTCGCTATGTTATTCACTAGAATACCTGCAGCTACATGCATAGCAGGCTAAACAGAATAAAGACTGATCAAAATCCTGGATTACAAGACTTTGCGATTGCAGGTGGTCGTGCTGGCCAACTAAATTAGATCAATTAGGCAACCAACTGACTAGTCAATTAGCTGATAAAAAGATTACTTGTCAGCGAGCTAGCTAGCTAACATTACAGGAGGAGCATCGTTGGCCTACAACTTCATGTTCTAGTAGCTAACTAAGTAGCTAGCTAGGTGAAAAAATACAATCAAACCATTATTACGGGTTTCACTGCAATCGAGCTACCTAGCTTTTTCAGGTACCAAACTATAGCCATTAGAGAAAGCCGCTAGAGAAAGTGCTAGCTACGTCGACTAACAAGAACGACCGGACCGAGGAAACCCTTAGCTAAAATTGATCATTTGAATATATGTTGGCTAGTGATCTTTAGCCATGTTAGCTGAAAATGTTATCGCATTGCAAGACATTAACATAAACCCCCATAGCTTGTGAAGATGCTTTGGGTTGTGAGATCCTCCTGTCAATTGAAAACTTTAGCTAACTAGCATTAGCTTGCTAGCTAGCTAACTAGCTAATAAACTCACATAAACTTTGACCGTACGCGATTGTGACACGTAGCTGTACTGCTAGCTGCTATCTCAGCTAGCCCAGGCGGCTAGCGACCAGCTAAGATTGAAACTCCATTTAGAAACTTTAATTACAACAATTGAATGAAACAACATTCAATCAATGATGGTGATTTGCCTTCTTACATTTTAAGCAGAGTGTTTGAACAAAACCGTTTACATTTTCTTCTATTTTAGCTAATACGTAGGTCCACAATTATCTACACAAAGTCCACGTAGGCATAAGGAATACAGCTGTACAGGGGAGAAGTGACATGGAGTCGGGCCAGAGCACATTTGGACAGTGAAAATATTGAAATAAACAGCATTCTCAGCCACTAATAGTCCTAACTACCAAGATATCACAATGCGGAAGTTTTTTTTTTAATGTACACTCCTACATGTTACATTATGAAATAATTTTTAAGCTACTTACTTGTGTTTATGTTCTCGTCTGCCCTGTGTGGTGCAGAAGCTGTGATGAAACTCCACTGGCGAGAAGGCGTAACAGAAGTCTGACAAATATATACCAGAGCCGCCTTCCAATCGTATCCTCTAACGTCATGTCAGAGCCTCTGATTACAAATCACATATTTTTCATTAAGAGAGAAAATAAGTCTCTATTGTGTAACCAGTAGTATATTTGAATAATCACACTGTTTTGATGATGTGCCATTTCAGTACATTGCAGATCTGCCACTATCACGCCTTTGACCAAATAACACGTTACATAAACATTTCAGGTTAATTGGTAGGCCTATTCTATGCATACGATAATTGTAGCCGATAAGTGACACTAGCAAAGAGGATACTTTGCATGTAGCTAGGCCTACTGTATGCTATATATTGTTGCAGATAAACCTCCAATGTACTCCATTGGAGTCCTATAGCCCAGTGTCCTACCATCGAAGAGCACAATGATGATGCCAGAAATCCAACTCTATTATGGTAAAGTTTGTTATGGAACTTAACATGAAAATAACACAAAAAACATCTCAGCATTTTTTCAGATTTTGTCATTTTGGGGAAATGTTGATGAAAACTAAAAAACACTTTGGACTCCTGCGGCTACCTGGTCCACTGAAAACCAAACATATACTTTGGAGTGAATATAAACTAGCTTGCTGAGTGTTTTTGAGATCATACTGTGCATTATTACATTTCAGCAGGAACAATGTACAGTAACCTGAGCCTTTGCGATACAGTCCACCTCAAATATTAGAAACTTTTAAAACAGTATTCCTAGCCAGAATAGCCTACCATTTTGGATCAATGACAGGCCTACTTTCTAGTGCTAGAGCATGGCAGGCTTAAACTAATTCTCTCAATGTTAGTAAATCAATCACAGAGAGGAGGAGATACAGATGCAACTGACCATTTGATTTTATTACACTTGAGAGAAAGTGGTGTGCAAACTGTATTGTGGTTTATATTTAATCACAGCACTGAACACATTGGAGAACATCTTTAGAGTGGTATTGGCTACTTTGCATCACATACGGACTGATGGTTCTTTGAACTGTTGTTCTTGAAGGTTTTGCAATCTTATACATGTTTAATTAAATCAAATTCTCATTCAGTTTGTTGTTAGATGTTTGAATTGAGAGTGTCTGAGACAAATGCTTGTCAACTTGACTGATCTTCTTATCTGAGGCTATTTGCAAGTATGCAGATCTGCTCTGAAATCCCAAACACACTTTTGAATGACGGAAATGTAATGAACACACTAGAACACACTATGTGTGTGTATGTGTGTGTGTGCATTAACCTTTCTCTTTTTATCTTATCTCCTGAAATTACCTTCTCCACTTCCTTCATGTCCATGAAAGGTGTAGTACTGCAAATAGATGCTTTCATTTGGTTCATTGACTTAGTACTGCTATCTCCATGGGTATTGCTGGTAATGTAGTTGAACTGGTTATTAGCCTCTGTCTCTATAAATATCTAGTTTTGTGGATGCATATGCTTTCATTCACAAACCGACAACAGCATTGCATGTTGTGACTGAGCTCTCAAGTAGACGTTGTGTCCTTCTTTTCCTACCCACTTTCAGGCTACCTAAATACTTAGGAAAGTATCGATTGACCATACAAGACATGTGGACCCCAGGAAGAATAGCTGCAGCTAATGGGGATCTGAATGTAGATAAACATAAGGATAAAGGCCATCTATCATCGTAGAGCTATTGTCCCTCCCTGTTTTGTCAAGCAACTGAAATAATAAAGTTAAAAAAGTTATTTAACTTTTTAAAGTAATTTTTTGCACTTGGTCGGGACGTAAGATCTGTTCTGGCATTCAAGAGGTTTCTAGCCCCATAAATGGAAATGATGCCAGTGCCAACATGGGGACCTGAGATGTTCTTTCTCTAAGAAAACTAAAATTGCACACAGTACAGTACTATGGGCACACTGAGTATCCCAAATGTTTCTCCTTGTGCCACTAGAGGTCAGACTACTCAATGATATAGAGAATTTGTATTAAGTTTTCTCCTAAATTCCTGCTTCATTCTATGCAGAAATAAGGAGATCTAAACTGCAAATGTTTACAAAGGAATTAAAAAGTATAATATTATAATAATGATAATGATTCATAATACCAACATGTCAGGCTGTTTTTTCAAATTGTCGAGTGAAATGTTATATTATATATACATATTTTCAAAATCAGAAACATTTGGTCTCAGACGGTCTTGAGGTACGGTACAGTACAATCAATGTGTACAATGCACTGAAGTCTACAGTATAATGCACATCAGCCAGGAGCACAAAAACACAGCTTGGCCGACAGAAGTCTAATGATCATATGTTTTGTTGGCCTGAAAACTATTCCAGTGTTTTACTTCACTCATGTAGCTTATTATTTATTTTTTCAATGTGAACATCAAATATGCTCTCAAATATCAGTGTTATATGTATAATAACCTAAAGACAACTTTGAGATCCTATCTACTGTATGACTGTTGCCTAACAAGGAAACAATTTGATTCTAAATCCAAACTTGAATATTAGCAGATGTAAGATTTATAAAATTGGTAAATGCTGTCAGATTACCTTGTCCACAGCCATCAGCTGTAATATATATAATAGACAAAACAATGATGGCTGTGTTTACACAAAACTCATTCAACCATTGTTCACCAACAGCCTGCCATCATAGGCAGGAGATAACACAAAGACTCTTCATTTGTTTACAGCAACTTCTACTTGCACCAAACATATGTGTATCATCATGTGCATGAACTTAATTTGTTTGACAATATAAACTTGATTGCTTAGATAATTGTAGGGGGGACTGTAGAGGCTCACAGAGTTGGTTCTCTTATTTAAAAAATGAGATTGTGAATGTCCCTTGCCATGTCATGGAAACATGAAAGTATTGTAACCTATTGCAATGTCATGCCACCTCTTTATTAAAAGAGAATAACATTTAAGGAATGACAGTATTGCAAGTATTTTATTATCTAATTATTATTGTATTCATCTCTATTCATAATGTTTCATATTTGAGTGCCATACTTTAGAAATGTATCCTTCTTCCTCCCTACCTTGAAGTAACAGGATGTAATGTGATAATAATAGTCAAAGTAAGATTCCAAATGCAGTGCTTTCACCAATCAAGTCTTGATGGATCTGTGTTTTTTTTTCAATGAAGGACAGATTTTCATAGTATTTAAAAAGGACATAGGTTGACCAATAGTATAGCCATGAAGAGTAGTACTGCATTGGTTATTTATCAACCAACCAGTATTCTGCAAGGTAATTACCCAATGCAATCTGAACCAATAGCAGGACGAATTAGATGTGTTCTGGCCAATGACAAAGTAGCTTGTGTGAGCTCTTTTTACGACGACCATTTATCCTGTTTTTGAGGTTCCAGTATTTCAAGACGAAAGAGAGAAGGTACGGTCTATTTAATGAAACATTTATTGCTATAGGTTCACTTTTGCAGGAGCCTACATTTTTTACGAATTCTCAAAATGCACTTTAATGTTATTCGTTGATCAGTGGGAAATTTATTTTCAAGGTAAGCTTCTTTCTTGTCGGTATAATAAAGTTTTTTCTTTTCTTTTCATTGCAAGAGCAATTTGCTATTGGTTAGCAAGAACAATTACTTTATCGATTAGTCCCTCGATTGCGTTGCTCGTCATTGTTATTATTGTATGTCGTAGTCAAATTGGCTTTGATTGGAAAACTAAATGTAACAACAAGTATATGTCACAACAAGTCGCCAAACTTGTTGCACGTCACCGTTGGATATGGACTCTCAAGTATTATTTCATGTTGTTATTTCTCGGCGGAAATGTGTTTCCTATTTTGTCTACTCTGGAGTTCAGTTAAAGCTTTTATTTGCACTAAAAATGTCCCTCAAATCAATTTCAGGCCAGTTATATTTGCCGAGGCGCAACATGCGGGTAACTTCGGATTGTGTAGGTTAGGACACAGACCTCTGTTGTAGAGTTGAACTGCAAATGTAGGAGTTGCCTATACCTCTTTCGAATTTTGATTTCATTAACCATGTGTTATTCATGTAATCAGCTAATCATTTAAATAAGGATATTTCCATTTAATTTTGGCAAAAATAAGGACAAGGTGCAATATGTCGACGTGTTTTGAGATTTTGGGATAGGCTCAAGAGTGCTCAAGGCTGGCGTGCCACAAAAATGCACCAACGGAAATAATTAAGTCAGGAATAGAATGCAACTAAACCACCACAACACACACAAGTACAAGTCTCTATCTGGTACTAGTTAAGTGTCTTTCATTGTATTTTGTCAACTGTACTGTCAATTTGTTATTTCATTTAGATACAGAATGTAATCTCCTTTTTAAGTTGACTGAGATCAGATCCACATCCTAAAAAATAAACTATTATCAGCACAGAACTCTGATTCGTCATGAATGTGTTTGCAGGAGTGAGTCGGTGGGCTGCGGTGTGAGCAGCAATGGGTGAGATCGAGGGCTCATACAGGGCCATGCAGACTCCAGGCACACGGCTGGGAGCCCAGTTCAATGCCGGTATCAGCACATTGGAGCCTGGTCAGACCCTCAGTGCTGCCATTGGCAGTGGGAGCAAAAGCCAAGGGAGAGGGTTACAGATCCGTGTTCAGGGCCTGGATGAATCCCAGGAGTTCTACGACATGGAGGTGAGTTTCCTCTCTGAGATCCTTGCTTCCATTATCCTGAATCAGTGGTTGGAGAAGCTTCAATGTATTCTCACAGAATTGTGTGGTACATGTTGTGTGGTAGTCAAAATACTGTATGTAATAAGTTGGTCAAAGAAATACAATTTAAACTCTTGGGGGTGGGTAATTTTTTTTGAGAGGAAAAAGAGACCAAATCTGATGCAGAGACAGGAGATCACCCCTGGCCCCTTAGCCGCCCTGTTTGCGTGTCGCTGTGGTTGGTGACAGCTGCCACATGGCTTTGGACTTGAAATCCCTTCTCCTCTAAGACTGCTTACATGGGCGACCTAGTATTACTCACCAGGGCACTGTTTTTCTTACTGTGGCTGTGATGTGTGCTCATTGTGGGTGTACAGTGGAGTGGCAGTACTCTATTCTAGCCCCTGCTGTACGGGAGGTTGGACCAACCGGAAAAACAGACGATTTACTGCCTAGGAAAGCCTTAAACGCTCTAACATCTGCCTATTTGGCATGCTGGTTTTTGTACAGTATATGCTCAGGTTTTGGGTTCCTCCCTCTTATGTAAATAGTTGTATCTTTCTGGTGTCTCAACTCTTTCACTGAAGGAGGTAGCGAGAGAGCAGCATGGCTATCTGTTTCAAATGACCTGGCTGCAACAAATCTGTCTGTAACTGAACATTGATGAGTAATCTTTTGATTCAAGAATAATTTGACAGGATACTCTTGTAGACTGCATGCCATCCTACTAAACTCTATCAATTTGGTTCATAGAAGGAGCCACATTTCATGTCAGCTCCCTGAGATCTTTTTATAGCCTGTGTAACCCCAGTGGTCCTGGTGGCAGACTGAGTTGTGCGAGTGTGGTGGGACGGTCACATTGTCCCTAGGGCTCCAGCCCTGTCATCATCATTGCCACCACAGAAACTCAATACATGGTGTCCACCCTCTGGTGCCTCTTACTCAAGCTACCAGTGTTATGATTAACCTTGCTAGTGAAATAATAATAATAATAATAATAAAAAACACAGTGGACGAAGCTGGTTGATGTATTTGTGCTTTGTAGGTGTCTCACTCATTTCCACATAGTACATGATTTACTTGGTCAGGTGGCAAAGAATGTATTGGGTCCTTATAAAAAAAAAAAAAAATCTTTGGCTAACACAATGGTCATATTTTTGGAAATGGGAGGATGTTAAGAACAAAATCATATTTATATAGTTGCATAGCACATATTTAGTTGTCTCTCTTGCATAGGCTACATTTTTAGGTCCGCACTGGTGGTCTGCCTGCCTGCTGGCTGAGCGGCTGCAGGACATCATTCACAAGGCTAATCGGAAGTCATGAGGAAGCCACTACATCAGAAGAGGTTTCCTGCTTTTTCTGGAGTGAGAAAACATATCCATATATAGTTTCCACAGTGAATTAACACAGGATGAGTCATTAACAAACATGCCTATGTTCATGGTTGACACTTTTGTGTTTTTGCACAGTAATAGAATTGGATTTGTTTATAACAACAGTTTAATATTTGTTAAGTGTGGTTGTAATAACTGCCCTGACCTAAATCTCTCTGCAGCCATAACAATAACGGTGCTGGCAGCTGTAGTTTGGGGTCACTGCTGGGGCAGACATTTCATAATGTTATGCGCCATATGTTGTCTCCCAGCCTTAAACAAAAATAATTTTACAGACAATTCAAGTTCAATTTGCATGTCATTATTGAATGAAACCTCCAAGGAATCCTTTAGATTCTGTTACACTGCATATGCACTGACCTCTGTAGTTAAAATGAATAGTTGCTCATGCTGCTGATGGATGAGACAGACAAGAATAAATGGTTGTAATAGGAGTTGTCCTTGAGTCCCTTCACAGCAAAAGGAGGGTGACACCAATCCCTTATTCAAGCAGAATGCAGTGTGCCAAGAGCAAGTCGGCGTCCAAATGACGACGTTCTGTTTATCGCTGCCTCTACTGCTGCTAAACGTCTGTGTTAATTCACTCTGAAGAGCTGGGGCCCAGTTGAGAGAATAGTATTTATCTGCTCAATGACACAGGGGTTGGACACAAATATGCTCTGTAGTGCAATGAAGTCCTCGGTTTAGTTCTCACAGGTCTAGCTAGATAGCTAATTTACTGTTTAAACGTCACCATTCCATATTTAGGAATTAATCTTTCATCTAAGGAGTTATTCCATTATTGTAGCTCTGTGTTTTTTTTTTTTCTTCTTGTTTTTTTCTGCAGACCTATTATTCAGTTTTTTGCAATTTTTATCTATTCCCCTGCTGACTGCATGCAAGAATAGATACAACATTGCATTGTTTGATGCTACAAATTCCTGTGACCTTCAACAGATGATGGGCTCTTCTGCTTGAGAAAATGTAGTGGTGTTATGAAAATGTTTGCCCCTATCTGAAAGCGTAGGAGGACAAATCCAACTAAAACATGTGCTTTGATGTACTGACCCTGATCTGCTGCAGGTAGCTGGCATGGTCATCATCAGCAGACATTTGCCTGTAGAGCTCTTGTCCATGGCCACCAGGCCCCTCCCACACCCAATGCAGGAGAAAGCCCAGCCTTGTGGTCTCGGGATGGGGAGGCAGGACAGGGAACACAGGCTTCTTTTATCCAGCGCAGCCAGCCCCTCTGCTGGCCTTCACCACTGCTCTCAGCTCAAACTCACAAGGCGGGGGGTGTGTTGTGGAACCAAGCAGTGTGAGAATGCAGTGCAGTCGGGGACTGGTGGAGGGGAGGTGGGACAGGCCTCGCTCAGCATTAGCAAACAAGCACATAAATAGGTTGACAACCAAGTAAGGGACACAGAGGGACAGCCTCTAGTGTTAAATGAGCAGTGTGTCTGATGTTGAGTTTGGGCATGGCTGGGGGGGAGGGGATGCACTCAGTAGTGAAGTTGAGAAGCCCTACAGGACGTTTTGCCAAGGAATTTCAACGACGGGCCTTTAAACCTTTAACCCTTTAGGTGACGAGTTCCAGAGAGTTGTCCAGAATTTCATGACTCTTTTGAGTTGCAAGTTATTTTACGGTACATAACTAACCAGGTATTTATAAATTAATTGCATCATAAAATGCTAATAATGTAACAACCCATGAATTAGTTGTTTGTTTTTGGGATTCATTAGAAATGCCATGGGTAGTTACAAATTGTGTTTTTTTACTACATAATTTCTTTGTAAATACTAGATCAATATAAGTCAAATACAATTCAATATAGTACAGTACAATAATCTGTCAAAGTGCCACCGATGTTGTTTGATGAAACCACAAAGTTATATGTATGCCCCTAAATTGTGAAGTGATGATGTGGAAGCCATCATCATCATTGTGGAAGCTTTGACTGCTAGTAGGAACCTGCAGCATGCATGACATATGGTTCCCAGAAAAGGAATATCACAATGTTAGCATTAAGCATTATGTCAAGCAGCAGTCTGCAGCTCGAAAAGCATGCTCATGCCATACACACAATTATAATCTCTGACAGTGAGAGTACAGCTGTCAAACTTGCACCACACTCCCATCTTAAATCCTGCCATACATTGCAATTAATTCAACAAACTATTATTTTCTTCCCATTTTCGTGTACTGTGACTGCTTGTGACACCTGTTCTGATAGAGATTCATATTTGCAATGTATAGTTGTTTCACTTACTCTCGACAAATGTACTTATTGCAAGTTGCTCTGGGTACAAGCGTCTGCTAAATGTATAAAATGTATAGACTGCGACTAAAAAGATGGCAAACCTGTTCTACATTTTGGCCGTCCTTACATTTTGCTTTGAATGAGGCTTTAAAAACTAAACTCTCATTAAAATCCATCTGATTCCAGTCACGCTAGTCTAAGCCATTGGTAATTGTCCTTTCTTGGTGATTTGTAGAAAGTGTTGGCTGGCACAGAAAATGCACCATGCATCTCTTCTAGACATGCTGGTGTCAGTGTGCAGTGTGGTGTGGTAGCAAGCTGGTGATGCAGTGCCATTTGGGTGACAGACAGACGGTGGCAGGAGGCACAGCTACACTTAAGCCCTTCCCCTGATTACCGGTATTCATCGTGTTATCTGTTGACAAACTCTCTCTGGCCGGCTGTACATAGGGTGTGTCTCACACACAGGTGACGTAAAGCAAACAACATTGAGAATATTGTGTAGTTGGCTTCCTCAATTAAAGAGGGTAAGATTGTAACACACCTTCTTTTTCAACATCACCTTTAGGGAATACAAGCATTAGAGGGTTTTGTGAGGTTCCTGTTTTTGACCTTTTTAGGAATAAAGTGACACACATTGAAAACCATTGAGTTTCTTTTTAATACTATTAATAGTACTAGTACTATTAATACTAGTTTTGGTGCCTAGGCTTACAAGAACTATACACAACTCCAAGTTAAAAATGGTATTGACTAAAAAAGAAAGCAATGACCCTTAACCTTAATAACTTTGCTTTAAGGACTCTTGTTCTCTCTTGGTGAATATGAGCACATGTGTATGGAGTTGTAAATGGTGTGTTTGTGGGAAATCTCAGCCCAGTGTTAAGAGCTAGACAATGCACCTCCCACTGTGCCAGAAACAAGCCCCAACACAAACCTGCTGGCAGCAGGATGTTATGTGAGTGTGCTGCGTGCTGTTCACTCACTGTTGTGGAACATTGAACTGCCTTTTGGTTTAACCATACCTAAGAATGGCCTTCAATTAAACGGAATCCTGTTGTCTCCTACTCTCTCTCTCTGTCTCTACTTTTCCTCTGTGCTGGAGTATGGGTAGAGTTTTCACACTGACATGGATTCTTTTGAAAGCCTGGCTCATACCCCTCCTCTTTGTAAACATGAGGGAAGATCTCACTGCCAGAGAAACATCTGCTCTGCTCTAATCCCTGCTGCTGCATGGGCTAGATTGGGTGACCCACTAACCTGCCCTTCTGGGTAGAGCTCAGAGATGAGACTAAGAAAGTCCTACTCTGGTTCACATTACCATACTTGGGCAGGGACAATACGTCACCACAGTGCATGTAGAAGATACATAATTGATTCTATCGAAGCATTCTGTTTTTTGTGAGTAACTCAATTCCACACAGAAGTTATTCATTAATAATAATAATAATAATAATACATTTTATTTGGAGGCGCCTTTCAGGTCACCCAAGGACACCTATATCATTGATTGTTGTTGTTTAATGTCAACACATTCCTTATGTTAATGTTTTGAAAAGAACATGGTAATTGTTAAAAACACACCTGTGAAGTCTTGTTCACCTTGCTGCTCCCTGGAGCTGGAGTATGTCGCCAAGTTTGGCAGAAATTGTCTCGACAGGCTATGCACACTATAAAAAAAGCTGACTTGATTGTACCCACTGGTTGTACCAGTCTTGGCCAGTGGAGGAGGAAGCCATTTGGAGTGAAATGATCTGCACAGTACAGCATTGTGGTGACATTCCGGGTAGAAATTATGCTTTATATGAAATGAGGTGTAAGATCGTAGGATTGCAGCAGAGCCACCTGTGTGTCTACAGTTGCTACAAAAAAAACTGTTGGGTGTTCAAGACTATGCTTGCAAAGCATAACAGTCTAACAGTGGCACACCTTGTCCTCATTCTAGGCGTCTGGGAGCAATTTGAGCACTGGAAGACTCAGACATCTGATTGTGGAAGATCGGCCTAATGCTGAATATCCCAGGGGAGGAGGCTCCGGAGTATTTTATTTACTACCAAAGCTTTCTCAACGGCACTACATTCTTTTACACGGTTAATGATTAACACCAGCAGGCCAGGGAGGTGCCTCTGAAAGGTTCTTATCCAGACAGTGTTTAATGGCGACACCCCGGTTTTGTTTAGGATTAACCTAAATCGCATCTCTGCCCATGTGTGAGAGAACAGAAAAACAGGCCATTTCCCATTTTCATTTAAACGTGGAATTCCTGGATGTGGTGCTGGTTTTTAACATCTGGAGGATACTAAATACCAATTAAGTAAATGCAGACAGTGAATCTGTCTGCGTGTGTAATGGTATCGACCTTAAACAAAGGCGTTATGGCTACATCTCTTGTTAGTCTTTGAAGAGAACTGTATTGCTTGAGTTTTGCCAATGCAAACCGGACCTTTTTATAAGGTTTTTAAAAATACAATTTTACATTACAACCAGATGTCTCCCTCTATAATTTTCTCAAAAAGTCACAGGCTATGATTCCAAACCCCAAGTGCTGTGTGTTCCTGGTACATAGTAATTAGTCCTTCATTTAGTGAAAACAAACCCCATAGCGTTGCGAAGGTAAACTTCTGCTGATCTTTTTTGGCCTCTCTGTAAATTTACAGTAGTCTGTCCAGGGACTTGTTGGCACACACAGGCACAACCCTCTCTATCGGACACTGCTATCGGACCGACAATATTGCAAATTCAGTGAAGTGGATCATTTACAGATACCATAGACATTTCTCCCTGACCCCATTCACCTCAACTATGTTTATGACTTATGTTTTAAGGGATTAAACGTCTCATGAAATGTGAATTACCTTGTGTAACCCTGTCATATTGTCATATTCTAACTAGGCCTATATAACTACAATGTCTTTGAAGTAGTTGTATAGAAGTTGTATTCGATTTGGAACAAAAATACAGGAGATGAAAGTGAAGTTATTGGCACAAACTAGAAATTCAATCTGTTCAGTAAAGTTATTTAAAAGCCTCAAATAAAATGTATGATATATATACATTGGTCTCCCTTGCCCTAGCACTTAATGTTGTAATTTCTTCTAATTGTTTTGACTCTGGCAGGAAAACACACTGATCCCTTCTCTTCTCTCCCTTTAGTCCAAAGCTGATGGACAGATACTGCTCTCTGAAGTGTTCCGGAGATGCAATCTTATGGAAAGTGATTACTTTGGCTTGGAGTTCCAGAACATGCAGATGAACTGGGTAGGTACTCAACTAACTGTGCAATTGACTGGGTTTTCCTTAGTAAATTGGACAACCAGCTCACATGGAAACGTCAGTTATGTTTATGATTTGAGAAAAGCAGGAAAGGCCATAGAGGATCCTGAGTCTAATAAGTTAGTATTTTTTCAGCTGCTCTCTGGACTTCAGAGGCATGCCTTTTACTCAACAAAGTATTGGTTTTAACTTGTCTGGCACAAGCGGCCAAATAAAACTGTAAGAACTTGATGTTCTTGAAACATACCTAGAAATGGTCTGGTCATAATGGAAAATGAGATGTATGGAAAGGAATAGCTGACAGATGTGAAACATTTACAATGGCTACTTCAAAGAGGATGGAGCCGGTGACTATTTCAAGCCAAAAAGATTTCAGATGTCTGCAAGGTTTACAAGATCCAGCAGCCTTTCCAGGAGATATTTTGAGGTTCAGTTGCGTCACATGGAAAGCAATTTAAAAACAATATATTGAGATTTGCCAAATTAGTATTGTTTTGAGTATATGAAGACCATTTGTAAATGCTTGTCCTTTAGACAGCAATACAGATACATTAAAAGTCATCCATTTTTAATAGGGCAATTGTTATGGTTCCCATTTATCATGTTGTTTATCATAGGTTATCTTCTGTTGATTTCCCTTGCTTCTTTGCCATATAAAGTGTGTAGTCTAATGTGAAGGTCTATCAGCTGTGACAAATTTATCAACATACTCTATTGCAATCTACTACGCAATGGTTAGGCCATAGGGTCCTGCAAACAACAATTTGAAATGGAATTGATGTAGACAGTTGTATTAACTGTTTTTATACACTTAATTAATCAAATGTTCTTAGTAAAGTGAAGGGTTAGGTTTCATTCAGATGCTTGTAATGTGAGCGAGAAAACGCGTGACTCTGGCCTGAACACAGAAAAAGCAAGGGAGCGAGAGAGATGAGCTGAACACTGATGTGGTGTGGTGATAGAGTGTGCATTCCTCACTCAATCGGGCCCAGATGTGATGATATGATCATGCCTGAGTTGTGATGATGTGATCATGCTTGATACATACAATTGGGAAGACCATTCATAGCTCCTCTCAATTTCAGGTTTGGTTGGAACCCACAAAACCCATCGTGAAACAAGTGAGGAGTAAGTCTGCACATTTCAATTCCATTCTAAACAAATGAGATGAGATGGTAGAGTGCTACAGTATGTCTCTGTGCTTACTGTTGTGTTTATACGTTTCAGGACCTATGAATACACTATTCAGACTGTCGGTGAAGTTCTTTCCCCCAGACCCTGGCCAGCTACACGAGGAATACACCAGGTCTGTGACTACACAACAGATGAAATGCATTGAATGAGTGACAAAGGTTTTTATTGACTTCAAGTGAAATTAAGTAATTATTTTGATGACCTGATGATGAAACTGTCCCAATGACCTCTAACAAACATTGCTGCTTATTATGCTGGATAAACATTAACAGATGGCACCGTAAACCCTCTGCTGTTTTCCACAGGTACTTGTTTTCCCTTCAGATGAAAAGAGACCTGATTGAGGGCAGGTTGACCTGCACAGAGAACACTGCTGCCCTGTTGGCTTCTCATCTTGTCCAATGTATGTCCATCTGCCTTCCTTTCTCAGTATATTGAACAAAGTGTTACAGTTGCATTATTTCATCAGATATTGATAATGCAGCTTTTTCTAAAACCCCGCAAGGACTTATTAATGCACATGTATGACTGGTAATGATTAGTATGATTACCTTTTAGGACATTATTTAGTACTTTATGTTTTTAGTATACCCTGTTGCTACAACATGAATAATACTGTCCCCCCCCCTCTTCTCCTTGGTCCATGCATCACTCATAGCGGAGATTGGTGACTATGACGATGTGGCAGACAGAGATTTCCTGAAGCTGAACAAGCTGTTGCCCTATCAGGAGAGGGTCCAGGAGAGGATCATGGACCTCCACCACAGGCACCTGTGAGTTGCTGCCTCTTTTGTCCTCACACAGATCACCTGAAGCATTTCATGTTACAGAAGTGGATTGTTTTCTCTTATTGCCATTCCCAGTCCTACATTGTCCACCTCACTTTGTGCAGATAAGTTTTCTTTGGAGTAGAAATTTTTATTTTATTTTTTTACTACATTTCCAAGATGATGCATGCAGGACAAGAGTTTCCTCTTCATCGTTGAAATTACACATTTGATACAGTTTTCTTCCCAAAGGCCGTCTTAATGGGAACATGCCAATGCTCCTCAGTAACCTCTACAAGTATCTGTCTGTGGTTTGCATTTTCAGGGCGGACCGTGCTGTGATTTAATGCCACTGTTTGCTGGAATTTTCCACTGGATGTTGGATGAACCATGAATGTGGTATCCGAATTTGGTTCACTTTAACACTATGTTCTGCTGCTATAACTTGATGGACCATTTCAATGCTGCTTTGAATGACATCATACAATGAAGCAGAACATGAGATACATTCCTGAGCAGTTGTTGTTGCTTTTTCACTACTGAACATGTATTGTTTTAAACAAATGTCTACGATAAAATTGCATTGGCATTCAGAGATTTAACAGATAACTGTGATCTCTCCAATGACTTGTATTGAAGAGTTTGGCACCAGTTCAGAGTTGTGCTCTTAATGGTAATCTGGTGCTTTAACAGAACCACTCACTGCACTTTCCCACAATCGTTCCCTGTTCACACAGTATTGTCCTACGGCTTTTCGTGCCTCTCAGTCTCAATAGATAGTCCCTCCTCAACTGACGTAGCAGACAGGGCCAGTGGGGGAACTGTGGTAATCTCTCCCCCCTGGCTCTCATTGAGGAAGTGCATGGCTCCTAGCACCCTGCCCTAATCTCCAGCTCAGGCCTGTTTATTAGCCGTACGGCCAGTAGGGCAGGGGAGGGCCCTAAGGAGATTTTACTGCTTAAAGGATGAGCAAAATTAGAATGTGGTGATGATCTGGCATGTAGCTAGCCCCAAGCACGATGTAGTTTTGGACTTACTAGAAAACATTTAGATGATTGGATGGCTATCCTCCTCCGTGAATGTTGTTTGGATGTAATCAGAGTTTAGAGTATTTCCTTAAAGTCCTGAAAGGGTTTGGAGATGGCTTTAGGGGATTTAGGGTGGTTGTGTCTTGTATTCCTCAGGGGGGTTAGGGTTGGAGAGGGGGGGGATCGTCTATACTGTGAACATTACCCATGTTAGTCCACCAAGCGCAGCCGTTCCCGATCTTTTGGCAGATTTTGATAACCAGTAGTCTTTTAATTTACAAGAATTGTTTTGATTATCAATATGCACATTCACTTATCACCCTTACCGCTACAATCTCTTCCTTAGGGGTCAAACTCCAGCCGAATCAGATTTCCAGGTGCTGGAGATTGCCCGTAAACTTGAAATGTATGGAGTACGCTTCCACCCGGCAGCAGATCGAGAGGGGACCAAGATCAATCTGGCTGTAGCTCATATAGGTCTCCAGGTTTTCCAGGTGACTGCAGACTGCCACTCTCCCACACATGCCTCTATGCCTCCAGCTTTGAGAATGTACCAAAGTAAAATAAAACAGATTTGTAATGTTATTTTGTAAAATGTTTTCTTCTAGGGCAACACCAAAATAAATACCTTCAACTGGTCCAAGATTCGCAAGCTGAGCTTCAAAAGAAAACGTTTCTTGATCAAGCTCCACCCAGAGGTTCATGTAGGTATTTCTTTATCTTAAGAGAAGGCATATATTTCAGAGTCTAAACCATTCCTGTTTTAAAACTGTATTATTTACTACATGTAGTACACATTTTAACAGCAATCAAAACCAAATATATTACATGTGATTTGAAGGTTTTGCCCAAAATATATTTTTTATTTTAGGGCCCTCATCAGGATACCTTGGAGTTTATGATGGCCAGTCGGGACCAGTGCAAAGTGTTCTGGAAGAACTGTGTGGAACACCACTCTTTCTTCCGCCTGTTTGACCAGCCTCAGCCGAAGACCAAAGCCATCCTCTTCAGCAGAGGCTCCTCCTTCAGATACAGGTGTTCATACTTACCACTGTATTATACTGTGGTATATTTGGTAGTCTATGTAAAATATAGAAAATATCACAAGGTATAATTTATCGGTTTGCAACCCTTTCCAATGTACCATATAGTATACAGCGTCAACCCATGTCAGTGCACACAGGCTCAAAGGCTGATTAGTTGTGTTTGGTTATTTCTGCGTTGTGACTCTAAACTATGTCTATGTTAGTGGGAGGACCCAGAAGCAACTAGTGGAGTATGTCAGGGACAGCGGCGCAAGGAGGACACCATACCAGAGGTGTGTGTGTGTGTGTGTGTGTGTGACATTCTGCCTTCAACTACAATGTTAGTGATGGCATACATTTTTCCTGTGTCCTTTGTGCAAGCTTCATCTGTGATTGTATCTCTGTCAGGAGGAACAGTAAAGTCAGAATGTCTGGTCGCTCCCTGGCTCCCGATTTGCCAAAACAGGTTAGTAGGATTAGAGGATTAATGCATCTCTGTGACAGGCAAAAGCTTTTTCAACAGTAGTTGCATAGTCATGGGAAAACTCATGTACCCCCTCCCCAACCCACCTTCTGTCTCTCCCTCCCTGTCTCTGTTGTATCATTTCAGAGTTTGTCATTCAATGACACCCTCAGGGTCCCCGGCTCCCCATCCTCAGCAACCGTGTCCTTCCACTCCCTGCATGTGTCCAGCTCTCCCCCACGGACAGAGCTCCAGACGCCGCCTCCGCAGAGCCAACCTCCACAGCCTCCCCAGCAGCAGCAGCCCCCGCAACAGCCTGCCAGGCCCCCCAGCCCCCCGAAGGAAGACCCTGTTAAGGCTGCCCCCCCATCTCACTACGCCTTCCAAGGTGCCCCTTGTATTCGGGCAGCAGGAGACTGCAGCCCCTCGTTTGTGTGTGTAGAGAGTTTCACTTACCAACCGCAGCCTTTCCAAAATGGCAATGAGGATAGTGAGCAAGGTGGGAGAAGGGTGACTGGGTGCATGGGGGAAGGGGGGGAGAGAAAGACGTTTCTTACTCCTGAGGCTTTCGAGGCTGAGCTCTTGCGTGCGAGGCGGAAACCCCTGTTTTCATTGGCTAACACACAGCTGCAGGTCACTGAAGAGTTCATAGATGACGACCCAACTGAAATTTCCTTTTACGGTGGGGGGGCAGAGGCGTATGCTTATAGGTTTGAGGGTAAAGGGGATAAATTTGGTTATGGGGATGCTGACCTCGGCAAGACCAGGGTCTATAGCCTGGGCCTTGAGGACCTGAATGGGAACACCAATCTCTTCTCTGATAGCACAGTCGGTCGTTCTGAGACCAGCTCACTGGTCAACAACCGGTCAGAGTGCAGCTCCCTGGACAACCTGGGGCTCAGTTCTGCTGGCGACTCTCTGTCACTGGGATTTGGTGGGCCCGACTCGTCCTCCCTCCGCCTGCCGGGCTCTGACAACCCGTCAGAAGCCAGTTCTATGGTCAACTTTCCAGCGTGCTCAGTGCGTTCTGAGACCAGCTCTGCTGTGCAGTTTAGTGACTTGGTGGAGCAGCTTGAGCAGCTCAGCTACCCGCCCACAGCCACAGAGGGCTCTGCTAATGGCAGCTCGGACTCTGACTCAGACTGGGGCTCCGACAGCGGCCTGCCTCCTGAGCAGAACCTCTTCTACAGTAACCCATTGGCAGGGGGGACGGGGGTGGAGGGCTTTCTCCTTCAGTGCCACAACCTACAAGCACTGGCGCTTGGGGACCTCCCTGGAAGCCCCCCATGTTAAAATGTAAGGCTCTCCTCACTCATTGGCTGTCAAATTTGCCTTTTGATGTGGGTCTTAGCCATAGGCAAAGAAATGGAGCCACATAATATAGCACTTAACCTGATGTCATTGCTATTCATTTCATAGGCAGGTTTTGCCTTTTTTTTCATGCACTCCCATCTAGCTTTGAGCTTGGATGCTCGCCATTTTTTACTAATGAAACATGATAAAGCACACTCTTAATTTTTTGTGAGCTCATGTTGCAGAACAAGTTCCAGCAACGGCACAATGCTGAAGTGTACAGGAATATGATTTAAATGTTTGAAAGACAAGAAGTATAATCGATAATGATTAGAGAGATTGTTGATGGAATATGTTTGCATGCTAGCCCTCAAACAGCCATTGAGATTTTGTGGGGGTTTATCTATTTCAGTCAATTCATTTCTTGCATCTCTTGTTCAGTCCTCTGAACAACATAAACTATAGTGGTTTTGATTGCGCTTTGATTTTGTCAGTATGACAGCTGGTACTTTCTGTATGGAATAATTTTCAGTGATTTTTATGACCATCTGATGAGAATATTCTTACAACTAATACATGTTGCTTCTCTGGCATTCTTATGAATGCATTATTTCATGTTTGTAAATGTTAGGTTTTATTAGCTTAGCTGAATAGTCATTGTTTTTGTTTGAGTATCCTAGGGGAAGTCATGTGAAGATCTTGCATTTTTCTTATTGTCTCATTGTTCAAACAATACTTAATACGCTTTGTTTTTTTCAAATGCGACCCAATAGATGTTGGTAGATAAAAAGAACAGAACTTCGAGCTGTTGTGGATGAATTTTAGGTTAGGTCATCCATTCAGTTGTTCCTTGTAAAGTTTCAATGTGATTTTCACAATATTACAGCACTTTCATAACTGATAGTATAGTAGTGCTTATATTCTGACTAGAGTTTGTGTCCTTCAATTAGACATTTCAATAATATCAGATATGCGACATGTCACTTTTTTTTCATACCACTCAGATCTCAGGGGTAGTTATGAAGTTGATGCTTCTCCTTGGTTTGTTTAACATACAGGCCTAGTGGATCGGTGCTAAATTTACAAATTACAATGTGCCTTTTGTAGAGCCTTTATCCAGTTGCTGTCTTGAAGATTGTGTGCCATGGTGACATCTGCTGGTCCTTACCCGTTACCATTCCCTACATATCCAGACTGCAGACGGACTGCAGATCGTGTTAGATATCCGAGGCTGCGATTGTACAATTGTGGAATTCATGGAAGTTATGGAATTTAATTGTTTTTCAATTAATGCTTTATTCACAATGCAGAAACGCAACATATAATCAGCTATTAAATTTAAAACTAGATATCACGTGTATTCTGTGCATTGAAATAGACACCAGCACATATTTTTGATTTAAGTTCAGTTGAATGTAAACAGTATGCTGTTGAGCCAATAAGTATACTGTTGATACCACTGCCAACAAGTGAATGTACCATGTAACAAATATATGAAGTCTCCCCGATTCAATGATAACAGTAATAACTGTTTAGATGTTTAATCTACTATAAGCTAAGTAGAGTACCTTCAGTAAATCTTTAGGAACATTTTTCAGTATGATTATATCCCTTATGTGAAAATAATAGGGAATTGATGGAGCTCTTAATTTAGGCAAACATTGTAATTTGCTATGCTGTGATTCACATGCTGTTAATTATATAGAGTAGATACACTTAAAAGCTTTTCATCAGTTACCGCATGGTATCCCTTACTTTAAACATTTGTCAGATTACTTAAAAGTTATCGCTATAATTGGTGCCACTTTAAGTTTTCTTAAGTCATTTCATTGGCATTTAAAGAAAGAAACAGCAGCAGCAGGGGCTTTTTGCACTTTGGTTCTTGTTATGTTTATGTTAGACAGAATTAGATTCCAGTTGATTTTTATATACAGTGTCACTTAATAATTTAAAATGTTTGCAGTCAAAGCCATAGTCGGTCAGCAACATGTTTTGGTCCATAGTACATCAGACTGGTGTTTCAGTCTGACATCGAGACCACAGATATGTACAGTATTTGGATTCTGAGTGGGGAACATTCAATCTGTGTGGGAAACATTTGACTGTGTGCCATAGTACATGAAGTCCTGATATACTTTTGGAATAAACATAGGCAGTGGTGTTTCTCTTAATACACTGATGTCATTTCCTCCTCATAACAGTCTTGACTCCCCAAGTCCCATTTTAATTTCCTGTCATTTGAATCCCGCTTTAATCTGCCTGAAGGCAGATTTGCCTCGGCTTTCTGCACAGCAAACTTTCCTCTTCTTTCCGTGCACTTATTCTAGAATCTGTTTGGATTTGTCTACATGGTACTGTAGCTCTTGTACTGACTCTGAAGGGTAATGACCTTCAGCAATGTTTATTTGCTTATTGCTCTTGGTGCCTTAAGTACTAATAATTCTACTCATTCAGTAAATGTGCATTCATATATTGGATATCTGAGGGTCTTATTAATTTTTCTATACGTGTTTCTGAATGCCAAATGTCGAAATGGGGGTGGGGGCGACATTTCGTAAGCAAAATAAAGTGTACTTAGCAATTATGATCATGAAGTGGTCAGCTATGTTGTAATGTAGCCTGTTCTCATTGTCATTTTGATCAAAGGTAAATCGTCATACGATCTGAAAACACATCTCATTCTCAGAGGCGTGCTTGCGGAGCCTCTCTACAATCACAAGTGAGGACAGCAGTCCCTGAGTGACCTAGGGGCACGGGGGGCTTTAGGTCAAACAGACAGAGACCATTGGCAGTACACTGCACACATCCCTGCAACTCCACTCTGATTCTGTGGGCAGGGTTCTGTGTTTTCATCTGCTAGTGTCTCTCTTAGCTTGCTAGACATTTTTTGATGCTCCTCTTCCTTGGAAACCATTACCTTTTTTATTTGGATAAAACAGCAGTTGCAAAACTTGGTCTTAATAACCCTTTTCTTCTAAACTATGTACTGAGATTAAAGCAAGGTTATCTTAAAGTGTTGATAGTTAGCTAACTATAAAAGTGGCCCCACCAAACTATTACATTTGTGGCTCGAGTGAAAGACACTGAGCAACAACAAAGATTTTCATATATGAAAGATTGACAGTGATTTCCTGGAAATTACATGGTAACAATGTAATTACATAGCTATTACCTAATTATGACTCTTGGATGGACTTGGTGATTCATTTAACATATACCAGGAAAAAAAACAATTGTTACTAAGAAGTTACCAATTTCCTATCCTTGTTCTGTTAGACCAACCTTGCTTTTATTCTTGGGTATAGTTTTATCCATCCCCCCTCTATATTTAGTCGATGATGTTCTGAAACAAATATTCAACTGGCTAAAGCAACTGCACTTGAACATCAAATAATGCAACACATATTTCCTATTGAACGGTTGTATGGTTACAGATTTTCAACAAAGTGTGCTTATGTTTGTATGTTCTTTTCTCTTAAAAAATAAAGTAATCACTTTTGGGTACCTTGTACTGTATGTCAGACTTAAGATTATTTTATAGCCACCAAATAGATTTTTAATCAGATACGTAATGATGTGCAAATTACTCTCATAAAGCTTGCTCAGTGGCACATTCTGTGGCTTTCTAATTTGAATAATCCTCAAATGAACGTAATTCTTATCCACGCCCCCTTCCCTTCTTCTAGGAACTGTATGGCTTCAATGTAGAGAAGACATGCTCATCCTACAACTTGACCAGTAGCGTAGGAAGAATGCCATAAGTAGCACCTGCAAGTTAGAGGCTTAGAAAGAGATGTTAGATGGATTGATTTTGCCTTCTCTCCCACTAACCCTAACCTCCCAGTCATTTGTATTTACACACCAGGTTAGTGAACAGGGAGACACTGTCATACTCTAACACATGGGCAAACAGTGCCAACACCAAGTGGCTGCAGGCTTGTAATACCATCTTGATGTGTTTCTCCAACCGCCTCAATGAGGCCCCCACAAATTACTAGGTCAATAAAGCTGTTGACGTTTTGTTTTCTGTTCTTTTAAAATGTTCTCCATTTCCAATGTTACCATACACATTCCTAATAATGGTTTTGTTGAACTACTGTACCTGGGTAGTGCATGTCGTCTTATAGTTCACCTACATACAGCATCTGTCTGCTTTCATATGTATCAGAAATGGTTACACATGTTACTCATTTTCATTTGGTCTCCTCAGTATTCCCTGTATGTGTGAAGCTCTCACCTGAGAACAAATGGCGCATTGAATATCTGTTTGTGTTTTGAGAGCGGATGAATGTTCAGAGCACTACGATAAAGTGCACTGTGGTTTCAGAAAACATTAAATGTGAGACTTGCATACAGGATGTTTCAGTGGATCGATACATGTACTAATTTACTCTGATCTGAGGTGAATAGGCTGACTCTGTTATGGTGCCGGGGGTGGGGTGGTGCTCCTCAAATACTAAATTCCACAGCCTAATTCCAGCCTAGTGTGTGTGCTCCCTGTTTAGACAGGCTCTCAGCCAAGTCATTCCACAGCAACCCCCATTTCCCCTGTGCAGAGACTGTGCTGTCCATCCTCTCCTTGCCTGTGTCATCCCCCACGGGGCACTCCAGTTAAACTGCCGGCCGGCCGACCACATTCCTGATAAGCTTCGACTAAGGGAATTATTTCCGGGTCGAAGAGTAACCTCTTTTTTTTTTTCTCTCTCCCCTGTCTTTCCATTCGTTGTTTTTTTTCTGAAAAATGGAAGAACAGCTGTGGCTTCCCAAGGCTCTGTGAAGAGTAAAACCTAGCATTGCGTCCATTTCTCCCCACTTTGCTCAACAGCGAGTCACGCAGCCTTCACAAAGGCCCTAAGACAGTTCTATGTAATGTAATCAGCTTCATATAAGAGCTGGCGATAAATCATTTGGCCCCATTCTAGAGGGCTAGAGCTCTGAAAACAATGGCTGAAAAAAAAATGTGGGAACTATTATTTGCCTTGGTCTGCCCTGCCCTCTCTCCTTTCATGTCAACCGATGTGTGTGTGAGCGTGAAAAATTTGTTTGATGAATCCTTAATCTTGTTTCTATTAAAATACACAGGAAGTTGTCATAGGAGCCTGTTGCCTGTAGGATTATGGGTCTTTCAAAGGGGGATACATGGGGAAGTTTGGATGAACAATAGGAAGTGTTTATGAAGATTCTCATGTTGTTATTCTTATTTTAAGAATTCCTTACATACAAATATATACATCTCATCGATTATTCAGAGCACATTTCTCCTGTTTTTGTAGGCACACTGTCCTTTGGGATTCATTGCAAGTAGAAGCTCATTTTAATAATGTTGGGCGTGTCATTTTCACTCTCTGTATGAAGAGAAATTGGTTTTGATCTCTTCTTTTTTTTTAAATGTTTTCTCACAGGTTCCTCCATGGACAGCCCGCAGCTCTCTCCATTCAACTCCAAGAGTCCCCTCTGCCTCTCGCCCTCCTTCCAGATGTCCACTCTCAGCCTCCCGGGCCAGGCCCCCTCGCCCCTTCAGAGCCCCATCCTGAGTGAGGTGGGCACAGCCAGACTAGATGAGGATGAGGAGGGCAGGAGGAAGGTACACTGCTCACATGCCACCCTTCCACCCCAGACTCACATTCTAAATCTAGACAAATCAGACACTAAACACTGCACAAATGAAAATGAGGAAGGGTGGATGTTTTCCTGCATGGTGATTTGGTGTGTAGTTGGCTACTAGCACTGTGGTATTATGTCCAATTATAACAGTGCCATTGTTTTGATAGATTTATGACAGCATGTGTTTTGTATTTGCCCATCGTGATAATGTACAAATATGTAATGTCGTCATTGCCAAAATCAAGTTGTTTTCTTATAATTTGAGGAGGACGTTTGTGATTGTCACCGTGGTTACTGTTTTGCTTGTCCATCTCGGGTTGAAAACTTTCACTGATCCATATTGTACTCACACCAGTCTTGACATGAATAACTCTCTTCCTCCTCAGAGATATCCCACCGACAAGGCCTACTTCATTGCCAAAGAGATTCTGACCACAGAGAGGACCTACTTGAAAGACCTGGAGGTCATCACTGTGGTGAGCTGATACCCATCCCAATCCATTTATATGTTTGTTTGTTTGCCTTTCAATGGATTTAAGTCCTCTTTCCTGTGCATTTTTCAGTGGTTCCGCAGTGCTGTGATCAAAGAGAACGCTATGCCCGAAGGCCTGATGACCCTGCTCTTCTCCAACATTGACCCCATCTATGAGTTCCATCGGGGTTTCCTCAAGGAGATAGACCAGAGGCTGGCTCTCTGGTCAGTTGTCTTGCTCCCATTGTCTGCATAAACACTGTGTTGATGCTGTAGCTATACTTGTTCAATAACTAGATCTATCCACTCAGACTTATCTGTTGTTTCACCAGGGAGGGGCGCTCTAACGCTCATGTCAAGGGGGACTACCAGAGGATTGGTGACGTGATGCTGAGGAACATGATAGCTCTAAAGGTGAGGCTGTCCCAGTTGTCAGTCATAAGTCAGGCTTACTCACCAACAACCTTTCCACATCACGCTGTGCCGCTGTACAAAAAGATGGAATAAACCATTGTTTCCATTTGTAAGCATACAACTACATTTGTGACTGAAGCTACAGGGTTGACTGAAGCTTGTTTTTTTGCTGCACTCCTCAGGAGTTCACCAGCTACCTACAGAAGCATGACGAGGTGCTGACGGAGCTGGAGAAAGCCACCAAACGACTGAAAAAGCTGGAGACTGTCTACAAAGAGTTTGAGCTGCAGAAGGTGTGCTACTTGCCCCTCAATACCTTCCTGCTCAAGCCCATCCAGCGTCTCATGCACTACAAGCTCATTCTGGAGAGACTGTGCAAGCACTATTCCCCAGACCACCGCGACCATGACGACTGCAAGGGTGAGACTCAAAGGATAGGCTTGTTCCTGCTTATTGCTCCCTCGGATACCAGTTAGCCAAGCAGCTTATTGGATCATTGAAGATTCTGTTGTATCTGTGGATGCCTTAATAATCTGAATACATCATAACAATCTATTCTGAATGAATAGATGGAACACTATCCTGATCAGTTGGCGAGGACCAGGGTTGGGTAGTTCTGCTTTTGGTGAATATTCTGTGGCTAATCTCTGTGTGTGACCCTACAGAGGCCCTGAAGGAGGTGGCTGAGATAGCCACTCAGCTACAGAGCAGCCTGATCCGGCTGGAGAACTTTCAGAAGCTAACAGAGCTGCAGAGGGACCTAATTGGTATTGAGAACCTGACTGCACCAGGCAGGGTGAGTGCAATACCTTAGGCAGGGTGACAGGGGGCGCTGTGAAACAGTTTCAGATGTAAAGGTTGATTTGTATCTAATGTGAACTCTGTGAACCGTTTTTTAGGAGTTCATTCGAGAAGGCTGTCTATACAAGCTTACGAAAAAAGGGCTGCAGCAAAGGATGTTTTTCCTGGTGAGTAATGTTTCAGACAAATTTGTAATCTCCCAGCTGAAACTAGCTCACACAGTGGTAGTTTATGTCCATTGTACCTCATGGTCTACACTCTTCTTTTTCAGTTCTCAGACATGCTCCTATACACAAGCAAAGGTGTTACAGCTACCAACCAATTCAAAGTCCATGGCCAGCTGCCTCTGCACGGCATGATTGTGAGTATAAACTACATTTGGTATCAGTTGACCTGTGGACAACCTCTGCTCTGAAGACCTGTCTCGAAGACTGCTCCTCATTGTGGCATTTTCTGGCGAATGAGGGTGCTGTAATGTTAAACCCGGTGCAGAAAGAGTCAGTAGCATTAAGAGTAAAGTAACAGTGAGGGGGTTGCCTGAGGGTCTGGCAGACAGTGAGACAACCTCAGGGTGCCTGGGTATCCTAATCTATGTGTCTCTGCTTCACTCCTGGCTGCAGCTCATAGTGCTGGATGCACCGGTGAGTACTCAGAGCTCGGTCAGCTTGGACGCCCAACCCCCACTCTCCTCCCTCCTATGCCTGTGTAGACAAAACAGCGCTTAAATGTGGGCATTGGCAAGAGAGGAGAGTTTGAGCCTGTGAATGGATGGGAAAGAACCCCATGTTGGTTTAGAGTGTCAGATCTAGATGCCCCAATAGAGACTCTTGGCAGGCCTTCCTGTGATCTGTTCTGTCTCACTGTTCTGTTCTCCTTTTGTTCTTGTTCATTCCCAGGAGGAGTAACCTTAGGTGGTTCCGTCTGTAGAGTTGGCTGTGTGGAGAGAAGGCGGTCTGGCCAGTGTTGGTGACCAGAGGGAGGCAGTTGCTGTGCTGGTCATCCATCTTACTGTGTGCATGTGTTCTCTTTCCTCAGGTGGAGGAGAGTGAGAATGAGTGGTCTGTGCCCCACTGCTTCACCATCTACTCTGCCCAGCGGACTATTGTAGTGGCAGCCAGGTAAGCAGAGAGATGTTCCTCTTGTGCTCTTTCTCTCTCTCTCTCTCTCACACACACTTTTCTCCAAACCATTTACCAGTAAAATTCACATCTATGGTTTCAGCTCCAAAGTGGAGATGGGCAAGTGGATTGATGATCTGAACATGGCAATCGACATGGCCAAGAAGTCACAGGAGAAATCAGACATCTTTCTGGACCCTGGACTCTGTGATCGCTCCAATAGTAAGAGCTTGAAATACCCTCAATGTTGTGTGATTAGGATTTACTGCTTCTTCACTGTTCTTCATGCAAGTTGTGTTTTTAACATTGAACTGAATTCTCACCACCTGTGTGTTTATTAGCCTTTTGATCTGCTGTATTGCAAAATCCCATAGGACTGAGATTGGTTTGAAACCAGTGATATTTGTTGTTGTTTTGTACGTGTGTGGATCTGACGTTGTCATGGAACTGTCCCAGATGATTCTCTTAGTGGGTTGATCTTGCCTTAGAAATACCCATTCCCGTTAAATCTGCAGCTAAAGCCTCCCCACTCTCCTCCAACCAAACCCCTTGCCATCCTTCTCCTCCTCCCCCTCCTTTCTCAGGGTCGTCTGACGAGGTTTCTCTGGAGCAGGAGTCGGAGGATGACATGAGCTCCTCCCGTAGCTCACTGGATAAGCAGACGCACCACCGTGCCAACACCACTATGCATGTGTGCTGGCACCGCAACACCAGTGTGTCCATGTCTGATCACAGCCTGGCTGTGGAGGTACTCCTCCCCTGCCCACCTTAAGAGCACACACTCACAGGCACTCAGGAGTTAATCATCAATCAGTTGGTTGAGGCAGTTTGTCGTCTTTCTAGAGGTACCCTGGTAGTGTTTACCTGAACATGTAATACAACCCTCAGGGTTGGGTTGGCCAACTGACAGTGCCGCAGTACTGGCAATATGAAGCAACGTGCTCTGGTGTTCACGGCATTTCCTCACCCCCACCCAGTCCTTATTCACCCACACTTCCCTGTTCCACTCTTTCCCATGATTAACCTTCTCACCTCTCTCCCTCATCTGATTCTGTCTTTTATGTTTCATTTCAACGTTTTACTGTTCTATTCTGTGTTCTTCTACTGGTGTATTGCTTTGGTGAGAACTTCAATCTGTGTTTCTGAAGTTACAGTAGGACCACGATACAGAAGCATGAGCTAATCTATGATGATCTTCACTGTCACTAACACCTCCCCTCCTCAGCCCCGGAGGACTTTCTTCAAACTGTTCTTTCCCTCCCCATTCTTCCACTGGGTGCTAACATGCTAACTCATCCTCTCCCCTCTCTCCATATCTTTCTCTTTTCTTCTCCATCTCTGCCTGCCTCTCTGCCCACGTCTCAGCGTTCTGCTCTCCTGCTGTGTCTCCGGAGCTCCCCCCTCGTTACCTCCTGGGTCAGGGCCAGAGACCCAACACCATCACACACGTGTGCTGGTACCGCAACCAGAACCTCTCTCTCACTGATTACCTGCACATGAACCAGGTACCAGAGCCATGGCACAGTGCCACAGGGAGAGGCCAAATCATGTCGCACACTCCCAACAGACAGAGGTGCAGCATCAAGCAGAGGACTTAGTCCGTTTGGTTGGCATGTACTCAGTTGACAAACTCACAGACATGGAGTACACAGACATATCATAAACATATCATCTTTGCTCTGACTCATTAACTATTTTCCATTATGATTCATGCAAAATGTTTGTTCAACATCCACTGATAACATATTACTCTTTTTTTCATTCCACCTCTCCGTAGAACCAGCTCTCAGGGTATCTCCTTAGGAAATTCAAGAACAGCAATGGCTGGCAAAAGCTCTGGGTGGTCTTCACCAACTTCTGCTTGTTTTTCTACAAGACACACCAGGTACGGTACTCGCCTCACCTATCAGCAAGTGCACAATTCAGTCGCCATTTTGTCAGGATGTGGTGCCAGTTTTCTTGTTACCGATGTGGAGGCGTGAACACATTTTCAAAATATGCACAGCAGAGGCAGCCTAATTACTTTAAGCTTGTCGCTCTTACAATACAGACTTAAAAACTGTCATGAATACTAATATCCTGAATAATCACAGCCAATTCATCATGGCCTCTAAGCTTGTTTTCCCTCCTCTGTCTATGTGCAGGACGACTTCCCTCTGGCCAGTCTGCCGTTGCTAGGCTACACAGTCAGCACCCCAGAGGAGTCTGACAGCATTCACAAGGAGTATGTCTTCAAGCTGCAGTTCAAGTCCCACGTTTACTTCTTCCGGGCAGAGAGCGAGTACACCTTTGAGAGGTAATATAACAAATTGCATCAGTCATTCATAATCCATAACAATTTTCTGGAGAGCGTCCTATGTCTCCTCACAGGTCAGCCTTGCGGATATGAAGTTATGCTGCGTGTTTATACTGTGGCTGTCGCTCTGTCTCTCATTTCTGCAGATGGATGGAGGTGATCAAGAGTGCAGCCAGCGCTACAGGCCGTATGAGCCTGCTCATACCCAAGGGCCCTATGGAGATCAACGGCAACTGAGCTGAGCTTCTAGAGCTAGGGGCTGGGCCTCATAGACTCTTAGAAAGACACATTACTGTATTATTTCCCTTCTCTTTGGCTCCTATCATCGTGATTTTAATGTGACTTGGATTTGGCAGATCTTGGTTCAGTGACACCTCAAGACTGGATTAGACTGGCAGTTCAGTTTTTTTTCGTTCATTACATTTCTCTCCCTTTTGGATTCTATTGTGAGGATCTGTAAAATGTTTTTTTTTTTTTTTTTTTCAAACAATGGCGAACAGAATAACATTTATTTTAGTGAAATGAGTTGAGGTACGAGAAAAAGAGAGGAATGTATAGAGTGGTCACAAGCAAACTCTTGATGTAGCAGGTAGTTCCAAATAAGGCTGGTAATAATTATACCAATTATAATCAGTTGAGATGGGGAACTGAAAAGGGACCAACTCCACCTCTAAGCAGAACATATTATTTTTCAGGTTGAATTGGGACTTGTAGAACAATAGTCGTTAGCAAGTGCAAAGTTTTTGTGTCCATACTAATGCAGCAGTGTAGAAATTAACTGGAAAGTGGATACGGGTGGGATGAGAGGTGATGGCAAGGTGGATAGGTTAGGGAGGGTTCAATTCCTGGACACTCGCCCTGTAACTTTCATCCCATTTAGAGGATCTGGAGGTATGTAGGAGGGGTAGGGAAATATCCATTGAATGACATCCTTTGAAGTTATCGCAGAAACGAATGAAAGCAGAGGGTTAATTGTATGTTGAAATGAGTTTTAGGACACACAGCCAATCCCATTTTTTATGAAGTCTGTAAGGACTTACATGAAAGGTTGAGGCATTCTTGTCGACATTTTCTCTCTGATTTGAAGTATTAAGCATTGTTAGAGAGTCTAGGTTGATGTTTTTCATCACTTATGGCTATTTTTAGGGCTTTAGACTATTCTATACTTTTATGAACATGAGGCATTAAGAGAATGATGAAAACCATCAGATGGTGTTCACTAACTGGGTGTTAAATGCAGCATATGCACATATTCTGAAATACAAAAACTAAAAGGCTTCTTTCACTGCCAGCTTGTGTAACTGTCAACATTTTATCTAAATTAACTTGCTTTTGTCAGGATTGTATAATCATTCTGACTGTGATGCATCTCTCCATCACCTACATAGACAGGCAGTTCTTATTTGCTTTGTTGTCACTGTTCACACTGAGGTGTTGAGGGTCATTGGGTTATCTAAAAGTGGAATAAACACGTTTTATAGGGTACTTTTTTCCATTGAAGTGTTACATTTTTTCTTGTACCCCTGATATAATTATTCACTCAAGGTTTTTCGATCAAGGGCAGTAGAGCTCATTTTCCTATTGATGAATTGTTCTGTACCTATTAAGATGTTGTACAGTATGTACAAAATGCTGTCCAAATAGGTCACACTGTAATAACCTCTTAATTGTTAAAGCCTAATTTCCTGAACATCAAGGGTTTTTGTCCATCACCCAGAAGGGGAGAGACAATGAGAAATTTGCCTCTCCCCTGTAGGAACCATTGATAGCCTGTCTTTTCTACTACAGCAGTTCTGCCATATAAGACATGGGCATTGTGATTATATGTAGGTCAGTTTTAACTGTTGACCCTCATTCCTCTCTCTGGAAGGCACTGGGGGCTGACCAAGTAATTCTTTAATTTCTTTGAGTGGAGCTGCTGTCAAATATGCAGTATTTGGTTTCCTGACTAATCTTTCAGCAAAGGCCAGGTCTACAATTTTTGCTTGGTTGTTTTTTGTTGACTGTGTACACTCACTCTCGAATATTTGTGTGGTTTGCTGGGCTTACATCATTAACAACTAAAATCATGTATCTGTATTTTTTTTGTTATTTTACATAGGGATTATGCATCTGAAAGTAGCAGAATCCTTTCTAATATGGCAAGGCTGAAGAGCATGTCTGAACATAAGCTGTATGGTATTATTGTATTTTGGTAATGCTTTCTTGGTGTGTGTAGGACTATATTAGGCCATCTGAGTAAGGTGACTACTGGAGATGACTGACTTCCTATCTTGGCTAATTGTCGCCAAAGGACCCTCTCCTTACTGAGTTACTGAGTGCACTACATGGGCCCATGGCCTCATTATTTTGTACATTTCCTATGAGGACTGGAATCTCTTCTAAACTTTCTCTCTCTGGAGTAGAGGGGACAGCGATGCAGTCCTGTCAACTTCCCCTTCTTTGACTGTAATGAAACCAGATTTTTCAGGCGCAACTCTAAACCCTCTCTCAGCTCCAGCTCTCTGTGTGAGAGGTACTACCACCAGCCCCACTGGCCCACACTGTTACCTCTATTTATTTTATAGCATGTCATTGGGGCCTTGCTCCGGTGTCCCCTGCATGTAGTCTTTCTTCTGTTATTGAATTGAAAGGTTAACAAATAAAATTCAACAGGTACAAACAACAACTTGGTCCAGGTTTTCTTTTCTTAGCATCTGCATCAGACACTTGCCCGCTGAGTGCACAGCCTCTCCAATATAGTGTCTGTGCAGTTTGTGAGCTACTGTGATTGATATGATTAAACCGTATGTTTACAAAGCATTTGGTTATTTTTTTCTTGAAAACATTCAACATTACATAAAGACTAAAAATGTCTAAATAATTTGGCAGCAGTAGGAGTACAGGTCCAGCATGGGAGGTGGTGGTATAATGAGCAGGAGAGGCATGGTTCTGGGTTCCCTGTCCAAATGACTCTACCAGAGGGCGGCAGCGATAGGTTGGGCTCACAGCCAATCTCATAGTGAAGGCAGAAAGGTACTTGCTCAGGCAATGTGAATTTTCTTTCCCAAACTAGGCTTCAGTCTCTCAAAGACAGCTTATCCTATCCACTCCTCTTTCCTCTCACTTGCACACTCTCTCCAGCATATGTGTGAGCATGCGATCAGAGATGCCTAGGCAGGACTTCTCTGCCAGACTGAAAGCCTTCTCCAGCTCATCCAGGGCACCCAGACTGCCCCCACTGGACCGCCACTTGTCCCTCAACTACAAACAGAACACAGCACACATCACTTCATCGCTGGATAGCCTACACTGTCATAACGACTGCTCCCATAGCTCAACTCAACATAAGGCGAGGTGTAAGATAAACACAATCTGTACCTTTCCTTTTTTAAGGTTCCTGATTCATACTGTACATGATACACTGAGGAATAATGTAATTCAGTTAAATACAGTATTAAAGTATTTCAAAGGGCTTGCTGGGTTTTTGGTTTCTCCAGCTCATTCTGTTTAGAACTGTTTTACCCAAATTTCTGTTTAAAATGTGTACAAATAAATGGGCTACGGATGTGGGAAAAGTGAAGTGTTAGTTTGACTTCACCTGTCTGAAGATGGCAGTGATCAGTGAAGTGAGGGAGTGTGACTTGGACTGCCTCTTCAGGTCTGATGTCTGCAAGTGAAACCAAGGAGAGATCAGAAGAATTGGGGAAATCAAATATCATTCAATTACAGTAAGCACAAATTAGTAAGATCATATCCCCACCTTTGTGTCTGAATGGTTGAGAAACCTAACTGTCTGGAACACACAGATCCAATAAAAAATTTTTGATGCTACACCACTTCAATGACAGCTCAGTTACTAGTCAACAGGTGCTAATGGCTGCCCAGTTCCACCACACTGATGCTAACACACAGGGACTATTTTTATTAGAGAGAGAAAAAGGAGTTGAGAACCCATAGACAGTTTTACCTTGTATGGTTTACTGTAAACGTTATGGTCTTGGCCCATCCCTGTGTGGACTTCAGAGTGCTTGAACACTTCATAAAGTGAGTCACATAATGAGCTATTTCTGAGGTTCAATGTAACATCATAGAGGTTGCACCAGTTGTCACTCCTTCTCCTGTCCCAGAGCACCTCAGAGAAGATTACCTGTCACTGTTTAGGAAGATATAATACCAATGTCAAATTTACAGGAAATAACTAAAACAGGCCCTCAATCCAAAGTTTTATAGTTTTCCTTATCTCACACCATCATTTGGTATTTAACATGGATTTTGCCATACTTTTGAATGAAAGGATATTTTCTCTCAAAGAGCAATATCTAGTCAGTCAGCTATGGAAAGGGATTGGGTGTGTCCCTTAGAGAAGGTTCTGAACTTGAACCTTGTGTAAAACAATATAGACAATCAAACAGCTAGCCCAACCCAGTGTCACAACAGGCCTATAGACACCAGGCAGTGTCTCCCCCACTTCTAAGGTGAACCAAAAAGCTTATCTAGGAGAACTATGAACCCTGAAATCACTATCGCAAATCAAAGAGTTGGCCTATCTTATATTTCTGTAGTGCGGCGCTCCCAAACTGGAAACAATAGCGCACAGTTTACCTGGTTCTGCAAGTTCCCTTGAATTTTGTTGGAATTATTCTACCCAAAATAAACAACCTCCCTTCACTGTCAGACGAGAGATAAGTCACCAATTTGTGCATTCAGCTATTACAACATATGGTTACTATCGGGCTATGTCATGTAATTCCATCCATCAGAGCAGCAGATTACAGACATTTTCGGCTTGGTGTAGCCTATTCATATTTAATTACTCTCAAATAATGACTCCGATCTTTCCTTCTGTTAATTGTGCTTCAGATGGAGACACAAGTTTCCATGCATTTAGAGATATATCTTAAATTCTCACTGTATCCAGGTATCTAGTCTCTCCATTTGGGTGGCAAGGGGAGTTTCTGTATAGGTCATCATCAACTAAACCCTGATCACAAATAAACAGAAACACTTCATTTCAGAATGTGATGATCTTGTGACCTTTATCCTACTCCTATTCTCATGTTCAATAGGTGGCAGCATTGCCTATTGGCTAGCGGTGTACAGGGAATAGACATTCTCATTTTGGGCCTTCAGACCTAAGTGTAGGGTCAGTGCTATTGGATGGAACTTGATATCACTGGTACTTTTTGATTTTAGGAATCATTCTCTATCCTGAGAACTACACATACTCTTATGAATAAAGGCCTGAAAATAAACAATGATCAACAACTGGGCATCCTAAGGGAGGGAATTTTTTGGGCAAGCCCAAACACAACAGTATAATACCACAGAAAAAATAGAGATGACTCTTTGTAAGGGAGTGGAAGAAGTGTAACCAAGAACAGTTGCTGTTTATGTACAAATATACATACTGTATATTCTATCAACTATATCTTGTCCAATATGTCCCCTTCAAAGCTGCATTTTTGTGTTATGTTCCCAGAAAGTTTGAGGTGCTTGGTTGATTGATTTTCCCCCCCGGATCAAGGCCATCTTTATTACTTTTGAGTCTCTTGATTTCCAGTAAACTCATGAACTCAAAATACCCACTACATTTAGTCCTGGTAGACTCACTAGGGATGAACTGTCTATGACTGTGTTGATATTTGATAAATCCACAAAGGCTATCTATTCAGTTCTGTGAAACCTCAAGAGAGCTTCCTCTTTAAAGATAACATTCAGTTTCAGGCAAGAGAAAGGCGAGAGTGGTATTTGAGGTTAGAGAGGGAAACTGTGCTGAAAATACAGCTGCTGTGTACATTTTAGACACACAACATTCTGTATTTTTGGACCTGTTCTCAAACTTAGTTTTGTTGTTGTCTTGTTAATAGTATTATAGTAATAGTATTCTAGCACTGATTATTATAGAAAGTCTTGCTTGCGATGATTGTGATGTATAATTGTTTCACTACTTTAGGCAAATGTACTTGTAATAAGTCCCTCTGGATAAGAGCATCTGCTAAATGACTAAAATGTAAAATGTATTCTTAAATGTTCCTCTTAATTTTTTACTGACATTGAGCAGCTTGTTGCAGGGAATTAGAATACTTTACAACACACATTATCATTGAGAGACACTGTCTAATAAAGGAACACAGTGAACTGTTTTTCATTGAGCAAAGCTCTGATATAATTATCAGGCATGTCTTAGCATGGTACTGTGGGCACATGAGTTTCCAGTAGGAGATTCTTGGAAGAACTGGTATTGAGTTGCATATGTGAGTGTATTTCTTGGTAAATGCACCCCAATTTTGGAGCTAAATATCTACCAATTTGGATGTAAGTAGCCTACTGTCGGTTTCTAGCCTACACTTGTCACTCATTCATCGTTGAGAAAGGGGTCTGGGTTTAGTCTGTAACTGCTCCATGGCACTCTGAAAAAGGAAATGTTTCATAATAACAGCCTGTCACCAGCTGCAATAATTAATTTTATGCTGTTTGATAACAGACAACTTGTGGTTATTGCACATTTCACAGCTGGTAGATTTCACCAGTTTACCTAGCCCCTTATCGCTTTGTTGAAGGGAACTCCTTGGAAATTACATAGAATGTCGTTTTTGAGAGGAGGCGGGGCTTCCGTCGATCCAATGTTATTTTCTCTCTCCGCCTTTGGTCCAAACGGAATGAGAGTCTTTCCTTAGAAGGAAACTTTGCTCGGTGTGTACAGTGCATTTCTGAGCGTGACGAAGGATTCGAAAACTCGACTGGCAGCCAACAACGCATCTTTCAATGATCAAGGAAGCGCTTGCGCTTTTGCTAGGAACTGTCCTGAAGACTTCATCCAAGTTTATTCATAAAGATACATGAGCCTATTTATTACAGTTTATTAGCGGGGGGGCACTTCGATCAAATTATGGGTTTGCAGTTACATATTTATAAGTAGCCTAGCGCAATTAGAAACCATCAGCGCGCACCCAATTGAAAACACGCGCAAGTGTCGCTTCTGAGAAATTTGAGTCGTTGAGCGTGGCTTCGCAAAGGTTTGTAGAGGAGCCTATCTTATGACATTGTAAGAATGGGGCGGTTTAATTGTGATTGATGATAATTTGATATCTAACATTTGCAATTTGTATACCAATTGTCATCGCACTTTCGTTCTCATTCATTCATTTGGTTCGAGTGTTTGGCATAACTATCGAGGCTACTTGACTATGTTGTCAACATGCAGATGTGTTTGTGGTGGTGTAGCATACCTGGAAGAGTGTCTGGTACGTCGCACCGCACGAGAGGGAAGAATGCATGCACGCGCATTGCACATTTTTCCTCTGAAAAACATTGACGTTATTAACCAAGCCATGATAGGATTCTACTTGAGTTGCATAACGAGAGAAATTAAATTGAGGTTGTCTTTTTAACAGGGAAATCCTTTCCGAAACGCCCTCGGAGGGAGGGGGAAGAGACTAGCTGACTGACGTAGACGACCATACACGGTGATCAAGTTGGAGGCGCGGATCAGGCGGATTGTTTGTGATAAACTACCGCCTATGAGGGGCATGGAGATGTTGCGCCGCTCCTCAGTATTCGCGGCTGAAGTGATGGAAGTATTTGACCGCTCTCCCACCGACAAGGAGCTGGTGTCACAAGCAAAGGCGTTATGCAGAGACTACATCCACTCTAGACTGAATCGTGCAGGGATAGGGTGGTCCAAACTTGAACATGGACTCTCCGCATCAGGTGGTACGCTCGGAGAGGTATCGTCGGTCCTCCTCTGGTTAGGTAAGGGAGTCATATATTTAGACTATTTGAGTCTACATTATAACCCACACTCCGAGTGGGTTGTGTTGTTCATTATTCACAATTTCAACAATAGAGCGTCTGAATATGGCTACAGGGGTAGCCTACATGACTGCTCTTCTCTTCAGATATCTTCGACATCAGAGTGTGCAGGATTTGATCCTGCCCAGTACTAACACTAGGGATTTGTACTGTAACCTATGGGAGAACAAGTGTCTTCTGACAATTTGACTGTTTAATCTGTTCTGTTCACTACCACTGTACCTACCTACTGTATGCAGCTTTTACACTAACGTTTTTAAAAAGGGTTTCACTGGTAACAGGATTAAGGAACACTGAATAGGTCCAAACACTGTTTTTTAGGAAGATCTGCCAAGGTCTAAGTTGCTGGTACACCTCAGCACCTGCGCCTTATTGGATACCATCAAATTATAGTTCATTGAATTATGCTGAGCTTATACTTGCAGCACAAGTGACCATGTAGAAATCATTAATTGTTTTGTGTTTCCTATAGGTGATGAATTGGAATACCTACGCCCCAACATTTACCGTAATGTAGCACGTCAGCTTAATATCATAGTGGCATCCGAGAGCGTGGTGTCCGATGCCTTCCTGGCTGTAGCTGCAGAAATATTCTCTACTGGTAAGTCAACACTCTTCTTTAAAATGCAGCTGTAATTAATACTGTATTTGGACAATTACACTGGTTACAATCCATTGGTTGTCACATGATTTTGTTTGTTTGTTGGTGCAATATTTGTACAGTACTATTCTGGCAAATATTCGTGGAGATATTAAATGGAGAACCAAGGTAGCACAGGGGATATTTGGCGTTTTAGTTTCAGGTGTGTTTTAAAAAGGAGGAACTACATGGCATAACATTAGTCAAACACAATGAAGGTATTTAAAGTTGGTGAGAAGTGTGACTAATTTTCAAGAAGAATTTCCAGAGGGAGAGAAAGAGAGAGAGCTCTTAGAGCAATAAGGGACTTTTTAATGTAAACACACTGGCCATCCAGGAGCCGATTGAAGACCTTACCTCAAGGTTCCTGCTGCTCTGGTCTCCTTTCAGAACAGAACTGATAGAGGGAAGACTCATGGCCCATATTGGGCTAGAATGTCCCCATGTGAGAGTTGATTATAAACAGTTATAAAGAAAGGCCCCACCCAGGGAGTTCACCCAAGAACTTTAACAAGCTTTCTCCTCAGGGTAAAGCAAAACAATTCTCAATCCTACAGCAAGGACAATTAAGGAGTGGCAATGGCAAACATCAAGTCTTGTCTGAAATATGTACAATGTTTTTTAGTAAACTATCTGCAGTTTAACAGTGGCCATAACAGGATGGTAAAATAAGATAATATCTGGGCATCCTGTTAGTTGGCAGAAAAGCAGAGCAGAGGGCTTTCTCTTTTAGAAAAGCCTTACTTTTTGCCACTTTAGTTTCCCTTGTGGTAGACATAAATGGATATCAAGTTCAGCAGAAAAAGTTGATAAGAACTGGACCATTACCCCATCAGCAAAAGTCTCTATACAACCTATGTTTGTCTTAGCAGGGAACAATATTTGACAGAAAAGACATGCACAATGATAAAACATAGTGTGTGTGTGTGTGTGTGTGCGTGCGTGCGTGTGTGTGTATGCACGATCCATTTGCAGTTGAACATTCATCACTTGGTTGAGTGAACGAGTGAGATTGACAGCTGAGCAAGCTAGAGCTAGACCTGTAATTCTGCCCAGCTTCCTGAAGAGGAAGTCGTGGGCAACAGTTGATTACTATTTAATAAAACTACATGGTATGCACAGGAGTCCAGCCGTACAGGAAACTCTCACCCATTCAGCATGTCCCCATTAGCTATGAATTTCCTCCACCTCTTATCTGACCAGGTGTACAGTAAGATATGAGGGACCTCAATCTTGAAGCATCTCTTTGTTTTTAGGTGGAACACAAGTGACCATATAGTCTAGCTATATTAAGATGGCCCTAGTATAGTATATAAGGGAATGACAGTTGAAAACATTTTCATTACGCAGTCCAACTATTTCCATGAAATATCTCTTCTATAAAGCTTATATTTCTACAGGCCAATTGGGAATGAGGCCGTCTCAATTTGGATTTATTCACAGTCTAAACACCTGACCATAAATGGTAGGGTAGATAAAAGCCTTACTTAAAACAAGAACATTTACTGTAGTTTAATAAATGACTGCTGTCTGAGCTAATAAGGAATATTGCAACACTTTTGGAGCAAGCCTTGTTTCAGATGTATCTGTGTTTTCTTGTTCGTGGGCAGATAGGCATGTCGGCCGAATGCCTGGCTGCTGCTGCAGTTATACAACTCCTCTCTCTGCTCCCCCTTAAATGAGAGAGCTGCTGACAGAGAGATACAGATCCTCAAGCATACTCCGATCCCACAGACTCCATAAATCCACTGCTTGGGCTCTGTCACGCATGTCTCAGTTGGCACGTGCTATCCAGTGCTATACAGTTTGATGATTCTGAAAGATTGAAAGAGGTTAGGATATATTTGGCACCGTTAAACTGGTGGAAGTCAGTCAAAAGATGTAGCCCATTGGACATGCATTTACTGCATTTAGCAATTTCTTTGATTTAAGTCACATTGGAGACTCATAGCTTAATTCTGTGTTTGTGATTTTGCCTTACTGTATGTAGAGTTAGGGTTGGAGTTTATTAGAGAGAAAGGTTAGAGAAAAGGTTACTTGTGTGTCACTCACAAGTGCAAGTAACATAGCAAGTAAAGGTAAGATACAGTATGTTTCAATAAATTACAAGTTGCAAAAGGGTCCAAAATACAGAATACACAGTAAGTGTGACATGTGCAAGTGCATTTAATAAAAATAGATTACATTATTGTGTACACTTTGCCATATGTGCAAAGAAAAGATGCAGTGGAACAACATTAAGGGCCACTCATTTCGAGTTATGAGACACAATACCGTAGAAATAAAAACATTAATTTTACAAAAATGACTCACTACAAAAATGGACCACTAGACACTTATATGTACAACACAGTATTATAGACATTCAGCCTTATTGTCAACAGTGTTCATGTCTCAGACACACTCCTGCTTGAGAATCCTATGTAAATATATATGTTGTTATAATGAATAGCTGTGCAGGAGTAGATTGAGAAATGATGATGACTATATAATTTCTGTCTTGCACTGTAAGTTATACTATGTGTGTAAAGCTATGTGTGCAGTGGTGGAGGAGTGGTTGTCATGTTAGCTTCTCTCCGTCTCTCCTCAGGTGTGACGTGGGGGAAGATTGTGTCTCTGTATGCAGTGGCGGGGGCTCTGGCAGTGGACTGCGTGCGACAAGGCCATCCAGCCATGGTGCACACCATTGTGGACTGTATGGGGGAGTTTGTACGAAAGAGCCTGGTGTCCTGGCTGAAAAGGAGAGGGGGTTGGGTAAGAGGAACACTACTCTGTCATACCATAATGGTGGTTGGGGGGGGGATCTTGAATGCAAAGCAGAACATGCATGTCAGGGGACAGAGAATTGGCAGTGCTCTTATGCTGCCAGTCTTTGTTTTGAATAAGGGGAGGATAGACATGGTTTACCTTCTCTGAATGGTACATGAGTACCCTCGACGACAGTCTGATTGAATACTCGTACTCAAGCCTATGTCTGCACATGCAGAGGGCTCTTATGTCTACATGGCTGACTTTGACATCTGTATGTGTTTGCTTATGTTGTGCATATTTGATTGCACTCAGTTTCAGATCTTAGCAATCATATATTTCACAGTGCCCTCATTTCACAGTCTGCAGTATACAGGTCATAGTTTCCCCTTCCATATCTATCTTTCAGGTCTGTCCTTACCGTGCCTCATAAAGCCCTAAAATGTCCACTTAGAGCAAACATGAGACTACCAGATGAGTGTGAACACAATTAATTCAAGACCATCTCCAAAAAAAAGAGGTGTCTGTAAACACCCTGAATTTCAATTGAGCCTTTGCTGCTTTAAGGGACAATTTGAGATTGGTACATCCATGTTTGGACTTAAATGTCTGATATATATATATATAGCCATTGATTCTTGAATATAACTTATAAATGCCTCATGAGCTTAGTTCAACTGTTTACCTCCATCATAACCCAAAATATAAGATTGTTTTACTCCATTGTTTGTAAACAAACACTGTATAGCTGCAAAACATGGTTAGAATTATCATTTTGATCATTGTCAGTCATTTCATCTATAGCTACATTTCTCCAGCCCCATCCCTTAGCTGTTTACCAAAATAAGTGGCGGGGAGACAGCTTTGTTGTGGTTTGAATCCCAGATTACCCCTTTAACAAAGAAGAAAAGGAAAAAAGAATGTGTCTCTATATAGTCTTGTGAAGGGAACATCTGATAATAATCTGCTGAAATCATGGCGCTCAATTGGTGCTTGAGGCCTGGCAAGGTGCCTCTGTCTAAATCTGTGTGTTCTGCTCTGTTGGCAATGCTTAAAAGCGAACAAAGGGTCTACTGCAAGGCCGAAAAGGCCCATTTGAAGGGAATACGCAACATAATTAAAGATAACGATGCCTCCTAATCCCTCCCCTCTGCACTGGCTATGTTGATGCCAGTGTTCCCAAGTCTCTTCCAGATTACTGGGGCATCACAAACTGGGAGACAATTATTGTGCAACCAACCTCAAGGGGACAAATGAGGGCCCTATTTATTGCAATTCCAGTCATTTTTATTTTTTTTATTTTTTGAACTTTAATTTGTGTGACAAAACATTAGGCTACAGATCAGTGTCCTTATCACCATGAGGATTAGCCTCCTTTAAATGAAGGTCAAAATGTTGATGTGGAATTTGCAGCTGATAAAGAAATGTACCACAACATTGATAGGGAAATGCTGAACTATCAGATACCAGTACTTAGTTTTAATATAAAACTATATTACTACAGTTATGTCTATTTTTGATCTTGATAAATGTATTATTTTGAAAACCTAGTTCCATATCATTCAAAAGTCTTGAGTAATTTCTATGTACTTACTATGATTTTATTGCCTCTAAAACCTTTGACCTATATTGTTAGAAGTGGTGTATTGAAATGTGTGACGTTATGATTGTAGTGTTGGCTTTGGCTGTGAAGTTGCATACTTGCTGGCTAGCTGCATTTCCTCCACTGTTCCTTTGTACCTTGTCAAAGGGACATAATTTGGATTAGGAAGCAATTTTAATGAGTAATATAGACCTAAGTGCTAACATACCAATGTGAATTGTGACACTGGCAGCACCCCCTCTCCTATGTTTGAGCACAAAGCACCTTTTGTTCCTAAACTAAAATTCCAAACTATATCTACTCACATTTTTAAAATGACTTAAATTTAAGGGGATTCACAGTAATTTCTCACTCAAGAAACAATTGGCCATTCTCAACTGAATTTGAAACTTTGATCTCTGCTCAAAAGTCCATGTCAGTTCCATTGAAATTGTAGCTAAATGTTGCCTCCTCTCTTCCATCATAGGCTGACATCACAAAATGTGTGGTGAACACTGACCCCAGCTTCCGCTCTCATTGGCTGGTGTCTGCTGCCTGTGCCTGTGGACACTACCTGAAGACGATGGTGTTCTATCTGCTCCGGGAAAAGTGAGGGTTGTGGCCACATTCGAAACAGTTTTTCACCAGCGGAGGACAGCCACCCTCCGTCTGAAGCCACCACTGCTTTTATGTTTACACCTGCAGACATTTGCACTGAGCCTCCACTGATGAGCATCCAGGCCTTCACAGACGCACACGGCCAAGAGCATCAATGTGAATTAGCCTTGTCTTGTTTGCTTCACATTTTAGGATATTTATTTAGCTTTTATTGTAATATATTGTGATATAGCCTGCAGGTATTCTAGCTGTAATGTACCAGGTCCCCTCATAGAGAGTTGTATCCTTGATTGAGATGTGCTTTCATTACTCCTGGACAAATATTTAATTTGAAGCAATGGAAACATTAGACTTTTTGTTTTGTGCACATATCTCAAATTAGGGTATGGCCCCCCAGTGCCTAGATAGAGTATCACAATAATTATTTTTTGCAAGGGGTCATACTGCCTCCAGTGGTAGAAAATAAGAATGACCTGAACACCTGAGATTACATTATGTGGATGATCTATGAATTGAGTTGATGAATGAAAAGGAACAAATATGATATTCTAATTTAAAGCATTCTGAATTCTTCAGTTTGAATAGAAATTCCTTTAGAGAGATTATACATTGTGTGTGTGAGTGAGAGAGAGCAGCATGCCTGTCTTTCACTGGGAGGGACTACAGGACTCCATCACCTATTCAGACATTTTGACAGATTTTATTTTTCAAATACTGTACATTTTATTCTGTGAATAACACGTTATATTTGGCATGCAGCACTGAGTGTCTTCAGAAATAAAGTTTTAAATGTGAAATATAAAAGTGTGTAAATGGTTTCTTTGACAGAATTAAACATTGACAAGCCCCTTCTGGAGCTATGCCTTATACCCACACATCTGTATGCAAAACAAATAAAAAATCATAATACAGGTCTCAGCATCCCACTTGTTGAAACCATCGGATAGGTCTACTTTAATGAAGTTAGCCCATTTGTTTGTTTAATTGTGTCAATCTTTGTCTTCTCTTGGCAACTGATATTGCCAGGCCAAATCTATGATGTATGATATTACATTTATACCGTAGATGTGTGATAACATCTCACGTGGCGAGTATACTTTGTCTGCTCATTTAACAATCACTTGGCCTATGTTCAAAACATTGCCAGTGAAAAGGCAAACAAAATCATGTGATCTCAGCACCTTCCCTAGGCTTTATAAGCTCATGGGCAAAGCATGGTGCATTATATTTTTATGAAAACTAACTCGGTATCATTCTTTGTCTCCCTGATTTGTGACGGAGAAATTGCATTGTACACCCAGAAGTAAAAATGCAGCTGCATTAACCAGTTTTATTTGAATTAATAACTAATTTTACACTCCAATTATTTAAATTGAGTGTAAAAAAACAAAACAAGAATTGCATTCTGGTCGTTGAAAATAAGGGCTTCTGAAAATGAGCTCAACTGGAGGTAAACTAATAGACATATAGGGAATATATATCACAGAGGACTTTATTAGGAACACTATATTAGTACTAGGTAGGGCCTCCCTTTGCTCTCAAAACAGCCTCAATTCTCCGTGGCATTGATTCCACAAGATGTTGGAAACATTCCTTTGAAATTCTGGCCCATGATGACATGATTGCATCACGCAATTCCTGCAGATTTTTCAGGTGCACTTTCAAGCTGTGAATCTCCCGTTCTACCACATTCCAAAGGTGTTCTATTGGATTCAGATCGGGTGACTGGGAAGGCCACTGAAGAACACTGAACTCATTGTCATGTTCATGAAACCAGTTCGAGACGACTTTTGCTTTGTGACATGGTGCATTTTCATGCTGGAAGTAGCCATTAGAAGATGGGTAAATTGTGGCCATGAAGGGATGCACATGGTCGGCTACAATACTCAAATAATCTGTGGCATTCAAGCCATGATTGATTGGTATTAACGGGCCCAAAGTGTGCCAAGAAAACATTCCCCACACCATTACATCACCTCCATCAGCTTGGACTGTTGACACAAGGCAGGTTGGGTCCATGGATTCATGCTGTTGACGCCAAATTCTGACCATACCATCTGTGTGCCTCAGCAGAAATCGAGATTCATCAGACCAGGCTACGTTTTTCCAGTCTTCAATTGTCCAGTTTTGGTGAGCCTGTGCCCACTGCAGCCTCAGCTTTCTGTTCTTCACTGACAGAAGTGGAACCCGACGTGGCCTTCGGCTGTTGTAGCCCATCCGCCTCAAGGTTCGACGCGTTGTGCATTCTGAGATGCTTTTCTGCTCACCACAATTGTATAGAGAGGTTATCTGAGTTACCGTAGCCCTTCTGTCAGCTTGAACCAGTCTGGCCATTCTTTGTTGACCTCTCTCATCAACAAGGCGTTTCCGTCCGCAGAACTGCCGCTCACTGGATGTTTTTTCTTCATTGTACCATTCTGAGTAAACTCTAGAGACTGTTGTGCGTGAAAATCCCAGGAGATCAGCAGTTTTAGAAATACTCAAACCAGCCCGTCTGGCACCAACAATCAGGCCACGATCAAAATCACTGAGATCACATTTTTTCCCCATTCTGATGGTTGATGTGAATATTACCTGAAGCTGCTGGCCCGTATCTGCAGGATTGTATGCATTGCGCTGCTGCCACACGGATTGGCTGATTAGATAATTGCTCGGTGAGTGTATGTATACATCATTGAGGTAAACAAGCGGTCACGAGACAGCGACACGTTGGACAAAATTCCCTTTAGCTTCCTGTTGACGAGTTGGTGCACCAAATAGGCGGATCGCAGAGAGGTTGTTGGTGACCGTCAAAACGGTCTACTAAATTGCGCCGATCTTCATAGTATGTGTTACGCAGTACAAAATCACTTTAATTCAGTGCTTTCTAGCGGTACTTCCTACAGATTTAGGAGGATGTTCAGGATGATCAGTGTCCGCCCAAAACAGAAAATTCTATTGGATACTGAAAAGTAAATCCTGCCTCCACAATGACGCATTTTCCCTAACATTGATTTCCCATTGGCCATTTTTGCACTATGCAGCCAAAGAGGATCCTCTACAACTAATAACAAGATAGGTAGGGTGAAAAACTGTCGGGATGGATGCAGGTAGGACACCAAAAGGAACAATTTGCTAACATTTTTGTATTTTAGCGAGCCTCTAAACAAAATAAAGCCATGTTTATATCTTATTTACATGAAGTGCCAATCAGTTGTGCAATTTGTGGCTACACACTAGTTGAGCATTGCATGTTTGGAAGCGTCCAGAAATAGCTAACTAGCTAGCTGTCAAATGACACACAGCAACTTGCCTTTCTGGCCTGGCTATGAAAAAGCAACTAGCTTATAGTATTGCACTAACAATAAATCAAGTAAATAGGCATGCCTTAGAATTAACTAATGCTTAGATATACAAGTTGAGTTTAAGCTTTTTGCGTTGTATTTCTGCCCTTGACTTTGCTAGCTGGTAGCCAGCTTAGTAAGGGGTCTTCTTTGACCAGCTAGCTGGGCCATCCGAGGATCCTTCGATAGAAATCAGTATGGATCGGCCCTTCGCCAATGCAATGTTTCCCGAGTCAGTGCCACCAGCCGCAACTGTAGAAGAAATTGGCAGGCAGCTAGCTAGCTAAATGTTTTGCAATGTCATTCTGCGTCGCAATCATCCTAGTAGCTTGGCTAGCATTCTGATTGTGGTTTACTCTTGTCCCAGCTACCCTCACATACGACACACTTCGCTTTGGAGAGTTTGAAGATTTTCCTGAGACGTCAGAACCTGTGTGGATTTTGGGGAAACAATTCAACGCACTAACAGGTAGCTGAAATAAAGAATCAGGCCCACTACAATGTTTCAATTATACTGATGTCAGGGCTTGAAAATGATGACATCTTCTACATTGCGCAATCCATTGTCATCATTGTAAACATTATCAAAAGTTGAAAGCACACCACCAGTAGCACTCCAGACACTTTTGCATGCACTGTATGTATAGCTAATTCCCTCTCTTTGTTTATTAAGAGAGGGATGAGATCCTGTCGGATGTTACCTCACGATTATGGTTCACATACAGAAAAAACTTCCAGCCAATTGGTGAGTACTATGCGGAAACCTTACAATCCACAGGATAGTAACATGGCAGCATATATGGTGGGATCCTTGGGTCAACTCAACCCTAACCTATTGGCTAACATACTGTACACCTACCCTAACGCTTAACGTAACTGTAATGAATTGCAATATGTTTCAATAAAAGGATCTTCTAACCTTAAACCTCCCTTTACTGTCTCAACAGTGTTGGGCCATCTTAAAGATCCCAGTTAGACTTTTCCTTAGTTTCCCTACATTTGGAATGCACCAATTAGATCAGCAGGTGTACATTAGATGTAAATCTGTTGCAGGAGGGACAGGTCCCACATCTGACACAGGCTGGGGCTGCATGCTGCGATGTGGGCAGATGATCCTAGGCGAGGCCCTGGTCTGCAGGCATTTAGGCAGAGGTATGGCCAAAACAAATGTTGATCTGCTCTTGAACAGTGAATCAGGTGGGATTTTGTATGAGATTAGTGTACCCTTCAACATTAGTATCTCTCATTGTAGATATAAGCCACCCATTGAATGTACTGCACCAAATGATCTCCAGTACTGTCTGGTACAGATCTCTCACTGCACTGTTGTACTTGAAGTAGGCTATACAATGAGGTTCTTGTTTCAAGCAGCATTGATAATGGTATTTTTTGTTAATCAGACTGGAGATGGGTCAGAGGCCAGAAACAAAGAGAAGAGTACATCAGTATTCTCAATGCTTTCATTGACAAGAAAGACAGCTACTATTCCATACATCAGATTGGTAAATATTGATTTGTATTTGCAATGTTATCACATTTCAGTATACTCAATCATACCGTATTCAAAAAAATCTTTGTGATTAAACAAATTGCTATAGTGTACATACTAATAATATTTGTTTCTAATTTTTGGCTGCAGCCCAGATGGGAGTTGGGGAGGGAAAGTCCATAGGTCAGTGGTACGGACCAAACACGGTGGCACAGGTACTAAAGTAAGTGCATAGAGTGGCACATGACTTTGTTTCAAGAGAATGACTGCACACTTAAGAAGGAATATGAGCAGGGGCCCACCCTGAGTAACAGCACCGTCACATGCACATGTTATATTTAAGATATATTATGTACATTTTTCCCCCCAGGAAACTAGCAGTGTTTGACTCCTGGAGCCGTTTGGCCGTACATGTGGCTATGGACAACACAGTGGTCATCGAGGAGATCAGTGAGTACACAGTCATGGTACTAAATGATTACCTTTGTATCAACAATATTTATGACAGAGGTGGTCTAATAGGGTGGTATTTTTCTGTTACTCATAATATAATCCTTCTAGTCAGTGTCTACTAGTCCAGCAGACCCAGGAACACCTATAGACCAGTAATCAATCAATCAATAAATTAATCACATTTTATTTCTGTAGCACATTTCACACATAAATGATGATGCAACTCTCACTCTCACAATGAACAGAGGATGAGTGAGCTGGTATCTGACTTCTCATTTGTTCTTCCCAGAACGGCTGTGTATGCCTTGGCTGGACTTTGGAGGAGCAGCCTGTGCAGAGCCAGAGGGGATGCGGGGCCTCAATGGCTACTTGGAGGGTGCCTGTGCCCTGGCTGAGGAGGAGACAGCCCTCTGGAAGCCCTTAGTATTGCTCATCCCCCTCAGGCTGGGCCTGAGTGATATCAATGAGGCCTACATTGAGACCCTTAAGGTGTGACTGAGAGAGAAGCATGTTCAACCACAGCAAACTGATGCACAATTTCACTAAATGTACATCTGTTAAAGGTGCAATATGTAACATTTGAGCTTTCTAAAAGTGTAATCGGTAGTGGTCAGGGAATGAAATATTCACTTGAATGAAATATTTAATTTACGAATCGTCCCATCTTTTGGGGGTCCAATTGCTTTCTAAAATTGAGTGTTCTACCTGACACTCAGTTTGTATACAAACATATTGTTACTGGCCAGGGGTGTTCTTGGCGAGTGGACTCACCAATTTTCGCCTTTCTGTCTCTGGTGGCTGCCTCTTCGAATTGTGCGCTCAAGGAGAAACACGATAACTAATGACCAATACTGCAAGTCCATTTCGGGGGGTTATATTATTTTTTAGGGAGAATGTTGTTTTTTGGAACTTCGAACTGAATTTCTCCATGGTGGCAGGTTTCCAACAGACTTATGCCCTGCTCCTTTAAGACACTGCAAGGGTACTATGACCCCTCTTCTTTTTCTCTGTGCACAGCAATGCTTCATGCTGCCTCAGTCCCTGGGTGTAATCGGTGGGAAACCCAACAGTGCTCATTACTTCATAGGCTTTGTAGGTAGGTTCTGTGCACTAACCTGACATACTATGATACTGAATATGAATGATTTTATGATTTTTATGAGTTATTGTTTGGAAATAAGAATCAAACAACATCTAACTCAGCCAGATACCTCATGTGTATTGGCACTTCTGAATTGTGTGACTGCAAAGTAGAGGTTGTTTTCATTATGTCCTTATCCCTTTCACTCACCTCAGGGGAGGAGCTCATCTACCTAGACCCACATACCACCCAGCCCGCGGTGGAGCCGTGTGAGGATGGCCAGGTCCCTGATGACACGTACCACTGTCAGCACCCACCCTGCCGCATGCACATCTGTGAGCTGGACCCCTCCATTGCAGCGGTAAGATCACCAAGAGGGCTGAAGGGGAACCATACTCAACATCTGCTTATCCTAACAGATATCTCATAATGATCGTAAAGGGTCATTCTGCTAACCATCACATTATGATTTAAATGACTACCTCTACTTTCATTGTTTAGGCTGAAACATACAAGTCATATTTAAGTTTAAATGCAGTAATCCAGACATCCCACAGCTGTCCTGTTTTCTGATGCTTACCAGGGTTTCTTCTGCAGAACGGAGGATGACTTTGACGACTGGTGTATGCGTATCCGAAAGGTATGTTTATATTTATTCATTTAGTGTATTTTTTTAAATATAGACCAGCACAACATTCATAAAAGTAAGGTGAAATAAAACATGTAAAAAATATCTACATGAACAAAACAAAAGGAACACAATAGCAAAATGAAAAAGCTGAATCAACCACTTTGAACATTAATTTAGGAGCAGCAGTTACTTGATTTTGTATTGTTGATGTATTGTAACTGCTATTTTTGCTGTGGATCACTGAGCCAGGCTCTACTGAGCATTGGGCCCTATGGTGCGGCAGAATGCTACGTCCACTTATGACTATCTATCCTGTTTTCCAGCTGTCATGCAGTAGAGGAGGCCTACCAATGTTTGAACTGGTAGACTGTCAACCATCTCACTTTGCCAGTGTAGATGTGCTCAACCTCACTCCTGGTAAACATCAAGAATTCCAATCAACATCATGTAGGGGAATATTGATATTATGATTTACTACTTCTACTATTTCTCGACTACAAATCAGACATTGATGTTATTTTGTGACTATGTTGAAAATATGTATAATTTCTTCTTCCACACCCCCTAGATTTCTCAGACTCTGACAGACTGGAGCGGTTCTTTGATTCTGAGGACGAGGAGTTTGAGATCCTGTCTCTGTGAGCAAGATGAGGGCATTGATTTGCTTGCTGGGAGTACCTGGAAGATTCTTCTCTGTATCAGACGGGAAGCCAAAGGGGTGGAAGATTACTAGTGGCATCACTAGCCAGTCTAGCACCAATGGCAGTCATCTGTGTCACACAGTGTTCTTCTACAGCCACTAACTGCTCTCTGTACCCATTTGTGGAGACTGCCTAGCAGGAGCTCAGGACAAATTCAGTGTGTGCATCTTCACATTGTGTTTCCATTTTAAGTCTTAACACTTTAAAGGTTTATTTTGAAGTGATATGGTGCCTTTCTCTACCCCACAAGTTGAAAAAACATAACACAGTTTATGGTGTTTGTCAGGAACTTGGTTAGATCCATAATGGTTTGCTACACTCTTGGATTATATGTCACTGATATGTGAAGTCTATCAACTAAATGAAAAACAAATTTGGTTTAGTAAATTTGCAGACCAAGTAGATTAACATACATGTATAATTTGTTCACAGTAGCCCCACATGTCTTCAATATCTGTACACAAGTTAATTTTAAGATTATTTATTTACTTATACATTAAAGGACAGAGGGATGGAAATGCAAAGGAAAAATATATTACAGAATTACATTAAAGGCAAAAACCTTTTTCTGTTTCATTTCTATGCAAAGTACATTTACGGCATTTAGCAGACACCTTTATCCAAAGCGACGTACAACAATACATTTGTTTAAGTAAGTGAATCATCTATCCAACAGTCATCATAAGACAAAGTAATCAATGCTCACCAGGGGCCATTGGCAGTCGTAATGCCAGTAGGCAATTTTTATATATATTTTTTAAATATATTTTATTAGCAGGAGACAACTTGTACAGGGGGGGTAGCAGGGGAGAAGAGGTCTCGGGTTTAGGATTAGTATAGGGGGGTTGAAGCGGTCTTTAGGAGGGACTGTTAAGTGTATGATTGAGGTAGATGAATGATGGTCGAAAATGGTCAATTATAACCAGGCAGGTAGGTCCAAGGTAGGTAGTCACAACTTGTTCAGGCTCACTTCCATAGTTCCCCGATTGGTTGATCCTCTGCTGCATTGATGGCATTTACACTGTGAGTCTTGATGACTGTGTGCACTGCTTCAATACTTTGGGCCGCATCAATCACCTAGAAGTAGCCACATATAAGATTACAGTCTACTGCACATCAATTGATTTACAGGGGAAATCATATACCTTTGTGCTGTATTGATTGGTGGAGGGAACCACACCCAAATCTCCTCAGTTCCTCTTACCTGCCAGTTGACTGAGGGGTCTTTCATCAGCTTCTCAAACTTCTGCCGCACAGTCCTTTGGAAGACACTGGTCTCATAGCGCTCAGCTCCAAACTGACCACGAGCTTCAGCTTCCGTCGGATTTAGCTGCAGGTACATCACCAGGTCTGGCTTTGGCAGCCCAACGTCAGGTTTCATACACCAATCCAGACAGAAACCCTACGCACATAGGGGCGGAAAAATAGCAAATTTCCCCAAAAAGGTAAAAGGAAGGACAATAGGGTGGGAAGACAAGACATTGTATTTTGCTTAGGAACTCACCGGTTTGGCACTAGTGAAAGCAACTCCGGAGAAGGCATACCTATCCACCACCAGACTTATTCCCTGCTCCAGCTTCTCCTTCATCAGAGGCCTGAGGATAACGGTTCCTTATCAGATCATTCATTCATCTTTATCAAACACACCATTACGTAACAACAGTGATTCATTTTCTGTGACCAGTATAGCAGCTAATCAAAATATCATGTAGGCTATTCTGCTGGGATCTACGCACTGTTGAATGATCATTTCGCATAATTCATGAATGTTGATGGCCTCTCCTGGGAGTACCTGATTGAAATAGCATTAATAAATGTTCTACTATTATCCATAAAACATGATGAACATGTACAGATGTGGCCACGTTATCCATGTCTTACACTAGCTCCCAGCGGTTGGCAGAGAATAATAAGTGCACAGTGTGGTCCTCCAAATTGCTTTTCTTCTCAAGATAGGAGTTGATCAGCTGCCCAATATTTGTAGTTCTATCTGTAAAAACAATCCAAAGAATAGACATGTACAGTATCCCATTGCATCATGTCTGAATGATTTTAATGAAATGAAATTAAGAAATCAACTAGATAGCCCCCATATACTTAATAGCCCCCCTGTGATGAAAGCAAAGCTCAGTGTGATAAGAATATGCAGCTTTCTTTGTGCGCCTTGGAACTCAGACAGCTTTAGGTGTATATATAACTGACATAATCTACATGTATTTGCCTACTTTACGTAGCTACATTTCTATAAACTGTCATCAACGGCGAAGGTTAATTTCACCTGGAAATCTCATCATCTCTGTTGTCCGTCCGCTTTGTTGCAGTGCTTGGACAAGCTTTTTACATTGTGTCGTTTTTCCTGCCTTATCCACTCCTTCAAGCACAATGAGAGCTCCTCTTCTGCTTGTCATTTTTATGAGCAGAGCATAAATATTTCGTTTGACTTGACTAGAAACAAACAAAGCTAGAGTCCTTGCTTTAGTTTACACTTCAAACGACGTCACTTGTGCAGTTACGCGCCCATTCTGTCAACGAAACCCCACATCCTCTTCCGGGTCACACAAAGGTCAATCTGAGCATATAAACCGAATAATCGTCAGGCAATAAACATGTTTTCATATTTTGATGTCATTTATATGATGTAAATAGTATTGTAATATAATCGACCCTACTCTGTGAACTACAATATCCATGATCCATGATGATACTATCCTACCCAAAATAAAGGGCAAACCATTGATGATAGAATGTATTGATCAATAACAAACACACCATGCACCCTTTATTTCATGTCACATCGAAGTTTGCTATAGTTTTGGGGTTTATCTACACACATAAACTTAATAGCACACATAAACTGTTCACTGTCTATAATAAACAGTGTTACTGATGGTTTTTTTGTAACACTTTTGTAAGTAGAAGGGGCCATCTACTGTTGACAAGTGGATTTAAATGATCTGCTTTAGGAGAAAGAGAGGCACAGAAATGAATGACATGGACAATGTTTAATCAATGAAAAAGATTTTATTCTGAATTTACACAACACTGTTTAGATAAACAAACACAATTATATTTATCAGAGATGCAAAGTGTAGTGAGTATTTTTTCCTCAGAAGGTGACTGAAATTGCACTAGGAGACTACAATGTTAGCTACACCTTGCTCTTATGGCAGTGTTTGAGAGCATCTCTCAAGGCCTCCAGGACCATGTCAACATTGGCCTTTCTGCTGTTACATCCCATCAGTCCCACACGCAACACCTGAGGGGGAAAAAAACAGACCAGGTGTTCATTGTGCAGTACCTGTCTGTTAGAAGAAGGCTTGGCTGAGCCAACACATTGAGAGGGAAGGGGCTAATTATTAAGAGCTTTCTTAACACATGCATAAAGCTGTCCTTAAGGCAAGTGTGCCCTTACAAAAGTGTATCTATATGTTCATTTTTGGTCCTGGTAAAGAACCAGCAGCCATACTCACCATGCCAACTGATGGTCCAAGACCTCCAGATATCTCTACCTGGTGGTTTTTCATGATGTAGGCTGTGATCTCCTTCCAGTCATACCCCGGGGGAGCTAAAATTGTAGTGACCGTCGGCAACCTTACATTCTATCCATACACCAGCCATCGGAGAGAGAAGAGTGTGTCAGTGAAGTGTCTTAATTTGAAGTATTACTGTGTGATTATGTTAAACACTTCAGCTAGTCAAAGTTCAAAGGTTAAACCACTGGACAAACTTTTTTGTGTCCACTGTAAATGCAGTAAATAGGGTATTTGACACTCACCTTGTCTTTCACTAAAAGCTTGAGACCCATGTTTTCCAGGCCTTTGTGGAAGTACTCTGCCACCTCCCTGTGCCTTTCCCATGAGTTTTCAAGACCCTTGGAGATCAGACACGATTATGTAACATCAACAACACAACCTTGACAAACATATTCATGTTTAATTCTAGAATTCACTTAAATGTGTAATATCCAATAGGAGCCTAATTTACCCCCCCCACCCCACCCCCACCCCCACACCTCTTCTGCTAGGATGGCCAGACTCTCCCTCAGAGAGTAGAATCCAGACACAGGCCCTGTGTGGTGATATCTGTAGAGAGGTAAAACAGCTCAAACATGGTGCTGCCAGAATGTAGCAAGTTAGCAACTCTGCTTTACTTATTCTCTGCGGAGTACTGTAAAATGCCCTGGTGTACAATCTGAAACTGTTACATTGTAAAAAAAAAAAAAAAAAAAAAAAAAAAGGGCAGATAATGAAACTACTATCTGAAATGTTGTATGCAGTTGTATGCTGTGTTTGATTATTGTTTGGTGATGCAGTGGAATATAAAGGAGAACCTCACATTCTTGCAGGTTTGCCATCACACCCCCAGTAGTTTGCCAACCAGCTCATATCCAGGAAGAAGGACACTGGCTTTGTTTTCCGGTTGAACATTTTCTGGCTGGATAGAAGTTGAAAGGTGCACGTGTTCTGAGAAAAATATACTTATCTACCTTTTAAAGAATATTTTCTTAGAATATGTTCTCACCATGCTCTTTCACTAAAGGAGATAGGTGCTGTCCCAGGGGGGGCATTCAGAACCTTTTGAGAGCCAGTGTACAGGATGTCTATGCCTGCAAACCAAATAATCCACATTTAATAATCTTGGCAACATTGATGAAATATTTATTCAACATGTTCAACAGTCAAGTAACAATGCAACAACACATGACTACTAAAAAACAGATATACATGGTGATTAACTGTCTCTGTAGCCAATTTAGAAATGTTTGTCCAAAGGTATGATTCCCTGGGATACTATACAGTACCTTGTTTGTCCATGTAAAGAGGTGTACCTCCCATTGATGCCACACAGTCAACAAGGAACAAACAGTTGTGCCTTGAAGAAGGAAAAGTCAGGTAATGTTCGCTAGCATTTTCTCTTGTGTTATTTTAACCATTTGATTTGAAATGAGAGGTGAGTATGGGATCTTACTTGTGGCATAGCTCCCCAATGCCATCTAATGGATGAGCGACTCCTGTGGAGGACTCTCCATGTGTAAGGAAGAACAGCACTGGCTTGTGTTTAGACAGGGCCTGTGATGAAACAATGGCATCACCAATCAGACTCTCCAGCTTTATTTTGATTGACAGAGAGAATTTGTCAGACAGCATCCAACCACTTGGTAAAGATGGTCAGAAGATTACTGTATAAAAGATATTTGAGTCATTGAGCATTACCTGTTCAATTTCCTCATTGGTGAAATAGCCACCAGGAGGTTTCACAATGGTATTAACTCTGGCACCTGTTGCATTTGCAAGAAATGTATTTCAATCACAAAAATGTTAAACTCAAGGAAAATGTACTATCTGTTACAGATACAATTTGTGACAATAAAGTACCTATCCTCTCCGCCATTTCTGCTGCCCGTTCTCCCCATATCCCATTGGCTGCAGTGAGAACACTCTCTCCTGGCTCAACTGTATTGAAGATAGCACATTCCATGGCAGTGTGGCCAGTGCCACTTACAGCTATCGTCATGTTGTTTAGAGTCTGAAAGGCATACTGGATTCCACTCTTGATGTCACTCATTATCTATAAAAACAAACACAAGATGCTTCTGTGGGCAATATTTCGGTAAGCATTAATTCCATTAGTACATCTCCTACAATGGTTTGGCTTATTTTATTTAATACGTATTTAATAAAAGCACAAGCATATCAAATGTTATGATTGGTATGTAGATGTAGGGCAAAACGTATTTCTGGGCGATTGGAGATCACTGCGACCACACAATAATTGAAAATTATTGTGAGAAACCATTCCAGAATTGGAGGACATTTTCTGTCCCACCCATGAAATTGTACAAAATACAAAAACATGCACTTGTGTAAATTATACTTGTCCTGAGACAGAATGTAAATATTGTTGTAGAAAAAGTGGGTCCAAAATATTACGAAATAGCTCTTAAATGAATATAAATCAAGTCTTATCTGAAATTAAATGAGTATTCAATGTGAATGTGACTTTCTTTACTTAATGGTAAATGATTTATTAAACAATATTTTAAAATATACTTTTTTCAGGTTCATGAGTATTCATAATAGAGTTACGCCAAGCATAGCACACAACAAATAAAACATCTCATAAAAAGTATACCTTTGATGCTTGAGCTGGATGAATCAAATTATTTGATGGTTTATTACGTGTTTTTCTTAAGTACATTCTTAAGTACATTTACAAAAAAAAAAAAAGAAGTCAATTTTTCAAAAGTGTTGATGCCTAATTGTCCTCCAATTCTGGAATGACCCAATTACGGCAATATAGGCCTATCCAATCAGAAATTATTTGCTTTAGACCGTAAACCCTTTTGATGTTTGTCCACCCTGAATAAGTCTCAAAGTCTCAAATCTCAACTGGGAAAACACACATAAAAGTTTCGCGTAAAACCGTCCATGTCGATTGGGGCTATGCATAAAAGTTTGTGTTGTGCGCTCTATAATTGAAAGTCTGCAACATGACTGTGGATGATCATTCATCAATTGAGTCTATATTTACCTCGAACATTTCTGGGTGCATGTGTCCAATAATCGGATTGGCCCCGGCCGTAAGGATGCGAGGAGGTACATTGGAAGGTCCTGGTCCAAACATGTGGCGGTGGGGAGCCACAAAAGGCTTCTCCAAGCATTTTGGTGGGGGAATAAAAACGGATGACATGGTTGGTGCAGGGCTGCCGGTGTCAGTGTGGGTATCAAGGAACTGAATTTAACAACGACTGAGGAGCACACCCCTCACCTGACCAACCAGGCATCGTCACTGACCCTGCATCTGTGTTTGTTGTTCACATACTGATTAGCAAGTGAAAGTTACATTGGAAAAACACAAAAGGTAAAAGGTAAGGTAAGGTAAAAGCACAAATCCAGAGCCCTTTACTGTCATAAAAGTCAACACTTCACACGTAATTTTAAATGTATTCAACACATCGACACATTTACAAATGTTAATCATTAACCATACCAGTTTGAGCATGCTCAGCAATATGCCAAGAATTTTTTTTTATATAAGACATTCAGAGTAATCTGATTGGTGTACAGTAATGTCATCGGTTTTTTGTCTTTAGTCTTTAGTTCTTTAGACAGAGAAGTGTACAGCTGCAAGTGATTCAGTGAGATAGAGTTCAGGTTTGAGTAATGAATATATTGTATGTGTATTTTCCTGACAAAATAAACTTTAAAAAGGTGCACTTGTGAGATATGCATTTCTGCCCTGTTGTATTTGATTTTGGAGCATTTTTTTTATGGTCCATAGATTTCTTTCAGTGGCTGTTTGGTCAGGAGACTGGATAGGCCAACTCACTTTTTCGAGTTCCTATACTTTTGTGGTGAAAATCTGGCCAATATTTGTGTGATCAAAATAAAGGCTGGCTTCTCAAAACAAATGGTTGAATGAATGGATGAAACCATATGACATTTCATAATACACAGCTACAGATAAAAATAAAAACATGGGTAGCCTACTTATTTAGAAAATAATATAAAGCAAAATAATTTTATTATAAGGACCTGAGAAATTCTTGACCACCAGACTTGTCACTTTATCAACATGTTATTCGAAGCTTATCCTCAAGGCTGCAAGGCAGGTGCCTACACACTCCAGACAGTAAGCAACAGATTTTCACACTTTTTACTTTACATTGTGAGTAATTCTTATGACTATTATGGGTCTGCAACTTGTGTATCAAACTGTGTTGTCCTCTTGGTGCAGGGGACAGAACTACAAGCGAAAAAACAAGCCAAGAATTCCTCAGGTGAATCATTGTAAATCATTGCAAATCATTTTTGAGTCAGTAAAAGAGTCTACTGAAAATGCTTTGTTTATTTATTAAACACTGTCAAGCTTATGAACTTTGAGACAGACATGGCCTGTCCTCCCTCATAGTGTCTACCCCTGGGTGATGAGGAGATGCTTCCCCAGAGGCTGAGGGGAGAAGGACCCCTGCTTGTACACCACCCTTCCCCGGACAATGGTGGCAAGCACTTCCCCTTTCAATGTGAGGCCAAGGTAGGGAGTCAGCTAAAGAGAGAGAGAGAAAGAGAGAGAATACATACATTGCTGCTTGAAAGTTTGTGAACCCTACAGGGATGGTCATTATTTTTGTATAAAATATTAAAATTAACTTACAAAATCTTTATCTAAACCACAATTTGTAATAAAGACATTCAAATAAAGGACACAAACAAAAAAATGATATAACAAAAGTGGTTTATTTAACAAAAACTCAGATTTCATGTGTGCAAAAATATGTGAACCTCTTCAGTCAATAGCTTGTGGCACCTCCATTAGCAGCGATAACTTGGAGTAAATGTCTTGTATAGCCACTAATCAGTCTCTGACATCTGTTTTGAGGGATTATTGCCCACTCCTCCCTACAGAACTCAGCCAATTGAGTGAGGTTTGAGGGGTGTCTGGCATCAACTGCCCGCTTCAGGTCTTGCTACAGCATCTCATTTGGTTCAGGTCAGAACTTTGACTTGGCCAATCCAAAACACAAATCTTCTTTCTCCTGAGCCATTCTTTGGTAGATTTGCTTGAATGCTTTGGGTCGTTGTCTTGTTGGAAGACCCATTTTCAGCCCAGCTTTAGCTCCTTGACTGATGGCTTTAAGTTCTGTTCAAGAATCTCCTGGTATACCTCAGAATTCATGGTTCCCTGATGATGTGACCCAAACCAGGTTTCTTATCTCTATCTATCAGAGTCCCGCCCAAACGCTTTCCTAAAGATCTCTGCTTTGATTGGTTCATTTGGTACCCAATTATTTACCCACCTGATTCTACTTACCTACTTGATTTAACCAATGCAACTTGGGGTTTGTTTATTTTTGCACCTGCACTAATTTCTTTATAATTTAGTTTTTCTATTCCATGCATGATTTCCTCCAACATATGGAATTGGTAAATATAAACCTGTTATGTCAGATAAAAAAAGACTGGTTCTGATTAAATAAAAATGTCATGGTAAAAACTAAAAAAATCTATAATTGCAAAGCAGTTCACATACTTTCAAGCAGCACTGTAGGCTATACTGTATGCTATATACTTTCCATATGTTATTATAAACGTTTATATGTTACCTTACCTTATTTTTATGATGTATTCTTGTTTCTTTCACCTGGGAAGTGTAACAACAGAAATTAACAATAAAACTGCATAGTGGGTTTACATTCAACAATAAAATGTTATTTGACCCAATGTAATAATAGACAAGAGAGCAACAAAGAGAACTGATTATATTTTAGCCTCTCATATTTTGGATAAAGTGACATGGCAGCAAATAACATCCTGAATCAAAGAATCAATAGAAGAGCCTATAGAGTTAGAATTATACTGTATACCAGTCGATGCTATGTTGTGAATAACATGTTTGAATCCCTCTGATACTAGCCTCAAACTCTTTCTCTGGGTCCCATATGACCAAGTCAGCATCGTGACCAGGAATAAGGCTCCCCTTCTGGTTGTCAAGGCGACAGAGTTGTGCCGTTCGCTGGCAAAGGAGCCTCACCACGTCAGGCAGGGTGAAGCCCTTCTTACTGGCTGAGGTCCAGAATAGAGACAAACCTGAAATAATAATGATAGGTGAGAATCTTTATTCTGTATATGGATGTCATAGCAATTGGTTGGATTATCACTGTTTGTCCTGGCGTCAGTGAAGAGACTTTGACCAGACCTTGTACTGTGACTGCAGTAAATAATTAGACTGTCTTGTAAACCGCACTGTTGTTTACCTCCCTGTGGACTTTGTCCTGTGAGGGAGATTAACAAAGCACTATGATCAGCAGGAGCGAGTTTAGGGGGACTTGCTGCTATATAAGTAATATTTTCATGTATGAATATATTGTATATGAAAGTACAAACATCCTTTTTTTCCAGAACAATCATCAAAAATGACACCTTTCAGCTTAGTGCCTATGATGGCCATTAAGCTATAAAATGTGGCTTTGCTAATGCACTATAGAGTACAGAATCTCATAGATTACCAGTCACTGGTTGGGCTGCTGGATCTTACCAAACTGTAGGGAGGAGATTCCCCCCCAGGCTTCAGTGAAATCCCCACTGTCCAGTCTCTTAAGGTCTGGGGTGCAGGGCGAGTGGTCTGACACAACCATGTCGATCTGCCCAGCTTTCAGTGCGGACCACAACTGCTCCTGGTGGGGCAGAAGATGTTTGAGTATTTTTAGATCACTTCATTTGTTCAGGTATTAATAAACTGTTAATATGATTGACTGACCCCTGTGTTACCTTCTGTGATACAGAGATGAAAGGGTTTACTCTTACTCTCCTCCTAAACCTGTCTCCATGATCATGTCACCTGATTAGCTATTCCTCGGATGGGGGGGCAGCATTTGAACTGGGTGGCCCCTGAAGGGATGTGCTCTGCAGAAAGGCTAAGGTAGTGATGGGTGGTCTCCACAGTCAGGGGGGCTCCAGCCTGCCTGGCTGCCTGGATCAGCCCCAGTGGCTGGGCAGAGGACAGGTGCACAATGTGGCAACGCACCCTAAGTGGATAAGAGAGGAATATACAGTACAGAGTATGGTGGGATCTCTCTAAATGTTATTACTGCTGAATTCTAACCTCTACAAGAGAAAACAATGAGCACAGAACATAACATGATTATGGCATTATGATGTTGATAGTGGACATGCTGATCTGCTCACTGGTATTGCAGGCAGAGCTCAGTGACAATTCGAATAGCATCCATTTCCATGACATCAGGCCTGGACCTCAGAAAGGTGGAGTACTCAGAGGGATCTGTACCAGCAATAGGGATGTAAGTCCACAAATGGCCACATTGTGTATAAAGAAGTATACAGTAATGAACTGAATAATAAATTATCTAGGCATGTTTCTTATTGTAATTGTAGTGTAACAATACTAGTACATGAGTGGCCCGTATGGAAATATGCTTTCATCTTACTTGATTTTTGTCATTCCTAGTTTCTGCTACTGCATAACCTCTATTTCACCAGCTGTCAGTGTTAAATTGATTCTTACCCCCTTCTTCTTCCGATGGCTGGTGGACATCCCTCTCAGCATGAAACTTCAGAGCAGGGGAAAAAGAGCATGTATAGCCTATGTAATATAATTGTTTTTGGTAATATTTGGTAATATACTTATATTTTGAAAGTACAGTGAATATTATGAGGATACTGTATTTGAGTTACCAGCAGAACACTGCCTGTGCCCTGCAGCTGCTTCATTGCCTTATGCAGATCACTATCGGTCACATGGGGGAACTCATCCACCCCACTGTGGATCAAGAAGCACTTAAAACCAGCCACTCCTGCCTGGAGCATGGGCCGCAGCTCAAGCTAAGGGAGACATATCATTACTATCATCACTTGTATTATAAGTAGAAACCACAGGAACCCTATCACCACTGTGATTTGTTTGAGACTGACCAGAGAGCTAATTCTATCCCAACTTTCCCAACAATACCTGGTTGTCTGGGATGACTCCTCCCCAGAAGGCTGTGTCCACAAAACACTGGCCCGCTGCTACCTGCATCTTCTCCTTGAAGTTATCAAGGGTGGTAGTTGGAGGAATGCTGTTGCTATAGGAAGAGGGATAAGCACACGGTTCACTTTGCATATTTCCCCACTTTTTTTAACACACAAAATGCCTACATTTGGTGGAACACACTAGGTAAGTATATTGTATTCATTGTTGAAGTAAAAAGAAAGCATTGGGCCTATTTTGATTTTCAGTCTGAATCCATGATGCCTCATGGATATCTTGTGAAAGATTTGATCTGTATTCGAGCTCTGAAAGGTCAGCTTTAAAAGAGTATTCTTATGCAATCTATTTACCCTGCTACCTCTATCTACAACCCCTAACCTCTGTGTGTGGATTGAGGGTCAAACTAATGATTCTGCGGAAATGGGGACTCCATATTCTTACAGGGGCATGTCCACAATGGTGGTCACTCCTCCAGCGGCAGCAGCTCGTGTAGCAGTCCAGAAGCCCTCCCATGTGGTGCGACCTGGTTCATTCACATGTACGTGGCAGTCCACGATGCCCGGCATAACCAAACTTTCACCCACATCTAACTCCTGCCATCAAATTAATTCTGAATCAGTGTTATATCATATGCCATGTTATATAAGTTATTACAGAGTATTTATGAACAAACATTTAAAGCGTATGAGAAACTGCATGGTTTCTATGGCCGATTTAGAGTAACAGATCAGTACATTTTCTTTCCAACAGGGGGAGTATGTTGTACATGAGACACAGCCTACCTCACAGTCAGCATCCAGGCCTGGATCTGGAAGGATGTTGAGGATCTTCCCATCCTTAATGAGGATGAGGGCAGGACGGATTTCATTGCCACACAGCACCCTTCTGCTCCTGACTGCACTGACCGTCGATCCAGGCTTCATTATTGTGTCTTATGCTCTGTTACCTGTATAATAGAGTCCTGACTCTCCTTTTAGGTCTCAAATATTTTGTGGTTCAGTGTGCTACTATGGAGGCACCTCCCCCTAGCAAGCCTTGCATAACATTATAATGGATAAAGGTTTGTTGACCTCCACTCCGCACAGACAGTTTAATGATAAGCCTTGTAAGTAGAGGAGCGGAAGTTCCAAAGAGTGAAAGAGGAGCCAAAGAGTGAAATTGATAAACAGTGAATTAAGTAATCTGGTTCATTATTACAATGCCTATCTATGTCTATTATGATCTTTCTATGATTTTATAGACCCTATGAGTGAAGGTTGGTTCCCTGGGCTGTGGACCTGAGAGGGGTGCACAGTGTGCGTCTCTTTAAGAAAACACGTCAGACACTGGGCTTGCAGCAACAACTCATTCTACCTATAAATTATTCAGGTCCTAGTGCCACTAAACTGAGACATGGAGCGAAGGAGAACTGGGCTAGTCAGACCCACACCATGTATTTTTCTCCATTCTCCTTCTTATTGTGGTCAACAGCAACTCAAAAATCTCCTGCTATCTTTTACCTCTTCCTCTAGTACAGTATAAATTCTACGACTCAATCGCTGTTTATGTAGCGAGCCAGCCATCTATTAAGCATACAGACAGTTGGAATAAAACACAGTAAGTGTTTTTCATAGATACCATATCATCACTTCAACATCTGTCATTAAATCATCCTCTGGTTGGTGTTTGTGTGGCCATGGGGAGCTGGGTCAATATGCATATCATTTGTTAAATTATATGATGATGGTGGTATATACACACTCGCTACACTGACAGCAGTATAGCTCCAGCTAGACCATGATACAGTGCGTTGTTGAATTACAGACAGCAATTGCATCAGATAGAGAAGGGAGAGAAAGAGTGAGTCAGAAGAGAGCAGAAAGGGAGGGAGACAGAGATACAAGAGGAGGAGAGCGTCTGACAGTAACTAGCATGTCTGGATAGAGGCTGTGCAGAGAGCAAGGTCAAAAAACACAATTGCATTGTGTTTCACGAGGGCTGAAACATGAGCGGCCCAAGCTTGCCCTTCCATGGTACCTTCTAGAGCAGCCAGATAGACAGTCCCATCCACTACCCTCTATTGTGAGTAAACCTCATTAACAATGGACACTACCCGTGGCCCTTTTTTCTCTCTCTACACACACAACATATCATCATCCAACCATTTAATGTGTAAATGATGTACAAGCCTGTTTAAATGATGTACAGATCAAAAATATAGATCAAACAATTTACCCTACTGGGAACATTTGACAACAAAACAAAATAGATCGATAAAAACTTGATCTTGAAGAACCATAATTAACTCAGTTATATTACGTATATAATTTACAAATTCCTGAATTAGAATCATAATACTTTCCTCTATTTTTCCAAATAAGACCTTAATTCAACCCCTTGTAAGTCTAAGCCAAAGCTGACTCAACAAGGAGGAGCAGTATCCATGTCTAACTGCAATCCCTTCTATTGAGAGCATATTACACGGGATGACTTGCAATGGGATTTACTCAAAAAAAGAGCAGAGGGATATTTTCTCTCACATTTTGGGAATGGGATATAATCCCTTAACTCCCAGATAGCTAACCCTTAGTAGAGGGTAAAAGGGCAGCCATTATAGACAATCATTTCATTATAAATCAATGTAAATGATCAACTAGTGTTGCATACTGTAGATATTATACTGCTGTATCATTATACTGCTTTATTCATATCAAGCAAAACATATCAAATTTTCGCAAATTTCAGTAATCCATCCATCATTAACCAATCCAAAAACATTGAGGATAAAAAACCCTATTACATATAAATAATTATAATAAAATAAACAAAATATTAAATAATCATAACATTATATATGTATATATAATAGGTTATTATATATAACCTGAATAAAAGTAGTGGTTTGGGGTCATCTGAAATATAGTCTGGGTGTGTCATACTCAGGACCCTCATACTCAGGACCTTCCTCTTGGCATGAGCTCTGACATACAGTAGTATGTAATGTCTCTCTGCATTTCATGCCTGATCCTGAACACCTCTAAACAACTTAATGGGCTATCATACCTGATAACATTCACAATTCCCATGTTACTGCACAGAGAGATGCTTTGTTTTTATTGTCTCCTCACAGCATGACCTACAAAGGCTTAATTTACCAGAAAGAATAGCGGTGGCTTAGCTTTCCATTGTCCTTCAAAATAAATGTACTTTTTCATTATTTGTAATTCTCTTTTCCTATAGTATGTATTGTACAGTGTAGTTCAGTAAGCTGTTACAGAAATCAGTTATACCTATTCAAAACACAGGTCGAGTGGTATTTTGTGTGTGCTTCATTCCCCTGAGGATACTAATCTCTTTCTCTCCTCCCCCTCCCTTTCTCCCTTCTCTTTCTCTCTCTGCTGCATTGATGCTGCTACCTCCCTCAGTGATGATGTCACTGGCTCAGTACAGCTCAGCATCCTTGCCGTAGGCAGACAACAGAGCCATTTTGGCTTCTAGGTTGTGGAACACGCAAGCCCTGATTGTTTTCAAACCCTCACACGACCAGGCTAAGCAGGGTATCTACTAAACCCTCTACCAGTGTTATTTCTACCTTGGGTTCTTCCTTCTTGGTGGAGGGCAGAAGGGAAGCTGCCAGCTGGGCAGTGACAGCGCAGGACGAAAAGGCTGTGGAAACAAGACAAGAGGTGGAACTGGGAGCTGATAAACAGAAGAGCACAGCAAACAAGCCTGTAAACAAGGACAAGGCATTACAGACATTACAGAGGTAGGACCTCATCTTTTTTCATTGTTCTGGTGATAATGCAGTTTTAATGAGCCAACATTTGTTTGTTTGGTGTTGGATCTCATGGGAAGGGATTGGTGTGGGGTGCGGCTATTGAGAAGCTGTCAACATATCAGACAATGTCTGAAGGATGGAAAACAGGGAGGGTTCAATGTCTCTGTAACAGCATGGCTCTATAATAACCTTTTTAATTGTTTGTCAATACCGTTTTTAGAAGGTTGAGATGAAACGCTCTGTCATTCATGGGTTTGGTACCAAATTACGACCAGTCGGCAGAGAACTCTAGAATGATGCGTATCATTTACCAAATGCTATTCACGGCGAATAGCATCATAGCCTCTAAAACATTTATGATTGGTGAATTTTAAATGAAAAATCGAGGTTATAGGAAATATCTTATAGGGCTACTTATGGATTCTGTTGACGTGCATAGAAAATTGTAACATCATCATATGATGATCAATTAATGAAACCTGCTACTCATTCTACAACGCATCCTCCCCAGCCTTATAATTCTCATTCGATCGCCAAAATGGTAGTACAGTTAGGCCTACATTCTCATGGTATCTTGCCAGAAAATAACCGTACCAGATTAAGACACGCCGGTGGTACAGACCATTGAAGGTACTATATTCTCCTAATTTCAACTGGGCAAACAAAACATCACAATAAGGTGTAGCTCAGCACACCTAGGCCAACGGCGTTCCAACTAGTGGCACGCTATGGTTTTATTAATCCATATCAGGCCAAGTGAATGTGGTCGCTGACAGTAGAGGAGTCTGTTCATAGGCCAAGGTGAAACGGTAGTGAGATGTCAATAATGGTAATGGTAATTTAGGCCTACTCGAACCTATATGGCGCAGACTCCCTTGAAATATCCGAGGCTTCTACATGAATTAGATACGGGTAGGATCGACAATCAGCAATAGGCTAGGCCTGGCCATTTACCCATGTGTGAAAATCTACTACATCGAATGTCTACAACATGATACTGTATAGTAGTAGTGGTCGAAACGTTGTGCGACATGATGCCTTCTTTTTCGAGGGCGGGGCACCCGAATTACTCTTGGGGTGGGCCCATGGCGAAAATGGGAAAGGTGGTTGAGAACGGGTCTTAACTTGTAACTTGAAGGACATATTCTGTCCTACACGCAACACTACCTGAAGGCCCATATTGTGGAAAGCTACTGGGCCTACATCAAGGTGTGACAGAGCAGTTTTTACACCAAGTCATTGTTTGTAAGATACACAATTATTCTTATGTGTATGATTTTATCAAATCATTTCAACTGATCATACACACAGTGGGCTCAACAATTTAAACTCATTTTAAAGTGGCAATTGAATAGTACAATGCATTAAACATTGTGTTGGTGCCAGTTTGACAAGGGCCTAGTAGATCAATTTTAGGGTGTTGTGAGCAAGAAGGGGAGGCTATGGTTTATGAGAAAAAGAGATAGCTCATATCAGTCCAGAAGTATTACACATTTTGTGTTGCTCCCTGTTAAGATAATTTATTATTCAACACTATCAAATTAGGTTACAGTGATTTGACCACTTTCATTGATGATTCATTGTCCTTCCAGAAATGCCCTCTTATTTCATCCACTATGACCATGTGGTGATATCCAGTAATAATAATGTTGTAAATTATTATGTTGTTATGTGAATAGGCATGAATCTCATTCCTAGAAATAAGATGATTACCTATTCTCACCTGGCCTAGAAACCAACTACTCTCCTATCTCCTGGATTCCCACAATAAATGAACCCTGGGTTTGTGTTTGGTTTCTGTGTTATTGGGCCAATGTAATCCTGGGAAGCGTGCAGACATTTAGCTGTGCCTGCACTTCTTTTGTTGCTGCTAGGCTAGGTATCCATCTCCCCACGACTGTAGCTGACCATGCATGGTCTTTTCATGTCACAGTAACACAGTCCTCTTCTATTGTACTGATTGTCTAGACCAAAGATGCTATGTTTCTACAAACATATTTTATATGTTTCATATATTTAATCTTAGTGGTTTGAGGCTTCAGTTTTCTGATAGACCCTCTCTCTGACCTGTGCTCGGATTTTGAACAATCCGCAGTGTCATCTACCCTCAACAAGATTATAGATTTGATCAGTCTCTGAGGAATAGGTTGCCATAGTAATGACAGAGGGAGTCTACTACAGCTATCTTATCCTAAACCTAAGTTGCCGGTAATGTGATTTATAAGCTTTTCCGTTTTGAAAAAAGGCATCTTCAATATCAATCAATCAATATGAAACAATCAATATACCTCCTTTTGTTTATCTTGATGGCAATGCAATGACACTGGAATCTTGGCTGAGTGGTGCACACAAGGTGAACATACTGTAATCAATTTGAAATTTCAGGGTGTACAGTATTAGGGCACTAAAAACAGTGCCAGTGAAGTTATTAATAGTCATAACCTTTAAAATAAGTCAGTTATAGTAATTTTGATTCCCTCTTCACTTTCTCTTGCAGGTCCTGCAGCTGGGCATTTGAGAAGGCACTCCAGGGTGCTAGGAAGGCGGCACCATGGCAGGGGCCTCTGTGAAGGTGGCGGTGCGTGTCCGCCCTTTCAACTCAAGAGAGACCGGGAAAGACAGCAAATGCATCATCCAGATGACGGGGAACACAACCAGTGAGTATTGTAACCAACCCCATCTCTCCATCTCTTGGGAGGTCAGGAAATAAGGGAATTTATCTTCATAGGGATAGGTTGATGCTGTTTGTTCTACCCAGATACAGGCTTCAGCAGATATCATCTTATGGAAAACTAAATTACAGGGGCAGCCATTTTGTTACTGGACTGGACTGTAGAGGAGCAAATATGACTTGACATTCATTTAGGGGTAGTCATTAATTTAACGTTGCAGAATTGAATAATACGATTTTGACATGGATGTTTTTTTCATTTGTGTTGGTGTTTGTTGAAATTGATTAGATTTATTGGTTTCTTTGTTATTGAATTAAGAACTAAGAACAGAATTGATTAGTAGCCTACTACCAATGTAAACTATATTGTTGACGCAATTGACACAGCTAACAGTTATTGTCCATGCTGGTATGTGTATGTCTGCCATACCATTATGAAATAATTACAAAACTAGTGCTGGACACCTACTAGTATCTTATGGAGTGCCCTGAGCTCCTTGGGATACCAGGCTTTGGAAAGGACATTGGTCGGGAGGAGACTGGAGAGAGATTTGATATCCAGTCTGTTCAGCAAGGTAAAGCCATTTGTTAATAATGGATGAGGCTCCTTAAAATATTTACCGTTTGGCCTAATTTAACCATCTCCCCCTCCTTCTTCATGTCATGTGACTGGAGACAACAACTTGGTTGCCTTTTTTTCAGACAGTCATTGTTGACATACAGTTGCCATAGGTGTTGTGTGTTTTTAATGTGGTTTCATGTTTATTACACTTTCATAGCGCTATGCAAGATCTTTAATTAGGTCTTTCATATAAGTAATTGCTAATATTAACTTAACCGTAACTATTGTCCCCTCAAATGACCCGTGTTTGTCGATACCAGCACACAACACACTCAGCCCTGGTAGAAAACATACTTGCTTACTCCAACCATTTATTTTTGATTAAGCTTCTTGTAGTTGATAGAACCCCCCAAGGGGAAATTCTGTGCTCCTGTGATGATTTTGTCCCACATCCTTTGCTCTCATCAAACTGGTTTCACTGCCCTGGCATATGGCACTGTCTTCCGTCACTAATGAAGGGAGTGATGGCCAGAGCCTTGCCAGAGAACACTGCCACCTGCAGTGATGTAATCTTCTTGCCAGTCTCCTGGGCAAACTTGACACTGTGGAGACCTTTGGAATGTCCTCAGAGGCTTCCTTTTTATATTAATGTCATTTGAGTGCATGTCCTTACAATCTTTAGAGATGTAAAGACAACCGTGAGATGCTGATGTAGAGCTTCACAGTCAACATCTATGATGCTCGCTTACTTTAGATACAGCATTCATTTGCTTATGCTGCTAGAATGCAAGATACCATGCATGGTATTGTGACACTGTACAGTGTTGCGCTTCCCAAACACCTCAGAGAGTTCATCATTGTTATAATGATACGATATTGTAAATGTTGTCTAGGAGCTAGCATGCCATATTCAGGCTGGGCAGTGAGGACATAGGAGTAGATCTGCAGTACAACATGATACTGAGTTCGGTTCAAGGGAGTGTGACACATAATGCAAGATTACCTGCAAGAAGATTCTGTTTGCTGTGTCAGCAGCATTTCAGAGCCGTCTCAAAGACAATCTTAACCTGTCCTGAATTTAGCTGTGCAGTCACAGCTAGTTTAGTTACCGCAATGTTATATACATTGTAGTCAAAACACTGACCTTAAAACAGTTTCCCTTGTCAGTAGGAGACAGAGATTACCATCAAATCAGCAGTATTATAAAATCTCCCAGACATCCTCTCATAGGATTAGACTGCATTCATGTTTGATGCCAGCTTTGGACTCCTTGGACACAAACCCAATGACACTCTTTGAGGCAGCAGTGCTTCTCGGCAGATTGTTCTCTGCCACACAGAGTCAATAGCTCTGGCTTGGGATGTGGGGTCTGTATGGAGGCAGGATGATGTCATTAGAAAACCCTCTGGTGGGTAGCAGTGTCTGGAGGGAGGCCAGGGGCAGGGTGTAAATGGCCCGTTGTTTGTTGTAGTCTGGGCCAGGGGAAGGAAGGAGAGTGAGCCGGGGGGCTTTTGTGCATCTCCCCCTCTGCTTTGTGCTCAATGACGGCCAGAGATGGGTCAATAGCCCCGTTCCCACAAAGCAGAAGAATGGCAGCGATCTAAGTGAGTGACAGGCCTGGCTGGAGAGATCTACCCTGCCATCATGCCAGGCTTGATTAGGGTGCAAGAGATGGACTTGAAGGATTAATCATCATGAACCTCTCTTTGGGGAGCAAATCAGTGGAAGGGTGTCAAGGCGTATCAATACTTATTTTGTTGGAAGGATACTTTTCTAATTGAAAGGAGCTAACACTAGTTAGCTTGACAATGCAATTAATTTAGTGATGAAATATTGGTAACACTTTACTTTAAAGTTGCCTTTATAAAGGGTTTATAAGTATTTTATTGATTGTGTCTTAGTCATTAGATAATCTTTTTAATCTTAATCTTATTATAATGGACACACTGACACAAACAATAACATAACAGAGATAAAAACAAACCAAAGATAAGACAGAAACATACCCCCCCTCCCCCCACCCCCCACCACCTCCCCCCCAAAGAGAGCACCCACCTTCATCACTCCACCGCCTCCCCCCACTCCACCTTCCCCCACAGAACACCACCCTCCCTCCCTTTCACTGTAGACCATACCCCCTCTGACCATGGTTCACAGTGATTTGGGCTCTCCACCAGCCTCTGTCAGGGGTGTTACATCCCTACTGTGAGACCTGCTGACGCACCCAGAATTCCTCTCCCTATTGACTGCAGCAGGTCATCCGTGACTGTCTGACCAGCATCACCCAGAGTCAGGCTTATAGAGTCACAGCAAGCAATGGCAATAAGAGGTTGGGTGTGCTGTACAAATACAGTAAGCACGTAACTTGAAACATGCAAGTGGTATCTAAGAAAGACTGCAGTGTAGCAGAAGCGTCAGATACACTGTCACCTCACGGATAGGAAACATAGAGCTCTGAGACATGATGGGGGGATGTTGGCACAAGGTAGCAGGAAAAAGCAGAGAGAAAGGAGCTGGTAGAGCTTGCACTGCAGTATGAGAGGGAGGAGATACTGGAAACAACCAGACAGTAAAGAGCAGAGAGCACCTTCTGACAGAGCTCTTAATTAGTTTTTATTATAACCTGCCTAATTAAGTTTGCCCTGTCAATTCCAGGCCTGCTGACATCCATAAACTCGCAATTACGAGAGTTTCCATCATAAACGGGTGGGCACACACACACACACACAAAGCACAGTGACCTTTTCTTTAAGGGGAGTCTGTTGGAGATTAGAGACGTGTGCCTCCCTACCACACTGGTTAGACTGGCCTCTATGGGACCAGACTCACACACGTAAGCAGTCAGCACTTAGAAGAACATCAGCCACAGGGCACTGAATGTGATTAAAAAGCCCAACCCTGCCTGTTCACTCCGTGTGGTCCTCATCCACTCCGCTGATGGCGGATGCTGATGTAATTGCTGTGGCTGAAAGCAGAGCACTTCTTTTTACAAGGGGGGTTTATACAGTATGAATCACAGTTCAGATCAGTCAGGGATGAGAGAGAATAGAACAAGCAACTGTCACAAAAAATGTGGGTGTAGGTAATGCAATATTGTATGTATCTCTGTGGAGAGGTTTGATGGAGTAATGCAAAATCCCTCTCAGGAAGCTATGATATGATTTAACCAGTTTGTTTACTGTGTATTATAATAAAACAAGTCCAGATTTTGAGCGGAGCTAGAGCTAGAAGAGGCCGCTACGCTGTGATTACAAATTCAAACTGAATTGTCACAGGAACTCCTCCGGATCAACTGCTCTTGCCGAACAGACAGGCCCCTCCCAGTTTCCACAAAGGGAACACAAGAGCTTCTGGTAACAAATAGCACTTGAATTGAGGTGTAGTCTACACACTCCATTCCACAACTCTACACTCTGCCAAACCTTGTTGTGGTATCAGGGCTCACAATGTTCTCATTATCACTTCTTATGTGGATTATAGCGCTGTATGGAAAAGCTAGGTACATATGCCATTCAGCAGTCACTTGTATGTGAATGTACAGCGGGTATTGAACCCTCAACCTTGCTGTTGCCAGGGCCGTTCTCTACTAACTGAGCCACATAGGACTGTTAGTTTGAATTCACAATTATAACCACAAACTGATTAATGTTCCCTTTCCCTGAGAGAGATTATGATGGGGCATGAACAGTGATGATGCTGTCAGTCCCTTGTGCTGTGAAAACTATTATTATAACACTTAGCAGCACGCTGAGCTGGGTACCGTCAAACTGCCGTCAAGGTGGGAAGGAGGTCAGTGGGCTGACACTGTCAGAGAAACACAGTAGGCTAGCGTGACTCTCACCACCCAACAGTGATGTAATGCAGTCCTTAATAATGAGATTAATTACATATACATAATGTTACATTTCGATAAGATATGGAAGACATAACTAGGGGAAAAGACGGTGTGCTGACTGCTAAACCGATTCATACATTAATGGGTGTCTGCTGTACTGGTTGAGCAAAGGCTCAAGCTAAAATAGCACAAATGTGGGGGGCTGAAAGACTCGGTGGGTGGGTTGTTTGTTTATTTATTGAATGACAGGGTTAGGGTTAGGGTTAGGGTTAGACTGATTGATCGACCAACTGATAAATAGCTTTTGATACAACACAAGAGGTACAAGAGGTTGAGAATTGATTGTAAGATGACATGAAAAATAGAAGGGTCCAATTTCTGGTTTTCTAGTCTATGATCCTGTGCTGTGCTGCTGTCCCCATTGACTTGTTGAACAGTGGCTGATCTCATGGGTGGCTGATCTCATGTTTGGCTGAGCTCATTGGGGAGAGACGACTCCATGATGGCATGTGTTTCCATCTGTTACATTACATGCATGTGTGTGTGTGTGTGTGTGTGTGTGTGTGTGTGTGTGTGTGTGTGTGTGTGTGTGTGTGTGTGTGTGTGTGTGTGTGTGTGTGTGTGGCACAATGGTGTGTAGGCCTACGGTATGTGTGCGTATTTGGCTTCTTTCCCATCAGAGTGAGAGACCTACTGTACATCATGCCTAATCTTGTCAATGAGGTCTCATGTGTTTGTATGGTCTGAAATGGGTCTGAAACCCTAAACCCAAACCACACTGGCCTATATTCAACCATTTGAAACACTGTATCTAAGAGGGGGAAACGGCCCTGCGTGTCCTCACTTAGGAGTCTACTTAGCCCCTGGCTTTTTCTTGTTTTATCGACCTCATCTCAGCACTTGCAGACAAAATGGTGTCTGGAGTACTGGGATGAAGGGAGAGGCTTTCTCTGGTGGTTTGCACAATGTTAGCACAATGGCTACATAAGAGCTGTGAAATGCCATATAATGTCTACCTTGGCATTATTTATTCATTGAAGTACACTTTGTACTGTTGTGATTATGATAGATATCATAAACATAGCCCAACCTGCTAGTGTTTCTGTGCTTAAAACATATGATATTGAGAGGTCCTTGAATCTATGGATAGCATGTGGACTCTACAACTTAGCAAATCTGTCTGTCTGTACTGGCCGGGAACAGGAACCCTGCACAGGAAATGCTGTTGATTTATTAAAAGTCCCCAGGGAAATGAGAGTCACCCCTGCCTGATGCAAGGATCTCATTTTACAGGATTGATCCATCTGCTCTTCTGACTCTCCCCCTCTTTAGTACATAGGGTCGTAAGATAGCTCACAGAGAGTATATCAGAGACATTGAGTTTGCGGTTGTTTGTGTTCATACAGTATTTGCCCTAGATATGCCTTTTTACAAGGTTGGGGTACTTGTGTTAGTTGTATGTGCGCTGAGTTCACAGCATGTGTGTTTGTGTGTAGATCTGTATCTTCAGGTAGAGGTGATCCATCTGTTACATTACATGCATGCATGCGTGTGTGTGTGTGTGTGTGTGTGTGTGTGTGTGTGTGTGTGTGTGTGTGTGTGTGTCTGTGTGTGTACATCATAACGCCTTAATTTACATTTGGATTTCACTAAGGGAGATAGCTAATACATGGCTAAGTTAGGTCATTTCACTGGGTTATATAATTGTTTTGTGAACGATTCATGTCTTGAATACGGCCCTGCATTCTTTTATTTAGCATCTGTGGTACCAACTGCTCTATGTGGGAGATGAATGACTCATCAAAGTCATCCATGACGTCACATCAGAGGAGATTGAATTGACAGGAAATGATTACTGCCAAAGAGAGAGGCAGTGATGACAATGCATGAGTCACTTGATTCTTCCCATGATCAATTAGTTTAAATAGCTTGTTGACCTTTTGTGACTTAAAGATGATGTCATGATGAGAATCCGTGAATTCACTGCATCAGTGATTAAGAGGAAATAATGTTTTACATTGTATAGCTTCTCCTGGGCCTTACTGTAACTAGAAGCCCTATTGTGAAGGCACTAGTATAGAAGTAGACCAGTGTTCTCAGATACTTAATCAGTGCTCCTGTTTTTTTTAGCATAATGAAAATGACCACAGGTCGTCCTTCACCTCCAACCTCATCACCCTCACGAATCAATCTGACAGCCCTCATTTAACAGAAGTAGTAGTAATGTGGCGTCAGTGGCATTCACCTCTTCCACTGACCCTGAAAATGATGGTTTTACCTGGATGGTTTTATGCTAGAAGGGTTGCTTTTACTAGCATAAGTCTCTGTTGCTCCTCAGTAAACAGAGGCATCATGAGTCATACAGCCTTAATGTACAGAAATTGTATTCGGAACTGCTTACAGGGCTTCAGAGGCTAGTTGTCTGTAATAGTCTCAGTGCATATGGGTGAGGTGACCCAGCCCTTCTTGCCTCCCCTGAGCACACTTTGACACTGACCCAGCGCAGATATCCAGTTTCACACAGGGAGCCCTCTCACACTCATCCTAACCCCTGTACTCTGTCCTGTCTTTCAGCCATCCTCAACCCCAAGCAGCCCAAAGAGAACAAGAGCTTCAACTTTGATTACTCCTACTGGTCACATACCTCTGTAAGTACCTCTGACAACTATTACTACTAGCACCACTACTGCTACTATCCGGTTTTGAGGCTCACAGTAAATCTTTATGAAGTAATTTAGTGTGGGTTAGTGGACTTAAAAAGTTTGGTCAGATTGATAGAAATTACCTTTAGTTGTGTCATTGTTTGTGTTGGTGATGGATGGTTAGCTCACTCAGCATGTTCTCTGTCCACAGCCAGCGGATATCAACTATGCCTCCCAAGTGCAGGTGTACAAGGACATTGGAGAGGAGATGCTGCTGCATGCCTTTGAGGGCTACAATGTCTGCATCTTCGCCTATGGGCAGACTGGTGCCGGAAAGTCCTACACCATGATGGGCAGGCAGGATCAAAAGGATCAGCAAGGCATCATCCCTCTGGTAAGTAATATACCTTCACACCTGAGGTATAACTGGGTGGCACATCCAGGGTCTGACCCTATGTTTAAACATAAAGCACAACAGACACTAAACATCCCTTTTTCCTTTTCTCCTACCAGCTGTGTGAAGACCTCTTCACCAAGATCAACGACAGCAATATTGACAACACAAAGTCCTACTCTGTGGAGGTAATCATGGAGGGCTTCTGTTGTTGGCCCCTGTCTTCATGTCTGGTTGCTTTCCATACACACTAGATGTTTTCTAACCCTTTTTAACCCTCCAGGTGAGCTACATGGAGATCTACTGTGAGCGTGTGCGTGACCTGCTCAACCCTAAGAACAAAGGGAACCTTCGTGTGAGAGAGCACCCCTTGATGGGGCCCTATGTAGAGGACCTGTCCAAACTGGCTGTCACCTCCTACAATGACATCCAGGACCTGATGGACTCTGGCAACAAGGCCAGGTGATTGCACTACTCACTTCAAATCAAATCCAATCAAATCATTCTTTATCTAAATTGCATTTCACATCTTAACACACTTTACAGGGATAAAAGAACCAGTATACAAAACATAAAATAGATGTTGATCAAATAGGGTTCATTCTCAGTTTGAGCAGCAGTTTGGGCAGTTTGAGAAGGCTTGATGAAATGCAGTTTCCATGCTGTGAATTGCCACGATTGAATAGATTAATTAAGGAGACATTTATGTTTCTATTAGTGAATTTACTGCATGGGAAAACTCAAACTGAATGACAAGAATAGATCACCATTGAAAATCCATTGAAAATCCTCCATTGAAATCAACAACACATTAAAGACGGAAACTAGGACACTCTACAAAGAGGACACAATTCTACTGTTCAGAGACTCACAACAGTGATGACTCATTGAAATTCCAGATTCTAAAGCAAGTTGAATGAGCATTAGTCCAATGTACCCTGTATTGAAACTACTCATAATGTATATAAGTGTATAAGTGTATAATCCATAGGCCTGACAATGAAAGCTCAATTAGCAGCAGTTTAGTAACCTTAAAACCTCCATTGCTTGACTTGTCATTCAGTGCGGTATACATCTCACTGGGAATGCTGCCTGTGACAAGTCCAGACAGCTCAATGCTCTGTCTATTCACACTGCAAAAAAGGTGTCAGTACTGACGGTGTTCTTCCAACGTGTCCCTCATCCAACCATCCGATAACAACAGGACTGGACATGTCGTAATGACAAACAAGGCCTCTACCTCACTGCAACACTCTTCCTCACTGCTGCACAGGCTGAGCATCCCCCACAAATTAGCACATCACACTGTCTCATTAGCTCCAAACCAACCATGCAATTAGACGGTTGTGTTACCAGTCACTGACGAACCAGCCTAAATCGCCTCAAATTAAATGTAATGCATTATTAGGCATCTGATAATTTATGTTTTAGTGGCGAGAGCATTTGAGAAATTAGTTTTAATTGATGTGTCTGTTTTCTTCTTCATACAATTAATCATAGCCCTGGCTTAACTCCAGGGTAGAGGTTATGCACATTATTGTGGAATAGATCTGGGATGATTTACAAAGTGTAATTCGGTGCTGTTGCCTTTTTTATGTAGCTGCCTTTCTGTCGCAACATAATTGCAATTCACTGTGTTACATTACTGCCTCTCTACTTGTTAAAATGACACAGATGAACAATGTTTTTTGTATAGGACTGTGGCAGCCACCAACATGAACGAGACTAGCAGTCGCTCTCATGCTGTCTTCAACATCATCTTTACCCAGAAGCGCCATGATGCTGAAACTGATAACACCTCGGAGAAGGTACGGGGCGCTGTCTCATTCCGAGTGGTCCCATTTCATACAGTAGAATGAATTGCAATCAGTTCTCTGTTAGCTACTTGAATTCTGTGACTTTCAACACCATGATAATATGGCAGTGGCATTGTGATGATGTTTGGTGCAAACTGTTGCTGTCTTTACTTTAGCTTAATTTGATGTCACCTCAAATATCCTTTTCTGTCACAGGTCAGCAAAATCAGCCTGGTGGATTTGGCAGGGAGTGAGAGGGCTGATTCTACAGGGGCCAAAGGGACCAGGCTGAAGGTGAGACTTGACTTTCTTCTGCCTCTGCCTTTCTGCTAGTAGTCCGATAGAGATGGTATTGGTTATTGTTTGCTCAAAGGGGTCTCTTCTTATGGGGTGAAGTGATTGAGTTGTGTTGATGTTAGCTTCCATTAAAAGTTTTGCTCTTACTCTTTTTTTTACAGGAAGGAGCAAACATCAACAAATCTCTGACCACACTGGGGAAAGTCATCTCTGCTTTGGCGGAAGTAGTACATGTACGGGCAATTCTTCATATTTGACAATATTTCTCCACAGTGTTCTTAAAACGGCTGTAAATTGAAGTTTGTGTTTTATTATCTACTTTGTAGGATTCTGGACTAAATAAGGTAATGTATTGTTTTACTTAACCTGCAGTATGTCTTTTCATGGTTCTTAGTTCTGATGCAGTCTGACAGTATACTCATCTGGGTTTTATTTGGCACACAGAACAAGAAGAAGAAGAAAGTGGAGAGCCACATCCCATACAGAGACTCTGTGTTGACCTGGCTGTTGAGAGAGAACTTAGGTATGAAGCTCACTTAGTGACTGTTAGACCATTTACTGATTGCTACCGTATGTTCATAAGGGTAAATACAGCTAATCTAACCCCATTGTAGTACATTCTAATCGACAGTCAGTGTGTATGTACAGTGCCCTGACGAATGTCATCTCCTCTCTTGATCAGGGGGGAACTCTCGCACTGCTATGGTTGCTGCCCTCAGCCCAGCAGATATCAACTATGATGAGACCCTCAGCACACTCAGGTAGAGCAACTCTCTCTCTCTCTCTCTCTCTCTCTCTCTCTCTCTCTGTCTCTGTCTCTGTCTCTGTCTCTGTCTTATCCTCCCATACAGCTGATGAATGTGGAATTGAAGGACGAAGCCATTGAATACCTCAGTATTGCATAACGACAGATTATGTTTTTCTCAGTGGCTTGTACCAGCTTCACTCTTCAAACACCCTTCAAAGTTGCAGCTGCACTGTTAGACTGCTGAATCGTGTAATTGGGTACCCAGGGGATTCAGCCTTTTGCGTGTGTGTGTGTGTCCGTGTGTGTCCGTGTGTGTACGTGTGTGTGTGTGTGTGTGTGTGTGTGTGTGTGTGTTTGTGTCTGTGTCAAAGTGGGTCTCAATGAAGCCCCAGTTATACCACTCCCAGGTGTTATAATGCCTGTGTGTCTCTCCACAGGTATGCAGACCGAGCCAAACAGATCCGCTGTAACGCTGTCATCAACGAGGACCCCAACAACCGCCTGGTGCGTGAGCTGAAGGAGGAGGTGGGCCGCCTCAAGGACCTCCTCTATGCCCAGGGCCTGGGTGACATCATCGAAAGTAAGTCCAGTTGGCTGCTCTGGCCATTGAGGCCATTCTTACATACATTAATCATAATGATTTGATGTTAAAATGTTTTTATATGGAGACCACATCTCACATGTATATTCACAATGAAAATCACTGGCTAACCACTGCCGCCCAATCTCTCCTGCTCACTTCCTTTGCACTCTCACTTCTCCGTTCTTCCTCTTTACTCACTTCACACTCTCTCACAATGTTTAGCTCACAATAAGTGAATGAGTGAGTCTCAAAGTGTTCTCCTATCTCTTTTTCTCTTGCCCTTTTTTTTCTCTCTCTCTCTCTCTTTCTTTCTCTCTCTCTCTCTCCCTCTCTCTCTCTCTCTCTCTCTCTCTCTCTCTCTCTCTCTCTCTCAGCGTATCGGGGGCCTGCTGGCACTGAGATTGCTGGTTTGAAATGTGTGTTTCTTCGGCTCTTGTGCACTTTCCTGCAACTTAGCATTAGCAGCTCTTACATAGCTTCATTCTCTGCAGCACCCGAGTATCTAATGATGAAATGATTGACATAATCGGATCACATCAGATTTTTTTACACCAAAGTAAATAGGGGCTCAGTCTAATGTATTCGCTAGTCATCCCTTTTCAGACTGGGTAGAGTGAAAAATACTGTAAAAATTATTTTACCACCACAATCTTTAGCATTTCCAGGCTTCTAGCCAGGTGTCATGCCCTGGTGCTGTAGAGATTCTATTGTGTGCTTACAGCTTTGGCGCTGGTGTGAAGGAGTCATATACAGAAAACCAGTCTGTTCATCATACACCAAATGTTCAGTATGTGCATCTACACTTTGATGAACTAGCGTTTATGGATGTAGAATATCACATCAGTGCTTCCAGTGCCCAGATGGATGTCTGAGTGACTAACTTTGGCCCAAAGGCACATAACAGCTGGTTGTGTGCTTAGCTCATGCTCTTATACCCCTGGCTGGCAGAGAGGGCTGATGTGGCATCAAGGTTGCTCCTCTGGCACTGTGGGATGTAATCCTCAATGAGCACAATGTACGCATGCTGTATGAGGATGAGGCTTTAGCAGGATAGGGTAGTTAGCATGTGTCTTAGTTAGAGTAAAGACAAATAGGACATTCTTGCTTCAGTGTCTCACAAGAATCATGACATGACTTGAGAAAGCAACTAGGCTGATGGTTTTGTTTGATACGGTACGCGTGTCCCATTTTGCACCTTGGTGTTGCTATAGCAGCACCTGCAGTGCTGATATTCTTTGTTCTGTAGAAGGTTACATTAGGTTATTATGCATTACAGGGCACAGTGAATCACAAGAGCAGATGAAAAATGGGGAACATAATGCATAATAAAAAAAAGAAATCACCAATGTCCATGTTCTATTTGGTTATCAATGAGAGACCTTCCGCTCTATAGTAGAAATGGTTTCCTTTTTACAGTAATGTATCAGGTAATGATTGTTTTACAGTAGCTGGTGGAGCAGTTAATGAACCTCACCAGCTTTTAGTTGTAATCTGATCTCCACAGTGGTGGCTAGTGCTCTCTAAGGAACCACAGCCCCCTCCATAGATGGGATGATATGTGTTCTTCTATGTTACATGAATATAATATTCAATCAAAAATAGTATATCCAAGGATAGTTTGACTTGAATGGTGCTTTTCCCATGACAAATAGAAAGGAAAAATCTTAGTATTGAATTATGATCAATATGAGGGAGGGTCAAGACAATATATCTTGAGGACATCACTGACCTCTAATTCACCTCTAGAATGGTAACTCGATGCAGCTGAAATGATATTCCTGCTTTCTTCAGACAGGGAAAGCTAAGGTAGATGACAGGGTTGATTTTAGTATGATTCTGCATATTGAGAACGCTTTGCTTGAAGTTTGATTGCATATGAACTGCTTGAAGTTAGATCTGGTTTATTTCTGTTTGGCCCTCAAGTCGCTATATGCCGATGCAGTTGTATCTTTTAAGTTCTTATTATTTTTGTATGGCAGGAGCTGTTTCTCCTCTCTCTTGTGACCTTACTCGCAGTGAAACTTTCGCTTGTGTTTCAGATTTGTTTCAAGCTATATATATATGTCTTCTTCTTTCTTCTTCTTTTCTGTTTTTTCTTCTCTTCTCTTCCTTTTCTGTCTGCTTCTCTCCGTCTCTCTTACCTCCCTGTACCTGGCTTCCCTGTACCTGGCTTCCCCACCTCCCCCCTCCCCTCCCATGCCCCGCCCCTCCCATGCCCCGCCCCTCCTTGACAGACCTATCCGATTTCAAGAACAATAACAATAAACGGCAAGCTGTCAATCAAAAGGATGATCTCTCCACAGTGACCCATACCATGACGGGGATGAGTCCCTCCCCCTCTCTCTCCGCCCTGTCCAGCCGTGCGGGATCCATCGCCAGCCTCCATGATCGCATCATGTTCAGCCCTGGCAGTGAAGAGGCCATCGAAAGGCTCAAGGTGAAAACTAGAGGGCACACCTTTTACACAGACCCCCAGCTATGATACACCAATGGCCAATCCCATCACTGCGTATGACCATTAAATGTGTCCAGTAACCTGGATGACTGTGTGTTGACACTACTGAGAGCATTCATATTTAAATGCAAACAAAGTGTAAAGCATTAAGTTGCTAAGTTGTTACATGTACTCCTGTATGACTGTGTCCTGATAAGAGTTTTATGATTTAAACTATTAGGAGACAGAGAAAATCATCGCTGAGCTCAATGAAACTTGGGAGGAGAAACTACGCAGAACCGAAGCCATTAGAATGGAAAGGTGAGCTTATAGAACTGTAAAGCACCATAATTGTAGAGCAGTAACCGATGTGGAACAGGCTATACAGCTTTGGTTTAAGTAGATTTACATGCTGAGGTACACAGGAGTAAATGTAGCATTTTTGTTGAGTTTCTAGTGACAACGGTGTAATTGTTTTCCACAGAGAGGCCCTGCTGGCTGAAATGGGTGTGGCCATGAGGGAAGATGGTGGCACAGTGGGTGTCTTCTCCCCCAAGAAGGTAAGGAGACAGTCTAATTTAACAGGTCTTCAAGGTAATACCATGTACTCAACAAAAGTAGCTGTGCTTCTCAATGAGACCTGATTCACATATTCAGAAGTCAAGTAGAATAGATTTGATGCAAAAGAAAGTATACTTTGTTTGAATTTATTTCTCAAGTGATGCATTTGTGTTTATTTACTTTGAAGCCTTCACACAGAAAGCCCCAGGCCGTCTTTATAGACAATGTAGGGCTGTTCTCCCCCAACGAGGTTTGTTTCTCTGGAGTGTCACATAGCTATCACATATCTCCTCTCTGAGTGCCCCACTAAACTAAACTATCACTTTGACAATTCTTATGCGTGAACTCTGTCCTTTCTCATTTTGTATTAATAAGAGAGTATGTTTCAACAGGGCCCATTTGCCCGTATGTGTTAAAATATTGACACTATTTCAAAATGGATACTATGCCTAAGAGGTTCAAGTCAATGGCTTCTCAATGACTGCTTTCAGCAATACCATAGTTCTGTTTAAAAATAGGATAAAATAATCTCATACGCTGGATTTGAAATTGAGTTACTTTTTACTAAATTTTTTAAACACAGAAATGAAGTAGAATTATGTGGTTAATGAGTGTGCGCCACTGATTTCCTTCCCCAGGGTGTCCTCTCCATCTAAGGCTTTATGGCATTAGCCTGTCTCCATTGCTCTAATTCGACCTTGTGCTTTACACTCGTGAAGGAAATCAGTAAAGGGTTTCTTTTTCATTTAGTCCCTTAGTTTTGTCCTTTAATCTACTTCATTATTCATTGCAAACAGATGCGCACTACGCTGAGAGCAGCAGTGAGTGTAAACATGGAAAAGCAAACACGTTAAATACATGTGTCTCTATTTTAGGGACATTTATTGCTCTTCTGTTTGCTAGTGGATTCAGTGGTGTTTCATGGGTATAAATAACACCTATGGACTGGTGCTGTGAATCCCAGTGCACTGAATCTGACTCTGTCTGCATGGGTTTTTTCTTTATTCAATAGAGTGAATCTCTGTGTTACGATATCAGATGTATGCATGGAGGTGTTTTATGAAAAATGGCATTGTACATCCAATTGACTTGAGTGATGGTGGAAACAGTCACTGTGGAGTATCTACAGTACCTGATGACATTTGGTTTAATGATCTAACTCCCAAGGTCATTGCTCACATGCGATAGATAGGACAAGAGAGAAAGGAACTCCAAAATGAACCGTACCCCTCTTGTTTTAGACACCTCATCTGGTGAACCTCAATGAAGATCCTCTGATGTCAGAGTGCCTGCTCTACTATATCAAAGATGGAATCACCAAGTAAGACAGAACATAACCCATTACATCTCATGGTTGCTTGTTGATGCTCAAGAACGAGACCACCTAATGTCCATTTTTTTTATGTATCCATATGGAAGCAAGTATCTTGCTCCGCTTCATACTGCAGTATTTCCACCCAATCCTTGGCTGTCCTTTAAATGCCGCTGTAATGTTCTGTCCTTGTCCTCCTGCCCAGGGTGGGTCGAGTGGATGCCAGCAGTCGGCAGGATATCGTCCTCAGTGGTCACTTCATTAAGGATGAACATTGCACCTTCACCAGCACCACTGGCCCCATGGGAGAAGGTGAGCTACCCTACCCTGCACTATAGATGAGTAGCATGTAGCCTGAGTTTTATGATATTGGGGAAGACGTACAGTAGTATGTTTGGAGGAGTGCCTCCCTCATGGCCTCTCCCCTGTCATTCAGCAGCAGTTATCCTGGAACCCTGCGAGGAAGCTGAGACCTATGTCAATGGGAAGAGAGTGACAGAGGCTACAGTGCTGAAATCCGGTGGGTCACCTCTCCCTCTCTCTTCTCCCCATCTCAATATTTCTTTCTTCTTACCCATTTCTCTTTCTCCCTCCTCCTATGAAATAACCCCTACACTTTCTTACTTCATTCTGCCTCTCATACTTAAAACATCTCATATTCTTCACTCATATCATTTCATTGTAAATGTACAGCTGTATCCTGTGCAAATGAAATTTGATTTGATTTGATTCATGTCCATGTCTCTTTGTATACATGTATATTGTATGTTTATACAGCAAAAAAATGCTTTTTGTTGCTCTTGGTCCATTTTATTGCCTTCTGGATTGACCTGTCCAGGAAATCGCATCATCCTGGGGAAGAGTCATGTGTTCCGCTTCAACCACCCGGAGCAGGCCAGGCAGGAGAGGGAGAGGACCCCCTGCGCTGAGACCCCTGTGGAGCCTGTGGACTGGGCATTCGCCCAGAGAGAACTGCTCGATAAACAGGGCATCGACATGAAGCAGGAGATGGACCAGAGGTACGACAGGAGAGGAGATATTATGTAGCACTCAGAGGGGGAGAAGGTAGTACTAAAGGCAGAGGGGAGGTGTAAAGATACAGTAGGAGATAGAGAGAGTGAAGAAAAAATTGAAGTAGGAAAAAAAAGAGACAGTATATAGGAGAGCAGTAAGTCCAGCTTTTGGCTTTGAGCACAACAGCTGTAACAAATCACACACTGCACAATACCACACATATACCAGAAATTAAGAGTCACAATAACTAGCATATACTGCAACTTAGGCATCTGAGGGATTGGAATGACAGCCAAAGTGCTGCTTACTGTTTGGTCTGAGGTGCAGTATCAGTCTCCTCAGCTTCCGCTGTTCTATTTGTGGTTGTGTCTACAGGCTGCAGGAGCTGGAGGATCAGTACCGCAAAGAGAGGGAGGAGGCCAATAACCTACTGGAGCAGCAGAGACTGGTAAGATCTATTAGCACACATAATGAATGGATATATTATATGTATTTTATGTTATATTATATATAAATATTTACATTTTTGTGAAATAATATTCTCATCCATAGGATTATGAGAGCAAGCTGGAAGCCCTTCAGAAGCAGGTGGACCGTTATTACCCCGATGTCACCGAGGAAGAGGAGGAACTTGAGGAGGAAGGTAGAGGTGGATCTATATCAAACTCAGTCTGTTTAGGTTTTGAGATTTGCTTCCTGCTCAGTAAGCATATACTGCAACACAAAGGAACAGATTACAATATTATTCCTTCTTTGATCAAATTGGTGAGAACTGGATTTGTGGTGATTGTTTACACTCTTTGACCCTCAGTGCAATGGACAGAGAGAGAGACAGAGCTGGCGCTGTGGGGATTCCGCAAGTGGAGGTGTTACCAGTTCACCTCCCTCCGAGACCTGCTGTGGGGCAATGCAATCTTCCTAAAGGAGGCCAATGCCATCAGTGTGGAGCTCAAGAAGAAGGTTTTAGAAATTCATGTCTTTTATCACCACAGATGTATTTATGTTTCTCTTATTGCCCTAACCTCACCCTGTGTCCATCCCCCAGGTTCAGTTCCAGTTTGTGCTGCTCACAGACACACTGTACTCCCCACTATCCCCGGACCTGCTGCCCCCTGAGGCTGCCAAGGACAGAGAGAAGAGGCCCTTCCCCCGCACCATTGTAGCTGTGGAGGTCCAGGACCAGAAAAATGGAGCCACACACTACTGGACACTGGAGAAGCTTCGGTACTTGAGCATGCTCTAATCCGGATATTTGGTATACATGTAGAAACATAGTCAGTAAAACAATTAGTGAACTTGAACCACAGAGCCACTCAGCCCCAGTGTACTGTAAGTAGAACATATATGAAGTAGTATGGACAGGTATGGACAGTTCTCAGCAATGTAAACAATGATAGCATTATAGCAGATCTATTTCTTTGCTTATGATGTTTGATTTGGTGGTTGATGCTGCCCCCTGCAGGCAGAGGCTGGACCTTATGAGAGAGATGTATGACCGAGCAGCTGAGGTGCCCAGCAGTGCCATAGAAGACTGTGAGAATGTGATGACGGGTGGTGATCCCTTCTACGACCGCTTCCCCTGGTTCCGTCTGGTTGGCAGGTACAGTAGATGATGACCAAGTCAAAGCATGGTCAGGTCATAGAGGAGCACAGATGGTCAGGGAACGTTAGAGATTAATCACTAAGCCCAGTCCACACTGTTTATTCACTGCCTATGACCATGCCAGAAATTCCTGCACAAATCAACTTCAGCAGGATCATAATGCATGGTTCTGGCACCAGCATGAGTAAGCAGCGCACACATTTATGCAGTGAGTCTATGCATCAAAAACCATCCATAGAGCCCCTTGCATCATTTTGGTATCCCCAAAGTGGTTTTGGGGGAAGGGGAAAGACATTATTATTGATAGCCTGGTATTTAATAGCCTGAGTGGTTTATTTCTGACTGTCGAGGAGATTGCATTTTTGGTGAACATGGGCTTGCAGCATCAACACAACCAAAGCTAAGAATACTCTTTAGTCACCAGATCTGTCAGTGACCTCTGAGGAAGGGTGGCTGTTAGCCACAAGGAACCCTCCTGTATTCAAGGTTCACTGAATAAAACTGTAAATACATCTCAAAGCCTGCCATATTGATCTGAAGGGAGCCAAGTCTTTCTGCTGAGCTATAGCAGAACTGGTCCCCTGTTCCTCTCTAGGTTTATCCAGTGTGTGTTTCTATCTTGTTGTACTAACCTAGTTCCCATGTCTCTGGCTGCACCAGCAACCCCCTTTTCAAAACTTGCATGAGCGAGCGCATGAGTGACCCCACCCCCTCCCCCACCCTCTCCAACTCTGACATTACTGAGCTCGCTGACTCGCGGCGGGATGAGCGAGGGGAGGAGGAGGAGTTGGAGGAGTTGGAGGACCTGGACGATGATATCTTTTTGGACGACCCGTGCTCGGAGCTCGGGGGAGAGGATGATGATGATGATGATGAGAGAGAGCTCTGCCGAGGCTTCAGCGAAGGCCAGGATCCCTTTTACGACCGCTCACCATTATTCAGTGTAGTGGGAAGGTTGGTGAGGTTTCAGGAGCATGCTGGGGGAGGAAACTAGCTCTTTCACACTGAGACACAGGGTCTCTCTGCTGCCTCTCTTAACATGCATGAGCGCGTTAACACACACCGACACACACGCATCGTCATACACAGCGACACACACAGCGACACACGCACACACACACACACACACACACACACACACACACACACACACACACACAGTATATACACATACACACACTTGCACAGAGAGGAACATGGGACACTGGGATTTGTGTACATGGGTGGGGAGCACAAGCAGAATATGGGAGTTACAGTAACACAATTTTGTTGATAGAAGTTTTATCACTGTTGTGGCAACCACACTACTTATTTCCATATTGGCCTATCTTTGATTTTACAAGTTCAGTATTTTGTAGGGACAAGAATACTGTGGCTGAAACTCTGCGTGAGAGCAGATGTTATTGGGGGTTACGTCATTTTGGTTGGGTAGAATCCATGCAAAGATCAGAAACAAACGTCCCCCGTCTCTCGTTCTGTCCATTTTCCCATTGTCCACATCCAAGGCACTCCCTGCCTTTTAATTCTAGCTGCCCTCCAACTCACGCTAGCTGCTCCAGCCACAATTCATTGTCTCAGCTCTCTCACTGTCTTAGTCTCTGTGAGTTCTGAGGGAGAAATGCCATTGCTAACGACCAGACACATAGCCCTTTCATTATTTCCCAATAGAACTGTGAAACATTTAATATATTAAATAACATTGTTATAGGGCAAGCCCGTTATCCTACTTAATATTGAATGCAATTGGTAGACATTTTGGGGCTTTTACGCTTGTCTTTTTATCATTTCCATACCTTTGAATCTCATCCAAAATGACTTGTCTTGTGAACACATATCTTGAGCTACTCTTACTGTCACATGCCTTGACATACACAGATCATGGATGAATGTTACTCTTTGACATGGAAAACCTGTCCTGTACACATTTTCTGTGAATTAACCCTTGGTGGATCAATTCATACAGTACTACTCGCTTTGATAGTGGTCCAAGCAAAGTTGTTGCTCAACGACTGCTTGAGGTATGTGTCTCACCTTTTTGTACGTCTAAATGCAAAATAGAAGCTTTTTAGTTAAAGGAGACCATCAGCTAAAGCACTGACTAGTCTCATATAATACATTTAGATATCTGTTTTGCATACAAAATTTCCTGGCCATGTCATGAATGTTGATTCATCAAACTGGTGCAACAAACTGGTAATTCAGGAAGACTCAATATCTCAAGATGAAAGAGCTGGTTTCTACTGCAGCTGTCTCTTTTAGGCATGCCAGAGCACACATTTTTTATTTTGACCTTTTTTGTCCAATTTTACGTGGATACTTCTGATAAATTGGCTCCCCTCTTTTGCACAAAACAGCACTCCACTCGTTGGAGGTGGGCTTATTTTGATTTCTGGTGTCATCCTTTGGTTTTTGATGTAGCATATTTCAAGCTGTTGGCAGTGTTGGTTCAAGCTAAGCCATGTTCCGTTTAATGATTTCTGTTTGATTTGCTTTTTGATTCCTTTGAGTCAAGAAGCTGAAAGCTTTTTTTTTGTTCACCTTTTTGTCCTGAGCATGCCTTCTTTGCACCTCACCAATCTTGAATCTTGTCGTAAGCCTCCCCTTTCTACCACTCCTTTACCCTTAAATGTCTACCCCGCCCATTGGCTCTTGGAAAATTTGGTCCATGACTGCAAGATTATTGGTTCTATAATGTTGATCAGTCAAAGTGAAGGAAATCCACAAGAAGATGTTCCCACATATATCTGCTAGTCAGCTGCAACTTTGTGTCACTCACTCAACAACATAACCATTGATAGCCTATATTTGCTGTTTACATATGCTTACATCCAGTATTGGTCCCCTCTCCATGACAACACTGATAGTGTCGTCATTCAAGGATACTACATTTTGGTCTTGTTCCGGTTCTTGTTTAAATAGTCATAGCAGGCTTTAAATAACATTCTAACTGGAGAATTGTTAATTAATGTATTTTATTAGTGTATGTTAGGAATTTGTCAGCCAAAACACCTGCAGTTCCTGACCCTATAATTAAGTGGTTAAAAGTTGTTTTTACAGTTCAGTAAGTTTCTTTCAGACATTAACTTTCAAAGATAATGCTGCTTGTAAATTGTGTTTATATAGAGCCACTCTCCATGCTGTGATTGGTTATATTTACACAGCTTGAGTAGAAACAGTGCTGTGCAGAGTGGTGGGTATGCTGTGTCACCAGATGGAGGGCATCAGTCAGACACACCAGTCAGACAGATGAATGGATCTTGAGACATCTGTTCCCAAGCTTACTATTCAGCTGCTGTATGTTTTGCAGTTGAAGCGCAAGATGCACACAGAGGGCAGACATAGTTTCATCCTGTACACATGCTCCTTAGCCTCACCAAGTTTTCAAAAACAAAACATGAAAGCTCTCCTCATGCCCCTTGATTGACCCTCCAACTTTAGAATCATTGATGTTGACAAAAAGATCACAGAGAGTTTATAGTAAAGGGCAGCCATGGCCATCGCAAGAGCAGTCCCAGCTTCTGTTTGGTTGCTTTGCAGCTTGGTGTTGTGTTCGTCCAGTGCAGTGATACTACACCTCTGTACGCTCTTCTAATATATCTGTTCTCTCTAACCCACACTCCTCTCTCTCTCAATTTCTCTCTTCTCTATGTCTTCTCTCTATCTCTATCTCTCTCTCTCTCCCCATCTCTCTCCCAGGGCCTTTGTTTACCTGAGTAACCTGCTGTACCCTGTGCCCTTGGTCCATCGCGTGGCCATCGTCAGTGAGAAAGGAGAGGTCAAGGGCTTCCTCAGGGTGGCTGTGCAGGCTATCTCAGGTAAGACCTGAACCACAGACCCCCACTCCCACCTAAACATCAATCAAGCATGCCAACAAAATACAATGAGAAAACAGAAAACCGACAAGATGGAAACATTACTGTCTTTGTTAGATCCTGATTGCATACAGAGATACTGTAGGTCAGGGAGGATTTGAATGAAGGACAAACTGAGTGTGACTTCTTGAGGAAGTGAAGTGAAGGTGCTTTGTGTTTCCCTCCAGCTGATGAGGAGGCTCCGGACTACGGCTCAGGTGTTCGGCAGTCTGGTACTGCCAAGATCTCATTTGAGGATCAGCAATTTGAGAAGGTAGGGCTTCCACAGAACCAACAGAGGATTTGAAGTTGCACCTTTGTGACTATACGTCCTATAACTTTACTAACTCTATGCTGTCCCCTGTGGTCAGTTCCAGACGGAGTCTTGCTCTGTAGGTCTGTCCCGTATTGGTGGGGTCTCCCAGGAGGAGCTCCGTTTCGTGGAGGGCGAAGGTCAGAATTCAGAGATGGGACCCTCAGCCGATGAGGTCAACAATAACACATGTGCGGGTAATGCCCTCTCTGTGAGGGTGTACACTGTCTGTATGCAGTATATATTTACAACATGCAGACTATCTGTGTTGTGATGAGTATGCGGGAATGTAGGAACAAGAGGATTAACTTCTCTGTAGTTTTCTATATCCATGTCTCTTTTTTATCTGTCCACCTGCAGCCAGCCCAGATGAACTGGAGAGCCCACTGAAGGCCAATGTGGAGGGTTCTCTGGATGGAGCTCTGGAGCACCTGAGGATTGGTAATGTCTTCACCTTCAGGGTGACTGTACTGCAAGCCTCCAGCATCTCTGCAGAGTATGCCGACATCTTCTGCCAGTTCAAGTAAGAATGTTTACTGCAGTTTAACCTACTTGTACAGTACCTTCAATATACTGTAACTCTTTGAAATAGTGCCCATCTAGTTGATAGTACCCATTTTGAATGAGTGAAAGTTGTAGGTGAAATTGGGATGGTAAGCACTTTTCTGAGCACACCCTCTGTCTCTGATTCTTTGCAGTTTCATCCACCGGCATGACGAGGCGTTCTCCACTGAACCTCTAAAGAACACGGGCCGTGGCCCTCCTCTGGGCTTCTACCATGTGCAGAACGTACGAAAGCAGTTAGGAGGATAATGAAACACAATAATGTGGTTTATGTGCTTTTTTCAAGTGCTAGAAATATCTATTTATCTAACAGATTGCTGTGGAAGTGACCAAATCCTTTGTGGAGTACATCAAGACCCAGCCGATCGTGTTTGAGGTGTTTGGGCACTATCAAAAACAGCCCTTCCCTCCTCTCTGCAAAGACCTTATCAGGTAGCTACCGGAAACTCTGTAATCTTTATTTTGACAGTTTTCATGTGGTAATGAAATGTCTTTTTGTGACCTTGTGATATTTCTTTCTACAATCAGCCCATTGCGTCCCTGCAGAAGACAGTTCCCTCGTGTGATGCCACTATCTAAACCAGGTAAGCACTAAAACAATCTCATTGTTCTTCAAGAACAGAGGGAACGAAATGTTATACTTATTGTACCTTTTGTTGTATCTTTTTTAAGAACGCCTCTAAATCAGAATGTGAATGTTTCTATTGGGCGTGTCATGGTGGCTCTCATATGATGAGATGTCTGGTACAGCTTGTGTCTCTGTTGTATTGCCTCTGTGCTGGTGTACTGTACGTGTAACGTCACGTCACATCAGCTTCATGTTGTTGGGTGTGAAGCAGCGGACTCTGAGACCCCGCCCGACCGGGAGAAGACCCTGGAGCTGATCCGCTACCTGGTCCCGGAGGTGTTCAATGGGGCGCTGGTGGACTCGCTGTCAGGCCACGCCCTGTCTGCAGCCGGCTTGGCCGCCTCCTTCCTCCTCGAGGGGGAGGAGCCAGCCAAGCTGACAGCCCCGCCCATCTCTATCTGTTCAGTTATCAAAGCCCAGAAGCCGGGTTGGTTACTGTCTGTGTTAGGCCAAAGAGAATCCTTGAAACTATGCTCTTTTTATTCAGCTTTGTATCCCTTAATGCACAATGTGATCAGATTGTAATCTGATGGACAGTATATAGACAATAAGTTATCAATAAATACATTTAAAATGCGTAACATTTATATTAAATTACAAAATGATCTGAGACAAAGTGATTTTTGGGATATATTAGATAATCAGTCGACTGACATAAGAAGGAATAGATTCTGGGATTCTACACTGCGTTGGTTCTCCTGTGTCTTGTGTGTCTTCTGTATGTTTGATTCCCCCTACAGTTTCTCCTCTGAACTCTTCCTCCACTGGATCAATGGGCTCTCAGCAGTAGTCCCTGTCATAAATAATCATTTATGGCATAGGATTATAAATTGAAGTGGGTATAAAGGATGTGTCTGAGTGATTTGAGTCACACTTCAGTGAATGTGGCTATATTTACAGTGCATTCGGAAAGTATTCAGACCCCTTCACTTTTTCCACATTTTGTTATGTTACAGCCTTATTCTAAAATGGATTAAATTATTTTTTTCCCTCATCAATCTACACACAATACCCCATAATGACAAAGCCAAAATAGATTTTTCGAAATGTTTGCTTATTTATTAAGAATAAAAAACTGAAATATCACATTTACATAAGTATTCAGACTTTACTCAGTACTTTGTTGAAGCACCTTTGGCAGCGATTACAGCCTCAAGTCTTCTTGGGTATGACGCTACAAGCTTGGCACACCTGTATTTGGGGAGTTTTTCCCATTCTTCTCTGCAGATCCTCTCAAGCTCTGTCAAGTTGGATGGGGAGCATCGGTGCACAGCTATTTTCAGGTCTCTCCAGAGATGTTCGTATAAATGTGATATTTCAGTTTTTTATTTTCAATAAAAACATTTCTAAAAACCTGTTTTCGCTTTGTCATTATGGGGTATTGTGTGTCGATTGATTAGGCAAAAAATGAATTGAATCCATTTTAGAATAAGGCTGTAACATGGCAAAATGTGGAAAAAGTTAAGGGGTCTGAATACTTTCCGAATGCACTGTATGTATATAAATCACTCCCTGATTTAGGTTACTCTCTCTTTGACTTTTCTCAGGACCAGGGCTACATATGAGTAATGCAGTTATTCCCTAACGTTTCCTGTTTACTTGGGAAATATTATATGTACTGTAGCTCAAAATTATTAGTATACATAGATTTATATGGGCACATACACCCCCATGTTAAGGGGTGACTGCATTGCTGGTCATGGCCTTCCTGACATCCTGGTCCCCTTTCCACAGGTCTGAGTGGCTCCTTTCTCCCTGCATCACTCTGGTACCCTCTCTCTCTTTCAGCCTGTGGGGCAAGAGCTGTATGATAACCCTTATCTCTTCTCTCGCTTTCTCCTCCACACACACACACACACACACACACAGTACCTGCCACGAAGCTGACTGCCCTGACACGCCCCACAGCCGGGCCCTGCCATTGCAAGTATGACCTCATGGTGTTCTTCGAGATCTGTGAGCTGGAGGCCAATGGAGAGTGAGTATCTCATGTCACCCACCAACAAAATGAAAGTATTATATGCTACATCAAGAGACATGGTTTAGTTTAACAGATCCTGGCAATCGATGAGCCCAGTATTCCATGAAACGCAATATTGTTTTATGAACGTTGTATTGATTTCTTCTTTGTAAGACTAATAGTGCATGTTTAGAGTGTAATGATTGTAACATTAAGACTGGTTGAAATAATTGTCCTGCTATGACTAACAAACATCATCTCCATATTAAATTCCCACAGTACAAAAAAGCAGTGCAGTGAAAAAATCTGTTGAAATAACAATTACCAGTTGGAACAGACAGGCTGATGTGAAATCAATGAAGGCTTTGTTCCTGTGTTTTGTGTGGACGGAGGGCGGGAGGCTGGGGAATGATGGCTGACTTTTTATCTGTCTCCTCAGCTACATCCCTGCAGTGGTGGATCACAGAGGAGGCATGCCGTGCCATGGCACATTCTTACTGCACCAGGTAGGCCAGTCACACTCTGAGAACAGGGCGAGGAGTAGGAGAATTGTAATGATGATTGAAATGATTTCTTGTGGATTTGGATACCAATTACTCTCTCTCTCTCTCTCTCTCTCTCTCTCTCTCTCTCTCTCTCTCTCTCTCTCTCTCTCTCTCTCTCTCTCTCTCTCTTTATCCACAGGGCATCCAGAGGAGAGTCACTGTGACAATCGTGCATGAGACAGGCGGCGACATTGAGTGGAAGGAGGTCCGTGAGCTTGTTGTGGGTGAGTAAAGTTTCAAATCTTACAATGCAATGAGACTGTATGTTTTGAATACCTTCGACGTGCAACATTTAAAAGTATATTTCACTGAGGCTTCCATGTTTTCATAGGGCGCCTTCGCAACACTCCAGAGGCTGACGAGACCATCATCGACCCCAACATCCTCTCTCTCAACATCTTGTCTGCTGGGTATGTCAGGCCCATGCAAGACGACAGGTATGTGCCAATACTGACCCTTCATGGGGACTCACCTACAGATACTCAGCTAGCTATAAGCAACAAGAATGTCAGAATCCTACGATGTTTACCTATATACTGTAGAAAATGATTGTAACTTTGCTTGATGTATCAACATCATATTGAACTGTTTATGATACATTTATAAAAAACTGTTCTGAAAATGTCAAGATAACATCATAATAAGAGAAACACAGTACTGCTACAGTACTCCATTCAGAATGTGTTTCTCTTGCCTTTGAATTCAAATGGTTGCAAGGAATATGCAATTCATATTTGTGCAATTCAAAATTGAAATGCACCATCACTATGGTGACGCTAGCATACAGTAGCTAAGCTCTCGGGTGCTGTGCTCTTGTGTCACATGGGGTTTGGTGAATCCCTGTGTGTCAATCAGCACACAGTGGGTGTGTTCTTAACAACACAGTGGTATAGAACTAGAAGCCTTCTGGGCTGATATCTCTCCTGTGTCACTGTTGTTAAAGTGACACCTCCCCCTCCTCTCGTTCACACCCTTATTATAGACCTGTCCCATCACACACAACCTCCCCCAGGATCACACACAGTTACGATAGAGACTCTGGTATCACAGCCCCCCTAAAGCACTACCTACCGAGTTTCACCTTGACTCAACACTTTTTAAGTCTTAAGTCTCTTTAAGACTTTATTCTTGATTTTATTTTAAGACAAATAGACACCATCACACTGACAGTAACATATCCCCTGTAGCATTGGTGCATTGCACACAGGCTAATTGCATGGCACTCATAGCAAAGACAGCTATGGGTCAGAATGCTTGAAACGCAGTCAAGATGCGCAGCTTGACTGATTTCAGGCAATTATTTCACTTTTTTTGGGTGGGGACGGCTGGGTTATTTTTCAAATCCTCTCTCATCCCCCTGTCATTCACTTTAGCAGCAGATGCTTTGCAAAACAAAATGTGGTTTCATCAGTCTAGAGGCAGGAGGTCACATGGGAAGAAAGGCAACGCACAGTACAAGAGTGTTCCATCCTTCTGCTCGAGAGGCAGTTCAGTCACAAACAAAACGTACATTATTGTTATCCCCATACATTGACATATTCTATAAGGCTGATTATTGTAGTCTGTGCTGTAAGCAAAGCCTCTGTGATTAGATCTGCAGTATGATGACGTTTTGTTCTTCAAGCTGTTTTATTGACGGTTATTTAGCTCACCTCTGTGTTGGCTGTGTACGACCCTCCCCTTGGTGCTCGTCTGTGCTTTAGATGTCTGTTTGTCATTCCACTTCCATGCTACCTCTCACCTTGTTCAATGCATCCTCACTTGCCACCATCTCCCTGACCTGACTACTAACAAACTAACCCCTCTGAATTATTCTGCTGGTAAAGAACAAGCACCATGTCAGAATTCTCTACCAAGCATTTGGCCGTGTCTCCCTGCATGCACATCCAAAATGATGGTTGTTATCAGGAGTAAATATGGCCTCTTAGTTTTCATGGCTAATAGAATATCTAACCTGAAAAGATCCATCTGTTTTTGGTGACCATAACCACACCCACTGCACATCTTCATAGAGCCATAGAGCTTGTGAGGCTTTTAAGTGGCCCAATAGCTACAAAACAACAATGGATAACCCTGGTCCTCATTGGCTATAGTGTTTGCCACTGTTTCCTCGTGTATCAGAACTCTCTTTCTACTTAGTTTATACTGTAGTAAAGGGTACTGCAGGTTATGCTGCTCCTGTGGCTCTGAGAATCTAGGTTTCCCCTCCATGGGATGCACCCTGCCATTTCAAGACCACATATCCAGTCCCTAACACCAAACCTCACTTAGCTTCGCCACTCACCATAACTCAACCTCACCATAGCACTGCATGAAGTGTCTTGGTATAGTGCCACAGAATGAATGATTTTTTAAATTTATTTTTTTAACATTGTATATTAACGTTGGTAATGTTTTGGCTTTGTATAGGCCTAGAATATCATTGTATATCGGCATGAAATTAACCAAAGTTTCAACTTTATCCACTTATACACTTTAATCAAGCTGAATGTAATGTACTGCTAATGTAATGTTCAGCTTCTTGACGATTAATATCTTAAACAAAAATAGCATTTATATACTAAGATGAGTGCCTTAACAATTTCTCCAAAATCTAGATGGTCTTCTCTCTAATGTACCAGTATGGTGACCTCCTCTCTTATGGTTTAACCACACTGCTTTGCTGACGCCTAATTCCTCCTCACAAAGCCTACTAGACCTGGGTTTGCTTGCCATCACAAAGGAACAATATGGAAAAGAGGCCCCAGGCAGACCTGTGCAGTGGTCCTGCTGGTCCATCTCTGACCATCTCTGACATGGTGCTGAACTCCTTGACGCCACAACCCAGGATGCCCCTTGAAAAATCTTATCCTGTTTGGGCTTCAGTGGAGAGGGGAGTACAGCACCAGGCCAAGGTGGGGGAGGAGGGTTTGGGAGTGGTCCAGTCTGGTCTCTGCTCAGCCCTGGAGGGGCCATCATAAGGGACATGCTGATGCTGACATTTCTCTCCCTCCAGTCCACTAACGGAATGTTGTTTTGTGTTTTTGCAGACAGTTTCTTGATTCGGACATGCCTAGGTATTATTATTTTCAAATCCCTCTCCTCTCATACTGTTGAGTTAGATACGCATCTCTTTTTTGTGTACGGTATCTCTGTATACTCTTTCTACTTTCACTCCATTTAAAACCCTCTAGTCATCCATTGAATCAATTCCCATTGTTTTCCACTGTGGTTTCTGGCTGTCTCTCGCTCCTTTTCGCCTTTCTTTTATGTTGTTTTCTTTTCTCCTTCCTCATGAGCAGTTGGAGGAGATGTAACTTTGCACCCCCCCCTCCCCCCTCCTCCTCTCGCTCCCCTGGATGTGTGTTTGAGCTGTTGTGGGGCTGGGGCTGATGTCGTACAGGGACTGCATGGCTCGCTTTGCTTCCTATGGGCTGAATTTGGCTGTGTCTCTGCTGGAGGTGTCGTGGGGCCAGCATTTCCGTTTTTGTCTCCTCTTTGGCAGGTGCTGCAGGGACATTTATAAGCCAGACATATAAGGGTCACTTTAGGGTCAGCTTTGGCCCCTACTTTAACATTGATCTTACACTCAATGAAATATCGTGCTGGACCAGCTAACTATTTTGGAAAGCTTGCAACATGCTACTGTACACTGTATATGAGTACAATCTTTTACCACTAGAGGGCAGTAAGGATTCAAACATCCAATGGGTTTCAGTTTGACTTGACTGAAGCTACCACACTGATACAATCCTGAAATGTATTGTAAAAGAAACTTGTAAGCAGAGTAGGGAGGGATTGTTTAACTCTCATTGTTTCACATATTTTGATTTAATGCAAGAACCTGATAGTATCATGTACAAATAAAACGCTTTTGTTGATATTTCAAAACTTTCATTGGAACCATGCTCTCAGAAACACACCTACTGGGAGGCCATGAGCAGCCTGTACAGAGAACCATCCATTAGTCTCCTTGGTAACAGCACAGAGTGCAGCCTTTCCACCCCAGGAGGCTGTAACATAATGTCCCTCCCTTCACAGCAATGGTAAATCGCTGGGGAGCAGGAAAAAACCCTTCCAGTATTACTCAAGTGCTGTTCGTAAGGAACGCCTCATTTACAGTATCCTCGTTGGCAGGGTGTTCCAGCCCAAACATTAAAATGTAATCCATGGAACCATTACCTCAGCAGTAGCATTTTCCCTAACTCGTTGCTGTGTTGTGACATTTTTCAAATCTCATTTATGCCTCAGTGAAAGCAAGCCAAACGGCAGAAACAAATGTTTCCTCACATGCTATGCCAGTAGCATGACTTCAAACTTGGCATCAGCAATTTAAAGAGAGAAGGAAAAAAAAAAGGATTGAATTTAAATGTAGTGCTAGGAAAGAAATCTCTTCCTTCCCTCTGTTAGTGTGAATGAGAAGGCCTCATCACTCTCCTAGTGTGCCTGCTCTGTGTGTGTGCATGTGTGCGTGTGTGTGTGTGTGCGTGTGTGGGTGTGTGTGCATGTCCAGATCAGTGGGGTCAGTGGTTGGATGGGTGAGGCTGCCTCCTCCAGGTCCACTCATCTTAACTGAAGCATCTCCTCTCCTCCCACGGATACAGCTGCTAGCCTCGCTATGGGATGTATTCAGTACTTTGCCGTACTCTTCCCTATGAGTGACACGCTGCTCGCTTTCCCACCGGGTCATCTCAGTCCAGCGCCAACGGGCTCAACATCTGAACTTTATGAAGGGGTCCATTTCATCCCCCTTTTTATGGCTTATAGAAACATTAGTTTCCTCTCACATTTCTTGCTTGGATGAGCCTTTTCAGATTTAAGGCCATACTGGGCCGGAGGCCAGAAACTGGTTTCAATGTGTGATTATTTGCTCAGGGGAAGACCTCATATATCAGTGTATAGGGGTAAATCATAGAAGAGAAGCAGAATGGAATCTAGTTTTGTTTGAAGAGAAGCCATGTGGTCTTAGTTGACCTCCTCACCTGGAGATGAGAACTGGAGATAGCATGAGTTCGATATATACAGTACGTACTCTTTTATGTGTCCATTTTGAGGCCTTCTAGATGTACAGTATGTTCTGGTGTTCATTGAAATACCCTCAAATGATCATTGTGTACTCATAACAATAAGCAATCTGAGGGAAAATACTGTACACCTGTCTGGATCACAAAGCTCACAACCACAACAGACTTCCTGACTCTCACCTTTGATTGTTTTGCTGATTTTTCCTTCCTCTCACAGCATTTCCTTGGGAATTGACCATAGGTATTTCTCACCCCTGTCCCTCTGTTCGTCTGTCAATCTCTCATCAAACCTCCTTTTGTTCTGTGCTGATGAAGTCATCCTTCCTCATGCTATTTTGTCGTGGTTTCTACAAAGGGGACCCACAACTGAAGTGTTCTGTTGCATGCAATTACCGTCGTTATCTCTAAATTATGTCACTTAATTGGCCATGTGTCACAAATCAGTCTTGTCTATTAGTAACCACACAATATCTTATTATAAGAGACACACTTATATATTCCAGAGAGAATTGCTGTAATAGATAGGATCTTATACACATTATCACAGTGTGAATAGGGAGCGACCGCTTACAGTAAAACTTCCAGGGCAAACCAATTTCCCAACACAATAGATCTGCCATAGACAGCAACATTGTACTTCTTAACTATAAAACTATTCAGTCACCAAACATCTAGACTTGCTTTCAGAATGCAGACAATATTCAGATAAGTACATGTTACAATGTATAGTCTTGGCTGGAGACACGCAGAATAGTCTGTGGCAGAGGTCGTACGGGGGTCGAGGAGCCTCTGTTCTCTCGGGGACCGCTGCATGCTGTAGTTAACTCTGCTCTCTTTGGCCTCCTCCTCCACCCACTCCTCAGGACCTTCTACCGCTTCGAGGCAGCCTGGGATAGCTCCATGCACAACTCCTTACTGCTGAACCGTGTCACCCCGTATGGGGAGAAAATCTACATGACCCTGTCCGCCTACCTGGAGGTACAGTAACGGCATTAGCAGGAGTGACTGCTGAGCTCCCTGACCCCTGGCTCCTGGGGGGAAACCTTTAGAGGCACTTACTGGATCTGAAATGATCTGAGGTGTAGAGAGATGGATGAGGTTCTGATCTTTTTTCCTTTTTTTTAAACTGTAGATGGAGAACTGCACTCAGCCCACAGTGATAACCAAAGACTTTTGCATGGTGTTCTACTCCCGAGACGCCAAGCTCCCTGCCTCCCGTTCCATCCGCAACCTCTTTGGCACCGGAAGCCTTAGGGCAGCAGAGGGGTGGGTTTTACATCTTTTATAAGCTACAGTAAACCATCCTTTGCATCTGTTGCATGCTTGGGGCATCTCAGACACCCCTAAAAACCATGAAATCAACCTAAACTCTCTTGTTGTCTCCAGGAACCGTGTCACTGGTGTGTATGAAGTCAGCCTGTGTCATCTGGCGGACAAAGGGAGCCCAGGTAAGAGACTTTCTCTTTCTTACATCCAACTGTCTAGCTTTGTCTACCCCTGCTCTCTTTAACATCTTTACCTCTCACCTGTCACCTCTCAGGTATGCAGAGGCGACGCAGGCGGGTGCTGGACACCTCAGTGGCCTACGTCCGTGGGGAGGAGAATCTGGCTGGCTGGAGGCCCCGCAGTGACAGCCTCATCCTGGACCACCAGTGGGAGTTGGAGAAACTCAGTCTCCTGCAGGAGGTGGGGACTGATTCATACTCAAACCAATATGTGGACGAGTATCATGTACTATAGAAAGATAATAGTTTGTTTGCCATTGAATGGCTTATTGCTGGGCCTGACACACTTTCCAGTTCAGTGCATGTGTCTGTACTGGACTGTACAGTATGTATCATAATCTCTGAAGTAGAGGCTGGTGTTGACGAATGTGATGTTTATTCGGTTTATTTAGGTGGAGAAGACCAGACACTACCTCCTCCTGAGGGAGAAGCTGGAGTCCACCCTGCTGCTGGGTCAGGAGTCGCTGCTGTCCTGTGTGACTGAGGAGCTGAGTGAGTCCTCTCAGTCCCCTGAGGTCGGCCAGGGCCTGGGCCTCAGCCTCAGCCCCGACACCCCCAATGAGAGGCAGAGGGAGCTAGCCGCCAAGGTCAGTGTCTGCTTTAAAAACCTGCTTGTTAGTTGAATGTTGCCTGTATGCTCTGTTAAGCCTGCTTCTTAGTAATAAAAAAAAAAAATCAGTGTATTCACAGAGAACATCTCTGGAAATCTCCCTACTCTCAGACTTTAATCTCTGTCAATCCCTTTTCCATCAGTGTCTGCGGCTGCTCACCCACTCCTTCAACAGAGAGTATAGCCATGTGTGTGTCAGTGCCAGTGAAAGCAAGGTACTTTACTACTTACTCTAGGTAGCCAAATAGGCTAGTATTTCAAAGGACTCATTTGAGTACTGTATTCATATATTATAGCAATGCAATAAAGTAAGAATAGCATTTAATTAACTATAAATTAAGTGCTTTAGTTTGTTTGTGAGGAAAACGGGAGTGGGTACAGACATTTATTTCTCTGAGCTTTTCCAGTCAGTGTTTTGACAAGTTGTTTTGGTGTGTGTTCCAGCTCTCTGAGATGTCTGTGACACTGCTGAGGGACTCCAACTCAGCCTCTGCCCTGAACACACTCACACCCTCCTCAACATGCCCCTCACTGGTGGAAGGTTACTATGGCAACACTGATCTCAGGTCAGTCCTCCCGAGACACTCCTGCCATGGCACAAATGACACACAACAGTCCTCAGGCTACTGGACAGAAACGACAAAGTTGAAAAGATTTGGTTCGCTAAGCTGACTTATTTACAACTTGTTACATTATGTATATATCAGCTAATAACTGTTAAAGGAAAGTGTTGCGAAACCCGAAAACTGGTGGAAACTGAGCTGCCACCAATTTAAAGTTTCCACCAGTTAAAACTTTTTTCTTTTTTTTTTGGTTCACAGACCATAAATAGTATGTATGGTCTGTAAGTACTTCAACATATTTTTGTGAAGGTTTAGAGACATGTTTTAGGATGTATGAAACACTAATTATGAGATGCTTTGAAGCAAGAGTTGTGAAGCACCTCTCAGAGGCTCAGAACACTAATCTAGAGATGTTGGAGCACCCATACGATGGTGTTTTGAAACAGAATCACGTGCAGAATTAGAACTTATTTTTTTAGATAACTAACTTGACACAGAATGAAAATGATTTTTCCTGTGTACCCCAGACCGCCTACACCACGCTCCCGTGCCGTCAGCCCCAACCCCGACTCCCTGCAGGACGGAGAGGTCAAGAAGTCCCCCAACGGAGCCCAAGAGCCCAAGCCTAGGGCCCGCACGTTTGTACCTGATATCCAGGAGATTCGTGTCAGGTGAGTGGCTCCACAGCTTTATCATTGACCTAGTAAAGGCAGGGCAGTTGGACTCATTAAATGTAGTGACAATCTTACTGTGAATATCTTTCAGCCCCATTGTGTCTAAGAAGGGCTACTTGCATTTCCTGGAGCCAAACACCAATGGCTGGGTGAAGCGCTACGTGGTGGTGCGGAGGCCATATGTCTACATCTACAACACAGAGAGAGACAGCGTGGAGAGGGCCATCCTCAACCTCTCCTCTGCCCAGGTGGAGTACAGTGAGGACCAGCAGGCCATGCTCAAGGTTGGTCACTTTTCACACAAAACATTTTTGAAAAGACTCACTGAGGATGCCATGTTTTTCTTCCCAACTCTACACCTATGCTGAAAAGAAAACCTGCCCTCCCAAGCGACTGGTTGTTGATATACTTTTTTCACTGTTTCCTCAATAGACCCCCAACACATTTGCTGTGTGCACAGAGCATCGCGGGATACTGCTTCAAGCCAACAATGACAAAGAAATGCACGACTGGCTCTATGCCTTTAACCCCCTCCTTGCTGGAACTATCAGGTAAAACATCTGGCATACAAAGATTTTAAATTCCAGTGGATTCATAATGCAGGAGTTTACTGGTGTTATCAATATGTTGTGGAGGTGGAGTAAAATATGAAGTAACCATTGGATTATGTATAAATAATTCCATTTTGTTTCCTTCAGATCGAAGCTTTCCAGAAGAAGAGCTGGACAGATGAGGATGTGAAACAACGGTGCTCTGACCGAACAAGTCTTATCAGAAGAAAATAGAACAAAAAGACTAATCTGTATATAGATCCCTGACCTTATACCTTACTCCTGTGCTGATTCCCCCTCCCCCTCCGCCCACACACACAAAAACACACAAACACACACACACACACACACACACACACACACACACACACACACACACACACACACACACACACACACACACACACACACACACACACACACACACACACACACACACACACACACACACACACCAGTAACCAACCTGCTCCTGCACACACTCAGTTTATCACAAGCTGACCACCAATGTATTCAGGGTCCAAAGGCCCCCATTCTTGTGTATCAGGCCTTTGCCGCTGTGTGGGCCTTATCGTCTGATTAATCTTCTCCAAAAGTCCTTACTTACTTTACAGGAATGTTCAAAGCTGGGGAAATGAAATAAGGGGAGCAGTAGCATCAGTTACTTATTGTTAGAGTTGCATACCGGTATGTACTGTATGGTACTGTAGTTGTCAGCAACACATTGAGCTTAACACATTTATTCTTTCAGAAAAAAAACTTGATGGGTGAAAGTAATCACTCTTATTTAAAGCTGCCCTGTCAATAGGCATCACATTACTACATTTGCACCCCGGCTTTCAGAAAATAGATGAAAGTACTGACTGCAGATACTCTGACCTGGTCACACTGCTGCTATTGTAGTTCTATACAACTACAGTATATACAATGTTTAAACAGGTTAGTATTCAAATAATTATTTAGAATTTCCTTCATCATGCTGATAAAGCTGAAAACTACAGTGACAGTGGTTGTGTGTATACATTTTTGCTTCCTTTGTCTCACCATCCCAGCTCAACTGTTGGAAATAGAAGCTCCCCCTAGAATATTGACATAACGTAATCTTCCAATTATCCTGATATGCTCTAAGATTTCAACACACACAGCCTGGCAACAAGAGAAAGGCGTTGGCTTCAAATGATCACACGTTCCACTGGTGTTAAAACCACAGATTGTTTTAGCTATAGTATCTACAGTAGCTATCTACAGTAGCTCAGACTACATTAAATAATCAGCCATCAAAATCCTCCCAAATTGAATCTTAATCTCTAAATTTTCTTTGTATTAAGATGTGATATATTTAGATATTTAACAACATTATTATTTATTTCAGCATGTATTTATTTACAAAGACATTTATATTTCTAAAATAGTACAGTGCAATTTCTGCACATGGCACTTTTTACTATGAGTTCCTCTAACGTTTTGATAACATAACCTTCTCTCCCCTTACTGTGGATATTGCTACCCCCCAAAATGTTGATACAGGGCCAGCTTCTATGTGCTGTAAATTACTTTAATATACATTCACTTATATAGAATTTGAAGTGTTTTACCTGACCTGTAGCCCAGCTTTGCCCATGCCACAATATTTGATCAGCAAGAGAGATAGTTTGAAATTCAAACCCAAAATGAGGAGTGCACAGAACTCTCTAAAACATTATAAACAGACAGAGTATGAAACAGGCTCCTTTGTAGCACATAATAAGAAACTGGGTTTCTGAAGGATTTGTACATTGATATAATGTACATGTAGTGCCTCTCTTTTCAATCATACAGTATCTGCACCAGTTGCTTTGAATCTAAGTCACTCTCATTCTGCTGTACTGTTGTTCTCTGTTATTACTCTGTCTGCATCATCAAATGGCTTTGCTGCTTACCATTATCTATCTATGTATGCAGGCAAATATGAATAGTTTTTTGTTTGGAATAATGAGTGTACATGTTATGACTATACGTTGTCATATACAGTAATTTTCTAAACATGCCTCTATAGTGATAGTATAGAATTCCAATTTCTACAGACACATACTGATATTTCATTATAGACATATCAACTCATGTACTGTTTGCCTCCCAGTTGTATTCCAGCAAATTAAATGGAGCTAGCTTCCTCAATTGGTTGTTTTAAGTTGTGCATGACATGTGAAGCTTATGCCATGGCTTCGCTCATTTCTTTTAACTTAATTTTGTTTTCCATTCTACAGCACTTTTACTGTATACATTCTGATGATAGTCAAAGCTACAATATGAGAATCATGATGAAAAGCATTTGTAGGCTGTTTTGTATCGAGCATTTGACATGATCCGTTTTCTTGACCACAAATGGCTTAACTTAATAATGACTGAGGAGCTGTCTCTGTCAATAGTCCCTGAAGTTGAGCTTTATTTCAAATACTGTAGTTGTGGTGTCTCTTTTCAATCTTTGACACAGAAAAATTGTTTGCATGTGTTGAAAAGATATGATACCTGCCACATACCTCTGCTGATACAACCGTTGATGGTCAGTTCACATGTGTTGTTTGTTTGTTACTCGTCTTATTAACCTGCTATGTATTGCACTCACATTTGGAACAAGTGTACATGGTTGTGAATATGCCCAGTAGCCACTACTTCTCATGGTATGCTGCAGAATTCTTCCATTTCTAAAGTCAGTCTCAGCAGGTGTGCCCAGGGAGCATGTTTTTCAGTGGGCACATCTATGACCTGCCAGCCATTGGTGTTGAGCTCTGGCACATTGCTTCCTGTGGGTTTGGATAGAGATGCATCAGTTCTCCTCAGAGCTGACTGAAGGACTAGCTCAGCTGCACGGACAGTTGGGTTTCCAAGCATGCCTTAGGCCAGCCAACCTATAGAGCATGCTCAGAGATAGGATTTGTAATGATGTAGCACTTAGTAGAAGGAAGAACGACTGTAGTTAACCAATGAAAAGTAGGGAAGCAAAAAGCATACTCAAACACTAACTTAAAATGTGGACACAATTTAACTATATTGCTTTACTGTTCAAGAGAATGTTGGAGGATTAGGCCTATTTAATTTTCACAGCACTTCTGAGATTGTGTTGTTGTTGATGCTTAACTGACTTACATGCATATCTCTTCACATACAAATTTGAAGGTACCTGTTGTTTGTTGTACAGTTAAATTATCCAGGGTTGTAAGATCATGACCACTATTGCCATGTACCGTAAAACCGCTAGTAGTGATGTTGGATGAATGGAACAATGATGTTACTTACAGTAAATGTGTGTTTTGAAACTATCATCTTTCTGGAGTTTCAGTGGAATATTGTAACAGCTGAGGTAATACGATTATGATCATTTATCAAAAAGATTTATAGCTGAGATTACTCGTGTGTGTGTGTGTGTGTGTGTGTGTGTGAGTGTGTGTGTGAGAGTGTGTGTGTGTGTGTGTGTGTGTGTGTGTGTGTGTGTGTGTACACTGTATATTGTATGTCTGTCTTTGTGCTGTAGTTTCTTGTAGGGGAGACAGTTGTGATTATTGGCTAGTTTTTGTTGAAGTATGGGATTCCAGCTTCATTGTTGAAAAGGAATACCCGATAAATCACTATGTCCAACACCAATTGTGTCTCATTTCCTTAAAGTTTGTCTCGCTTGCCAACCAAAGTCATGTTGGTGCAACACTGAAATATCACACTGAATGTAAATGAATATTCTGTCAAACGTATTATATTGGATTGCAGCGTGGGCCTATTTTCCTGGTTTGGTTGCCTGTTTCCCAATTTACAGTAGGTATTATTAGGGCATTACATTGAATAGGACATACAGTATAGATTCTTCTAAAAGTGATTCAGGAGAGATTGGTTAATTTTGGCCTTCTGTATGTAGACATCACGTGGCTTCCTGTAGACTAGGTCTAGGCCTACAGTATTTCACTGTCACTCACTGTCACTCCTATTTCACTGTCTGGCCACCAATCTACTGTACCATCACCTTCATATCCCAACAGCCTTTGCAAAGCAACTTTTTAAAAGAAAACATCTATTGTCTTTTTTTATCATCATTTTAATTTGCGTGCTTCCATATTTAATCTGAACATAGTTATTTTTCTCTTGCTCTGTCAAACTGCACCCATAATATTTTGTTTTCCTTCACATTATTTTACATTGTATATAAACATGATTGCTGTGAACGGTGTATTATACAGCTGTAACCCGTTTATACCATCTTAAATGGGCAGTAGTTAAATCAATGTCTCTATTTGAGTGTTGGAGTTAAGCGTCAAATGTTTGTGTACACTAAACACATTGTCAGATATTAAATAAACGTGGAACTTATGCAACACTACCAAAGTCTACAATGTTTTCTTATTGTTCCTAGCATGCTTAGAGAATAGAGTAGTGGGCCTACTAAAAGTGCAAATGAAAGGACACAACAATGAATACCCATCTCAAAACTCCAACATCTATATATATATATAAAAAGTAAGGTAGAATTTCATTGTATTATATATCAAATAGGTTGGAGGACACCACAGAAACTCTCAATAAGCACTAGCATTGCACACAGATTAGAAACCACACTGGTTACATACATCACACCTGGCCAGGATCCCTTTTAGGACCACTCACCATTATTCAGGGTAGTGGGAAGGTTGGTGAGGTTTCAGGAGCATGCTGGTGTGGGGGGGGAATTAGCTCTTTCACACTGAGACACAGGGTCTCTCTGCTGCCTCTCTTAATATACATGAGCATGTTAACACACACACACACACACACATTTACATGTACATTTATGGCATTTAGCAGACGCCTTTATCCAAAGCGACTTACAACAAATACATTTCTATCCATCAGTCATCATAGATAAAGTAATCAATGCTCAGACCAGGGGCCATTTGGCAGTCACAATGCTAGAAGAAGGATTTTTTTTTTATTAACAGGAGAGAAACTTGTACAGGGGGGTAGTGGGGGTGAATAGGTCTTTAGGAGGGACCATTAAGATGTAGCCTGAAGAGATGGGTCTTCAATCTACGGCGGAACACACAAAACGCCCCAGGATGTAAAGGGTTAATACATTAGCTGTGCATTTCCTTGTTAGGACGCGTCATCACTTTGGGAAATTGGGAAGTAGTGAGATAATCATTGACAAGATTGTACTCATCTTCATATAATAAGGTTAGCCGTTAGCTTTTAACAAGCTTGCCTTAATTGGTCCAACATGTGAAGTTACTGTAAAGCTAGTTGCATAGCCATCTTGCATATATAAGCTATTAGCTTAGCACAAGCACAACGACAGTGTAGTCCTAGCTAGCCCTTCCGCTTGCAAAAATACCATTCTAGGTCATTTAGCTATCATTGACAAGCTCTAGCTTGTTTTTATATGGTCCTGAGAGCAGTTGTATCCATTACATGCATTTAATTGTCATTAAATGATGTGCCACGTGCCGTAATCTATCACCAGCAGCGTATATTGTCCAATATTAAAATGCGCATACAGTATGCACCATTGAAAGTCCTCTACTATCATGTCATATCCCTGGCTCAACCTTGGCTTTGTTCATTCTCAGGTCATGGCTGACCCAGCTATATCTTGTGCAAGGGACCACACATCATTTCATGGCCATGCACTTTCACATCATTCAGAAGTGATGGATATGGACAGGTACAGTATGATATTGTTCCTTTTTGGCACAGAAGCATGTAACTGGGGGATCATCCAGATTGTCTTCAGAAATGTTGTCACCTGGGCTTTTAGGCTCCAGAATATTGCTACCATTATACGGTTTATAGTGCGCCCCAACACACTTATACTTACTAATACAGGCTCTACATGGACTACAATGCCACCACTCCATTGGCGCCAGAGGTTATTCAGGCCATTTCTGATGCCCTGCATGAGGCATGGGGAAACCCAAGTAGCAGCTACTTACCAGGTGAGCAGTTGGCACCAAGTGTCTAATCACAATCCTGCAACAAATGTTTTTCTGACAGCTCTTTGTTCAGATTGATAAACGTTTATTGGCTGATGGACTCAACTATTGTAGACCAGGATAAGGAGATGCTCACTCATATAGCATACACTCACTGAGAACTTTATTAGGAACACTATACTAATACTGGGTAGGGCCTCCTTTTGCTCTCAAAACAGCCTCAATTCTTCGTGGCATTGATTCCACAAGATGTTGGAAACATTCCTTTGAGATTCTGGTCCATGATGACATGATTGCATCACGCAATTCCTGCAGATTTTTCAGGTGCACTTTCAAGCTGCGAATCTCCCGTTTTACCACATCCCAAAGGTGTTCTATTGGAGTCAGATTCGGTGACTGGGAAGGTCACTGAAGAACACTGAACTCATTGTCATGTTCAGGGATGCACATGGTCAGCAACAATACTCAAATAGGCTGTGGCATTCAAGCGATGATTGATTGGTATTAATGGGCCCAAAGTGTGCCAAGAAAACATTCCCCACACTATTACACCACCTCCACCATGAGAAGGTATACAGGTGTTCCTAATAAAGTGTCCAGTGAGTGTATACAATATAGACCTATCTGTGCTCAGATCTGTTATTCTGAAGCATGAGACATCATGAATTTGTTAGTTTTTAACTCTGTAATTACTCTTGTACTGTCACAACATTATATTAATATGCTGTTGCATAGTAAATAAGCAATTAGCCTGTTGAGCATTCCAGGTTTTTTATGCCATGATTCCACATGTGTAAGACAAACCACTCAACTTTATATGCTATACCAAATAACTATGGCACATGTAACTATGATACAATGTTGTTACTGTACAGTACTACCAACTTAATATAAAGTGCACTTACCAATTTGTCATCTACTCTTTTCCAGGTGTAAAAGCAAAGAATATCATTAACCAGGCCAGAGAGAATGTGGCTATAATGGTTGGGGGGAAAGCAGAGGACATCATCTTCACCTCAGGTGGGACTGAGGTAAGGAGGCATTACAGTAAGATTAAGATGATTCGAGGGGAGGCATGCATCATCTATTGGGAAATGGAAATGGCAAGATCTCTGGTTTAAAGTGGTCTTTATTCTCCCCCGTTCAGGCCAATAACCTCGTGTTCCATACAGCCATTGAGCACTTCAGGAAGAGCTGCAGGGCTGCAGAGCAGAATGAGGGAGAGAGGCATCACCACAACGGAAGTAGTGGTCTTCCTCACATTATCACCTCCAATGTGGAGCATGACTCGATCAAACTGACAGCTGAAAACTTGCTGAAAGAGGGCAAGGCAGGTAAGTTAAACACAGATCTGTGTGGCTTGTGTTGATATGTCAAATCATTTTTCATCATTATCAAATCATTATCAAAAAATAATCTATAACAGCAATACGTTTTTTTCTTTCTTACTCCTGTTGTTGATTATCAATGATCTGAATGGCCAAATTTTTTTTTGTCGTAGATGTGACGTTTGTGCCCATCTCCAAGGTGACGGCACGGGTGGAGGTGGAAGATGTGATGGCCTCTGTGCGTCCCACCACCTGTCTCATCTCCATCATGCTGGCCAACAATGAGACCGGAGTCCTAATGGTGAGGGAAACCAAACAGAGACCAGATTGCAGATTGCACCGTTAGATGATTCTTTACCATAGTCTGGTCAATGGATGTGTACCGTATAACAATGTTCTTCATTAACCTAATATTGTAACACCAATTATAAAACCCACAATGAGCTCTTAGACCTCAAGCGTAAATCCACTTCCCTGTGCCTGCAATAAATCTGCCCTATAACACAGCACTATAGGGTAATCAGTTTGTCTTCCTACTCACAGCCAATCCGTGAGCTCTGCCAGAGGACAAGAACCCTCAACAAACAGCGTCAGCAGCATCCCAGAATCCTCCTTCACACTGACGCTGCCCAGGCCATAGGGAAGATGCGAGTCGACACCCGTGACCTGGAAGTGGATTACCTCACCATAGTAGGACACAAGGTCAGGTCTCTTCTGCGCAGTGATGCTATGATTTGAAATGCTCTTTGTTTTGTCCTGTATTTCTATGTCTTGAATTGCGTTGAGAGAATTCTGCAATTCTTTTGTCTAGTTCTATGCACCCCGGATTGGAGCCTTGTTTGTGAATGGCCCTGGAACCACTACCCCAGTGTACCCAATGTTGTTTGGAGGGGGACAGGAGAGGAACTTAAGACCAGGGTAGGGTTTGAGTAACAATATATTGAAATGCGACTATTTGAATGACTATGCACCGGGTATACACAAAACAGCCACTGAAATCATAATGAGCAACACATGAAAATATTATGGTCAGAAATTATGTAAGCACTTATGTACTCCCCTATTTGGCTTTTTATAGCACTGAGAACACACCAATGATTGCTGGCCTTGGAAAGGTAGGTCCCTCAACTTTACATACCTATTATTTTACTGATATCTGTGCCCAAGGTCTTGTTAAATCAAACCATATGGCAACTATATGGTGTGCTTGACATCAGAACTGCTTTGAGCTTTATTGGTGTTTCTCCACTAGGCTGCAGAGCTAGTGAACTCAAATCTAGTTGAGTATGAGACTCACATGCGCAATACAAGACTCTACCTGGAGCAACGGCTGAAGGTGTGTATGTTTGTCTGCACATCCAGAGAGGAAGTGAAAATAGATGGATTAACTGTCTGCTTGCTCTCTGCTCCAGAATTTGTTTTGGTGCTTTGTTCAATAATTTCAACAAAATGTTGAATACACTTTTACTGTATAGTGTGAAGTCAATATACAGTATGTTTGGTTAGTATCTGCTGTTTTGTGTTGTCAGGACATTTTTGGAACAGAGAAGATCCACTTTAACAGCCATTTCTCTGGCTCAGAGTCCCTTCCTAACACCTGCAACGTGTCCATTCTGGGCCCAGAACTGCAAGGTGAGTTTGTGTCATTGCATCCTTCCTGCTTTGTGATTTGTCTGTGTTAGTCTGCCACCCTGTACAATGTCCTCCAACCCAACACCTATGCCTGTCAGAGGTAGGTCGTGACCTGCACCAGGGCTATTTGTAAACTACAAAGGTTCTAAATGATTCATCTCCCCCCCACTGTTAGGCCGGAAGGTATTGTCCAGCTGTAGGACGTTGTTGGCTAGTGTCGGTGCTGCATGCCACTCAGACAGAGGAGACAGGTAAAAGACCACACACACACACACACACACACACACACCTCACACACACACCTACAGTAGCTACGTAATCAAGGCCCAACCTCTGAACTGCTGAAACTCAATTAAAGGAAGATTATTTTTAAGTAGTAGCCACTCAAAGATTGCATTGTTGACAAATGCACACTGTGCTGTGTTTGTCCTTCAGGCCCTCCCATATACTCCTGAGCTGTGGCATCCCCTACGAGGTGGCAGCCAACGCCCTGCGGCTGAGTGTGGGCAGGGGCACGTCGCGGGCAGACGTGGATCTTGTGGTGGAGGACCTGAGGGATGCTGTGCAGCTGCTGGAAAGACTCAACAGATGACATGCATTTAGAGACATCATTGTGCATTGGCGTTTCCTGGGCTGTGGGTTACATCAATTATTTAGAACAATATCTTTTTTTAATTTTTATTAATGCATATGTGTAAAAAAGTAATTTATGCCCTTATGCACTCAGTTCTGGAATGTATGTACATATGTGTCATGTTGAAGAGTGGAAAAACTTGAACTGACTTGAATGATGCTAATGGATGGATGGATGGATGGCTTTACTCTGCTGAATGACTATTATCAGCTTTGTTACATTATCACAGGGTATTTAGAACATGCTGTAGTGTGAATAGCTAATTATGTCAGCTCTTACAAAGTGGAGATGGAGAATCGTGAGTGCTATTCAAATAAAGTCTTAGTATATCACCACTTTTATTTGACTTTTATTGTTATTTTATAGAAGGATATTGTTCAACTTTACATGTATTCCCTGTCTAAACCCATGTTAGCTCTAATCTGGTGGATTACACAATTGAGTCCATTCATTCCCACTGAGATCAAGATGAATTTTTAAAATAAAATGCTTACTGTAATCCTTCAAGTTTTGGCGGTGACTTCTCCCGTTACTTAAGTTTCCGTGCTGCCTTGGTTCCCCCTTCTCCAGTGAAGCGTGGGCGCGTGTGCCAGCATGTGTTCACTGCCTCACAAAGGGGAGCACTAGGCCGTGAGTGCTGCGCCTTTGTGCATCCACCCGTCTTTCATTACCTTTCTAGCTCACTGGGTCTGACCCGCTCCCCTCTGTCCCTCAGTCCTGCTGGCCAGCTGGCTGCCGCTCCGGTGTCGCTTTCCTGGCTTTAGAGGAGGCAGTGTGTATGTGTGTGTATGTGTGTGTTAGAGTGCACCCATGTGTGTGTGTGTGTGAGAGAGGTTGACGCCGGGATCCGGAGAGCTCCAGCTTGCCTCTGTGCCACAGGCACCCTACAGAGCCAGAAAGAGAATAGCCAAGGTGTATGGATGATGGTGCTGCACCGGGGCATCCAGGCAGCTCGGACGGGGGACCTCACAGCCCTGAGGGAGCTGGCATGCACTGGTCGCCTCACGGCCGCCATCTCGGATGCCCAAGGGGCCGGCCTTGTCCACCATGCGGCTCGGTGTGGGCGCCTTGAGTGCCTGCGTTTCCTGGTGAGCGAAGCAGGGCTGGCAACTGATGCCCGGGCCCTGAACAGGGCTACACCAGCCCACGATGCTGCAGCCACAGGCCACACCCGGGAGCTACAGTGGCTGGTGGTCCAGGGAGGCTGCAACATTGAGGTGAGCCTGGGCCACTGGGATTGGGTTGGAGAGAGTCAAGGTTGGTGGGAAGGGGGAGGGGGGTGGGAAGGGCGGACTAGGAATCTACTAACCTAGAGACATGTCTATTCACATGTTGCGCCTACCTATCATCTGACTATGTAAATAGTAAACTGAAGTCAGGTAGCTTCAGTTGCTGATCTTAACTGGTTCCTAGACTAGTTGGTTACGTAATGAAAGGTGTCACTGGCTGATTACGTCACCTGGTGTTGACTTACTGGTTGTCCAGTAGTATTCCATGGCCACTGTAACCATGTACAGATGGTTCAGGGGCTCTCATCTGAGGTTAGTTGTTTGACAGAGAATAGAACTCAACATCCTCAAAGATTCAAATTCAGCTCTTTCTCACACTAATGAAAAACGGCCTCTTTAACCTAAGCAACTTCTTGATCTAATTTACAGACAGCTGCTCCACATTAAACAACACGTTCATAGTTCCTTGTTATCATTAGCTAAAGCGATAACATTATTCTAAGTTGGTGGTCTTCCTGAGAACCCAAGCTCGTACTTGCTAACGTGAGGTTAAAAGGTCAAGAGGTTTGAATAATGAGTCACCATCACCATTATGAGTCACAAGTACTTGGGTATGCTTTTAGTCTGATAAATGTTCTGATCAATGAGATTATGTGGTTGTTGTTTCATACTGTATATTTTTTTTGTTGGTAAATTAACCTATAGTATAGTCAATCAGAGTATTCTGGCACTTTTCACATTTTTAGCTTTTATGTAAACATGCATGATGTATGTATATCTATGTTAGTTTGTGTGTTTGAATGTGAAGATGAAATGGGCCCTGATTGTGTTGACATGTTTTCCTGGGTTGGTTTTTATTTCGCCTGAATACTTGCTGTCATGGCTCTCTCTGGATGTTTCTAGGACCAGGATGCAGCTGGGGCAACAGCACTCCACCTTGCGGCCCGTTTTGGGCGTGTGGAGGTAGTTCAGTGGCTGCTCTCTGTTGGGGGCGTGGCTGAGAAGGAGACAGACTGCGGGGCTGTGCCCGCCCACTACGCTGCTGCCAAGGGGGACCTCACATGTCTGAAACTGCTGGTCCATCAAGCTCCACGGTAGGACTCCTCCTCTTGCATTTATTTGAACCTTCATCCTGTCTCAAAGGCCTTAATTTGTTGTGTTTCTTAACTGGATCCAAAGTGGAGCTGAAGGTGGGTTACTTTTATGCTCCGTTGTTGGATGTTCAACCTGAACATTTGACTGTGGTTTATGCAAGTTCACGGCAAACATGTACTATAGTATTATTCCTTCACTGAACACAAAACTAGTAAAACAAGCTCCAGCTTTCATGCCTCTCGTGACCCACAAAGACAACCAGGGGATATCCCATGACGCTCAGTTTGCCCCTGGTGACATGTGATCGTGACACACACACACACACACACACACACACACACACACACACACACACACACACACACACACACACACACACACACTCTCCCTCCAGGCCAGCCACTACGGAACCACACAGAGATCCTCAAACAAAAGGTGCAAGGACACCACCATTGCAGCCAAAGTGTGCCACTTGACTTGGTCTCATTTAGGGTTAGGGTTAGTTAATTTTTCTTAAACCAGAGACATTACCCACATTTTAGACTGTACTGTCTTTTTTTTAAGTGGCCTTCCAAAAATATATATTTTTAAATCCTATTACAGGCAAACCAATCAGCTACTGTATCGAAGACACCTAAATAAACTACTGTGTTATTCATTTAATCAAGGGTCATAAACCCCCCCCCCCCCCCCCCCCCCTCTAAAAACTGGTTCTATTATTCATTTTGGTTAAACCATGACATTTCGGTCACAAGATTTCATACCATTTTTCATCAGCATCAAACTTTTCAGAAAGTGTATCAAATCATTCAATTACATGTATGTAAACATATGCAGCTTTATCCCTTCTATCTCTAAGGAGACACAGAGAGCGGAAGGAAATCATGTGAAATGTCATCTCCTCCCTCTGAAACTGAGAAAGAAACGCTTGGTTAGGTCCAGAGAGAGACATGTCACGTTGTCACGTTGCAGCGTGTTTCACCTCTGTGTTGCAGGACGGACGACCACATTTGCATAATAACATGGAAAGGGCCACAACATCACATGTGACCATCAGTATCCCATGAATAATTTATGACTGGCAGTTGTCTATCACATGTCAGTGCAGCAGGGAAACACCCTCTTGACTTCATGGATGTTGGCCTCATGAAATGCATAGGTTGCAGACCTCTGCCTTACAATGCAACTGCCATTACTTAAGCCAGTATTGTTGAAGACCGTGACTCCTTTATCAAGAGTGTCTGAATGCGTGTGGTATGTCTTGATAAATGGTACTCACATTTCACACCACACAAGTTGAGCAACCAGTGAAGTAGTAAAAGGAGGCATATGAAGTTTCAGAGAGCAGTCAGTGATACAGGTTATTGGAGGGTGATGAATTAAAATGTACTGAATGGACTGAATGATCTCTGATCTCTTTGAGACACAACAGAAAAAAAGTGTCCTCCTCATGTTCTGGCAGCAAGACTGTAGTATACTCTCTCTTCTGGCACCAAGCCTCCCTGTTTTTTCCAACAGGTGTGTGAACCGCCAGACGGGCATCGGCGCCACCTCACTATACCTGGCTTGCCAGGAGGGCCACCTGCATGTGGTGGAATACCTGGTAAAGGACTGTGGGGCAGACGTCCACCTGAGGGCCCATGATGGCATGACGGGTCTGCATGCAGCTGCTCACATGGGCCACCATGCCCTGGTGGTCTGGCTGGTGAGTGGCACAGATATCTGTCATGACTTTGTCACCTTTGTATAAAACACCTATAAAGTCCTCTGTTTAGCTTTAGGATCAGATACAATATTCAATTCATGGAAGTACAGTATTAGTATATGTTGATTCAAAGCTGTTATTTGTCCCTCATAGGCCACCTTCACAGACATGAGCCTCTCGTGCCAGGATAAAGAGGGAGCCACTGCTCTGCACTTTGCTGCCAGCGGGGGGCACCATCGCATCCTGGAGAGGCTGCTCCGCATGGGTGCAAAAGTCATCAAGGACTACTGGGGAGGCACCCCACTGCATGATGCTGCAGAAAATGGAGAGCTGGAGGTTGGAGACAGCTAGGCTTTTTTGATAAATAAATTAATGAAAGTATGTATCAGCTACTGTATTGCTGTCATGGTAATACTGGTTACCTGTCATCTATCCTAGTGCTGCAGAATCCTTTTGGCCAATCAGGTGAACCCCTTAGAGCAAGACATTGATGGGTTCACAGCAGCAGACTTGGCAGAGTACAAGGGCCACTATGACTGCGCCAGCTACCTCCATGCTGTGGAGACATGCGTAAGACCTTTAACTTTGCCATTTTGCTCTCTGTAACTATCAATTGTTCCTTATTATTTTTGCATAGGCATCAAAGTCAGACAAATTAGCACTTGAGGATGGCTGACCATTACTATTGTCATTATCATTATTGCAGACAGAAATCTGCTTGTCAATCAAGTGTTGTACATCTTGTCACTTCCTGTTGTTATGATTTGAGACAAGGTATTCAATCCTATTCCCTCCACTTTACATGATTGATGTCCAGTTAAAGTAGGCTTGAAAGTTGAGGATGATGGTATTGTATTGGTGGGTAATAAGCCATTACAGACTATGAGGGTTAAGCCTGTGTACTGAAACAGATTGGCTGGGTCGTCTCAGTTGCACTTGAGAACTCTCTGAAATTACCTCTTTTGTTTTGTGTGGTAAGCAAGACGCTCCTTAATTTGCCTAATTAATATTTCAGTGCCAACACCTTGTTTGCACCTAGCCTAGTGTTCCCTGTGGAAAGCAGAGTTGAATCTTTTCCAAATACACAGACCTCAGAGAAACGCTGAGAATCCAAAAGATATAAGAAATGCACTTGTTTTCGTCCATTATTTCGACTATTTTGTCCATTATTTATGCTAGACTTACTATACATAGGGAGTACAGAGTACTCTAACCCTTAATAGTGTGATCATTTTCAATAATCTTCTGATATGAAAACTGTGATAATAGGTTGAGCTCTGCCTCACATTGCAGTGATGAAAAGAGCATTATCAAAGGTGGAAAGAGCATATCGCAGACCAACCTGTCAACAACCTTGTTGATCCTCACAAATCATGTCCTGACTACATGATAATTACATTGTTGTCTACATGATAATTACATCACTCTGTGTGGGTGTGTGCTAGGCCCCAACTCGCTCCACACACATGCTTCTACCGCACAGTGGGATGTGCACAGTAACGGAAGCTGGCAGCCAGAAGGGCCATGAATAAGTCAGCAGCGGAGCAGAGCAGTGCTCATATCTTAATGTGAGGACGGAGGATGATGGGGAGGCAGCCAGGCTTGGCTGCTGGGCTCCACCAGATATAATACTCCCTGGATAATGGAGAGCTAATTAGCACAGGGGCCGCTGCAGCGTCGGACGCAGCCGGAGCCGCCACCATTAAAGGGCCTATCAGTTACCCCTCTCCAATGGCTCAGGAGGAGGGCCCGGGGGCTGAGCAGGTTATGAGATCTGTGGGCTTCGGTTTCAGCGTTTTCACCGTTGTGATGCCTGGAACTGGCAACTCTATCCCTGGAAGGGTTGGGACAGCAGGATGTCACATTGGCTTCAAACACACGTTTGATTGTGTGTCATGTTCTTTTCCAGAGCTTGAAAGTGGTGTGATTATCACTCACTAGACTAGATATACCATGTGATATTATGTTTACATATTTTTTGGGGCTGCATATATACTTTCTAGTGCATTTGGCTTTTGTCAAATGTACTCATGGAACCAATGGAAATAATGTTGTTGCTTTTCATCCACTTAAACTCATGATATCGAGTGAATCTGTTACACTAACCGTACCATGTTTTAATCACATTGCACATAGTGCCGCACAAAGTACCATGTTGTTCACAGGGTCTCAGTTCTAAAGTGTCAGTCAGATCATCTCATTTCCCAACAGGGCCTTTAATGGATTGTTTGGGACACTGGCCAGAGAGTTGCGTGCTAGGCATTTCCTCATGTTTGGTTGGGTCCCAAAGAGGTCACCCTCCTTCAGTGTAGCCAGCCGCTCTTACTATTAGTGCCTCACTCAGAAACAGCTGCAATCAAATAAACAACCCATGGCCTAGCGTTTATTTTACACGCATCTATGACTTCCACTCTTCATTCACAGCAAAGTTTGTGAAAGACTCAGGCATCTGAGTTGTGTGTTTTTAGGCGCAGCGGACAGTTAGAAGGTGCTTTCACATCCATCACACTGGTTTGGAGGACTTGCGGAACATATTAAGATTCAAACGGTTGGGTTTGTTTGTTTGTTTGTTTGTTTGTTTGTTTACTAGAAGGGAACAGTGTCAGTAAAACAAATCCATAGCACAAACAAACTTGTAATAACAGCAGTGACCTTGATTGGCTGGACAGAGAGAATACGCTGGGCAATGAGGCAATTGATATGTCAACATAACCACTAGAGGGTACCAAGTGAGCTCGCTGCGGGCTCAACATTTCACAACTTCAAAGATTAAGGGAACTCCAGGCATGCTTCTCATTAAGCCCTCCTCTTCTCTCACATCACAGAATACACAAAAGTTCTCAAGTCACAGAGCACAGATTTATTTCAGGAATCTCACGCAGCCTTTCAGAAGGTTTAGGTTTCGAGGAATGTTCATCACATGGAGGCCTATTGTTTTTTACCACTACAAAGGCATAAAACAGACCTCCACACAATCTGTCAAACAGTATACTACTCACCTCACTAAAAAGATGACCGATGATTAGAGGGGTCAGTACATGTTGTCTCTGCAATACTAGTCATAGCACTCAGATAGTGTCAAATATGGTGTTTTTATATGACAATACAGGTCCTGTTGTTGTTGTTGTTGTATCAGTGGATGACTTAAGTCATATTACCCTGAGTAAGTGGTCAGGGATTGTCACAACAACCATGCAAGCTCATGCCAAGTGGACCAGTTGTTAGCACTAATGAGTTGGTCAGATACAGGAGCTAGTACTTATCTAGGTTCCATCTTGTCCATTTAGGCATACGTGTCAGATAGATAGATAGATAGATAGATAGATAGATAGACAGGTACTTTATTGATCCCCGAGGGGAAATTAAGGCGTTACAGCAGCTCACATCACTAACAACAACAACAAAATAAAGTGACAATAGAATAATAGAATAAAAATAAACATCTGAAACATTATATACAGTAAGAACAGTCCAGTATGATTTAACATCCCCCAGCCTGACTCTGATCACCCCGATCGAACCAGCCGGAGGAGGAGTTGTACAGTCTTAATGCGGCAGGCAGAAAAGATCTCCTATAGCGCTCCTTAGTGCAACGTGGTTGTAATAATCTGTTGCTAAAGGAGCTTCTCTGCTCTGCCACAGTGTCATGTAGGGGATTGGAGGGATTGTCCATGATGGCCAGGAGTTTGGTCCTCATCCTCCTATTGGCCACCTCCTCCACAGTGTCCAGGGTGACACTGAGGACAGAACCAGCTTTCCTAATAAGCTTGTTCAGCCTCTTGGTGTCACCTTCCTTGATGCTGCCCCCCCAGCATACCACCGCGTACAGCACTGTGCACAACATGTTCAGCAGAGTCTTGCACACGCCAAAGGACCTGAGCCTCCTCAGGAGATAAAGCCGGCTCTAGCCCCTCTTATACAGGACATCTGTGTTACCAGTCCAGTCCAGTTTATTGTCCAGGTGCATCCCCCAGGGGCGCACCAGTGCTACTCGCCACCCAGTCTGACACACAGCCCTGCAGCCGTACAAACTGTAGCCTGTTAGTCAGGTAGTTCGTAATCTAGGAAACAATGGGGGAGTCCACTTGCATCCCCAGCAGCTTATCTGCAAGTAGTAAGGGCTGTATGGTGTTAAATGCACTGGAGTCAAAGAACATGACACTCACAGTGCTGCCAGCCTTATCTAAATGGGAGTGAGCTCTGTGTAGCAGGTAGATGATGGCATCATCCACACCAATGTCTGCCTTGGAGGCAAACTGCAGGGGGTCCAAGGATGTCTTCACAGAGGTGAAACACGCTGCAAGGTGACAATGTCTCTCTCTGGACCCAACCAAGCGTTTCTTTCTCAGTTTCAGAGGAGATGACATTTCACATGATTTCCTTTTCTTTGGTACCAGGCAAGATGTTTTCCATATTGATAGGACTTTTTCCAGACTGAGGCTCAGGTTAAAGAGGTACTGGAGTACTCCACACAGCTGGTCTGCGCAGACTTTGAGCGCCCTCAGGCTCACACCGTCAGGGCCTGCAGCTTTCCTGGTGCAGAGTTTCCCCAGCTCTCTCTTCACCTGAGCTGTACTGATGAAGACACTGGAGCAGGGGGTGGTTGGCTGTGGCAGTGGTGTCGGGGGGCAGAATGATGGGGGGCACTTTAGAGTTGTGAAGTGAGGAAATGGTGAGGCTGGAGGAGGGGAATGGAGGGGACGTGTGAATGGAGTCAGAGGAGCTGGAGAGGGAGAGGGAAGGGAGAGGGTACTGGATGGGACAAAGAGGTAGGTGAGAGGTGTGAATGGGTCCAGACAGGGCAGGGGAAGGGGAGGGGGGCTTGTCCGGTAGCTGAGCAGGGCTGGAGGAGCTGCGGGGAGGAGAAGGAGAAGGAGGTGGAGCTGGGGTGAGGAAGACCATCAGTTTTCCCAGGCTATTAACTTAAAGTCTTGCCTTGAATTTAGTTTGGGCCTCAACACTTAACATGAGAGATGGGTTTTTGCAGTGGCATTTTCCAGTGGTTGAGCCAAAAAAATCCTTGATGCATTGGCTGAGCCGTTTTGTTTAATGCCAGTGAGTGGAAAAAGCACCTGAACATGCTGGATAAAGTGTCTCTTTTCCAGTTGCTTTGACAGCCTTCCACTGATACCTCCCTTCGTGCAACAACATGGCCATTGGTTTGTTCCTGCATTAGTGACATTACCGGCCATCCTATCCTCTCCTCTTAATAATTAACAGCATTCTCCGATCAGAGTTTATTGTTTATTACCTGGCGGCCCTTGGCCACTGGCGGAGATGAGATGTTGATGGTGGTGTCAAACGCCTGGTGAGTTTGATCTTCAGATTGTGTCTAGTCCTCATCACTGAGGAGCTGTCTGTCTGGACACAGTAACCCGCTGCAGCAATCAGCACCACTGGAGTTTGTACTGTAAGTTACTAAATTCTTCTTAGAAACCTCTGTCAAATGTGTGTAGATATTTAGATTTGCAACCTATTACTTCTCAGTTAGATGTATTTATTGTTAGATATTGCAGTTTGTTTGTGTGGAATTGCTCTAATTCTAAGAATGACAGTTCTGTTTGTCTATAGGATGGAGATCCTAAATGTAAAGTTGTAGTTGTAGTAAAATCCAATTCATAGTAATAGAAAAAATATATATTTTTCCATGGTTGCTTTTGTTAGGAGTTAGGAGCACCAGCACTCTTTGAGAGTTTTACAGAAATACCTTGAATTGTAATTCAGACATACAAATATGGCTCCAAACATAGAAGACATTTGCATTACAGGCTACTACATGTGTTTATTGTGTGGCCATAATAAGTGGTTATGGCAGATAACAACCAAATTCAATTCCAATTATTCTACTTCTACAGGAATGTTCTGCTCACTAACAGTGCTTTAATAAATTATAAATGAAATAGTAGCACTGCTTTGCAGCACGATAGAATGAAGAGGATGTAGACATAGAATTTGAGGGGCACAAACATTTTGGGCACACAATCGTTCCTGTACTGTTGTTGCATGGTTAGATTCAGGTAGTTTTGTAAGTCACTCGTTATGAGTAACAGCTTGAATGACAATGTTCTAGATATTCATGATGAATATTAGATTCACAAGCTTCCATCTTGAAAGGTGTGAATAAACCCATTGCTTTGAGAGTAATGAACCTGTGTGAAGTATGATGTCTAGTACTTCTCTAGTACTTCTCAAGAGTACTCTGTGTATAATTCACACCTACTGTATACATTCCATGTTGCAATTTATCATGTTTAACATGACCATTTTGTTTACACAAAGCAATTTTTCTGTAACATATTCTACACTGGGAGGAATCTGTCCTTCATACCCCAATCCAAAGAGGCTACTAATTATTTCTATGTTATTGTGTGACAATAGTATAATTAGCTATTTTAGTGACTCACACATCATACTCTCTTCTAATCAGTGTCTGTGTGGCCTTTGAAACAGAGAGAGTATCAGAGCAGTATAGGGTATCAGTGTTGTGATTATGGAAGGGGGGTGCTGATGAAAACCTGGATCTAATTAAACATATGCAGAAGAACAGATGCATTGTGGCTCTGAGGACGTTGAACTGTTACGAGAAGGTCACAAAGGGATTTGATTCCCCCTTCTTCCAGCCCTCTGTTTATCTATTTATGTATTACACAACTTCTGGGAAGTGTATTCCTCCGCCCGAGCAATGTCACAGCATATTTCGTGCTGTTAGACATCAAAGTGCCGTGTGAAAGGAAATGGCGAGGACCACCTCATGGAGACAAAGCACAACAGCATGCTGCAGCATATCAGGGCTCCCTTTGATGTTGTGTTTTTAATACTGTCCTTGGAGAGCTGAATTTGATATGCATTCTGCATGGAGTCCATTAGGACATTACAGGTTCATTAAGGGGGATCTAAATGTTTCCATATATCCTGCGTCCTCCCTGCGGTGGTGTGAAATCTTGCCAATACATTCAAGGTTTGTTCCTTTCCCCTCATCCTGTGCTAAGCTACATTCACTGTACCTCTTAGATATGTGCGCCACTCTCCCATAGGGTTTTGAAAGGTATTTTTCTTTGTGTTCTTTGTCCCAGCCCTTTGCTGCAGATAGGCCCATTGAGGAGATTGCTCTAGTAGAGGAGGAAGTGAGGGGGAAGCCGGCTGTGTCGTGGCAGCCCAGCAGAGAGGACTACTACCGTTGCCTAAGTGATCGCAGGGACTGCCACAACAATAACAAAGTGATGGAGAGCTTAAAGGTGACTGTTATATTGAACAGGTCTTTTTCTTATCGCTGTTTCTCTCTATCTATATCTGTTACCCAACTCTCTGTTCTCCCGAACAGCAACCAGAGAATGAGGAATCCCCCCAGGCAAGATACCCTTCTCCTCCTCCACCTGCACCTCCTCTACCTCCCTCCTCATCTTCACCCAAATCATCACCTGACCAACCAGCGAAATCTCCCATTGCCAGCATGCAACATATTCAAATGGCATCGTCTGGTGAGATGAACATTTCTACTTGATTTCATTTATTCAGTGAGTCAGGCCAAGTCATTCCATGTAACAGTTGGTTCGGGAATTGATGTCACCATTGGTTCAGCCATTGGTCAATCAATGAGCGTTTGGAATGTGTTTATTTGTCTCTGTTACCATGCGTTACCATGAGCAGGACACTATTTAGACTAGAACACAGAGTAACAACAAATCTGTTCTGATTTTATTGCAGTTGTTAAAAGCTTCAACCAGAGCAAGCCCTCTGAGGGGGAGACAAAGCCCTCCACTGATAAAAAGCTCTTCTTGGTTGATACAAATATCCTGGTTGAAAAGAAAGTCTTCCTGGTTGATAAAAAGGTCCTGGCTGATAATAAGCTGATGACTGATATGAAAACCATCACATCTTTGAAACAAGCAGGAATTACAGCTGTCTTCACAGGACAAGCAGTAAGCCCATACACTACCCCTCCCATTTACCTTTTTTGTGTACATGGTCTGCTAATATACCAGGTTGTTATGCTAATTAATGGTATTCTGTTGTCCTCAACAGAGTAAAATGGTGGTGTTGCCTACAGAAGAGGCCAACCTTGCGGATATTGACTACCTGGTGCCAACTCATGACGAGAAGGGTCGTCCCATCGCAGAGTGGAAGCGGCAGGTCATGGTGCGTCAGCTGCAGGCCAGACTGCTGGACGAGGAAGACCAGAGGAGGAAGGTGAGGCCCACTAAGGGGCTCTGATTGAACATCATATACTGTCACATTAAGTATTCTTCACTGGGAAATGTGGGAATGTTATTCATACCATTACATAAATGAAGACAACAGTAGCCTCAACTATTTCACACAACTGTCTGATGTGTATTATATTAAGAAATATATGTATGATATGACATAATATACATATGTAACACCTTGATGTGTCCCTCCACCTTGTCAGGAGAATGGGAACAGGTATGCTAAGGTCAGCTGGCGGTACTCCCAGGCCCACAATGCCATCCTGGGTCCCTTTGGGGAGCTGCTCACAGAGGATGACCTCATTTACCTGGAGAAGCAAATCAAGAGTGTCTCCATGCAGAAAAACTGTGAGGGCTATGAGCTGGAGCTGGCCCGCCTTGCAGAAGAGCTCAGGCACATCCTACCAGCTCCCATTGTAAACATCACAGTCAATACTCAGTTCAGGAATCTCAACACCCATATCCCCCTGCCTGTGTGGTGCAACCGCATCTCGGGCATTGTGAAGAGCATGTCCCTGCTCATGACCAACCTCACAGACCTGCCATACTGCAAGATGCCCAACACAGATCTGGTTACAGTCTTCTCTCAGACGCCAAACAGACAGAACTCCACCAGGGGACGCAGGGAGAAAATAGAGAATGAAATTCATCAATTTGGAGTTTCAGTGCGGAATCTTAAGTCAAACTTTGAGAGTCAGAACTCTCTGTCAGAAGATATAGAGGAGGTTCATGTATCATTGCCCATACAAGTGGAAGCACACAACAAGAAAGAGGAACTGCCTAAAGAGCTGAACCAAGCTCCTGAAGGAGACCAAAACAGTGACTCTGGCATAGACTATGATGAAAATATTGCAGATGTCATAGAAACCACAAGTCTACGAAAGGAGCGTATCGTGGTGCTTTTCCTGGGCCACTGGAAGAAGTCTGCTTACACTGTGACTCTGAAAGGTAAGGCAGAGAGGAAGCAGAGTGGGGATGGGCCTGGGATGGTGGACAAGGCTGGGGAAGATCGGAGAGGCAGTGTGGAGGGATCCCAGTCCAAGAAGATGATGGAGAACAGCACCTTGGGCCATTTCTTTAAACAGAGGAGCGCCGTCAACAAGATGATCGGGAACTGGAGGAGCATGATTTCCAGTGTCCCGTCCCGGCAGATACGCCGGCTCCATCGGCAGCAAGCCTTATACTCTCCAGAGCAGTTCTTGCCCCGTGTGGATGGAGCACCCGTGGACTACGACAGCCTGACCCTTGATCTCTTCATGCTAGGGTACTTCCACATCCTGGAGCTGGAGCTGCCTGCAGACGAGAGGAAGATGAGGCACTTGCTGTGCTTCGAGGTGTTTGACCATGTTGGCCGGTTCACCTGGGAGGTGGTGAGGGACTTCCATAAAGTTGTCATTCAGGACATTGAGGCTGGGAACCGTGAGTGGAAGGATGGCTTTGAGGACATTAAGGTTAGGTTCTTTGGGAACGCATTGCCTCAGACTGAACTGCCAGAGGTGGAGAAACATTCACTTCCCGAGATTAGGACTGTGCCCAAAGTCATTGTTCAGACCCCTACTCCAGATGAAGAGATGTTGAAAACCGGTACAGACATCACCAGTTTCAGCAATGAAGAGATTTGCAAATACATTGATCGTAGTTTTGCTTTCTGGAAAGAGAAAGAGGCAGAGATTTTTGATTTTGAGTAGTAGATGTCAGATCTTCTTTTTGATATTTTTGTAGAATTTGTAGTCTGCTGACTTTAAGTTATAGTAAAATGCCGGGGTACTGTAAGTACCTGACGCTGTACTGTAAGTGCGTTTTTTGAGTGTTTATACCTTTGTGTTTTTTGCATATAGTTTAACAGCACACTTATTCTTTAAAGAGAGAGCACTAGGTATAGTATGATGGGATCTAATGAAACTGTTTCAATGTCGGATGCATACATGAATGTAGTGCTAGATAAATGGAATTCGAGCAAGAACACTATTACAATAAAGTTAATACTAGAGTAATGTCATTTTTCATTAATTATCACTCTAAGAACTTTTTTTGTACAATCATTACCATCATGTGTAACATTATACCATAGTGTTTAAATAACGCTAAGTAATAGCCTAAAACATCTTTAACCCCATAGGAACATGAGATGACTGTATCTATCATGGCAGCACTGTAATCTAATATGAGATATTGTAGTGCTCTTTTGGCAGGCATTATTTAAATTACAGTATCTCATTAACCATCTTCCATCTCTCTTGAGAACAGGATGTGTATGTTCCTTTAACAGCAGGTGTGGATCCTGAAACCCATGCTGTTTTGGAATCTGACTTTAGTCCCGAATCTCTGGACGTCCTAAAAATAGCCAACTGAAAGACAAGCAGTCTGTCCCAATGACTTGGCAAAAGCTTCCGCCATACTGCCAACTACATGTTGTTATAACAAGCTCCTGAACCACGTTTTTTACCGGAAATATGAGCAATTATTGCCTTCTTTTGCCTCTCTGGTAAGTCTCTCATTTCTTTTCTCCATTTCAGTGTGTTTTAAAGATAGGACATTGTATTTAATGAATGCCTTACAGAACATGATATACAGAGCACGTCATACCCTGAGTCGAACTGTTAGCTTTGTCCCCAAGTAAACAGATTGTCATGGACCTAATTATTATCAAATAGAATACAGTGTAGGATCTGGGCCAAACAACAATGCAACATGCAATTTTTCATATTCATTCACAAAACATTGTGAAACCATAGTTTCCATATCTATTAAGTCTTCACAAGCACTGTGTCCTGTTAGTTACACTTGTATCACTATTCAATCACTATTCAATTGTCAAGGAGGTACAGTGCCTTCGGAAAGGATTCAGACATTTTGTTGTATTATAGACTCAATTTAAAATTGATTAAATTAAAATAATTTGCTATCAATTCACACACAATACCCCAGAATGACAAAGCGAAAGCAGGTGTTTTGAAATTTCAGGAAATGTGTTAAAATTGAAATACAGAAATACCTCATGTACGTAAGTATTCAGACCCTTTGCTATAACACTCTTAAAATGAGCTAAAATGCAAACATGTCATCAACAAATCACTCAGTAAGTAGAATTGAGTCCATCTTAATGCAAGGATAATAGTATCTTTAATATCTAGTATAATAAAAAAATTTTTTTAATAGGGTCTCTGATTTGCATAGGAATCAATTACAAACTGTGTGGATCAGGTTGTCATTACAAATTGAGCAAATGGAGAGGAACAAAACTGCTCAGGAATGTGACGCTGAGGCCTGGGGAGAAAATCTATAAAGTTGAATGGTGGAGAGGAAAAAGCACAGTCGATGGGACAACATCATCTCAGTCACTCTACAAAATTGGTCTAGCTGCATGAAGTTATGGGTATGTTTGTCACTGGCAGGGACTGGGGAGTTTGTCAGGATCAAGAACAAATTATGAAATTTGCTGAGTTGGCAGTGACATTCTAATCTACACAGTGTGTAATTAAATACAAAATTACATGAACTATTATCCTTGCATTAAGATGGACTGAATTCAACTTATTGAGTGATTTGTTGACATCTACAGTGGCTTCGGAAAGTATTTGGACCCCTTCACTTTTCCCACAATTTGTTTTGCTATAGACTCAATTTAGAATCGATTTTTTTTTTGCCCTCAATCCTCATACAATACCCCATAATGAAAATTCCTATGCAAACCAGAGACCCTATAAAAACAAAAGATATTCATTCTGAAATCACATGAACTATTATCCTTGCACTCAAATGGACTCAACTCAACTTGTTGATTGACTTATTGAAGACATTTTTGCATTTTAGCAAATTTTAAGAGTGTCATAGCAAAAGGTCTGAATACTTATGTACATGAGGTATTTCTGTATTTCAATTTTAATAAATTTACTGAAATTTCTAAAAACCTGTTTTCGCTTTGTCATTCTGGGGTATTGTGTGTGGATGGATGGCAAATTATTTTAATTTAATCCATTTAAATTGAGTCTATAACACAACAAAATGTGGAAAAAGTGAAGGGGTCTGAATACTTTCCGAAGGCACTGTACATGATAATGATACATGATAATGTATTCCTGAAGTTTTTTTGTTTAAATAAGTCTGCTATGTGTAATTATGTTTATTTTTCTATTAGGCATATTTGAAAATTGTAAACACGTTTTACAACACCCTAGGGGTAGGAAATGATTCTCTATTGTGCATTGGTGAATACATTAGAAAATCTAATTCTAAGTAACCAGTTATTTTTGTAAGCTTGACAGATAAACTGCCTTTGGCTACCACCTGTTTTCCAAGCTGTGGTTCTAAGTGTTCTTTAATTTGACCCATATTGGTACGCTGACATTTCATGCTAGTATATTCAAACACAGCTCAAGTTGTTCTGAACTACCGCAGCCCACTGTCAGGCCATTGCTAATACCCAGTGTAAATTATGAATATCGTCCTGTAGATTCAGCTCTGTCTGAGAATTCTCTTCTCTCCCACTTGTAGGTAAACATTGAACTCAGCTGTTGGGGTGTCTCAGAGCATTTAAACCATGGTGCATAATGTGGACGACCTGGACTTCTGCCTGTCCTCCCACTCTCAGAGCATGCTGGAGGGCATGCGCTCCCTCTGTTCACATCCCAAGCTTGTGGATGTGACTCTGAGCGCTGGTGGACGGGACTTCCCCTGTCACAGAGGTGTGTTGGCTCTCTGCAGCATGTACTTCCGCTCCATGTTCTTAGGGGACTTTGTGGAGAGCATCGCTGCCCGGGTAGAGCTCCAGGATGTGGACCCAGATGTCCTGAGCTCTCTGTTGGACTTTGCCTACACTGGCAAGCTGACAATCAACCAGGGCAACGTGGAGGGGCTGATCTGCACCTCTAGCCAACTGCAGTTCCACACAGTGCGGGCTGTCTGCAGCCGATACCTTCAGCACCAAATTGCCGCCATCAACTGCCTGGGGATCCTAGAGTTTGGGGAGGTCCATGGGTGCCCTGAGGTGGTGGCCAAGGCCTGGGGCTTCCTCCTGGAGAACTTTGAGGCTGTGCAGAAGGAGGAGGAGTTCCACCTGCTTGAGAAGGATAGGCTGGTAGCGTGTCTGGCCAATGAGGGGCTGCAGACGCGGTCAGAGTGTATGCGTGTGGAGGCGGCCCTGGCCTGGGTCAGACACTGTGAAGAGTCGCGGCTTTGCCATCTCCCAGAGCTACTGGCTCTGGCCCGCCTCTCTTTTCTGCGCCCAGACTACATCGCTGATACCCTGCTGAAGGACAGCCTAGTACTGGGCTCTCCCAGCTGCAAGGAGACTGTGGAGAGGCTCTACAAAGAGGTTAGTCAACCAACATAGACTAATTTATTTTTTATAATTTAAAGAAAAAATAATTCATTGCATATGGGAAATCAATGCCGATATGCCAGATATAGTCATGTACTGTACCCATATTCTCTGCTAGATAATGGATGTGACGCCAGGAGCTGTAGTCCAGAGTGACTCCCAGAGTCCACAACCCAACCTGCAGGAAGTGCTGTTTGTGATGGGAGGCCGCTCACTGGATGACTCAGATGATGAAGACTCAGATAATGAGGACAGAGACCCAAGGCTGATGCCCAGGAACTGTGCCTTCTACAACACAAAGACCCGTAAAGCCTTCCCTTTTACTAACTTTTCAGTGCTTATCTTTGTCCTCCCACCAAAGATCCTATTCATATAATGTCCTCATCTCTCTCTCTGTCTCTCTACAGAACAGTGGCATCAACTCCCTGATTTTCCCAATTACAACAAGTGGGGTTACTCTCTGGTGTCTTTGAACAATGACGTCTATGTCACAGGTGGGTTGAGTTTAAATTAATACTAGAATTCACTGCACTATGACAAAGACAAAGCATCACTTGAAAATAATCAACGAGGAAGACAGAAACTTGAAAAAAAGACAGAAGTACCTCATTCAGACCCTTTGCTATGACATTCTTAAAATGACACTCTTGAAATGAGCTAAAATGCAAAAATGTCATCAACAAATCACTCAATAAGTCCATCTTATTGCAAGGATAATAGTTCATGTCATTTTGGAATTAATATCTTTGTTTTTATAGGGTATCTAATTTGCATAGGAATCAATTTTAAGATTGTCATAGCAAAGGGTCGGTCTGAATATTTATGTACATGAGGTATTTCTGTATTTCAATTTTAATACATTTGCTGAAATTTCGAAAAACCTGTTTTCGCTTTGTCATTCTGGGGTATTGTGTGTGGATTGATGGCAAATTCTTTTAATTTAATCCATTTTAAATTGAATCTATAACACAACAGAATGTGAACAAATTGAAGGGGTCTGATTACTTTTTGAAGGCACTGTAGATATGTAGATAGGCATGAATTAAAGAATAAAAACTTTTTAGGGGAAGAAAATCTGGCGGTGTACCCTACATAACCAGTAGAATGTCCTCTGTGTCTTCAGTGTCTTGAATCCACCATTGATAGTAGTAAAAATGTTCTCGCCCTCAGGGGGCTCTAGAGGTTGCCATACCAACACCTGGTCAACCACAGAGACCTGGAAGTACATCACTCGAGAGGGGAAGTGGGTTACGGTTGCCCCAATGCTTAGGCCCAGGACAAACCACACCTCGGCAGCACTGAACGGAGAGATATACGTCATCGGAGGTAAGAAAATAAATAAAGTCTTCCATGTGGAGCCTCAGCTGCAGTCAAATGGAAAACCCTCACTGAACTCCAGACTCATCTGCTCTTCAGTGGCTTGGCCTTACATAGGCTTGGCCTTCTCTGTACAGACCTCTAACGTGACCTGTTAAATGTAACGTAAGCATTTGGTTAGTCTAGTCCATTACATGTGAAAACAACTTGCCATTGTTAAAAGATTTGAGAATGTAGGAAAGTAGCTGACAAATATGATGCTTTTGTAATAACATGTTTTCATTACCCTGGATAACACAATCTTCTGTCCATAGGCACAACATTGGATTATGTTGAAGTTGAACACTATGACCCCTACAATAACACCTGGGCCATAACATGCCCCACCCTAAAATATGTGACAAACTTCACTGCTACTGCATGCAATCAGAAGCTATATGTAATTGGCTCTTGTGCTGTGAAGTACAACCCACTGACTTTACAGTGCTACAACCCTGTCATAGGTAAGAATAACCAGCAGCACCTGTGCTATACTCACTCCATAAATTCTTGTTCATCACCTTAGAAACGCATATGATATAACATGATAGCATTTGATATACCTACAATGTCTAGTTTCTCTGATGGAGAACTTATTCAGATGCTCACTTCTATCTTTTACCATTTCTGCTGTTACAGTTGTCCCTTACTCTTTTTTCACAGATTGCTGGAGTATTATCTGTTCTCCCTTCCTCCCCAAATACTTATCCTCCCCTTGCTGTGTTTCTGTGGAGGGAGGCATCTACCTGATTGCTGACAACACCAAAAAGGTCTATCTTTATGACCCTGAGGCTAATATGTGGCAGAAGGTGGGTTTTTGAAGCATTGCTTTTGGCTGCACTGAGGCTGATTACAAGTCATCAAAAATGTCACACAGATGCAGCACTTCATCTCTCTTAACCTTATAACATTATTCTGCTCCCTTCTCTATGGATTGGTCCAGGTCCAGTTACTCCACATGCTGCATGAGAATGGGGGCCTGGTGGTGCTGGATGGGCAACTCTACGTCACGGGGGGCCACTGGAAGGGCATGGAGGGGGACTATGGTGTGGAAGTGGAGGTGTACAACCGGGCCTCCAATGCCTGGAAGGTGGAATGCTTTCTGCCTAGGATGTGGTTCTACAGCGGATCCTGTTCTATCTTCCTGGACCCTTCCCTGTGGTCGGAGCCCTTCCCCATCGACGAAATGACATGACAGACTGATTTTAAGGCCATAGTGCACAGACGCCTGACTGTGAATACTGCATGCATGGAATGTTAATCTTAAGATTATGAGGGCTGACTTTGTGCCCTAGAATAGCAAGTAACTTGATCTCTTGGTATTTCCAGTTGTTTTTGGTAATTTTTTTGTTGCTCATATGATGTGTTTATTTATACTTTTAGGTGCTGCCTCTTGAGGAGGTTTTGCCTCTGTATTCTTGCGCTTGTGTTTGTTGAATCATTAAATCTTTATAGAAAATGCACTGTTTTGGATGGTACAAGCATGGAAACTGAATGTGTAAGCCTTCTTTACTATCTATGATGTTCTTTCAGCTGTTTCTTCAACCCATGTTTGTGTTCAAACAATTAATCGAGATGGAAAATCTCCCAATATTCCCCTTGAGGTGTACATTAGAATTCAATGTGCCCGCTACATCGTAACTGATTGGTATCCATAGAAGCTACTAACTTTGCTGCTCTAACCACCGAACGCCGTGCGTCCCTCTTGCTATGGAAACATCCAAGCCAGCATTCTATTTCCATGGAAACTGCCCGGGAGCGTCTGGTTCCCCCGGTAACCGCTCCTGGGACTTGCCTCTCGCTCTGTTGTCTTTGCAGCTTCTTCTAAAGTTATCAGGGTGCACAGCAAACAATTGGGAAATCCGTGTTCAGATATACAGCACAGTCTCCAATGCTCAGACGAATAAAACGATCATGCAACTTTTCAAAACGTTTTTCACAAACTAAAGCAATGTTTTTACAAAGTGTAATTCTTTCGTTTGGCAAAACTTGCCGGTGAACATAGCCTGCTTCGTGGTTTTGTGCATTTTACAACCTTATCTAGTCGGCAAAACTGCTAAAGTAAAACATATTACTTTCCCCCATGAGTTCTCAAGGGGATCAAGACGTAGAATCGCCTGGACTGGAAGCTGTGATTCAGGTGGGTGCAAGACTCATATTGGCTACATTGATCTTGAGCATGAGCTCAGATTGTGTTTTGTACTAGGATACACTTATGCCACGTCTACGTGGAGTATAGGAGAACATGACTAGCATTCAACATTGTAAATCGGTAATACACACTCTGTAATTGTCAACACAAAAATAGTGAATTATCTACGTGTTTAGAAGTTGAATGATGACAAATCACTGAATGAATATACTCTACACTTAAAACTGCATCAATATTTATTTTAATTTTATTATCACAACACCAACCCCATTTGAAGTAGTGACATTTCATGAAGAGCATTGAGTATTGATTTTGAAGTAATTGGGTGAGTGTGATGGGACGATGTGGTTGTAGAAGCTGGAGGAGTCTCTGCTCCACCCAGAGGGCAGTGTAGAGGAGACCCTGACCCTCCGAGGGGATAGACAGGACTCGACAGCCACGCCTGTCTCCACCCGCATCCGGCAGATCATCACTCAGAACCTGGCAGAGCAGCCTGGTGGTAGGCACACCTCCCTCAGCTCACAGGGGTCAGAGTTAATAATTTAACATCTACAGTGGCTTCGGAAAGTATTTGGACCCCTTCACTTTTCCCACATTTTGTTTTGCTATAGACTCAATTTAGAATCGATTTTTTTTTTGCCCTCAATCCTCATACAATACCCCATAATGAAAATTCCTATGCAAACCAGAGACCCTATAAAAACAAAAGATATTCATTCTGAAATCACATGAACTATTATCCTTGCACTCAAATGGACTCAACTCAACTTGTTGAGTGACTTATTGAAGACATTTTTGAATTTGAGCAAATTCTAAGAGTGTCATAGCAAAGGATCTGAATACTTATGCAAATGAGGTATTTATGTATTTCAATTTTAATAAATTTGCAAAAATGTCTAAAAACATGTTTTCACTTTGTCATGATAGGGTATTGTGTTGTTAATCCATTTTAAATTCAGTCTATAACACAACAAAATGTGGAAAAAGCGAAGGGGTCCGAATACTTTCTGAAGCCACTGTACACTGTACATAGGCATATCTTCCTCTGTGTTCTTCTTCCTCATCTCAGGTGAGATCTCTGATGTCAGTATGCTGGAGGACAACAGGGTCCTCAAGGAACAGCTCACTCAGACCCGTATGGACCGGGACCAGCTGCTAGTCAGACAGGCAGCTCTCACAGACAGGGTAGGACCACAGGGACCATCCCTTTCTATTGTATCTCATCCTTTATTATTGGCCGCCTCACATTCAGGCAGGGTTGTTTACCAGGTATTAAAAACAATAACTCAATTCTTCATACCTGTATTCATGACAACAACATGTTGAGCTCCTCAATGCTGTATTAATCATATCAAAGGCAATCAATCTCTAATCATCAGGTAATTACACAACCACCACAGTACAACCACATTTGTTGCCAGAATCATGATAATTCTGACTAAACAGAAACCTTCTTCCTGCAGTCCAATTCCTGCATGCTAGATTTGAACAGCATATATAGGAAAAGTAGGACACCCCATGTCAACATTACAGTATGTTATTTTGGAGAATGGAGATCTCTCCATCACATCTGTTAACACTAGATTAATATGCATATAATACATCAATATGTGAAGTACTGCACTTCAACTTCAGCTGAATAACTACTACAAACATCACTTTCCAGGAAACAGCTTTGAGTCAGAATTATTTCTTGTAAATCCTGCTCTGTAATTTAGTGGGTGAGACTGGATGAGCAAACATTGTTAATAATGTGAGAGGTTAACACATCTCCTTTGGATTGTTGTTCTTTAATGGATGGGTTAGGGTTAGGGTTAGGGTTAATGGATGGGTAGGTCTCGGCACAGTTTTGGCCCACAGGAGATCAAGAGAGTCAGCCACACTAGACCATTGAATGAGAAGTGCCACATTGCTTTGAAATGGAATATGCTCATAGCAAACATCAGTGCTGCACCGGTCTTTCCAAAAGGGAAAGCCCTTTGGAGTTGGATAAACAAACAGGGCAGTAAAGGTAGCATGTTAAAACTGGTTGTGTCACATGCACTATAACAAGGTGTGTTTATTTCAGTTTGAAGCTAAACTTTTGGAAAAAGAGAACACAGACATACTTTCATGAATGACTAAATGTAAATTGGCAAAGCATACCCAGGTATATGCTTTTTGCCACGTTAATTGAAATGAGAAAGGAACATTATAATGTACAAATTAGAAGAGTTAGCTGACTGTCCATTATGTATTTTATGCGTGTGTGTGTGTGTGTGTGTGTGTGTGTGTGTGTGTGTGTGTGTGTGTGAGAGAAGAGAGGTCCATGAAGGATTTCCTTGTGGTCCATCCAGCCAGAATTAGACCCCCTCCCAGTCAGCAGAGTAATGATGGCCCAAATCTGGCCCACATCTGTTTTCTACCGGCATCCAGATGTGGCCCAGGTACAACTTTGTCCCACAGGCTAGATGTGGGCCGACTCTGGCTGCAATTCCTGAGTCATATCTTTGCCATGAAAAGGACAGACCTTGGCTGGTATGTGGATGTGGCCTAGTTATCACTTGAAAAATCAGTCAGATATGGGCCAGGTCTGGTTGCTTAAGGCTTCGATGTGGTAACCGTAACTGGACTATTTCTTGGCCATTATTCCAAGTGGTAACTGGAACACACAGCCACATCCACATGCTGGCCAAGATGTGGCCTTTTCGTGGTGATGGTTAAGCTTAGGTACCGTCATCAGAGGCAGTCCACTTATGGCTCAGGCTTGGCCTATTTGAGGCAACAGCCTGGCTTAGTTATGGTAACTAGATTTGGCCCTGTTTTACTCAAATTGTGGTCAAGATCTGGCAACTGTATTGCAACCAGATCGGGCCCACTTATGGTTGTATTGTGGCCAATATTTGGTTTCCTTACAGCAACCATAACAGGCGCATTTATAGATGTACTGTTGAGTGTGCTGAGATCCAGCCTTATGCATGGTAACCAGAATGTGTTTGCATTGTCAAAGATTTCACATTTGTATGGTGACTCTAGTTCTGTTCCTTTATTCCAAGTGGGATGCATCAACATTTCAATTGGGTTCACTACAGTACTGTATGTGCTTATTTTTTGGCAAGATACCTAATTAAATGAATCCACACCATGGATAATGCTGCATTCATGACAAGTCAGAAACTCAGAGTTAAAATTAATGCAAGTTATTTGCGCAGAGCTTCCAATTGGTTGGTTCTGATACTCTCCAAGTATCATCTTTCTACAATGAGTTTCCAAGTTGGAAATATCAGAGTTTCCCAGTCATCCATGTCTTGAATGCAGAATTTTCCTACTTTTCAAATAAGGATCCATATGATTATAACATTAAATATCATAAGGGAAAACAAACATTTGAGCACATACCGTAAGAGGGCAGTAGCGACAATACAGAGACTCAACACAACACACTCACCACACAAAAATTAAAAACTACAAAAAAAATAAAAACTACAATTACTTTTTTGGGCATATAACTCAAGCCAGAGTTGGCCAACAAGCAAACTGCCAATTCTCCCACAGTACTGGTCCCCCACATTTAAACCTACACTGGCTTAGTAACAATGGGAACTTATTAGAGTCATACACAACACACGGTACCAGAGTGGGTCCATAAGCGAAGTTCCAACTGTCACCCAGTACTGGCTCCCCACATTTAGCAACTACAGAAACGTATCAGGCCCAAATATACGCCCCTAAGGAATCAGGACTACAGCCAGGAATCAGGAATCAGGACTACAGCTCTGGTTCACTACCCCCGCTTCGCTCAGGTGACATGAGGTTCAGCAGACTACAGCAGCTACATCGGTGGCTTAAAGCAAAGTTCTGTAACAGCAAGGATATTCCATTTGTAGACAATTTTGGCCTGTTTTGGGAGAGACCGGCTGTTGGGGGGGGAGAGAAAGTCAGTGGCCTCTTCCCCAGAGGCCCCTGAAGAAAAAGCTCATTTTTCATCGAGTACAAAGCAGCCGTTTGTGATAACACTGCCCTCTTTCTGCTGCTTAAGTCTAATGAACTCCCACTGCTTACCCCTGGAACTTATTTAAAAATCTGGAGCTATAAATAAAACTTAATTAGCTTGGCTTATAAATAGAATATTTGTTTATTTGGTTGATATTTGGAAGGTGTGAAAAGACGCCAGAGAGACTGAAAGAGCGAGCAAGTGAAGCATATTAAATGTCCTCACCACTGCCAGGTGAAGGGGGGGGGGGGGGGGTACTTAAGACAACACAGTTCCCTCACCTTTAGTTTAGTCATGCAGAATGCAAACACTCATGTATACATTGGTCATGAAACTACTGTATGTGAGGAGGTTAACAAGAGTGAAAAAGTTTGTTGGGGAGGCCCTTGTTGTGGCTTGTCAGTCCTAGTGCCAGCTGCTCTCCTCTCTTCTCTCACACTGTCAGAGAGAGTTTTCCCTGCAGACCTTGATTGTTTGGCAGCAGTCGGCTGCGATCTTAACATGGAGTGCTAATCAATGTCCTGGAGCAACATACCGGCTTGACTGACTGCGGTATGCACTATGCACGCAGGCAGAGCCCATGCTTGGCCTACGCTCTCAGAGACTTTCCCTTTAGCTTTAGCCTTTACACGCTTATCCTGAATACCCAGTGCTCCCTCAACTTGCATCGCCTCAGGGATCACATATCATTGCAGCATGTGATCCACTTAATTTGTCATCCCCCTTTAAAGACCCAGTATGTAACATTTGTAAGAACATAAAAGGACAGTGACAACTTCTGTGTTTAAGGAATCTTTTACTTGTACGTATATCAGGCAGCAGAACACATCCATATTCTGGGTCCAGCTATGTGGTCTGAACGAGTTTTCCATCAGCTCTTTTAGTGTGATACCCTTTCATCTATCACCCAGTCTGAGGCAGTATACATAGCATCTTCAGGTCATACCAACCTGTATGCTAATTGGTTTGATAGTTTTTGTCACACTTAACTTGATCACTCACCATCACAGGATGTTATGAAAACCAGTTCCAAATGGTTGGCCTAATTAGCATGTCTCCTAACAGTCTAAATCTACAAATTCAAGCTTTTAAAAGCTTCCAAATGGTTATAATGACTATATTTAATCAGTACTGATCAGGGAATGAGATCCCTTGAAAGAAATATTTCACTGAAGAATTCTGTTTTGGTTCTGTGAAAGCGGTTTCTAAAATGGAGTGTCCTACCTGATACTGGGTTTGTATACAAACATATTGTTGTGGCCAGGGGTGTTCTAGGGGAGTGGACTCACCGATTTTCTCTTCTCGGTTGGCTGCATCTTCGAATCGTGCAAGCATGTAGAAACACAACAGTTAATGTCTGACACTCACACATTTTGGGGGTTTATATTATTATTAGGAAGGATGTTGTTGTTGTTTGGAACTTAGAATTTCGCTGTGGTGGCCAGACGTGGCAGATTTCCAACAACCTAACACCCTGCTTCTTTAAGGCCCATGTCAAAATACAGTGTCATCAACTGCTCTTGATTGAACTGCCAGGCAGTATGTACAGTATCTAACATATAGTACTGTACATATACACTTGGGAATCTTCCATATCTGCCATATGTTTCTGAATCTTAGATTCATAACTTGCTACAGTAACAAACAGTTATTTGGAAAATGGTTACTCAACTGTCCACATGAGGCTTTCATATATGTATGTACTGTAGGACAGTGGTGAAATCTGCATGCATTACTATCAGCCTCTTGCTTTGTTATTTTGGGATGCTGCTTGATAATCAGTTATTAGTATAGGGTTTTTATTTCAGGCCATAGCTTTCATATTCAGTATAGGGAAAGCTATTCACCTCACCATGATCAGTTTGTGTATTTGTTTAGCGCTGGGGGGATTTCTCAAGAGGTTGACAAGCGCTTAGCATTCGTTACGCGCCACAGTTCTGTAGACTCAATTGCCCATAGCACTGGTAAATTGACCAGCACTGAAGACTCTGCAAGACATTGTCAAATGACTGCTGGTGCTGAAGTCATGTTGCATCTCTCATGAATCCTGCTTTGTCAACCAAGATGACTTTGATAGAGGATGAGGAAGACTTTAAAACAGTTTTGCGGTTTGAGGTAATGTGGGTTTCTTCCCTTTAACATCTTCAGTTAGGGAATCTTAATGCCAGATGTGGAGCATACCCTCCTCTGAGTTTTTTAATATCCACATTTTGGTAATTAACCCTACAGTGTTGCAATGGATTGGCTCCAATATATAGACTATCTCTCCCATGCTCTGAGTGTCATGGAGCCAGAGCAGGCCCACCATGGTACGCCTGAGAGTCTGAGAGCTTGGGGCAGAGAGGGAAACCCCAAACCCCTCACATTCTCCATCTAGGCTGTCTCAGAGTTCCTTACTGTGAGCGTAAAACAGGAACCATTTGGAGTCAAGTCTCACCCGCGTCCTGAAAGTCTTCCTCTGTCTCCCTGTTGAGTCACCATGATCTCTGGTGACCCCTGAAAATTGCTCCTCAACCGGGATAAACCTTGGCCCAGTTTCCAAAGCTGGATGGTCTCAGGTGATTAAAGAACACGTTGGGATGAACTCTGAACCCTCAGTGTTGATTTTGGAGTGCAGCCAACATGCCATTTCTCAGGCAGGCAGTGAGTGGTTTGTGTGTGTGTGTGTGTGTGTGTGTGTGTGTGTGTGTGTGTGTGTGTGTGTGTGTGTGTGTGTGTGTGTGTGTGTGTGTCTGTGTCTGTGTCTGTGTCTGTGTCTGTGTACACATTTTGCTTCACCAGCACTTCTGGCCTGTGTGCTAAGTATATTAACCAAGCAATTTAGAAATGAGGTTCACAATCAAACATATAGGCCAAGTACACTTGTACTCTATATAATGTTGGATGACCTTGAATTATAATTCGCACAAACAAAACAAAATATAATTTTTTGACATACACATACACTGCCATCCATAAGTATTGGAACGAGGAAGCATTTTATCTTCTTAGCTCTATACTCCAACATTTTGGATTTGAATATCAAACAATTACTATGGGGTCAAAGTGATTTTTCAGATTGGGTTCACCATTTAGAAACATTTTTTAAACATACTGCCCCTATTTCAGGGCTCTAAAAGTATTGGAAAAAATCTAATAAAGTACTCATGTTTAGTATTTGGTCGACAATCCTTTGCATGCAATAACTGCCTGCCGTGACCCATTGACCCCACCAGGCGCTGGATGTATTCTCTGGTGATGCTCTGCCAGGCCTGTACTGCAGCCATCTTCAGTTGTTTTTTGTTTTGAGGTACTTTTGCCTAAAATCTTATCATCAGGAAATTAAATGCATGTTCAATTGGATTTAAATCTAAAGATTAACTTGGCCAGTCAAGAACTTTCCGCTTTTTGGCACTCACTAGTTGCTATGACAGTATGTTTGAGATCATTGTCTTACTGTATAATGAAGCGCCATCCAATGTACTTGAGCAGACAAGATGTTTCTGTACTTCAGAATACATTCTGCTGCTGCTGTCAGCAGTAACATCATCAATTAAGGCAAGTTAGCCATATCTTGTACATGCCCAAACCATAGCACCTCCTCTACCATGTTTCACAGATGAGGTGGTATGCTATGAATATTGGGCAGATCCCTTTTTCTCCAAACGTTCCATTTGCTATCATTCTGTTACATTATACTATTTGTCTTATCTGCCCACAAGACTGTTTCCAGACCTCTGCAGGCTTTTAAGGTACTTTTAGGAAACTGTAACCTGACCATCCTTTTTAAGGATAACTAGTGGTTTGCGCCTTGCAGTGAAGCCTCTGTAGTTTGGCTGGTGACGTGTTCTGCGGATGGTAGTCTCTGACACATTCATGCCTACCTCTTAGAGAGTTGTTTTGGGTTGTTTCTTAATTATGGTGGCATTTCTTCGGTCATACACTGTTGAAGTCTTCCTTGGCCTACCAGCCCCTTTGCAATTGTTGAGCTCACCAATGCTTTCTTTCTTGTCAAGCCAATAATTGTTTCCAATACTTTTGGTGCCCTGAAATAGGGGGACTATGTATAAAAAGGGATGTCATTTCGATATGGTGAAACCAATCAGAAAAAAGAAAACATTGAATTAAAGCAGAGAATCTCTACTTTAACCTCATAGTAATTGTTTGATTTCAAATTCAAACTGTTGGTGTATAGGGCTAAAAGAAGACAAAACACATATATACTTATGGAGGGCACTGTACATACACATACACAGGCACTTGATGTGCACAATTGAAATGTATTTGCTAATGAAAAAATGTATTTGCTAATGTCAACTCTTGAAACCAAGAGACTTCTAACACCAAACAAAGCTATTTGCAGGGTCCCACAAAGATTTCCAATCCTCCATGGTTTTGGGTGGAAGGGGTCTGTCAAACATGGTTGTAGCTGATAAGGTCTGTTTTCAGGGATTGTGTTACTGTCCCCCTCTCCTTGCTCTCCCCCTCTGGTTCCAGTTTGTTTTTCCTGCCTGCATAAACCCATTCATCCATGCTGCAGTTCGAGTGGAATACTGCCAGAGAGTCTGACTCTGTCAGCTGTCACAAAATCGTAAAAATAACTGGCTCTCTCCAGAGAAAATGTGCTCAAAACCCATCCCGGCCCAATACTGTATGTTGGATGAAAGTAGTGAATGTTGCCTTGCTACCTGCCTTCAATCTCATAGCTTTTCTCTGTCTACTGTTAATGGTAACACAAGTTTCATTTTATACAGTTCTCTTCTATTGTACTCTTGCTTTGTGCAGTGTGTGTGTGTGTGTGTGTGTGTGTGTGTGTGTGTGTGTGTGTGTGTGTGTGTGTGTGTGTGTGTGTGTGTGTGTGTGTGTGTGCGTGTGTGTGTGTGCATCCGGTTGTGTGCCTCTGTGTGTTCATCGCCTTTGCCCTTGTATTGAGTGAGGAGTAGGTACAGTATGACACTGAGGCTATGAGGAAAAGGTGTGTTTGTTAGTGTGTACAGTAGTATGTTGGGCATAGTCCTTCCATACACGTACCACTCAGTGTCACCTCAGCAGCTGTCCCCATAGTCAAGATGTGCATCATGGCAGCCATGTTTGTACATTGCCCCAGACTCGGGTCCTCACACCCACCACCTCTGTTTGTTATCCCATATTATGTAATCACCCTCGGTGGTGGCACATAAACAGCTTTCACAATCAGCTGGGGCTCTTTCGCAGAGCCAGCACTCAGGGGGTTATGGGAGGGGAAAGGGAGAGTGGGGTGGGTAGGTTGTTGGAGTAGGATAGTAAGTTTGGAGGTTGGGGGGATGGACATCCGCTCCAGCTGTGTTTAGGAATCTGACAGATAGTGCACTCCATTAATTCCCTTTATTAAGCCTCTGGGTCCAGGCCAAGCCAGGGAAAAACGATTGCAGCTGTAACCCTTTCCCTGCTGGCTGTACTGTGCACACATGGCCAGATGTCTCCTTGGGTCTGACTTCAGCTGAGAGTGCCGCCTTCACCCAATGCAGGAACAGGCCTTTCTAGACTGGAGATGATGAATAAAACAGGAGGAATCCCACCTCTACATGAGGAAGACTTGGAATCTGTTCTCATGTTGACCTTTGACCTGTAATAGAAAGAAATCAAAATATGTTGTTGTCATGCTTTCATGCTAAAAATATATCTCATCAATTTCTTCCAAGCTGTAAAAGTGGAAATTGGTAAATTGTAATGATCAGAAATGTGCTCCTTGTTTTCCTAGATGGATCATCCTGTCCTGAAATATTGTCACATTATGTCATTTTGTGACTACCATGACTATAACTTACTGGCTTATGTGAAGTGGATTTAGCTCCGCCACATGACTATTGTGGCAGCAAACTTGGCTCCAGTTGCAAAAACGTTCAGAGTGGCCTTGGAAATTGTTCTCTTGTTGCTTATTGGCAGATGAATCAAAGCACTGTTGTTCCTTGATGTTGTTTGAAATATTTATCAAATGAGACAATATGAGGAGTGGCACAAATCATAAATATCAAGTAATATAAAAGACTAATGCAAAACACATTTGAAAAGGCAGAGAAAGCTTCTCACATCTGAAACATAAGCAGGACCCATGGAACAGATACTCAGAAAAAATAATGGTCGAAACCATATGGAAGTATAAAAACACGCCCAGGAAGTCTGTTTTTGTGTAAATTGCATGTTGACCATTATTACAAAATGGCAGTAGGCGACCTCAAAGAGCAAGCGTGCAGAGGGATTGGGCTCAGCCCTCTTTAGGGGGCCGCGGGGGCCGCTCCAGCGTGAGTGTACGCTGAGGCGAGTCATAAACAGCCAGGGTGTGCAGTGTGCTCACCCCTGGGCCCGTATAAGCCCTGTAAGTCTCTAAGTTAGGCTGGACAGGGGATCAGGGAGGGAACTTGCCTCTCTCCTCCTTTGCTCTTTTTACAGTCACCAATGGAAGGGTGTGTGTTGTGAAGAACAATGAGTTCAGGCTCACTTGGCGACGGGGGTGAAGAGATTTAATGATGCAAGCAGAGTGACGGGCGGAGGTGGTGTCGCGGAGGAGGCTGAAGGGGGGATGTTCTCCTCCACAACAGGCTGTCACAGCGCTCTCTTGGGGGCTTCCTCCATGGAGCATGGCTAATCCAGACCAGCCCCCGACCTCCTGCTTTACAGCTGACTAGGGAGCAGCCGTAAAGAACCCGCCTCTCTGTGGTGTGCAGGGGCGGGGCTCTGGCAGGAAGCCCACACACTGTATGGTTATGAACAATAGCAAACATCCCTCACACTCCGAGACCAGGGACAAGGAGGGGTCATTGAGGTCACCTGGTCACTGAGTGCAGAGGCAGGACTGTGAGGGAGGGTCTTACGCCCCCCAGAGTGATGCTTGTTGATGGAATCGGTTTGACAGGTGTGCTACAGGTGACACATGACACACAATCTGGAGATACTGTCATGCTTGGATTGTTTACCCTCATTGTAATGGAACAACCCATGATTAGTGTGATTTACTGGGCTGTCCAGCTGTAAAACCAGTGTCTTAACTTTGAGATGCATGTTGTTGATCTTGTCCATGCCCTGAAAACCCCACATTCAGGGGGTTCAATGGGTTCAAACACTCACGTTTGAGCACAAGAAAATAGATAAAGGCATGCTTACAATCTAGGATTCCAGTTGATATTATATCACCCTTCAACAGAGGTGTGCAATGATGGTTCCCTTCAGGCGAATTCTTATCAGTGTCAAATATTTGGAGATTATTCAAGCTATCAAATAGGTTCCTTGTGGATGAGAAGGCTGATCTCATGAGAGTCGAAATTCACTGTGGGTCTAAAGGAAATGTACTGTAATAGATATGAACACACCATCTGGTGGTAGTAAAATCCTTTGTCCTGTTAGATTCCTTCCATATCAGACTTAATGGTCTCTGTTCTAGATTATATATCTCAATTCTATATTGTTTCTGTGATCCATGGGGATGCATAGGGTTGAACACTTTCCCTTGTATTACCCTTTGTTAATACATTATTGCAATGGCACAGCAGTAGTCTTACCCTTTCTACCAATGCTGGAGCTGCACCAAGCACCATGATTAGGCTCTGAAACATACATTTACTCATGTACTACAATAAACCTTGTGTGTGGTTGCCATGTATTCAGTTGCATTTAAAAAGTAGTTCCCTTTCCGTTGTAACGTAATTGCCATAATTGTGCCAAAATACTTGAAAAGATGCATAATCAATAGTGCTGTACTTGTACACAGATGTTTCCAGAAGTCCCTTCAAACACAGCTGCTGCTGTGTGCCTTGTGCCTGTAGCCCTCCACCCATGTTTCTCCTTCCTTCTCAGTCCCTAAAGCTGTCACCTTAACAATGGGCAGTAAAATAATCCCTCGTGTTCTCCTGGGCCTCAAACAAAAACCTCTAAAAACACAGAACCGGGTGCAAGCTCACTCTTTTTGTAGTTTTGAAGCATAAAACTCTTGAAAATGTGTTAATAATGGCAGCGAAGCCCTTGGCTCCAGTGTTGAACAGTGAGACTATTGTCCTGGCCTCTTCTAGAGCCTGCTGGAGAGATTAAGCACCCAGAGTTAAAGATGAGGTACTGGAGGGTGGGGGCTGCCGGGTTGATTCGAGGGGCTTGGGTGTGTGGTGGTTTTGGGAGTGTTGCGGAGGAGGGGGGCTCCTCTCTTCCTCTCTTTTTAAATGAGAAGTCGGCAGGGGCAGTCAGAGGCACGCAGTGTGTTGTAGTGCTCTCCCAGCCATGTGGTTTGTGTTAGTGAGGACAGGGTGTCTGGCACCAGGATGGAGAGTGGGTGGTGCGGTGGGAGTAGGGGTTGTGTGAGGTTGAGAGGTTACAGGACATTTGGATTTCAGATATGGGAGAGGAGATGGGATTCCAAAATGAGAAAGACCAGTCCCTTTTGAAAATCTCTGCTTCAAGAGGTGCCTGTGCTGTATTAAGGATGTGGAGGATCTCATGGCTTCCACTTACTAAATCCGCAGATACAAGCAGACACACGCACGCACGCACGCACGCACGCACGCACGCACGCACGCACGCACGCACACATTGTCTACAGTATACCACTTCCTTGATGATGTCCTTAAATTGGCTTTATTCATTTTTCATGATTGTTCACCACAGTAGCATTATTATATAAACATTATTAGTTTTTCTAGGTCTTTTGAGCCCTTACAGGCTAGCAGTACTGTATGTCATGATTATACCTGGTCAAACTATACCCCCCCCCCCCCCCCCCCCCCATACAGCTGGAGCAGATGCTGGTACTGCAGTCGGCAGTGGACTCAGATCAGGAAAGTGTGTCAGTGGAGCACCTGCGACTGCAGAATGAGGAGAGGACCTACCGACTCAAACTACAAGCCTATCAAGAAGGCCAGCACAGACAGGCACAGCTAGTGCAGAAGCTGCAAACCAAGGTACAGTACATGGAGGGGTAGAGTTAACATCTACGTATATCAACACTTTTGTTGACAAAATGCCAAAAATGCAGTATACATTCAATAGAAGTTGCTTGTGTGTGTATGTCTTGTATCAGGTGCTCCAGTATAAGAAAAGGTGTGGTGAACTAGAGGAACAGGTGCTGGGGAAAACCTCTGAGTCAGAAAAGCTAAGACTGTCGGTAAGTCAGAGGAAACAAAGTTAATGCTTCATGATGTTGATCATAAGAAGGAGATATAAACAGCACACTAATCTATGCCTATAGATCACAGCCCATTTCAGGAGTCCCAATCAGTGTTGTTGTTGTGTGTCCAGCTCCAGGCCCACCTGGACTCGTCTGCCCACCGACTGCAGTGGACAGAGCAGGAGCACAGCATGACTGTCCAGAGCAAGCTGGCCCTCCTGGAGGAGGAACAGAAGAGGTAGGCAGAGTAGAGTAGAGCAGCCAGGGGACCCAGGAACTGTATGGGATCTTCTGATGGGTCTGTACAGGCCAGCAACACATGGGCTTTTAGGGAAATAATGTGCAGAATGTTGAAAGCCAGATAAACAAAAAGCCTCACCAGCAGAAAGTCTCAGTTTGGACCTGAACAGAAAGCAATAAATTAATGGAAATTAGAACGATAAGCCTGTTAGAACTTTGCTCCTGTTTTTCTTTTTCTCTCTCTCTCACTCTCTCTGTCTTTCTCTCATTGAGAAACAAAACGTGAGCTCAAGTGTTAATGAGAAATGTGTGGAGCAGAGAAATTCCCGGCGGATCTCTCGGCTTTCCAACTGTGTTCCAAATGCCCAAGCAGGGAGGAGAAGGCTAGGGGGAAAGCAGAGCCTGGCCTTGGTAGATGCTTTCGGCATCCAATTTGTCAGAGTCAATTAGCGGGGCCTTGTTGGCTCTCTCCTCCAAAGCACTTTAACGGTGCCTCACACTGAGCGGGGGCCGACCTCCGCACCTGAAGCCAGCCTTTAAAGCCCTGTGATTTATGGAGTTGCAGAGCTCTAATTGAAATGGTTATGGCAGACGCCAGCCTGCTTGCCAAAGCTCGATCCCTTTTACAGCCTCTACGCTGAGCTCCTACATGAAGCCTACTGCAGAGTTACTGAGTGGTGGGCTCATGGAGCGCCTCTTCCCACTGTCACATAGAGACAGGCTCCAAAACACTAAATTAATTACCTGTTGTCTGTGTTCCATTGGGAAGAGTTACTCCACTTTCCCCCTCCTTTGATCCCCTTAAGAACACTGTCTTACTGTCAAATACTGGTTTGGCTTACTCAACTACTTGCTACACACACACACACACACACACACACACACACACACACACACACACACACACACACACACACACTGAGGAACATGGTGAGCTGGCACGCTCCACTATGACAGGGTGTAGAGCGTGAGAATGATGTAAACATTTCTGTAAATGACTCTACAAGCAAATCTGGTTGAAATTAGGACAGAGTTGACATGGACTTTATAAAACTGTCACACGTGTTCACTCTGTAAGCGTGGCTGGCAGGGGTGGATCTGAAGCAAGGATTTATAAGGCCATAAACGTAGGAGTGGTATAGTGGCCACGTGATTGATGGAGTTGAGTTGGGTGTGGGGTGGGTGGCAGGATGGGGGGAGTGGGGTGGGTGGCAGGATGGGGGGAGTGGGGTTGTTAGTTGTTAGTGGTTGACAGGTGAGGTTGCCAACTTGGTCCTCACTGCCAAGTAATGAGGGCATGTGTTCCCCAGGTGTGCCAGCCTCAGTCAGGTCAATGCCCTCCTACGGGAACAGCTGGAGCAGGCTGGTGCAGCCAATCAGGGCCTGACAGAGAGCCTGTGCAGGGCCCGCGAAGATGTGGAGCATAAGGACAGTCGTCTACGCAGAGAGCAGGAGGTGAGAAGGACCATATAGATGAGGGGTCGAACGGGCAGTCTGTGCTTTAGGCTGAGTGGGGAAAAACAGGAGAAAGACTAAAAACTAAAATCACTTTATCCTGTCTCTGTACCCTCATTGAGCAACTTCTTTCCCATCCAGTTCCCATGGGGTGGGAATTCCATTCATAGCCCTGTTTTGTCAATTCACTCTCATTCTTTGTTCAGTTCATTGTTATGATTTTCGAGCTGTTGTTTCCTGTCAAAACATTCCAATCGCTGAAAAATGAGGGAGACATTTTTGCACGGTGCAAACAATCTGGCAAGATGAAGGAACTCATGCTGTAAATGGTCACATCTGCTGATATAGAGTAAGCCAATAGTTTGTATGTGTTACTGTGTGTGTCCATGAGTGTATATACTATATCTGTTTGGGATCACAATAGGCAAGGGGCACCTAGTGTGCTGAATGGTGACTGTTCCTCATGGTCTTAAAACAACTCTCACTACCCTCCCCCAATCTGACCCCCCCTGTATCCTCTCTCCCTCCCTAGACATGTGCCTCCCGGCTGGGTCATGAGCAGGCCCGTGTGAGAGCTCTGTGGCGCCAGGCCGCCTCCCTGCGGAGCACTTTCACCCAGCTGAGGACTTTTGCTGACAGGTGAGTGTGGCGCGCCGCCAGAACACGACAGGAACCCTGCAGGAACCCTGCAGGAACCCTGCAGGAACCCTGCAGGAACCCTGCAGGAACGCTGGGATCACACTAGCACCCCACCTCTCTTCAGCTAGTCTCTCTTCTCCACCCATGAACTCCAGCCATTAATTGCTGCCTAGCATTATAGGGGTGTGGGGTCAGTGGGGTCGTCCTACTCCCCTGCTCATGGTTTCCTCATGATGGGACAAATGGTTGTCCCAGGTCTATGTTGAAAGCATCCATCAGGTCAAAGCTTGAATACTGAAGACTTGGCTTATGTCATGTTGAAACGATGCGAGCATTGTTGAATAATTTGCTGTAATAAGGATTACTCAGCTCATGGACAGCCATGATCATCATCTAATGCTTTAACTCAAACATGAGACAGTTCAAAGTGAGCCGTGATTTGGAGCTTAATCATTATAGACATCCATCTTTTTCATGTGCGAACAGACCCTTTTTCCTTAATTAAACCAATGAGTTACAACTGTGAAACTGAAAACATTGTGTCTGTTTCCCATACTCTTTCAAACCTGTTTATGAGTTCTGGCGTGTTTAACTATGATTCCCATGTCCACTGACTGCAGGAGTCTCTCTGATATGCGAGGGGAGTGTGTCACCGCCAGCCGCCGCCTGCATGTTGCCTGTATGAACGTTGAGGCCAGTGTAACACAACACAGTGCCCCTAGTGGTCTGGATGTGTCAGTGCTGGAGAGGCAGCTGAAGAACAAGCTCAGGGAGGCTATGCAACTCCAGGGGCGCTGGGACGCAGAGAAAGTAGAACTCAACTCAAGGTTGGTCTAGCTCTCCTTGTCTGTTGGTATTATCAATATAAGGCTTAGACAATAAATGTCTCCTGAAGGTTGTTGTTTTCAGTCTTTTTTAAAATTGGTGTTTTTGAACAAATAATGGAGAGAATAAATAGATTCAAAGAGATTGAACCCTTGCTCAGGAAACATAAGAACCTTTAATTCTGAGGTGTATTGCGTGAGTGCCTGCGTGCATGTGTGTGTGTATGTGTATGTTTCTGCAGGATCCTGGAGCTGACAGACATGGCGAAGCACCTCAGAGCTCAGAGCACTGAGAAGGACGCAGGCCTTGCCGCCATGCAGATCAGTCTGGACAGGATGGTGAGACCCCCAGGGATTGGGGGGGGGGGTCGGACAGGGTGGGGGGTGGTGGGTTAAAAGGGCGGGCTGTAGCCTGGGACCCTAGCCTGGGACCCTCTTGATAAACTCCACCACTTCCCTGTCTGGGGGCAGCAGTCTGGTCTATGTCAGGGCTGCTCTGTCGGCGCCCATTTGACCCCAATGGTTTCCTGCACAGGAGACTTCCAGCACGGAGGACAAGGCTGAGAAGGATGCCCTGAACTCAAAGATCCAGAGCCTGCAGCAGATCCTTCACAGCATTAGCCAGGTCAGCCCAGACCTGAGCATGTCACTCTGTCTAGCTCACCATCCATCATCTGTCATTCAAACATGTCATGTAGCTTTTAATCATAATCAGGCTGCTGCTCTCATGACCTTTTTTAATTTTTTTATATCACCCCTCTTTAGTTGGTTCATGGTGATGATGACAGTATCAGCCCTGACAGTCTGCCCCCCTCCTCCTCACCCCTCCGTGCTCACTCTCCTCAACGGAACAGCACACTGAAGGCCGTTCAGAGTGCCCTCTCCAAACACCAACTACAAACACAGGTCAGACAGCTCGCCCTCAGCCAGCCATACAGCTTACAGCTCACCCCTCAGCCAGCCATAGAACACAACCACTGTTTAATAAAAACTAATCCAGAAGGTGTACCAACCTCACTATATGTACACTATTGGTCTCACATACAGTACAGCCACTGCCTATCCAGTGTATGTGTACTGGGAATGATAGGCCACATCAGCCGTTAACACTGCTATCCTCTTCTCCTCACCCACACCTGTAAACAGGATCTGCGCAGCCGGTTGGATGCTGCCCTGGAGCAGGCAGACACTCTGCGCAGGCACCTGCAGGAGGGAGATGTGGAAAGGAAAGAGCTGGAGCAGATGATCCAGGAGTTGAGGAGGGAGAGCCAGCAGGCTGAGAAAGCTCTTGAGGAGAGCCGCAGAGAGAGCCAGAGATACCGAACCTCACTGGACATCATCTCCAGGTAACAGGCTGCAATATAGAGCTTGACATGGTGACTCCTTTATCGTTCTGACATCATCATACTGTAGAGCTGATGAATATGTCAAAATGGTGCATTATGGGAATCATTTTGTGATGAGCTCTCTTTCTTACTCTTTCTCTCTCTCATACACACACACACACACACACACACACACACACACACACACACACACACACTCTCTCTCTCACACACACACACACACACACACACACACACACACACACACACACACACACACACAGTGAGAAGGGCAGCCTGGAGAAGCTGGTATCTGGCCTACAGCAGGAGGTGGACTCCCAGTGTGCAGAGCTGGAGGTAGTGAGGGGCTCGGGCGTGGACCTCCAGAGACAGAGGGACCTCCTGAGGCAGCAGAGGGATGATCTGGAGAGGCAGCTGGCACGCGAGCGCACCGAGGCTGAGAGAGGGTACACCCGGGGGGGGTTACACAACACAACCTCATCCCTGCTTGTTTTCCACTCTGTTTGTTTAGAGTTCAGATCAGTAACACATGTCATTCTGAGAGCTGTGCTCAGCGCTCTGGGCCCAGATGACATTCTATGAAGATGTAATGCTTTACATTGCATTTCTACGGTCATGCAAGAAAGAAGTGACTTTGTTTTCTTTCTTTCATGAGGTTTTCCCCCTTGCTCCAGAAATCTGATTAGCTTGGAATTAGAGCAGGACATGCGATCCAGAACTGAAGTGACTCTGTAAAGTTTTGACCTTTGGCTTAAGCATTTCTCCATCTCTCCTAGTGGGGATCAATGACTGTTTAGGGAGTCTGTTTATATAAATATTGTTTGTGTGTTTGTGTGTGTGTGTGTGTGTGTGTGTGTGTGTGTGTGTGTGTGTGTGTGTGTGTGTGTGTGTGTGTGTGTTGCAGGCAGAGGAGTCTAGAGCAGCTTGAAGGGAAGCATTCAGAGCTACGCAGGGATCTGGTGACTGTGAAAGAGGCACTGAGTCATATCACCCTGCTGAAGGAGGTGCTGGAGGATGACAAGGCCAGCCTTGTCCTGGCTCTCAGCAAGGTGAGCCTTACTTGACATTGTGTGTCAGGCTGTGGCCTGGTGATCACTAGGCCTTAAACTGTGAAACTGGATACCTACATAACCATGGTATAGATTAAGCCCCCCCTGGTATTTGTGGTGTCCCCTACAGATGGAGACCCAGAGTGCAGAGCAGGAGCTGGCCCTCACCAAACTGCAGAGTCAGGAAGCTGGCCTCCGAGACGCTCTGGCCAAGATGACTGCCCTGAGTGAAGGCTTGGCCAAAGACAAGGTGGAACTCAACCGCATCCTGCTGCAGGTCAGTCTGAGGCAGTGTGAATTCACTGTCATGCTGAAACTACAGCAGACTTGAGTCAGTTCTTAGCACTAGCGTATCTTGCATCCTAAGCCAATTTCACAGCAGACAGAAGATGATTGATGATTGACAGAATGTGCTTCCAGACAGAAGGGGAGAAGGCAGGGTTCGGTGAACGCAGACGGGAGGCAGAGCTTGAGCTGGCTGCAGCCAGGGAGGAGACAGGCCGGCTGCAGCAGGATCTACTGGACCTGACTGCGGAGAGATTGGCCTTGGAGACCTCACACGGCCACGTCCAGGAGGCCCGCCACAGGTTGGAGGCAGAGCTGGGCACGCTGCAGGGGGAGAATGCCCAGGCCCTGGAGCAACATGCACAGGTCAGGCCCTGCTCCCTCCCTCTCCTTCCTCTCTCCCTCCTCCCTCCCTCCTTCCTATCTCCCTCCCTCCTTCCTATCTCCTTCCACCCTCCTCTCTCCCTCCCTCCCTCCTACCTTCCCCCTCATCCCTCCCTCCTTCTTCTCTCCCTCTCTCCCTCCTCCCTCCTCACCCTCCCTCTCCCCTTCTCCCACCCTCCTCCCTCCCTCTTCCCTCCCTTCTCCCTCCTCACTCTCCCTCCCCCCCTCTTCCCACCCTCTTCCCTCCCTCCCTCCCTTCTCCCTTCCTACTCATCCCTCCCTCCCTCCTCACCCTCCTAGCATCTCAGGCTCCCACCACCTGGGGGTATCACGCTGTGTGTGATTAACAGCTTTCAGCAGGTTTATGGGCCTCGTTGTCACATTAAAAACCAATAGGAGATATTGGATACATCTGCCACGGTGCTCAACACCTTCCCCTCAAATGGGATGTGAGTTTTGGCCCTGCTCCGTGTTTTATGAGTAACTTGGGAAACGGAAAGCAGGGGATCCTCGTGTACAAATGTGAGCTGGGAAGGATAAATAGATATTACAGACATATAATATCGGACCAGAAGGGGATGAGTGAAAGAACCAATAAATTAACGCCTATACCCACCCCTCTTAAGCCAGATCCCAGATCTCCCTGTTCCTTCTTAGAAACAATGGAATGAACGCTGTCCTGTTTTATTATCTGTACTATGAAACTGGGATATCAATGTTGTCCTCGGCTCCAGTTTTACAATTCTAAACAATTTGATAAATCTCTTCAAAACATTTTTAGATAACTTATCTGTGAAAACAAATTAGCCGTGTACAAAACAAGTCCCGCAATGGCCTCTATTCCACTCCAGCTCAATGGCCTCTATTCCACTCCAGCTCAATGGCCTCTATTCCACTCCAGCTCAATGGCCTCTATTCCACTCCAGCTCAATGGCCTCTATTCCACTCCAGCTCATGTTTTATCCCCTTATTGGGAGCTATTCACACTCACAATATTGGTCTAATACTTCCACTTTATATTTATCCAAGGAGAGGCTGTAAGACAGCCTGTGCTAATATTTAGTTAGTTCATTTTCAAAAACAAATTACAACGATTATTGCTTTTTAAACAGTGCTATTGTACTGAAATATTAGATGTTGAGGAGGTCGTTTTAGACCGAGTCGGAGCCTACCTTTGCAGGATGTGTAATAGTATGTCAGGAAATGGACTTTTAGACACAGCAGGGAAAACTCTAGAATTACAGGGAAATATCTGAACATCCTGCAAGTTGACAGGTTAAAGTAAACATTCCTGCCTTTTTACAATGTAGCCTCAACTTAACAACTTGATTCAATCCAGTAGAATCAGCCTTTGATTGACTTGCAGTGTCCCATTTTTATAATACTGCTGAAGATAGAATTTCATGCAGTGAATAGCCTAATCTTTTGGATCTCTTTACCATTTGTACTAAAACTAAACTAAACTCAGAGAGGGTGGCTTCACAGAATGTATTTAATATATCTGTGTTTTTGATACCCTGTGTATACAGTACATTTAGCCATGCTACAGCCATGGCTATATAAAAGTGTGTGTGTGTGTGTGTGTGTGTGTGTGTGTTCATGTGCGTGTGCGTGTGCGTGTGCGTGTGCGTGCGTGTGCGTGTGCGTGTGCGTGTGTGTGTGTGTGTTTGTGTATTTGTGTCCAGGCCAGCAGGCAGATACAGGCCCTGTCAGAGCAGCTGTCTGTGGGCCAGAGGGAGCTGGACATGCAGGCCACAGCCCTGCAGAGAGCAGCTCGCCAGAGGGAGGAGCTGGCCAAGGACAAGGCCAGCCTGGGCGTTCAGCTGACCACTACTGAACGCAAGGCCTGGGGACTGACCCTGGAGTTGGCCACTCTAAGGTGTGTGTACATGTCAGTGAGACTAACTGTGTGTGTGTGTGTGTGTGTGTGTGTGTGTGTGTGTGTGTGTGTGTGTGTGTGTGTGTGTGTGTGTGCGCGTGTGTGTGTGTGTGTGTGTGTGTGTGTGTGTGTGAGTGTGTGAGAGTGAGTGTGTGTGTGTGTGTGTGTGCACATATCAGTCACTACACTGTAGCTTGTGTCATGTAAAAATAAGCTTTAAGTATGATTTTTTATGGAAAGTATGCCAACCATGGATCATTGAATTTTACTGCATTAGGCATCCAGGGTTTCAAAGATCCAGTGTTCAGAGCTCTAACGACTTCAACACTGTACAGTATGTGAGTATACTGTAAAACATACTCCTCCCTGGCCTTCTCTGTGCTGTCGTCCAGAGCAGAGAAGGAGTCCCTAGAGACGGCACTGTACGAGGGCCAGGAGCTGGCCTCGTCTCTGGAGGGGGAGCGCACCCGCATGGAGGGGGAGAGGCGGAGCCTGCTGTTGGCTAACGATGCCCTGACGCGTGAGTAACCCCCCAGAGCCCCTACTGTCCTCCTGTGCCAAGCCTCTGGCCACAAGGCCTCTCCAACAGCCCACCTGAGACCCATATTTCAGCTGTGAGCTCTGCAGCAGCTGGGCTGAGGGGTCGCTGCCGGAGCTCCTCTCAGCTGACCAGGGTCCCCCACACCACACCTGCCCTGACACCCACGGATGAGGAGTATAAGGCTAGCTGCTAACATGCTTCACAGAAAGCTATAGAGGGTTGTCCAGAATGTACACATGGATGTTCAAAAATTGGAAATTGGAAAATTCTTGATTCTGTTTTAGACAACCTCAGCTTGTCCCCATCCTTAATGAAAGGTATGAATGAATGTTTAAAAGCATGTTTTGTTTGTGTGTGTGTGTGTGTGTGTGTGTGTGTGTGTGTGTGTGTGTGTGTGTGTGTGTGTCTGTGTCTGTGTCTGTGTCTGTGTCTGTGTGTGTGTGACCAGGAGAGGTGGCTCGGGTGCGGGCAGATGCTGAACTACAGGTGGCACGTGCTGGGCAGGAGCGGGAGCTTCTGGAGGGCAAGCTGACACAGGTGGAGAGGAATGCCCAGCTCACCGCCAGCAACAGAGAGCAGAGCCACAGGGAGCAGATGGAGGCTGAACGCAGGGACAAGGTATAGCTGGAGGAACACGATAACTGCAGCCTGATAAACTCAACCGCTACCTAACACATCATGGCTGACCTCTTATATTGTTGTTTCATAACTCACGCATCCGCCTATCTGATAGCATAATGCTGATGTAGTGGTCATAGATGTCTTAAAAATCAATCAATATATACTTTGTCACCACAGTATCTGTAGCATGCAAGTACAACCCTAATGCTAATGACTTAATTCACGGTAAGTGTGTTACTTCATGTGTGCGGTGACCAGGAGCAGCAGTGCATGGAGCTGACTGCTCAGAGGGAGCAGGCTGTGGAGCAGCTGCGGCGGGAATGTGAGGAGCTGCGTCTGCACAGTCAAGCAAAGCAGCAGCAGGTGCAGGAGGAGATGGCCAGGCTGCAGCAGGACTGCAACGACAGCCTCCTGCAGGCAGAGAGTCACAAGCAGCAGGTGTGTGGTAGTCCTGCACTCGGCATGAGACAGGCCTGGCTCTGTATGGAACACCAACAATGTCTTTATGTCTTTGCATTTTTCTTGTCTCTGATTACTTATTCACATAATTCAACATAGCAATGTATAGTACAGTACAGCACAGCACAATCCACACTGGAATTTAATGATATGATGCTTGTGGAATATCAACTGTCTGTTACCCGTGGCTGTTTCCAGGCCCTGTCCCAGAAGGAGGCAGAAAAGGCTGCCCTGACAGAGAGGCTTGCAGCCCTGCAGCAGCAGCTTGTCACCGCGGGCATGGAGATGGAGCGTGTGCGAAGAGAGGCCCTGAGCCGCCAGGAGCAGGATAGGGTACGGTACACATGGCAACCATATTGACAGTTTCAATAAGACAAAAATGTGAATCAGTGAAAATCACCATTATAATAGCTATGTTTATTAACAATCTCTATTTTTCTCCTTTTTTTGGTTTTCTCTTTCTCTCTTTCTCTGTCTCTAAAAGGATACCATAGCTGTGCTGCAGTCTGAGCTGCAGGACTTGCGCTCTCGCTTCGAGGAGTCTCTGAGCTCCCATGAGAGAGCAGAGAAGAGTTTGAGTGAGCAGGTTAGAGAGCTGAACCAACAGAGAGAGCTGGCACGCCAGGAGGTGAGCTAGCACCCCTTATCCCCTTCACTCCCCAACAGAAACACCACCTACACCACCACCACCACCACCACCTACACCACCACCACCACCACCACCACCACCACCACCACCACCACCACCACCACCACCTACACCACAACCACCACCTCCACCACCACCACCACCTACACCACCACCTACACCACCACCAACACCACCACCACCACCACCACCGCCACCACCACCACCACCACCACCCCCACTACCCTCTTGGTTCTGTCTCTGAAAGAGATCAACTGTATCAAACAAAGACCAATGTAATACAGCACATGCATGATGTTTGTGCAGTGGCACCGATGTAGGTGGGCATGTTGACCCATATGGCAGTCACTTCCTCACTCCTTCACTCATGCCAGAATGAAAGTGTTTTATGAACTTGGAGAGGTAGAATTGGGTGGCCTGGGAGAGTATAGAGAGTATGGGTAGCTAGCATTGTCACTAGATAGATGGACATGGGGGTGCTTGTGAGACCAGGGGGATGGGTAGGGCTAGGCTGACAGGCTTGTTTGAGTTGGCATGGTGTGGGAGGCCCGGGAGGTGCTGCTAGGGCAGTCGGAGGGGAGTTTGTACCAATTAGTACCAGTTCAGTAGAGAGCCATTTACCACAGGCCTCTGTTGACATTGGCCGTGGCTACAGCGCTTTAATACCTTCAGGATGCCACCAGGTGCACACACACTACAGAGGTCGGCTCAAGAGGGGGTGAGTAGAGGAGAAGCAGAGGCTGTCTAATGTCCTCTTAAAGACACCAGGTCAGCGGTCCCCCTCTCGCTGTGTGCTTCCCTGGGGAACCCGTGGCCGTGTTGGGCTTTGTGCAAACAGAGCGCTGCTGTGAGAGACCATAACTTGGGCTCAGTGACATGTTTGCTGATGCAGTGATTTTTTATGACCCTGCTATAACATGTGTGGATTCAAAACAGTCCAGAGTCCCCTCCCCCCCTTTCATCCACTTGGGTTGTTTGAGTTCGGGATTCCAAACACATCATCCTTGGGCATATTGGAGGAATAATAACCTCACAGTTACCTCATTGGATAGAGCCCCAGTGTTTTACAACCCTGAACATTCAATAGCCAGGTCTCCCTTGAAAATGTACTTCTTTATCTCATTGAGACTTTCTGGTTTAAACAAAGTTATAAAAAAAAAGCGTTTGAAGATAAAGAATGGGAATCTGAACTTGTCTTGTCTTTGCTCTAGTTCTGCCTCCCTAGCCTTATCTTTGTACATTAAGTAAGTTACTGTGATGGCTGAGAAGAGGAGTGTAGGGATTTTGACATCAGTATTCAGTCTTTGAGAGGGCCATGACCACACTGTCAGATATGGCAGACGCCCTTGCTCTTCCCTTGTTTGATTATTTTACTAATCCCAGCTCAGAATTCTTCTGTCAGACAATGACAAAGCAGGAGTGAGAAAGTGTGACAGGGAGGGGGGGATGGGGGGGAGAGAAAGCACGAGGGAAATGGCGAGGGGGAGGGAGAGAGTCCGGCTCTTGGTAATATGAAATCAAAGTTTGAGTTAACCCCTTGTGTAAATAAGCCAGTGGGGGAGTGTTTATTTTCTCCCCTGCAGCAGCGAGAGGCTGGCTCCACTGGGACTGGACAGAGGTCCCTCACTCCCATCTACACAGCACAATACTCTGCTGCTCTGCTCTCAACCCCCAAAATAAAATAAAATAAATTATGATGGGCTGGAACGGCAGTGGATTATTTTTTCTCACATTAGAATTTATGAGAAGAAAACATCTTGTGTGGCCTCTGAACACATTGCCCCCTCCCCCTTCCCCTCCCCCACCCCTTGGAGCTGCTGTTGATCATGGTCCCTGCTGAGGATTCTTTACATCACCAGCTACGAGCTGCAGCAGCAGGGAAACAGCACCTGGCTACAAGCCCAACAACCTCTTATCCATGGCCAGATATGCTCTGTCCTCCCCAGCTCTCTGGCTGAACTGCTATGCTCAACATAATGCCATAAAAAGAAAGAGACAACTTCTCTTTTTTTTTATAGGTCATATCTGTGCATAGAAAGCAATTGGTCTTCACGTTGAGCTCTGAAGCCACAAGGATCAGTTCAGAGTGTAGTGTTTACCTTCACTTCAGAAGGAGTGTCCAAAATACAAAACTGAAATGAAAGGATCATACCATTATTTAGCAGGTCCTGAATGTAGTGTTTGCCTTAACCATAGATTACCCAATGATTTGCATTCTATGGTACTGTAAATTATCTGCAATCATCATGGTCTTCTCTGTCTCCCTTCTCATCATCTTGTCTTCTCTGGTTTGTTAAAGGTGGAGGGCCTGCGCAGGGACCTGCAGGAGGCAGAGGACGGGCGTGATGTGGGGCGCAAGGAGCTCATCAAGGCCCACAGGGAGATGCAGGAGTGTGTTCAGGAGAGGGACAACCAGCGCAAAGAGGTCCTGGACCTGAGGAGGCTGCTGGGGGACGAGACCCGAGACAAAGAGGCCATCCAGGCCTCCAATCAAGAGCTACGGACCTCCATCAAGAGAGCAGAAAGCGACAACAACAGGTATAGGAGGTGTTCATTCGTTCATAGTTCTGTTGGCTTTTGAAGTGATTATGATGGTGACACTCACTCCTTGTATTTCTTCAAGTTTGAGGCGAGGTCTAGAGGAGAGGGAGCAGAAACTGGGAGTTTTAGAGGAGTGTAAGACCTCCATGCAGGACGAGGCATCGCAGCTGAGGAGCACCATGCGAGAGCTGGAGAAGTCTCGTCTGCAGGCGCGGAGAGAGCTGCAGGAGCTGCGCAGACAGGTGGGTGTGTATCTGGGTTAATAGGCTTTACCAAATGACCCATCCTAACATTGCAAATAACATAAACATTACAAATGTATCTTGATAGTTTAATGCCATTTTTTGTGATGTTATGATTTAGGTCAAAAACTGTACTGTATGGTGTAGTGCAAACTCATTGAACCCTATGTTTACCTACCCAGGTAAAGACCCTGGAGGGAGAGAATTCACAGTGTAGTCAGGAGCTGCAAGTGCTGCAGGCACGGGTGTGTCAGGAGGAGCAGAGGGAGGAGGAGGTGCGACATGAGGCTTTCAGTCTGAAGCAGAGAGTCCTGGAGATTGAGGCAGGCAGGGAGGCCGCCCTGAATGAGGTAGATGCCCTGGGGGTTAGTCTGCTAACAACATGCTAGAGCAAACATTGGCTCCATTCACACATACCTACAGAATACCTGCAATATTCCTGCTGAGGGAGCACACTGTATGTATCACTTTACAATGTACAACTTGACTGTTATCAGGCAGGATTTTACACTTTTTCCTTTATTTTTAATTTTACATTCATGTTGACCCCACACATCCTTTCCATGTGACCTGTCCTTCTCTATATTCCCCCTCTAGGCTGCGGGGCTCCAGCGTCGGGTGTTGGAGCTGGAGGAGGCAGAGCGACATGGGAGGGAGGTGCTGCAGGAGAGAGAGGCTGGCCTCCAGCAGAATGAGCAGAGGCACAGAGAGGAGACCTCCCGTGTGGAGGGGGCTCTGGAGGATGCCAGGGCCCAGGTCAGGGAGCTCACCCTACGGGTCAGCCTGGCAGACGGGCGGGCACAGGGCCTGGAGGAGCAGCTGGGCCAGGGGGATGCCATGCGCTGGGATGTGGAGCACAAGCTGGCTGGCCTGTGTTCGGCTCTGCGCCGCACCCTCGGTGTTGGACGCACAGGACGCTCCTGCACCCCTGTGTCCCGCGGACGGAGCCCCTCCCCTTGGAGAACTCTCTCACCAGTCAAAGGTATGGTTTCTTGCCCTGTAGAAATTCTTTACAATGTTGCATATTACACTGGTGTTATTCTAATTAATGTGTCAACATACTGTACAATATGTAATGTATTTTATTATAGACACTTAGCCTCACCACAGGTGTCTCAGTGAGTATGTGTCTGTACGTGCAGGAGGTGAGGGCGTGGCAGATGGCCGTGTTGCCAGCAGATCCCCAGGCCTCTTGCCGTCCCCCTCCAGTGGTGGTGGTGGAGGTGGTGGTTGTGATGATGGAGAGCTAGATATGGAGACTGTCCAGACAGCCCTCCGTGACTTTCAACAGGAGCTCAGGGACACACAGAGAGACAGGGTACATGTTCACCACCTCAATACGTATAAAGCTACTACAGGAGCTAAGCCAAAAAATGCACCCTCCTCAGTCCCCTTTCACTATTTATATTTTAGAGACGGACTGTGCATTTTTTTTTATAGACCTGATTACCATGCATGCTGTACTTCAACATAACTTCCGAGAGCATTTGATTATGAATTTTAAGACTGATGGAGCATCTATTCTGCAGGAGGAAGCCAAGGCCCAGGTGGTCGGTCTGAGCCATCAGGTGGCGGAGCTGCAAAACAGCCAGGACAAATCAGGAGGTCGACTACAGCAACTGCAGAGGACCCTGAAGGAATTGGAGGAGGGTGAGAGAGAGCACTCTGACCTGGAAAAACATGCATAACATTCCAGAATAGTGCCGTATTGAGGTGGCGTCTGTATGTGTCTTCCAGGGAGGAGAGAGGTGTCAGAGCGACTGTACGGGGCGCAGACCTCCCTCTCTCTGCAGGAGGAAGTGACACGTCGCGGGGACAGGGAGAGGAAGAGCCTGGGAGAGGAGGTGGCCAAACTGAGGGCCAGCCTGCAGGCTGCTGAAGCTGACACAAGGGCACTACAAGTAAGTAAAGGGGTGATATAAAATACACCATCAGACTCCCAACGCTAAATATTTAACTGAAGATGTGTGATGTGTGAAGACTGTAATGACTTGTCACCTCTGGTCCCCAGGAAAAGCTGGAGCACTCCCGGGCCTCAGAGGCTCGTATGGAGGCAGAGCGACGGAAGCTGAAGGAGTCCCTGGAGGCAGCGGAGTGCCGGACGGCCCGTCTGGAGCTATCCCAGCGCACACTGGAGGGGGAGCTGCAGCGGGCTCAGCTGAGGGCAGTAGAGCTGGAGGCGGAGGTGGGGGTGCTGCAGCAGCATTTGTCTGAGCTGAGGAGGGAGCTGGGGGAGACCGAGGGCCGGGCGGCTGGGCTGAGGGTGAACGAGGAGAGGCTGGCTGTGTCGCTGGCCCGTGTGGAGCTCCAGGAGAGCCAGCTGAGGGAACAGCTCCAGAGCCTGTCAGCCTCACTGAGTGACAGCAGTGCCAGTGCAGGGGCTATGCAGGAACAGACTGCACAGCTCCAGAGAGCTCTGACCGTCAGTGAACAGGACCGCAGGATAATGCAGGTAGAGTACTGTATATAACCAAACCCCACCCACCCCTAGAGCAATTATAAAGGCTTAGATACATAAGCTCTGGATTTAATATTGGATTTTACATGGAAATATGCTCCATTGAATTTAAGGTGAATATTTGTTATGCCTGAGGAAAAACTGAAAAAAGTCAAATAATTGACTACTGTATACTGTATACAGGTTTTCCAACCCAATCTAACGCAGAATGTTTTATTGAAACTTACCAAAATAAGATGAAGTTTGATTTACGGTGCAGCTATGTAACCTTTTCAGTTTTGTATTTTTTTCTATTTACCTTTGCTGCCACAGTCTCCCTGAAGGACCTCAATGACTGTGCAATAAAATGCTCGGGCAAGCTCATTAATTCTCCAAGAGCTCCTCAGGAGAGCTTTTAGGGTTTAGTTTGGGGCTGTGCTTTAAAGATGCTGTGCAAACAAAAACACTGCATGCTCAGTATAAATCTCTTTTATTTTGCTCAAGACCTGTCAGCCCATGCCAATAAAAAGGATGGAAAAAATCAAGACTCTCGCCCACATTTCTGAGCAAAATCTAAGAGACAGAGAGAAAGAGAGGTGGCTTGGAAGGAAAAGATGGGAGTTAGGGAGGGATAGGGCAAAGAAGGGATGTCATTAGTGTACATTTATATTTAAATAAAAGTCCCTTTGCTCAATATCTGTCCTTTATTCCTGTAGGAGTGTCTGGATAAGACACGTGATGCCCTGTCTGAGAGTAATAGGCTCAACCACACTCTGACAGAGCGGGCCCAGAACCTACAGAGGGCCCATGAGGACTCAGAACTGAGGGCCTCCGAGCTTGAGAAGCAGGCCAGAGCACTGAAAGAGGTGAGTGGGGCTACAGTAGGTAAGAAGGAAATGCCTGTGGATGATGGAGAGGACTCATGGACTGGGATGAAAAATACTTTTCCACAGCTGCAGTAGCTTTGAAGTCAGGACCCTCACTCTTGTGCTACAGTGTATGTTTCTGATGTTCATAAGTGACTGTCTGTTTCCCAGGCCCTGAAGCATAGGCAGGAGATTGAGCTGCAGGCCCAGGAAAGCTCCCAGCTGCTGCAGAAGGAGATGGAAGACCTCCAGGACAGGGTGGCTAGCCTCCAGAGCTCCCTGCAGAAGATGGAGGGCCAGCGGGCTGAGCTGGAGAGGGTCCTGACACGTCTAGGCAAAGACAAAGCCTCGCTCAGGAAGACACTGGAGAAGGTAAGTTCTCCTTCTCTGTATATTCTTACCCTATGTGTGAATGTTTTTGTTAATTCTCCCCTGGTTATATCCCCTTGGAGATCAATATAAGTTTGTCTGTCTCTATTTATCAATCTATCCATTGATTTTCTCCAGACCATTCGGTCCAGATATGACCCCATATTATGGTTCACATCATTCGCCTATCATTCTAAGCTCCATCTTTCTGGCTCCTCTTGTGCGTCACATGGATAGAACTGTCCTTGAATGATGGAAACATGTAAATGTCCTGTGAGAAGCAAGGGGGCCTGCTACATGCATTACTTGTAGGGCACGTGAGAGCCGGAGGGTCATGGTATGGTAAAGCCATTCATGGTGTGTCTCTCTCCTGTCCCACTGTCTGTCAGGTGGAGCTGGAGAAGCTGAGGAGGGAGGAGGAGGCAGTGTCAGCTGGCCGAGACAGGGACCAGCTGCGGCAGACAGTGTGCGCTCTGGAACAGGAGTTGAGCGAACAGCAGGTGGAGGTGCAGAGCCTACAGGTGAGAGAGAGGCAGGACAGCTCGGAAACACCAACAGAATGACAATATGAGGAGACAAGTACACAATGTTTTCAGTCATCCCAGATCTGTTGTTTGTTATTGAGAATTCACAGGTCATTTTCAGTTGAGTGTGATGTGTATCATGTACTGTGTCCAGGCCCAGATGTCCCATATAGAGCGCTCCCACGCACAGCGCCTCCTGGAAGTGACATCCCGCCATCGTCAGGAGATGGACATGGAGACAGAGCGGCTCAGGGGCACTCAATTTCAGGCAGAGCAGTCCCTGGAGACGCGGGAGAAAGCCCACCGACAAAGGGTCAAGTGTCTAGAGGAGCAGGTACTATATGGATCTTACTAGGGAGTCTTCCACGTCTGCCAGGTCAAGCCCTTGCTTACTGCTTCTTTCTCTCTATCCCTTGTACTGTAGGTGCTCACACTGAAGGAACAGCTGGAGCAGGAGATGAGGAGGAGGCAGGCCTATATCAATCAGATGCTACGGCCAACAGTGTAGGCTGCAGGAACCTTGTGCGGGATGTTCTGAAATATGGCCCTCTGGGAAAGACCTCCCTCCTCATCATTCTATTGGCAGCTCCTCAAAAGTATTATGTGTTACACTGGGAATCAACAGAGAAGCCCATCCAGTTTCAGCAGAACACACGCTCACGCACGCACGCATGCACGCACGCACACAAGCTTGCGCACACACACACACATGTACACAGGATTTCATTAATCTGGAGGAAAAATTCAACAACAACAAACAATGAAAGTGCTGTTTCTCAGTGAACTGGAAGTGCCCAATTGTTTTAAGGATTTGCTCTTAGTCAGTGTTTCTGTGTTTAGCTCAGTTTTTCTAAAAACACATCAATGTCAATGTGAAGATGCCAATGTGAAGATTTCGTTGGTTGGGCTTCAGTGTTATTTCTCAACCCTGCAGTGCTGTATCCTCAGGCATACTGCAACATTACTACTACTGGTATTATAGTTATAACCCTAATGACTTTTTCATTAATTATATATATTTTTTATTGGAAGTATTTACAAATGTGGATTGATGTGGATCACATTGAACCAACCATATGATTTACCTCAGGTAATGAGGATCAAGTGGTATTATCCTTGGTCTCTTGTTTCAATAAATGTATTAGATCTCCACATAAGCATTGTGATCATATTTCACTATTGGTTTCAAATTATATTCTTATGTATCAGTACACATTTCAATTATTTTGGAGACACAATAAAAGCAACATTTGAAAAAAGACATGGACTGAGATTTGATTCTGTTTACCAAGCAGTGTTCTATTGGAATGTAAGAACTGCCCTGACTGTGCTTGTTGTGATGTCAGTAAACCTCTATGAGCCACAATGATCCCTGGTGGCATTTGTTCTCCAGAATTTGGTTTGCATTGTTAATGACCCTCTTTGTCAACAGAGTTGTCGTGGGCAAGACGAGAGACTGACCTTCGCTCTCTGTTGCCAGCAGACTTTGAGGAGGTGCTTTCTTTCACATAGCATTGCATGAAACAGCAGTTTCATGAGGTGAATTATTTATTGAAAAACAGACATTTTGCTGAGAATCATCTATGAAAAAACAATGATGATTTGTTGATTTGGTTTTACTGATTATAAACTAAACCACAGTCATGTTTGAGTATGTTTCCTACTTGATTCCCCGTGTTCTGGAAGTGTATCAAAGCAGTGCTGTTCACCTGATGGACTCGTCTGTCCCAGTTACTCATACATACATACAGTACTTGCAATAAATGTGGCTCCTTTGGAATACAGAGAACATGAATGTTGTCAACCTGTGTTACATGCTCTGATATGCCTAGGTAGCTGTACAAAGTAAGGGTTAAGAGGAGAGGGGAAAGCCTTGTCAAGCTTTCTTTAAAGCAGCCCTTTGATTATCATAGGTCCGCCCAGTGGTTATCCAGTTACCGGCCTCTCCTCAGCCATTGGCTGGCAGGACCTAATTATGCAAGGTAGTGAATCCCTGGGGGGGTGGGGCCAGAGCTGAAAGAACTCCTTTGGCAGCTAGAATAGAGCTTTTATTGAGGATATTTCTAAGCTAACCATCAGGGACCAAATCGCTGGATTGTAAAAAAAAAAAAAAAAAAAAAAAAAAAAAAAAAAAACTTAGCCGAATCACTCTGCTCCCCATTTTTTCACTCTTTCCCTCATTTCATTTCTGGGAGACGGAGCACAGCTTACGAAGCACCCAGCAGCAAGCAGAATGCAAGGAATCTATCCCCTTGTCTCAGACAACCAGCCCAACTAACAAGGGCAAGAGCTCCAAAAGAGGGAGAGAGTGTGTGTGTGTGTGTGTGTATGTGTGTGTGTGTGTGTGTGTGTGTGTGGGTGGGTGGGTGGGTGGGTGGGTGAGAGAGAGACAAAACAGAAGAAGATTCAAGGGGTTGCTGTGTTTGAGAGGTGGAGGGTACTGCACTGTCCTGTCCTGCTGCCCCAGGTGTCTGCCCCTCCCCTCCCCTCCTCTCTGCTCTGCTGTGCCTGGTGTCACCTCCATCCCTGGGTGGCTGAGGCGATGGTTATGGTGCTGGAAGCCCTGCTGCCCTGCCTCTGCACCCTGCTCTCCCTGGACCTGCTGCTGCTGCTGCCCGGGGTGGAGCTGGCTGTCCCCCTGGAGGACTTCTACCCCTTTGGCCAGGACGAGGGGGACTCCCAGACCATCTCTCAGGACGACGGGGGCTCCGGGCTGGTGGAGATCTCTGTTGCTTTCCCCTTCTTTGGTGACAAGCACACGGGACTCTACGTAAGTAAAGTGCAGCTTATGCAAGAGAGAATGTGCTCATTCATTCATGCAATACCAGATGCTTTGAGTGTGTGTGTGTGTGTGTGTGTGTGTGTGTGTGTGTGTGTGTGTGTGTGTGTGTGTGTGGGTGGGTGGGTGGGTGCGTGCGTGTGTGTGCCTGCAAGTGTGTGTGTGTGTGTGTATGTGTATGTGAGTGTGTTTGTGTGTGGAAAACTGACATGTTTGAGTTGTATAAGAACCACAGGGAGATCAGCTTTTTAACCCTGAAAGATATCAGAACATCCTGTGTGTGTGAGAGTGTGTGCATGACCTCAGGTATGGAATAACACATTTAGCCCCTGTGGTTAGAATCACAATCCACCCTGGCTTTCTCATTGCTTTACATCTGCCCTCCATGCAGACCCATGGCTCTCGTGTGTGCAAATACAGACACACACACACACACACACACACACACACACACTCACACACACACACACACACACACACACACACACACACACACACACACACACACACACACACACACACACACAGAGTGTGAGAGAGTGATAGAGAGAGACGTAAGCCTGCTGTTGTACAGTAAGTCTACAGAGAGCTGTAGGGGGGATATGACAAGTCGTGTTTTTCCTGTAGTGCATCTGTGAGCAGCTCAGTCAGAGAGGGGGGAGAGAGAGAGGGGAAATATGTGCACAGGAGAGAGGGAGTGCTCATGGGAGGAAGCTGAATGGTTTGACAGGGATTTTCGCACACTATAGTGAACCACGCTTTGATCTAGGTTTGTCATGTATGGGGTTCAGTTCCAGCACATGGGAAGCAAGAGCCCCTTTAAATCAACACCACCTGTTGCGGTTGTGCATCCGCGTTCACCCCCCCTGAATACCCCTGTTCCCTCCCCTCCTGGCCAATCCCCTTTCCCTTTCTGTCTTTTAACACTCTGCCAGGATGAGCTGAGATACCATGGCAACAATGGGCAAGGTCAAAGGTCAGCGTTCTAATCTAAGCGTCTTGGGAAGGGTGAGGTCAGTATCCCAATGCAGTGACACCACAGACATGCAGACCTGCTATATCAGAGAGGTTTCAGCATACACTGTCACAGTTGTTTGTCCTACCTACCTATAGCCCAATATATTGTATAGCACGTTTAACAATAATTCATGTTCAATAAATCATAAAAATGCCTCAACCTGTTACTAAGTAACCATAAAGTCTTTGTATTCAGTTTGCTGATGGTCTCATGTTTACTGTATGTTGCAATGAATCTCAGCCCATCTGTCATCTCTCAATACTTTAATAAATGAAATAGTAGACGAGATAAGACATGTCACAAGTTGCTCTGTCTGTTGATCTGAGATTAGAGGAGGTGAGATAAAGATCAGGGAATCGTATACACTGGTGGTGTGTAAGTAAGATATGGTGTGATTGTATCTGCTTTGTGCTTTATGAACAGGGTGCAGCAGAGGTAACTGCAAGTCAGATAGGCCCATCATTCATAACTCACCAAGGCATCAAAGATTGTGACAGGTACTTGAAATTACAGTCACGCTCGGTTTTGAATGTTTTAGCTGAATCAATTATGCTTCTGCCTCAAACCATGCAAGCCACATGGTGATCTCTGCTACATGAGAGCTGCTCTGAACAGGTGAGGTTTCAATAAATACTGAAAGGCAAAATTCAGAAGGATAATTTCTTCCGGGAGGACATTCCAAGCCTTTGGGGCATGGAGAAGCTGTAGAACCAAACAATTTTAGGTGGTTCTTGAATGTTGTCTTATGATATTATCATAACGAAATCCCCCGTAGCAAGTTATACGCTTAAGTGTTTGCCTCAAACCCTTCACCACTGCTCCCATCTAACAACCCTTAACCCTCTCCCTCCTACAGCAAAGGCATTTTTGAAAACATTGCAATCCCCCTCTTTGCCTGTCATGTGCTGCAAACAGTCTCTTCCTCTGAATGCCTCTATACTGTGTTTTGAGCAGTACAGAGGAGTGGATTTAAGGACGGTCACATCCTCCATGGACTGTGGGATCATGCTCAGCCACTGCTGTCACTGTGCCCTGAAATCCCATTACTAACCCCTGCCTCCTCCTCCTCCCCCCAGCCCTCCCTCCTGGTTACTGGGCTGTCCCTTTGTTTTGGTTTGGGAGTTTTCACATGTTGCTGGGACCTCTGCTCTTCCTCCTCCTCCTCCTCCTCCTCCTCCTTTCCCTCCCTCTCCTCCCCCACCTCAGATAACACGGCAGGGGTCTTCCCTCTGGACCTGTACAGCTGCTTTATCTGAGAGAGGAGCTATCCTTTTAACAGAACACAGATGCATCTGCAAAGTGTCTTACGGGCGCAAAACAATGCAACCTCGGATTAACTAATCTTATGGATGGCTAGCATAAAGAGCAGGGAGGAGACTAGAGAGGAAAAAACACCACTTTAAAAACAGATGTAAGAGCAGAAAGGTCACAATCAAAGGCATTGACGGGAGATTAATGGTGATTGATAAACATTGCTGTTTAATAATGCTGTTTAGTAGCTAAATAGAGATCGTATCATGTGTAGTATGCTGACACGTATGTCTTGTTATTCTGGCAAGGAGCAGCATGTTGTTTATCTACTTCTTTTGAGTGAGGTGGGGTTTTGCTTGTAAACTTGAAATCCACCATTAAAAAAAAGCATAAACAGGCTTGGAGGGGAGATTGTCAAGGACAGAGCTGTGCTTTTCAAAGATTGCACATCTGCTAATGCTCATCCTAAGCGCTTCAACACTTTGAGTTTGCGTAACCTCATTCTTTGGAAAAAATTATGTATACAGTAAGTAGCCCCATGCAGCATATATATATATATATATATATATATATATATATATATATATATATATATATATATATATTGTGTGTGTGTGTGTGTTGGGGGGGGGGGGGGTTGTGAGTTGATTAGTAAGATAAGTAATCTTGAGTAAGATTGGAGAACCATGCTTTTCATTAAGACATTGATTTGTTATGTTAAGCTATGTATTTATACTTGAAATCAATGCAATCATGCAGTCAGTGAAATACACTTTTCTTTCACAAGCTGAAGGTTATTCACACAGGGCCAACTTTGTATATTATTGTGTGACACGTGTGTGATGGAGGGCCAAGACGTGCCACATCATGCTAAACAGGGCTATATCCATTGGCTATAACCCTTCATCTAAACTCTTCAAGGAGATAGAAGGTGTGAGCTAGGGTTAGGGGCCAAGTGCACAGGATGTAGACACTTTCCTGGGTTTCTTCAAATAATTGGAATGGGCGACTGTGAAATCTCCCCTCTGACAAGGGAAAGCTAATGTTTTCCTGAGTTGATCTTCGGGCACCTTTTTCATTTAGGGGTTTGCTTTGGCCAGAGTTTTCCCAAATGAAAGTTTATTTTAGTCTATAAATTACTTGGCTCCAACTAAAACCACCCAAGGAAAACCTGGGATATATCCGGCAAAGAATTCCCAAAAAATAACAAGGGTGTTGTAGAGTGAAGTGGCACCATTAGGAGAGAGAGAGAGAGAGAGAGAGAGAGAGAGAGAGAGAGAGAGAGAGGGAGAGAGAGAGAAACAAATCAAATCAAAGTTTATTTACCATATGCACAGGATACAGCCGTAAACAGTACAATGAAATGCTTTTGACGAGCTACCTCTCAACAGTGCAGTTAAATCCAAATAAACAATATATAATCAATAGTACTAACAGTGAGACAATAAGTGTAGCTTTGTATATACAGATAAATAGTATAAATATAAATGAACAGCAATGATGGAAATGTGTGATGTGTGTTTGTGTGTGTGTGTGTGTGTGTGTGTGTGTGTGTGTGTGTGTGTGTGTGTATGTGTGTGTGTGTGTGTGTGTGTTTGTGTGTGTAAGTGGTGTGCAGGGGTGAGTGCAAATAGTCTCTAGTGCATGTGAGCAGCAGATAGTGCTGCTGGGAAGCTGGGGGTATGAGTTTTTCCAGATGCTCCCAGAGATTGGATGAGGCGCCTTAACATATTCCAGTATTGGAGAAGAATCACTATTTAGTGTTCAGCATGATATCCTATGCTAATGTTGCTGTAAAATGGGTGATTTCCAGACCACTGCCACCACAAGCCTCTCATGAATGGGTGTGTGAAGGTTGAACTGTGTGGCCATCCTCTCCTCTGCCATCTCTATGCCCTCCCCTGTTTCCCTCAATGAAGGGACCATGGTATCGGATAGCGCTCTGGCTGACCCTCCTGCCCTGCCCCTGCAGCCTGTAGTCTGTTTCCCCACATCGGCCACGTTCTCACCACATCACGCTGATGCAGAGGGGAAGACTGCGGTCGGGCCATTAATTGAGCCCCCGTGCCGGGCCAAACAAAACTTCCTCTGCTGTTTTTACAGCAAAGTCCTCCAAATTATGGTTTCCATACGAGTAGGGAACCAGAGCCCAACCGTCTGACGTTGCTTTGTCACCATCACATGCCAGTGGCCCTGCATGAGGAAAGGCAAAGTTCACGCCGGCGATTAGCCGAAACTGGATAGGTGGCATGGTGGGGGAGAGTTTGCCCACTCTGCACCTGCAGAAGATAAGCAGAAGCAGGCTATGAATGAGGTGCTTTCAGATGGACACTGAGTCCTGCAGGCCAAAAAGCTTTTCCCTCTGCTCAGATCAATAGTTATTTTCTCATGGCCCTGGTAGAGGATGTGTACAGTGTGGTTCGAGGATTGGTTTCCCTCACCCTCCTCTGTCTAGGATATCATCGTTCACTAAGGTTTACAGGCGTGTTGTGGACCTAAGACCAGGCCAAAGAAAAGCAACCGACAAAGGGGGGCCAAAGGATGAAGGCTCTTGTGCATCAGTATTAGGGTCAAATTAGTTCAGTTGAGGAAACATTTGCAAACATGTGGAATTCACCAAGGCAAGGTGGAACTTTGTCTGTGTAACCACTGCTCATCTACTCTTTTCTGATCCACATTGATGTAACAGTTTATGGGGGATCAGATTAAACAAGTAAACAAAATAAACAAGTCCTCCTCTTTGTCCTCCTTTTCATTGCTATCTGCATCATTATGATTCCCTACCATTCTCTCTCTATTCGAGAATAGGCATTTCCTTTAATCCCTCCAAATGCTTAATTTACAATCTTGTACCCCTCACCTTTTCAGGATGTGGAGACACTGTAGTGTACTGCAGTACAGATGTGTAGCTGCTGTGCTTCTCTGTGCATTTCTCACACCGGAGTTGTAGTCAACAGTGCTGATGGCTGGCAGAGGCTGCTCCAGGTTACTCCAGGTTACTTTAGCATTTTGAAAAGGATTTTTAGAAACAGTTGAAAGCTGTCGTCCCTAAAGCCCTTCCCCCTGGAGTGGCTCAGGGCCGGGGCAGGTGTGTGTGAGCGTGGTACTGTAGCCACCAGGTTTTCTCAGCTGCTGCTGCCGTGCCATCTGACAGAACAAAGAAAGGCACTGTCTGTTCTTACATGGGAAGTGCATATATCCGCTATGGGAGCCTCGCCTGCCCTGTGCTGCTGTTCACTCCACACTGTCAACAGACCTCTCTGTACACCTTGGCCACTCTCCCTTGGTCCCCTGTGCTTGTCCCACTGTGCCCTCTGCCCTCCCTAACCTTTCAACACCAAAGGCCTGTTGAACATAACCAGTTAATTTTGACAAATACTGTAGTTATCAACGTTTATATAGTGGCATGTTCATAGTATACAACATACAAGATCCCAAAATAACATTTCTGTGGAGGCAGATGGAATGTTCTGAGACTGTCTTTGCTAACCCTACTGTCTCCTATCCTCTCCACAGGTCAACAACAATGGCTTGGTGTCTTTTTTACGAGAGGTGTCTCAGTTCACACCGGTGGCTTTTCCCATCGCCGGGGACCGGCGGGTCTTAGCACCGTTCTGGGCGGATGTGGACAACCGGCGGGCCGGACAGGTCTTCTACAGGGAGAGCAAGGATCCCTCTGTCCTGCAGAGGGCCACGGCCGATGTCAGGAGATACTTCTCAGCATTCCCAGATTTCAGAGCAACTTGGATCCTCATCTCCACATGGCATCAAGTCACCTTCTTTGGAGGCAGCTCCTTCACACCGGTATAATTCTCAGCCACTCTACTGTACTGTTGCTATTGTATTGTTGTACTGTTGACAGCCTATTTGACCTGTTTCACTTCTGCACAGGTGAATACATTTCAAGTGGTGCTCATCACAGATGGAGTGCTGTCCTTCACCATCTTCCAGTACCATAATATTGCCTGGACCACAGGCATGCATGCCAGCAGTGGAGGGGACCTGGCAGGACTGGGTGGGATTGCTGCACAGGTAGGTTCACATAGATATCCTCACAAATCATGTTGTGATTAGTTTGTCATTCATATCTCACCTTGATTCCCACATAATGTGTACAAATATACAGTTTTATGTTGCTTGTGGAAAGACACAAACAAGCCAAACAAAAATCCTCACATGGACATCATACTCATAGACTCATAGAGCTACATATGGCAATATAGACTAAGCCAGCCAGTTGTCCCATCCTGGTAGAACATGTGTCATCCTGACCACCCCTCCAAACTCAGTGTTCTGTTGGGACATTCTCCCTGTTCTCCTCTCTGCTCTCCTCCCAGGCAGGTTTCAATGCTGGAGACGGGAGGCGCTATTTCAACATCCCAGGATCTCGCACTGATGACGTGGTGGACGTGGAGGGAACCACCAATGTCGGTTTCCCCGGGCGATGGGTCTTCCGTATTGACGACGCCATGGTGAAGGTGGGCGGCTGCAATGACTCTGGTAAGTTGGAGAATAATAGTCTTGATGCACCTCAACTTTTGCTCCTACCTTTACCATAGAAAACATCATGATTCTTTAGCTTGATGTTTGTTTGTGAAGCTGAAGCACTGACAGCTGTTGTGTTGTCCTACTTCTACAGCATCAGTGTGCCCACACCTTCGACCCTGTATGAACGGAGGTCGCTGCATTGACGACTGCATCACAGGCAACCCCTCCTTCACCTGCTCCTGCTTGGCTGGCTTCACTGGACGAAGGTGCCAGATAGGTGAGTTATTGATGTTGACACCAGTCATCCCCCTGCCATGACCCTGCTGGCCTACAGTACAACACATCAACTCATCCTCCCAGGTCAGCTCAGCTCAGACAGGAAAGAGGATGTCAGCTTGTAAAAGCTGGATTCCACCTGACTTGCCAAAGGACAACCTGATAAGATATTTCCTTTAGTCACATCTGCTTGTAATACACATACCAGGTCCCTGCCAATCTTTTGCTCAATGCTCTTGGACAATTCATTACTTTCTAAGTCAGCCTGTTTTATTCTCCTTGTATGTGTTGGTAGCAGTCATCTCTCCTCATCATGAGTTTTTGTCTCCCCGTGTAGATGTGAATGAATGTGCCTCATACCCCTGCCAGAATGGAGGGAGTTGCACAGACCAGATTAACGCTTTCATCTGTCATTGTCCACTTGGATATACTGGGACACTTTGTGAAACAGGTACTACCTCTCCCTCCTTCATTTCCTTCACAACTGTCTATCTGCTGTTGTTTCATCATTGACATTGTGAACAGAATATGCTATTCTTTTAATTCCAAGCATTCTGCCTAATTACCCTGTTTACAGTATTTGATGGATGCAGACACATGAACGTGATCAATATTGTATTTACTATTATGTGCAACCCTGTTGCTCAGCTCCTTCACAATTATGTCCCTCTTTCTACCACATCTCTCTGTCCTCCTCTGTACTGTCTCTGGGGCTGCTCTCTTTGCCTGCTGCCTCTCTCCCTGTTCCCACAGTCCAGCCTGTGGAGATGTATCAAACCTCCTCTAATACCTTTCACAGCCAGCAGCACATATTTGCAGGGTGAGGGGAGCGTCGTGGCGGATATATTAATCAGCTGAGTAAATATCCCATGAGTGTGTCTGTGTGTCTCTTTGTGTGTTGCCTGCAGACATTGACGAGTGCAAAGACAGACCCTGCCTCAACGGCGCGCTGTGTGTACAAGGTGTCGGCAATTTCACCTGTGTGTGTGAGCGGGGCTACACTGGGGCTCTGTGTGAGACAGGTGAGCAGGGGGCTTCCCAGGGACTCAGGATGGATGGGGGGTGGGGTGGTGGGTGGGGGTGGGGTTGGGGCGGGGGGGGTGGTCCCTGGTTTCTACATTACACTTTGTCTTTTGGCAGATGTCTTTATCCAGAGAGACTTCCCTTCCCAAGCCACTTGACCAAATAGCTTCAAGCTACAGATTACAGTTGAATTGAGTTGCAAAATGAATTCCCTTTGGATTTTTCTCTGGCCCTTTTTCTTCTTGGGTCACAAAGTATAGCTACAGACCTAACAACGAGAGTTCACTATACTCTGGGTATATTATCAAATAGAGGTTTTAAGGACTACAGCCTCCCAGTTTCTTGGTGTAGCGCTCTGAGCTCCCTACATGATGAGTTATTGATGAAACATGAACCCGTATGGGAATTAAACTATTGGACCCTGTACATTTCATGAACCCTTGTTTCTACATGAGACCGGATTATTCTTAATACCAGACACCTGGTCAGTGTAACTGTATACCTGCTGAAGGGAAGTTCACTATTCTAATCCAGCTCTGTGTCTTCTGAGATCAACACTCAGGCTACACCATGCTGTTCCATGTAGAGATGGGAAGGCTTCGACATGAAATTGATTCCTACAGTATCCTGGAACTGTTTCCATTAGAAATTCCCACATGGATAAATATGGGCTTGAATAACAGTGTTTTTGTTGTGTTTGTGGTTCCAGACATAGATGAATGTGAGTCCCAGCCGTGTCAGAATGGAGGAGAGTGTACAGATCAGGTGAACAGTTACACCTGCACCTGTCCTGCTGCCTTCAATGGCACAGACTGTGAGACAGGTGAGCTCTACACTCCACATCTATTCAACTGACTTTTACTCTGCCAGTCAATGCACACCATTCCACTCCCTCTGTTTTAATTTCCCCTTCTGTTAGGGAAAATGGTTCATGATAGAAAATGTTTATATAGCCAGCAAGCCTACTTTCTCCTCTCTGTTTGGCTTCCTGTAATATAACATTTTTCCAACTGGGACAGGCACGAAATGAAATCTGACTAAACCCTTCAAGGGTGAAATGGGTGACTGTGGCTAGAAACTCCTTGTTAGAGTGACCTGATGTATTTGTTGAAAGGTTTTGCGGCATCTCCTGTTTTCAGAGCCTCAGCATTAGTGTGGTTGGTTAATGGTTTGCCAGAGTAGAGGCTTGGGCTGGCTACTCCAGAAAGAGCAACACAAAATGAGAAAGAGCTCCCTTTGTGTATTATGGCTGTGGTTTATGTAGGCCCATTTTCCTTGTGACTGAATTATTCTAAAGAGCTTTCAAAGTTTTCATCTTCCTTTGACAGAGTTGGTGCTGGTCCAGGTGAATTCATCCTTGACTAAAGCTGAAAATCAAACAGGTAAGAGCAAGCATTTTCTTATACAGTAGGTCATACACATGTAGGTCATGACATCTTTGTCTTTGCCACACAGAATCTTTCTCCATGAAATACATGGAGTATTTTTTACTGATGAAGAAGTTCTAATATGATTTGAAAGAAAGAGCACTGAAAATGTTTAATATAATAGCTCTGCTCTTCCTACTGTCTCCTGAGAGTTAATCATTCTCTGTTCTTTTGTAAACAGATGTGTTACTGTACTTGCCTGATCCCTGTAGTGTGTATACTATGTAGGCTGGTTTATCCTGGACAGGCATTAAGTGAACTATCTATCATAATTCTACGTCCAAGCCACCAGCTAACCTTTTCATTCTTGTCCTCCCTGGCAGTGTCTTGTGATGGAGAGGGTTGTGAAAGCCGCCAAACCTGTGAATACATAGGCCCTGGAAACTACAACTGCACATGCACTCCAGGATTCTATGGTGACAAGTGTGAAGGTAACATAGTCCACAGAACTGTCCTCTCCTCTAACTCCTCTACCAGTTAGACAGGTATTGGGCGGATTGAAGAATATAAGGGACTATGCTATCCCACAGGAATTTGGAATGGTGCCTTGGAAGAGGCTGCTGTGATGATGGATGATTGTAATTATCAAAACCGACTCGCCCAGTTTACTACGGGAACCTGGGAACAACAGTCGCTTGATGTTGTGAATAATTGCTTTATGGCACATTTTATTAGTTTACCAACAAGAGGAAGTGCTATGTCTAGACTTGAAAGGGCCTCTTTATGAGTTGAAGGTGATGTTTGGTATTCAGTAATTTCATCAGACAAGGCTGGTGAAATATGCATAGCAGTGTGCTCTGACTCTGCCACTTGTTCTTTTGGATTTTGGCCATGGCACCACACTATGGTAATGTGCCTTTAAAGAACAGCTGCAGGTTGCATAACCATAGGGCAATTTGTCCACAAAATATGTCCAGTGTTATTATTCTTGTCTAATGCGCAATTTTTCTCCCTTTGGGGAAATATCATATGATATCATTTTGTAATATAATGTATGTCTATGAGTGTATCATATTGTGTGTGTCTTAGGAAATGGCCAATGTGTTTTTAAAACCAGTGGTAGGCTCCCACGAGAGATTGGTTTCACCCACTGAGGCTGGCCACCGCAAGTTTTTTCTCGCTCCAAAACCTCTTTAATAGTATGTGAGCCATTGCAAATTCACGCTACTCCTCACCCTTGAGCTGAAATAACTATCAATGCTTATATAGACTCTCTTAAATCTCCCAAATACCTTCCTGCCTGGCTCACTTGGAAGGCACAGTGGAAAAAGGCGCATGATCCTCCAAGGAAGAGAAGGTAGCGGGACACAGGAGTGCCTAATCGGGCTCCGAGATCAAAGGCACGGTCCGCGCAGACGGCCAATGAAAGCGGCTCCAGCAAATTAACAATCCATTAATTGCCCCAGGGGCCGTACATTTTGATAAAAAAACATGCTACATATCATCAGAAAATAATACCCTCAACCAAACCCCCCCGCACTTCAAAGGGAAGCAATTTAGCAGTGATACAGCCACTTCCTTTGATCCACACTGCTGCAATTAGGAGGGAGAGGAAAATAAAAACATTCTTCCAATTTAGTACTGAAGGGACGTGCAGCATACTGACTGGTAATCGTCCGGTCCTGTGAAGTACAGTATGTGGGAAAAGATGTGGAAAAGAGAAATGGCTGTGTATCAATAGACAGTGTATACTATAGCCAATGAAAGACCCTCCTACACTACCCACACAGCACACATGTTGGCCATCTATACCTTCTACAATGTTTATGTTCTGTGATACTTCGGCCAATGTTAAAGCCCACAAACATATGTTTGAGTGTTTACATATACAGTATCTATGGCTACCTCTTTTAGTCTTCATCAAGTGGCTCAGGCTTTGAGCTTTACTGCGTGTGTGTGTCTCCGCAGAGGAGTGTCTGTGCCAGAATGGAGGTGTCTGTGTGGACATGAATGGGACTTGTGAATGCCCCACAGGCTTCACCGGACTCTATTGTCAGTTTGGTATGTATCCCTGTGCTGTAATTGGAAACAGACACATTCCTGGTTGTGTTTTGGATTACATCTTTCACTGATGTAGTTTACAGCACACAGTGTCAGTGTAATCTGAAATGCTACCTTGATGGAAGTAATGCTTTGGAATGGTAGACATTCTACCTGTTTTTAGATATTTTTCCCACAGAACAGTTCAAACACACAGACATCATAACCCCTTCAGAGTGAGGATGCCTGTAAGACCTGACTCACGGAGAGATGGATTCACTACATCCAAGGCTCATTAGGCCGTCCATAGTGTTGTCAGGTCTCTCATGTTTCTCTGTCTCTCCTGTCCTCAGAGGTGACTCAGACCCCGTGCAGCAACAGCAGGCCTTGTCCAGATGGGGGACCTTGTCTGGAGTACGGAGGAACTTACCTGTGTACCTGCCAGACTGGAGTGGCAGAGTTCGACCATAAGGACCTCTACGACCCCTATGGTAAGAGCCTGGAGTGTGCCATGGACACAACTCTGACTCTGCACAAAGTGATGCACACCAGAAGCTGGTTACTATAGTGACAAACAAATTCCCTGCCAATCAGTCATGGCGGGTGACATTCTCTCTCGCACACTGTGGGCACATTTACTGTTTGGAGAAACATTTAAAAAAATATATTTATTTTGGTGCTGACTGTGCGTGAAGGTAGGCTTTTAACACTGCCATAAAATGACAAATGATCTATGTTTTTTTAATAACTGAATCATGCCCCATACGCTCAAATAGGATGTTAGGAGCTTTACCCTCTCCCTGTGCGATGGAATGCGGTCAACTCGGTGTGTGTGTTTTCCAGTACAGCCCCGATCGGTCTGCGATTCCACTCCGTGTCTGAATGGGGGTTACTGCTATGAGCGGGATGGAGGCTACACGTGCGAGTGCAAGCATGGCTACAGGGGGAAGCACTGCGAGAAAGGTAGTACTGTATGTCTGCTCCTTTGGTGATACAGTTTTATGAATTTGACTGACTGGGACATGCTTTTTATGTGTTCTGATTGCAGTAGAGTGGTCTCCATTTAAATTATTCCCTTCCCCCTATCGTTTTCCAGTCAGACTTAATACCTGTGTCTCCGGCCCCTGCCGCAATGGAGGCTCGTGTAAAGAAGAGGCAGGAAGCTACCGCTGCGTGTGTCCCTACAGGTTCACAGGGAAACACTGTGAAGTGGGTGAGTACACTCTCCCTTCCTCCCTCCCTCCCTTCCCCCCCCACTCTCTCTCTCTCTCTCTCTCTCTCTCTCACACACACACACACACACATACACACACACACACACACACACACACATACACACACACACACATACACACACACACACAAACGTTGTGTTTACGATACAGTAACTGTAAAATCTGCTCATTTCATGTCTTTAGTAGGTCTGCACTGAGAGCATCGTAAAAAGTTATAAAGAAAATAGCAGTTTAAAGCCATGTGGCTTTTCATTTATTTTTTCAAACTTTGTCCCACATCAGTATTGTGCAACTGCTTGCGCAATGATAGATCATGTTAGAGTGCAGTCAACAATTGCGTTCTTGTAGACATCTTTTGTACAGCATTAAAGCCACTAGTATTTGCACAATTTACAATAAAAATATTTTAGATTTTATGTGTAAGTAGATAAGCAACTTCATCCACACACACACACGCACACGCACACGCACGCGCACGCGCACGCGCACGCACACACACACACACACACACACACACACACACACACACACACACACACACACACACACACACACACCACACACACACACACACACACACACACCACACACACACACACACACACACACACCACACACACACAGTATGTCATGTTTTTCACAGTGGTGGTGTGTTCCCAGGGAAGCCGGACCCATGTGCCTCCAGCCCCTGTCTGAATGGGGGAACGTGTTTCCACTACATTGGAAAGTATAAGTGTGAGTGTGCTGGGGCCTTCAGTGGCAGACACTGTGAGATAAGCAGGGGCTCAGCACATTCCTCAGCAGGTGAGCAGACTGTGTGTCACTCCACAGCAATGCACCAATCACAGTGCAATGATAAACATAGCCTATGGTTGATTGATCTGGTCAATGTCATGGATAGAGTGGTCTGATATAAACCCATTATTTGGCTTGACTGCTCAGATAGATATCCTGTAGATAGATTATTCCTATACAGCATTTACAAATAATACTTTACTGCCAAAACTACATAGACAAGTAAATAAGACCTGATAAAACTTTGTGCTTCATGTCTGCGGAATGCGGGAGCGGGCAAAGCCAATTTTAGAAAGACTAATGCATAACAACCTGCCCTGTGTATTGTAGTGCAGGGTAGGTCATTAAGGGTTAGGCAACATCGCATTTTAGGTCTCAGTGTTGACTGTTTCTTCGCTGTATGAAGTTGCCACTGTGTAACTTTGTTGTTTGTTTGTTTGTTTGTTTGTTTGTGTCTTTCTGCTCCAGAGTCAGACTGCGGGCCACCCCTGCAGGTGAAGCATGCAGAGGTCCAGTTCTCCTCCACAGCTCCAGGCTCCATGGCCCTGTATGTGTGCCACACAGGCTACACGCCCGTGCCCAGGGCCACCCAGAGCATCTGTGGCAGTCAGGGGGCCTGGAGCCAGCCCCCCGTCTGTGAGGGTCCGTAACACACACCACATGGGTGGCAGTCATGAGAATATAACCCTTTATTCAGGGGTTTCAAAATAAAACATTGGTGGTCCCAGCAGAATCTAAATAAGAAAATATTGCATTGGCAAACTAAAATGGTGACTTAATTAGGATAGTTTATCTTCCCTGTAATAGAAGTAGCAACACTGTATTGGTGGGTACAGAAAATGATTCCATGCAAAAATGAAACAAGCTGGTTTTATTGGCCTGTTCTTCTGCCACATATGCACCCTAAATCGTAATGTATACTGAAATATGTTTTTGTTTTGAACTTTTTCAGAGCTCAATGAGTGTTTGTCCCAGCCTTGCCTGAATGGAGGGACATGTCGGGACCGGGTGGCATCTTACCTGTGTGAGTGTGAGGATGGTTTCAGTGGAAACCACTGCCAGACAGGTAAACTTGACCTTTCACAACTGATCAACATCAACAATATATGTGCCCTGTACAGGACACTAACCCATTGATGCAATGTGTGTGTGTGTGTGTGTGTGTGTGTGTGTGTGTGTGTGTGTGTGTGTGTGTGTATCACGCTCCCAGACATGGACGAATGCCTGTCAGAGCCTTGCAAGCATGGAGGAATGTGTGAAGACCAGCCTGGCTCCTACTCTTGTCACTGCCAGCAGGGCTACATGGGGCAAGACTGTGAAATAGGTACATTTACACTTACTAACTAATGGAGAAATAACCTGTCTTTTTATGTTATCATTATAAAGGGTTTGGAATACTACAGTACAACACACTGTACACGGTACGTGGTAATGAAGCAAGCAACCCCATCAGGTTCTATCCCTGATTTCCTGAGTGTCTTTTGTCAATTCAGAGCAGGACGGGTGCGAGTCCAACCCTTGTCTGAACGGAGGAGTGTGTCGGGGCTACAGACGGAATCACTTGTGTGTGTGCAAAGAGGGTTTCTTTGGGGATCGCTGCCAGACATGTGAGTAGAGCGACACTGCCTCTTCTGTCTGTTGTGGCGATAACAGAACATCATAGTCATAGTTGGTCTATGTCGCCCCCTAGTGGAGAATCCATGTGTACTACAGCCTTGTGGGAACAGAGGCCTCTGCCGTAGTGATAGGAGAGGGAACTACAGCTGTGCTTGCAGAGTGGGTCACACAGGCAAGGACTGTGAGAAAGGTTAGTATGAATTGCGCTCCTCTCCATGATCTCCTGAAATCCATCAAGCTAACTGATTTTTGCATCAATTTTATCAGCTATCAACACAAGTAGGCCTGCTTTGGTTTGGAAATTGTGGAACAACTCTTCCTCTGTCCCCAGACCTGCTTCCCCCCTCTGGTCTTCATGTTTTGCGGGTGGAGGAGAACGAGGTGGAGTTGCGCTGGGATCTGCCAGAACCCTCACAGAGCCTGGTCAGTGGCTTTGCTGTCACATACGCACCCCTGGGCCGAGGGACCCGCAAAACAGACTTCCTGGACAAGCAGCAGTCTACCTACCTGCTGCAGGGCCTGGTGCCTGGCCTGCTCTACAACATCTCCACCTTCTCTGTCAAACGCAACACCAACAGCAACGACATCAGCCAGCCCGCCATCGCCCTCATACGCACCAGTGAGTGCACTGTCCCATGGTGCCATATACTGTGTATTTTATAGGTGTACTGTAGGCCTAGAATGTGGGCATATGTTGTCTGAACTGTCTCAGTGAATCACTAAATTAAGGTCTGTGTGTGTGTGTGTGTGTGTGTGTGTGTGTGTGTGTGTGTGTGTGTGTGCCAGGGCCACGGAGGGTGGAGCAGCTGCAGGTGGTGAATGTTTCATCCTCCCAGATGTGGCTACGTTGGCTGGTGCAGGCAGCTCGTCATGCTGCGGTCAGCCAGGTGCGCGTGTCCCTGGTTCCCTCAGATGGCAGCGGGGCTCGCACCGCCCTTCTCAACACCAGCACCACAGAGTATGCCTTCAGGTCAGGGTCTGCACTGCTAAATTCCCCTATCACTTCCTAATCCCTTCGGACTTCAGGATACCAGCGTGCAATACATTTTTCCTTCCACTTGGTGACACTGTTGAGCTATCACTTTGTGTGCCTTCAGGTCACACAGTCTGCACTGCCATATGCTTGTTGTCCACTAGGAAACATGTCATCATTGGTCTGGTCCCTATGTTGATGAATGTCCACAAAACAGATATGAGCTTTTGAGTAATTTTGTGTGTCTGTGTGCCTGTGTCTCTCGCTGCAGTTCTCTGCTTCCTGGTCAGATGTACACTGTGGATGTACTGAGCCAGAGTGGGATAAGACCAGAAGAGTTCCCATCCACTAGCCATTCAGCTGGACCGCTGCAAGCCTGGACCAGTAGGTTACATACATTTGTCTGTCGGGAATGTTAGGAATGTAGACAACATTGAAACACTTTAATGAGAAGATCATGCATGGAAAGACTCTCTGTTCTGACCACACTTCTAACTGTGTTTCCCATAGGGCCTCTCCCCCCTCAGAACCTCTCCCTGTCCCATGTGACCACCAACGCAGCCCTGGTCACCTGGGACCGGCACCCTAGGAACCTCCCGGATGGCTTTGTGGTCAATGTGACCCGAGGCTTGAACACCAGGAGTCGCTTCTTGCCCAATGGGAAGTTGGGGTCGTATACTCTGCGTGAGCTGGCCCCAGGACAGCACTACCACCTGGCTCTCATAGCAGTCCGGAACACAGGACAGGAACAGATCCACAGTGTACCTCAACACTTGGCCTTCACAACCTGTGAGTGCTCATACCCACACAGCCTAGTCAGTAAAAGCATTGTGATGCTTTTACATTGGAAAGCTCTAGCGACTTTCACCCACACATCAAACTGAAACAGCAAGAAAATTAAACATTGGAAAAAATATACATACTGTATATAGTTTTTTTATGAAACATTTATTCACACAAAGGTAAAACTGTTAAGAAATTCATGTCATCAAATTATTGTATTGTAAAAGATTTCACAAATGACAGGTGTCATTGCCTTATACATGTATTGTGAACCAGTGCCCATAGAGGAGCGATGGGGAAGGAGGGAGAGACCAACAGCGGTGGGACAGGGGACCCCTGTGAGTCGCACGCTTGCCCCCTCTGAGCCTCAGGACCTGGGTGTGGCAACAGAGATGGAGCACTCTGAGGAGCTGCCCAGGTACCAACTGCCTTGGTTATAGAGAGTTAGGCTATTAAGGCTTTCATGCAAACTATTACAATTTCTAACATATCATATACATTTTAGTGGATGGTTTAATATAAGGTTGTCTCTCTGGCCCAGGAAATTAAGAGTCAGCAACATCATTTTGAACTGGTAATGCTAACCAGATGTGATTATGTGACTACCATTATACCATGTCCGAATGTTCATACCTATTAGAATGTTTTGCAGTATGCAAAATGTACCAACATTTAGTGTGTATAAAATGCCAGGAGGTCATAGTAGATTTGCCTAGATACTGCACACTATTCAGAAAGTCCTTTCAGATGTTAGTACCACAATTCAATGGAGCAGGTAAGAGAGACGGGCATTAGCGAAATTGAACCAATTACCATGAACAACATGGGTGAGCTACAGATGACGGTGTCTCAGTATGAATGAGGTGTAGTATGTTGAAATATGTCACTTACTGAATCGATTTTTACTAAACAATAGGCTCTAAATAGTATGTAATATGGTTAGTATGAGCTTTCAGACATGGCCACTGTCTTCATTGTACCTTTTGCAGATACACAGAGCTGATAGATGGCAGGGGGCGGATAACGGCCAAGTTCACCAACCTGCCCAGAAAGCCCATCAGACACCGCAATAGTAAGTAGCAGTAATAGCCCTCTTGTAAAACAACTATGTTGAACAATGGTCATCTTTAGCAATGAGGGTTTGATTGTTAGCGTCACACAAGTAGTCAGTGTGAGGATGTGTGTGTGTGTTTACTCTTATAAAATGGCTACATCTGTGCATACAATATCGTTTACCAATTTGACCTCTCTGAAATGACCAATATTTTGCCTTTCAGAACCTGAGCTTCCTATCAAGTTAGAGAAAATGGAGGAGACGACAAATAAAATCAGCCTTGCACTAGAGATCCAGGAGGAAGGACTGAGGAGAACGTCTGGTAGGTGCTCTCTGAAGCAGGACACAGAGCTATGTCACTGTGCAGCAGTGGGCTCCCGTGGATGGCACACTCTCCTGCTTAATTGGTCCCAGATGGAAAGAGAAACATTCTTTACCTCTCTCAGTAGTCAGTTTAAATGAGAGATCTGCCATATGGAAGTTAGGTTAATCTGCCATTGGCCATGTCATAGAGCCAAACAGCATGTTCAATATTATGTCTCTTTGAGCATCAACTCTCATGCTCAAAGTAGCTGGGAAGGCGGATAAAGAGACCTATCAGTTGAACGTGAAACACAAGGGAGAGCATTTGAAATGAAAGAGAGAATACAATTATCAGGGTATGGGGCAGAGAAAATGGATGGAAAGCGGGATAAAGAGAGAAAAAGAGGAGGCAGGGCCTAGAACAGGCCATCAGCTGTAGAGAATGTAGAAGTGTGTGGGATGGGTGAAACTTGAGCCCTATGGTTCTGTGCTCTTGGTCCTGACGGCAGCTGCTGCCTTTCAGAGTCGTCCCGGGATTGCAGCAGTCTGCCCTGCCAGAATGGGGGTACGTGCGTGAAGGGGAGCGACTCCTTTATCTGCGACTGCGCAGCCGGGTTCAAGGGCAGACAGTGTGAGCTATGTAAGTTTGTGCCCCCCACAACTACACATGGACATTGTGTCGTTGCCATACTATCTACTGTATCTGTTCTCGGCCATTTGGACAAAGAAATACACCTAATACAGATTCATTAAATTCACAAGAGCATTTTCATTGCAGAAATAACAGCGCAGCAACATCATAACATTAAAACAAACGTGTTCTGGTTATGACATAATGTTCAAATGACAATTAAATGAATATTTTTTTGTTATAACTTGTCTAACCATTTTATGATAATGCTGCACTGTAGGAGAAGGCACTGACTGCACACAGTTCAGCTTCTCTCTTGAATACATTTCCTCACCTAAACACCCCAAGTTAGACTATTTAAACATTCCTTTCCTAAAACCATCAATCACCAGAGAGACGTGCCAAATCCCTCCCTACAGTATCTCTCTCCCCTCCTCAGACTCTTTCAGATTTAAAATACTCTTCACTCACGTCGTTTCCATGCTTTAATACTGTATATCTCTCTACCTTTTCCTGTTACAACACTTGCAGTTTGCCAGCGAGTGCCACATCCGTGTACCCGCTTGTACTCTGAGACAAAGAGCGTTCCCGTCTGGGAGGGCGGAGTCTGCCATTATCTGTGAGTGGCATACAGCGGGCAGGGACCTCGCACTGGTCTAGGCTGAAATGTTTATACCCTGTCATCATGAGCCATTACAAATGTGTACTCTAAACTTTTGTATCTCTAAGACTTCAAAGATGCAAAGTATGTCCAAGAACTGTATTTAATGAGCTTCTCTTGCACTCCACAGGTACAAAAGGACCTATAAAGTGCAGCAGGATGTATGCTACCGAGAGATTTGTGAACCGCTGCTTCTTAAGAAAAATCCCAGTAAGTTGGCACAGTTCTATGGACATTGTGGATTTTCTGTACTTATTAGCACAAGTAATTATTGGCACATGCACCATTTTGCTTGTTTTTAAATGTTGAAATTATCTCTCTCAACAGACAGAAGAACTAATAGACAACAATAATGGTTGGTTTTCTCTGACACACAATCACTATAAAGATCAAAGCTATTAATTTATTCTAATGATACTGTCTAGCCACTAAAACTGCTCTTTTCTCTTTTCAGAAAACTGATCTTGGATGATCACATGAAAGGACTGTGCTCCCAAAGAACTATGTTGCCCAGTGATCGGCCTGTTGTAGCTCCAAGCTTGAGTGAGGACCCCAAGCAAATTACTGGAACATTTTCATAGCCCAGAATCATCAAAATGTTTAATGTGATATTTGTACTGAATTTCAACACACAATGTATGACAATTGTGCTGATAAACAGTCTGCTTCAGTGTAACCTGCATCCAAATCAGACCTCATATGTCCATGCAGACACATTTGGAAGTGTTTTGTAATGTATGTGATGGCAATTTAGTCCCTCAGGGAAATTCGTTTGAGATTGTCCTTTACATCACCATTACCTTATCATCTAAAATGTGAACAGTTTATTGATTGCCTTACCGTATCCCAGAAATTCAACTGTCTTTTCTCTAAGCCAAAGAGCGACTATCAAAAATCTATCTTGGAAAATAAGTCAGTGCCTGTCTTTATGTCTCTCAACCAACATCACTGCTAGCTATCATGTAAATAGTGTTTATAGGCTGTTTTGTAGGTGAATATTTTAATAATAAAAGTGTTAAAATGTGTTTTATCACGTCTTATTTTATTAGCTTTGCAAGGTCATGGGGAAATGAAATAGGCTTATGGAAACTGACAATACATGTAGATATACCCTACAAGGTTTGTAGCCGATTTATGTGACATTTCAAATGAAGATATTCAATCAATGTATGATCTCTGTTTTGAAATAAGGATTTACATTTATATTACAATACAATTACATTCAGTTGATTGTCCTTTCCACAAAAGGACACCTTACAACACGTTTGATGGAAATGACAACTAGGCGATTGAGCGTTATTTTGTGTTTCATTTACATGGTAGCTATGCTTTGAGACCAAAGGCATATATTTGATAAACAATACTTGTATTGTTGTTTTTCCATTATAACTCGGTGCGCTCGAGGAACTCGAATGAAGCCAAGAGATGGAGCTACACGTTACCGAAATTCGAAGACGCGCGTTTCGACCTTGCATCCTGTCATTATGCGTGCAACACCCCTCGATGCCCCCACCCCCCGCCTTCCTTCTAATGAAAGCAAGGGGAAGGAAGAGACCATGGAAGAAGAAAGCTGGCTGTTATTTTCAAGTAGAACGTTACTATTTAGCTATCTTTTGGGTTTCTCAAATTAAACCAATGTGAATATGATCGTAGGCGCGGTTAATAACTAATCCGAAATTGAGTCTAAACATTCGCTAACAAGAGAAAACCATAATTAAGCGTGGACGAGTCTGCCCGAAGTTAGCCTGCTAGGCTAAGCAGTTAGCAAGTTTTCTAGAGAGGGACACAATCCTGGAGAAACGGGAAACAACGCGGAACGTGCGGTCCTACATCAAGTAGGTAGTTATGTTGCCTTTAGGAATAACCTTAAGCAACGGGTGACGAATACATTTTGGAAACAAGGGGAGCAAGAAGAAGAAGTGCACAACGAGCTAGCTACTAGCCCGAGCTAGATAACTGCAATGTTAGGGCAGCGGAGACTGATTCACCGCTGTGGCAGTACGTCGGTGTCCCGAGGTTGGCCACATTCGGTGCGCTGGAGACTGGGGGGTTTCTTTTTCCTTCTTTTGCTCGAAGGGGCTGTCTGTCTCGCCAACCCCAGCAGTGCTCCGGGTATCATCACAAACAATCACCCCAGTGTCAACGTATACATGAGCGAGGAGGAGGTGAAGAAGCTTTTGGGTAAGGACCGGTGACCTGCATGGCCCTCATATAACTAGTTGATATATCATAATTGACCATGGTAAAAAAAATAATCTATCCAAGTTAGCTGGCTGGGTATGATAGCTATATCAGTTTTTGGTGTTGCTTGCGAGGCTGCTCTGCAGGGAAGTTAACAGAGTAAGCAGAGACTTGGTCCAGCTTGATCCAACAACTTATGTAATGTCCACCTCAAGTTGCCCAATATCTTGCGAATCCAATGCAAATAGTTGCCCCATAAATCAATTTGGCCATTGACACGTACCTTTGAAAACAGGTCTAGGATACACAAGGGGCATGCATTGTACTTCACCCTTGTATGCATGATGTTAAGTGTGTCTAGTGACCATAGTAACATGGAAAATATTGAATTGAGAGAAAAAAGGATGCAGTATTTTCCAAATCCAAACCATGACTTTTAGTAACTCATTACTCTTAATAGGAAGCATATGAAATGAGGACAGGGACCACTTTGTTCTGAAGGAATATATTAATGTCAGAGCCTGGCCATATAGCTAGGCTACATGCATTTTCAGCCAAACGCATGCATCATATTTTTTAGCCCTAACTGAATTTGAGATCGTTTTAAGCCATTACTTAATGGCTTCTCCAGACTTGCAGGGGTCATATGTAGCAGTTCATGAGATGGAGTGTCGACGTAATGGTTTAATTCAACCATGTTTGCCCTTACCTGCATCGGCATCACTTATGCCAGTTTTGAAAGTATCCACCCTCCATCATCTGAGATTTTCATTGGCCCCACGAAATATCCAAAAGTCATGGCAGTCCGCAATGGCATTTCCGCTTCTTCATTCACAATTATGGCATTTAGCCAATCACCCTCTGGTTTACCTGCACACTATGCGGACATCCTGAGTGCCATGTTTGGAGTTTTCCACCCTGGCTTCGGGTATGAAGTTAATTTGCATGGATATTAAGCAGCCTTTTGGATATTTTGTGGGTCAGATGAAAATCTCAGATATAGAGAGTACGTGGATCCTTTCAGAACTTGGATAAGTGATGCCAAAACAGGTAAGTGTACTCATGGTTGAATTAAGTCGCAGCGCTCCATCAAGCCATCATGACAACACTCCATCTCATGAAATTATATGGAGTGTCGTATCGGAGCTAGGGTCATATGTTTCTATTTCATCAATGAGATCTGTTTTTAGATGTTTTTATGGTTGTCTTTCTTCTGTTGTGATGTTATGTTTGATTACTAGTGTATAACAATCACCACTCTACTGGTGCAAAACAAACGCCACCCTATTGATTGGTAGTGAGTTGTTAATAAGGGGTTTGTTAAAGATATACAGGCAGTGCAGTTTGGAACCAGTCATTAACAGGGAGAGTGCCACAGAACCGCCTAATGAGGGGGTTGAAGTGCTGGAGTAACAATTTCCTGCATCAGTGAGGAAGCCTAGAGCTGAGAGGCTTGAACAGCTTCTCATAATATGTAGGGTGTTCACCCACTCTGCCCAGAGTAGGAGTGAGCGCGCTTTGGTGATGAAATTTCACTTCCTAATGTTATAAAACACATTTGATCAAAACAATATGATGTTTTGGATGGTTCAGTGGGGTATTTCACTAACATATCATTAACATGTTACCCAAAAAGTCGGATTTCGTAATCTAATACATTTGATAATGTATTATTGACAGACTGTTGACATTGTGGTATCGCAGTCTCACAGTAACTTTTGATGATTTGCATGTTGTGGTGGTCTTCCTTAAAGTTGTTTCCACGGGTCACAAAAAGCTAAATAAGAGACATGAGCTGAATTAAATGTAAACGGCTTTGAAAATAAAATGCTGTGGTACGCTCAGTGCTCCGTTGACGACATTTCACAAAGATACCCTTGTTTTTGTGAGGTCTTCAAAAGAGAACAATCATTTCACATGAATATGAAAAAACATATAGTAGAATATGAAAATACTACATGTGTCTCAAAATCGATGTCTATCTTACTCTGTATTGTCTGATGTCCTGCGGATTTGAGAAGAAAGATGATCTGGTCAATGAGAAAGACAGCATGTCATGTAGCCTAATGTGACTTACAGTAGCAGCCTAGCGCTAATTATTTTGGATGCTATTTTCCAGATTTTTGACACTTTTTTTTCTCTGGCCATAGATTTATTTACCATAATTATGGCCATGATTCCAATAACTTTCCAACGGATTATGATGGAGACATGTGGTTTGTATCATTGGCTTTCTTAAAGGATTGCTCATTGGTCAACAAATGCATTCTTGGTTGAACACCCTGTAATATGGACTTGAAAGCCAGTGTGCTGAAGGAACTAATCCCTGTGGAGCATGGTAAATCAGATTTAGCGGTGTCAACAGCTTGGGACGTAAAGAAATCTGTAGTCTATGGAAAGACCTCAATAGACCTCCCATAACCCCGTCCCTCCTCTTATCAGTGTTTTCATTTCTAGTCGGGATTTGTGGAGACCCCCTTAAAAGTTTCACTGTGTACGGTATTTGGAGAGAATGTTTTTCAGCAGATCACCTGCAATTGGGACAGTTTTTCTTTCTTTCATTGTAAACACGACCACGACCAGCGTCTGTGACTTGTATTCATTTTTATGTTCTTTGTATATTATTTTTTTTATTTTCTGGGTGTATGGTCATGATGGAAGACAGAGAGACCGGTTTGCTCCCCCTTTGATTTTCTAACTTGATTATGTGGATCATAATGCAAGTTTATTGGAGAGATCTGGAATCTTTCCTCTTACATTGTTTTTCTGGAATTCTGTGTGTTTAAACATATTCAAGGAGGAAATGGGTAGATTAGGCTTTTTGCTGTAGCAGAATTTTTCATTTAAAAGCTAGCTCGCCTTACCGTAGATTTATCGTCATCATGGTGATTCAAAACTGACCTTACAGTTATGAATGCGTTGCATCATCAATGTGGAATAGAAGCCAGTGAATAGAAGCCAGGGCACACCCAGCCTCCAAAGAGGAGACATGTACCAGGGACGGACGAGGACAACAAACCAGCCCTGGACTTTGAGACGATGGGGGGGCTTTATTGTTATCAACAATACGGAAAGTGGGCAGTCAATGCGTAATGGTGTGGATAATGGATGAGGCTCTCCTGTCTGTCTGTCTGTGTGTGTGTCTGGTGGGTTTATGAAAAAACAGTTACTGTCTTCAGTGTTGTCCATCGAAACCATACATATACCATTATAATACAGCGGCAAAGGCAGAAATTGACTTCTTCAATTTCCCTGGTAAACAAGTTGATTGCAAAAAAGAACCGGGAGCTTTCCACCGTCCGGGAGTGCGGGTGATAAAGAGTGAAGCAACCTTCAGTCTGTAAAGTGCTCCACATTTGACCGCAGGTTGAAATGCATCCGTCAATATGTTATATTCAAGAGGTAGCTTTTTAAAATACAAAATGTGGTATTCTCAAGTCCTGACTAAACACAACCAGTGCATTATTTTTTGCATGGTATTGATGGAATTCAATGATGGAATTCAATGATAGTGTCAACAAATGGACGTCTCCGGACCTCACTCTGGGTAATTTGGTTAGTAATGATGGCCTGGGGCTTCTAGTGTTCAGGATTTTCAGCAGGACGAATGTCTTCAGGAAAATTTACAAAATGAATGTTCTGTTCTACGTATACATATGGAGAGTAAAGGCTACTTTCCCATTGTACTGTGTCTTGCTCTTGTCTTAGCTATTTCTCCTTTGGTTTTAAGTACACAGGCAGGTGCTGCCTCACTCAGAAGCAAGTGAAGCCGTCAGTGCCATTGTTTTTAACCTGAATAGAGGGACTGGGATCCTTGGGGAACAGTTCTTGAGTGGACCTCTGTTCTGTCACATATCACATTAACAGGAGCTCCTGGCTCTAAATGCCGCCCCCCCTCCCCTTCTCCCTCCCTCCCACGAAAGGAATAGCCTAAGCTCTGATTACAGTTGATGTGGTTAGGATGAGTGGTCCTGTTTTGGATGACTCATCTATGTTTGCCTTTGTCTACCTTTTCAGGAGGTTGCCGGCTGCAGAGTATCCAAATGTTTGGGGATAGAAAATGCAGCCACCTTTCCATATGTCTGTTTTAGTGACTGTGCTGGTGTACAAGGCCGTCAAACCAGTGGCCGAATGCTGCCTACACATAGATAGAGAGTCACTGAATTGATACTTAACAAAGAAATGGCAGGCTATGGTAAGGAGTAGGCCTGAGATCAGCTATGCTCTCTCAGATCAGGGCTCAATAGACGTTCCCGCTTTCCCCTCATCCCTCTCAGCCATTTCCTCTCCTTCTCTCTGGGGTCTCCAAGGCTCTGTAATTCCTTTTACAGATCTTAATCTGCCACAGTTTCTGCAGGAGTTTCAGAGTGCTGCAGAGCAGAGGACCTAGCCTATCCATTTTTCTGTTTACTTATTTTTACTATATTTTTTTCTCTGAGCATGCTAAACTGCTGTATCTCAAATGTCTTGGTGCTTGATGAAAGGTGGAATTCATCACAATTAGTCGTGTCAGATACTTTGACTTGGACTCAGTTTGACGCGATGTATACATGTTGGAGATGGATTATTCTTGCAGACCACATGAGGGCACGTTTTCCATGCTTTCCCCAGAACCATTGTTGTAGACACAGTTGAATGCATGTGATCTCAAATTAGGTTAGGCCTAGTGCAAGTTGTCTAATTTTGTTATATGCTGCATTCCCTATCTGCTTTTGTTAACACCTGCTTACGTCTGTGCCTGATCTCTTGCACTGAAAACATCTAACTGAGTTCTGTCCTGTGGCTAAGATAAGTGTGCTTGTCGCCAGTAGAACAATCGGTGTAACTAGTAACCCTAACTATAGTAGTTACTATAGTTACAACAACTATGACACAGTCATGCAGTCAGAGAGAAGTGACAACATAAGCCATCAGTCCTTTTATTGTACTCATTTTTACACCCATTTACTCTTCTCTTCGCCTCTCAGTATAGTTTGATTGCCTGGTAGTATACTCTTGTGGCTCCCCTTTACTACTTTAATCTTCTTCTAACTAGGCAATAGGCTCTCTTGGGGTTTGCCTGCACCCCCTCTAGCTGTGTGGTAGCCCTCACATCGTCTCTGATAGTTTGGTATGTGGTGATGAAAGTGTGTGGACAGAGATTACTTTATGAATGATACCTTAAAAAAAAAAGCATATCGGAGAAGGGGAGAGGTGGGATTCTCTTCCACAGTGCGACACTGGAGGCTGGGGTGTGGCCCACTGGAGGCCTACATGCTCTTTGTGCATTTGCTAGTCTGGCACAGGCTTGTAAGACAAGGCTTTCTCTGTCTGTGTAGCCTCCCTTGCTCCGTTACCTCTGGGCGCAGTCTTTGGTCTGTTTTTCACTGGCACATTGTTGTGTTTCATCTGTCTTGGCATCCTCAGTAGCAGTCACTAGAAGATGAACAGGGCATTGCACCACTCCCTTATCCCTCCTATTTATTCAACGTTAGCATGCTGATATAGGAATACCAGGTTGGGCTCTGTCACCAGTCTCCTAAGCAGGGAAAACAATTGACCCCTGCCAAATGCGGGTAGATTTTGGCATTGGCAGGTAAATCTGTAAATCTTACCAGCCACTTTGGTGGGTAGCAACAAAGGTTTGCGAATACTATGCTTCAATTTAAAAAACGGAACCGGTGCGATCTACAATTATGGTCAACATTATGGTCAACATTATGGTCAACATTATGGTCAACATTTGTAACTGCTGCGCATCTCACTCACGCTTCTCCTGACTGTCAAACAAACCCCAGAGTCTATGAGCTTTCTTAGTTACAACAACGTCTCTGGTTACAACCTAAAAATAATAAAACAGTCAAATTCAACTACATGTGACCATACGACCATACGACTTCGTGAGAGAAAACATGCAGGGGAAAATATTTAGTTGTATTTTGACAGGGATAGGTGCAAAACTTTTTTTGTGATATTTGCCTTAATATTAAATTAAAATGTGGCTGAAATTTTCTGATCCACCTTGGCTTCTAGGCCAAAAAGTTAATTTTATCCCCTGCTGCTAAGTATGCTGATTTACTTTGGAATCTGGAATTATTTAGCTATTTTTCTCCTTTTTAGAATTTGTTTTTGGCCCATGGAACCTCCCCTCCTCTTTACAATCTTCCAGTCTTTGTCACTACCTGGCACAACAACCCTTACATGAGTCCTTGCAGCCTCCAACAATAACAAACAATGATATTAAAAGCAGCAGTCTGAGTGGACTGCTGTAACTGTCCTCAGCAGTCTCAGTACATTGAGGCTGTCGTGCCTATGTAAAACCTTAGCATTTCAAGTATGATGTACAACAATGCAAAGGAAATTGATTGCTGTTATCCTTGAGGAACAGACAATTTCTCCAGATATTGGAGACACCCTGACACCCCATTTTCACAGTTGACCTTGAGCTGTGTTGCTGCGTCCTGTTTCATCAACGGTTGGTCTATCTTCAGACTTCCCGAAGAGGCTGACTTTTAGGGAGTCTCTGCATCGTTAGCCAGGCCCTTATCAGCAGTTACCATAGAGCTGTGGAAGGGTAAGAGGGTAGTTGATATAAATCACATACTTTTGGAATGGAGTTCTTTTTTCTTTGCAGTTGCACCAGGATGATCCTGACACTTAGAGGGGGACGGATAGCAAGGATAGATGAAAGATGTCTGCAAGGTATGGAATGTGAACCAAAATATACCCATTTGTACTGCTCTGAGAAAGAATAATAGTAAAAATGCAACTAACAAGTCAGTCATCTGTAAACTGAAAAAATGTTGTCAATCTCTTTGATATCAGAATGTTTTGCTCAATCATGTTTGGCTTGTACCACAAGCACTGCTGGGTTTCCACAAGATTGAGTGGTGGGAGTTCCAGGATGGCCTCTCGCTGAATTAATTTCAAGTGGTGTTTCCTTGATGGAGATGGCAGCTGAAGTAATGGCGCATGTGTTTGTAATTAATAGTGGGGGGCTTCCTGCTTCTGAAGTACAGGCCTTATTCATTATCAGACTGCCACAACACGGCCGTGACAATCTAGACCTGCTTATTCCAAAGGATCTTTCCACAGAGCCCGACCCAGACTTCGCCAGGCAGGTTAAACCATCCTTCAGAAACCTGTCAGGAAAAACAGTCATCCATGAAGCATATGTTCATTAATGAGCGCAGAAGCACGCGCAAGATCATTCAGGTGTGGTGTGGTAAGTTGGGAGAGTAGTCAGTACTCAGGTCTGGAAGGATGGCATATCAACCAAAGCACCAGCGCTGAACCGCAGCCCATGCGGGACGTGAGCTGGCTTTTAAAATTCTTCACATTTGTTTGACCTACTGTCTGACCTGAGGTGCAGAATCAATGTAAATGTATGCATTTCTACTCACTCATTTGTCTATGTAGCCTATTCATGATTGATTTAGGCCTAGTCACATGCTGGGAGTGCATAGCTTACATTTTGATGAGTTAGTGGCCAATTTCAAGGTCTATAGAATCCAAGCCTTGATCTTTTGAGTCATATTCTGAACATTGTACTGGTACTTCTCATTGTGGGACATGGATTATTTTTTTATTTTTTTATAAAACATGATTACGACTAAGATGAGATCAGTACACACCGACCATTTGACAGTTTGAGAAACGCTCCACCTTAATCACTCGTGTTGTAGATCAGCTCATTTAGGCCTAATGTCAGATACAGTGGGCTACCTGACCATCCAGATCTAGTCTAAGACGAGCTGTTGTGTATGTGGTCTATTGGGCTGAAATGCAGCTGCCCATTGATAGTGCCTTTACATAACTCTTTGAAAAATGCTACAGTAGTTGTGGGCTGAGTGTTAGCCTCAGGTTGGATGCTTTCAAGAGTCTGGTGCATTTCAGGTTGGCACGATGCCCTGCTTCCAGTCCGTTGCACACAGTTTTCAACACACGCTGCCTCTTGTTGACAAAATTATTCTGAGAGACAAGATGATTTACTTAACAGAAGGTATAGAGAGCACATGATATGAACATGTGTTGGACCGCTTTCTACCTTAGTTTTATGTCTTTGGCTTTTGACAAAACCAGTGTTTCAAGATATGTATGATATAGATATGTATTACTAATATGTGAAGTGGATACATTCCTCAGGCAATTACCGCTACATGTGTAGTAACTCAGTAATTACTTTAGTAACAACATTGAATTAACATGCTCTTACAGGCTGTTACAGGGTTTGAAATTCTGTACCTCAACCAGATTATGTAAACCACCATTGTATGTTACTGCTCTCAAAGCCAAAACAGTCTGTATTTCCAGTTTGGAATAGACTCGCACAGACATCCTTATCTGTTACTGTATGAGAATCAATACAGTCTCTAAAGCAACCGTGACACTGTTCTTCTGTGATAGTGATCTTAAAAACTGTTGAAAACAGTTGATGAACACAGGTAGTTTTGGCTTTATTTGTCCTCATTTTGATAATTTTACTAAAATAAGGAATGCGACATGATGAGAAACCCATTGGGACATGATGAAGACAGAAAAAACAAAGCGTGTGTGTGTGTGTGTGTATTGAGTTAGGTACAGGCAGGCTGCATCCCTGATTGTTTTTGCACATGTGACCGACAGGCTAATTGACTCACTGTCTTGTAAATCCTTCACTGTGACATGGGACGCTTTGCTAACCCTCCAGCCTCCTCCTCACCACCTGCACTTCTCAACCCCCCAGCTCCCTCACCGGCTGTGGCTCACATCCTCGCTGTCCAGCTCTGACCTCCTGCAATATCTAGCAACTATCATCTCGGCCTAAACCTACTACAGTGGAAGTTTCAGAAGGAGGGTGCGTGCAAGCATGTGCGTGCGCGTTGTTTCCCATAATGACCGCCTGTTTGAGCTTGGTGTTCCATGGAAGATGCATCAGTGGCCCAGCAGCACATGGAGCTGCGGAGTAGAGCCCAAACTGAGGAAATTTGTCACGGTGGAAAGTAAGCACTAAGAGAGTCTGTTTTCTGGTTCTCTCAGGGCACTCACACAGTGTCCTTCATCTCCCTGCTCACCATGGCAGTACAAATATTGGGCTTTTCCAGTCACGTTAAGCTCATAACCACAGGCAAAAAAAACAACCCTATGACTGAATCAGGAGTTCCCCTTCAAATCAATTTCAGGTTCTTACTCAAACTTTTGTGTCTGTGTGTGAGGGGAGAGATGGATGCCTATTCTGGGTGCAGCTGTTTCATTTTACAGATGATATGATTGTTTGTCGTAAGTCATCTTCATTCTTCAGACATAGCACTTAACACTTCTACATCTCAATGTAGGCTACTGTTTTCAATTAATTAATGGAATATGCATTATATGTAAATGTTCCATGCAGGCTAGTACATTACTAACTTCTCTGCAATGAGAGCACAACCACACCACACTTACCCAACCTATTTAGGAAATAGTTCAGTTTTACTCCTCATAGTGTGTAATGTGTTTGGTGACGTCAGTCCTGCTAGCTCAACTTGAATAAGAGCCCAGAGCGGACCAACCACCCCCCATCTCTCCTTCAAGAGGGGCTGAAAGGCGACTAGAGGCTCATAGAAAAGACCTTGTGAACAGTGAGCGGATGATTGGCAGCTGTATTCATTTCCTCAATGCCACTCACCAAGGACTATGCCGTTTAAAGGGGGAGGCCCTCTCTCCCATCTCTTTTGTTCAAGATTTGCTGCACTGGCGGGCGATTTTGTCTAGCAAGACTTCATTTTTAATTGGCTTCCTTTTGTTTAAACCTGAACTGACTGTTTTTTTGTGGAGCCCCAATAGCCTCGATCCTCAATGAATCTTTCATTTTCATTGATGTTCCACAGCTGTTGAAGTAGGAAATAAGATGTTTTCATTGACATAAAGCATGACAGCACGGTATACATCAGCTTCGTTTATTGTAAACTCCCTGTATATAGTCATTTTGAACAGTCCCTTTAGTAGTACGATCACACTACACTGTAGGCTGACTGTAAATGTGGAACCTTGGAAGAATGTTTGATCAAAAGTAGTTGTTGCAGTTGTATTTATGTATGTTTTTTAACCTAAAGGAAAGTATGGGTTCATATGTGTTTAATGTGAAACAGATGTGTTTCATGTGAACATCTGTAAAATAAAAAAATGATTGTGATTCCTGTCAGATAGGAAATGGCGTGTTCTCCATAATATACACACTTTTGACCTTGCTCATATAGCCCAGCCATCTAAGCCATGGCTGTTCACACAGCAGCCCATGTGAAAACATGGTCCAAATTTAGAAGAGAGGGGAGCTGTGTGAGGCCACTTAAATGATCCTGTATTCGCCTCAAGGTGAAATCCTCCTGCCACAAACAGCTCGTCATATTTCTATTTCTTCAGTAAACCGATTTCTATTTGTTGAGTAAACCAAGGCGCCTCATTCACAGCAAAAGGCCATCAATGAAACACCCATTTGGAATAGAGACGCAGTCTTGTTCAGATTCCTTTGCATCGCCTCTTTGCCCTTGGGGCACTCCATGGAATAAAAGGGGGGAAAGTATGTATGCCTTCTTTGAAGTAAGAGAAAGAAAAACCTCAAAGACGGTGGTTTTGAATGTTGTTTTCCACAGGCCAAAGTATCCCATTAAAGTATTTGCTCCACTCAAAATCAGCTTCTAGATGGTTGAGTGTTGTTGTAGTTAGAGATGCACAGATCCTATACAGAGCGTCGTTAATGGGCTGATATTGGCCTAAAATGCTGGATCAGGAATCAGAGATAGGGAATGCTATTTACCAATCCAATGCCATGGTGTAAACGGTTGTAAAAACTTGGCAGAAATGTGCATCATCGTCTGACAGCTGAGATGACACATGAGTGGGGTGGCAACAATAAGCCTAACCCTAACCATGTCTATGGTCTGGAATGACTTCACACTTGAGACAGCCAGTAAAACTGTGTGTTGTGTTTCGAGGGGTGGCAGTAGCATTTCACTTCTTTTTTTTTAAATTGCCTTTTATTGGACCGGTATTGGCCGATACTCCCAAGTTCAGTACTCATAATCGGTGTAGGCAATGAAAACGTGGTATCGGTGCATCCCTAGTTGTGCTTGATGCCTGTTGTAAGAATTCAGAGCTTTAGTTTAGCCTTGCACAGAGAGAAAGTCTTACACTGTGACTGTCCTTTGCCACCCCCACTGACCAGCTCTTTCATGCTCATCCTCTCGGTGCTGTGAAGTTGACCTGGACGTCGAGTCACATCTAAAAGTGGTTTTCAGTCACTGCTTGCCAGCCTCTGTCGGCTCGAGCTCATTTCTCATTTGCCTTTTGCCTCACCTGTTTTGTATTAGGCTGATTGCTCACCTGACCATCTGTAAAAAGGGGAGATGCCATGCTGGTACAGAATTCTAGAGAGGTGGAATTCTATTATGTCAATGCGTGCCCTAAACCCCCCCCCCCCCGCCCACACACACACACACACACACCTACATAAGGTGGTCTGATCCTCTATTTCCACCAAAGGACCAGATAGATTAAACTTGGTACCAGTAACACTATTGTACTTTCTCAGCCAACTGTGAACTAAGCATTCCATAGAGGTTCAACCAAAAGCTATACAAACTTCTCGATGGCCCAGTTTGATGAAAATCAACAAGTCCTGTCTACTTTCTTAGTTGTGTTCTCATTAATCCTGTGCATTAAATTGAAAAGCAGGCAAAAGCGAAAGCATCCACCATATTGCTTTCACCTACCCTGCGTTTTCAGCTCATTCTAGTTAACTTGGTATATTGGTATAACTCAGAGACACTGATCACACTCAGTTTCACATCATGGCTAAAGAGAAGAGAAGAAGGAAAACGACATAATTTTCTCTCATTTTTGTCCAAATTATCGGACCATTGCTATAAGCATAATGAAAAGCAGAGATGTGTTGCATGTCTATGACTTGTAAACATGCAGTATGTCAGAATTGTAGGTTGAAAACCCACTCACTCTCTCAAGGAAGGAAGGCATGGGTGGAGGGTTTGATTAGTTACCACAACATCTTGTGTCTGACAAACATGTTTGCAGAAGAGGACAGGAAATTATATGTTTATAAACTAGTCATGTCCATGCACATTCAGACATTTGCTTTCCTTTTTTTAATCTCTCTCTCAATCGCAGACAAAAAACAGGCCTCTTCAACATTGTCCCTATGAAACCCAAGATCCTGAGATCCTCACCACATTAGCCTGCTACTACCTATGGGGTTTGTTTGGAGTTTCCAGTTGATAGAGTTTCGAGCTGGCCCTTATTTTCCCTCTCCCTGGTTAATCTGGGCAGTGTCTCCATAGTGAGAGGCCAGGGGGAGTGTTTATCTCTTGGTCGCTCAGGGATGGAGGCTCTGGGAGGCACGGTGGGGCTCTGTGCACAGGAGGGCCTTTGTTATAACTGTCCGGGCCTTGCCACCTGGCCACTGCCACCTTTTGTTCTCCTCCTCCAAAAGCTGCAATGTGATCCAGAGCTCGCAAGGGAGCACAGCATGTTTACTTAAGCTTGTGGGGCCCAAAATAAAAGAGGAGATTTGTCACTCCAGATGTGTTGCTCTTTTCCGTCCTCCATTTATAGCTAAGCATCATATCCAAGGAATGTACAACGCTCAAGACATTGTCTTTCACACTGCCCCCCAGTGGTAATTATCCAATACTGAGTTAGATCTAGGTCTTCAGTAGCCCAGTGAGCAACAAAACAGAAGTGATGAAACCAGAGGTAGAGAAGGAGGATTTATTTACACTGCACGCCTTCTCACCCATAAAAGTGTATGTGTTCTTATGAAATCTCAAATCACTTTGACTGGGCTGCCGGGTTTGTTTTTGTGTGTTGTTTTGACGAGGTAATAAAAGCAGAAAATCTCTCCTCTCATGTGGTGTGCTTATGTTGCTTTGAGGCTGGATTTTCTGTTGGGCTTCCCCCACCCCGTCCTCAAGCCCCTACTACAAACACCACCCTCTAGCTGCTTTAGTTTAGAACGCTATCAAAACCACCGCTATATTTCTTAACCATTAATTTGAAAGCTTTGCAACTCTTTGGTGCTAAAAGTAGCTCCTCCTGCTCTGATACAACTCTGTAGCGATATTATCTACAGCTGTATTGTGTTCTTTCATTATTCTAGTTATCTGCTGGTGCAGAGTGAGTTCACTTGCCTTGTTATAAGCTGGCTTGTTACAGTAGAGGCCGGCCGGCAGGGCCTCCCTCTGTATCTTGGAGCTGTCCTGCTCACTATGCCATCTCTCTGACTGGGGCTGTTAAGGATATGACAGGCAGGCAAATGTCTCAGGCAGGGTGAACTGAAACTTGTGGCATTGAGGCACTCTGTTTTGAGTGAGAAATCCAAGAATCAGACTGTGGAATTACTACTGTTTGACTAGATTTTCTTTCCCCCCCCCCCGTTCTGATCTGAGCAGTGGAAGTAATTGAACCATGAAAGTGTTGTGAAGCATTATAAAAGAGAAAATCCCTCACATAGCTGTACACAACAGAGGTCTGGTATTAAGGCATCCGGAACCCATCAGTGAGTGGTTTTTAAAAGCCATGTGGTTGACATGGCTCTTATGAAACCAACTAGTTACTCGTGTGTAAAACATTCCTCCTTTGAGTCATACAGAAACAAACATGGTGAACTAGCAAGCCTTTACTCCAGTTCACAAACACATGGCCCTCCCAATGTGCACATCCCTTAACCCCACCCACAGGTTTCCCTTTCTCTCCCTTTTAGAAATCAGGGGGGGTCAGAGGGCAGCGGCAGTATGGTTCAGCATCCTTGAACTCTACCCACACATCCCCCATACCAACTCACTGAATGGTTTAAAGGGTGTGGGTTAGTTGCTGTTGCCATTACCACAAATTCCTGTTTGGAAGATGTTGTGGCTGGGCTTGTTTGGCAAAGGGACTGAGGGAGGGGCAGAGGTCCAATCCAAAAAACCTCCCCTCCGTTCTCCCTCCCTCCCCTTTCCCCCTGCTACCTAGTTTTAATTGGTATCAAAGCAGTGTGGCCACAGGCAGAGGCAGAGAAGTCACACGGAACTGAGCATGAGGAAGGTAATTATTCCAGCACTAATCTCAGGCAGTGTGTGTGTCTGCGTGTGTGCGCCTGAGGTTTGCGCATGAGGGCCTGTGTATGGAGGTATGAACCTTTCTCTATTGTTCAGACCGTGGCCAGGGCATGACCAGTTACTCGGCTGGTTAGCTGGCAGTGGCAGCCCTTTGCTCCAGGGATGCAGAGGAATTCAACCCCACTGGGTCCTTCCAGCCCATTACCCCTGAAGGTGTCAAACGTCCCTCGGCATCAGTGTAAGCTCATCAGCCTGGTCTGGAGGGGCGTCTGGCCCTCTAGGCTGCGGTAGATGGTGGTCTATCTCCTCTCCCCTCCCCTCCTTCCGACTCTCCAGTTGGCAGGTCCTGTGAATGGTTCTAATTGAGCCAATGTAAGAGAAGTCTATGAAGACTGAGCTATGAGACGGAGCCCTGGGGTATCGGGGGAACGCAGAGGTTTACACTAGGAGTAGTAGTAGCCAGCCAAATGAAAATAGTAGCTGGCTCGCGTTTTTTTTTTTTTTTTGCTATACACACTATTTTGGTGGAATGTGGCACATCCTAACATCTTAATTCTATCCCAAATACACAGGTTAATTTCATATTTAAATTAGCATACCTGCCCCATTGGTAACATACTGAATTAGTTTAACGCATTAGGCCTGTCTTGTGTTCCAGCCCACTTGTTTTTGTTGTTGTTTTTTTGGGAACCAGCCCACATTGTGGAAAATATATTTATATTCAAAACCATGTCTGTACTCACCAATAGACTGCTTTTACTGGATGGAGTAAAAAAGACTTGAGTAACAATATTGCACATTACTTGATGCGATGCACAGCTCACTTCAATACATTACCACCAAATATACAGGGGAAACCCCTAGGCTGACATGTAAAATAACTTGTGCCTCTTTAAGCTGTCACTGTGAATCTTCAGACAGTTGCCCATGTGATACACCTATGCTATATACAATGCACTGCATAGATTTGCCTGTCTTTGTCACACCATAGCCGTGAAGTCTGTGAATCGTTCAGAGAGAATGACACAAGGGGAAATTATATCTTCTTCCTGCAAGTCCCAATCTGCTTTAACCTAAAATCCTGACTCCTGTCTCGATGAAAATTCCTCACTGTATATATTCTATAATCCATAGGGTGTGTTTTTATAGCACGTCTTGTGCCTATTCAAGATACTACTGAAACATTTCTCCCACTTCTCCGCTGTTTTGAGCTCTGCTGTTGCTTGTGGAACGAAAATTGGTCTAGGCCTATGAATTTAATCTCAGTAACACAATAGATAGATTGAATGTTGGTGACTTCACTTAATACAATTCATTAACGGTGTATTTCAGAACCAAATGATTAATCACTCCTGACCAGTAGCCTACAATCACTCTGTTCTGGATCTGGTATTTGCTTCTGATCAAACCCCTGGCATACAATGAAATGGCCATGTAACTTGCATGATGAATTACAAAGGGGCACCGATATTGAAATTATCCAGGACGTTAAGCACATTTTATCCACTGTTGTCTTGTCATCAATGCACAGCATCCTGTGCCTCGCAGCTGCTTACACATTGAGGGGCGTTTGTACATGTAATTGCAGCGGATTGAAATGCATAAATTAAAAGTTGTTTATGAAGTTGAAAAAGTCCCCGGCCAAAAATGATTTAGTAGTCGGGTATTTGGCCGGTGTGAACTGAAATCCGACTCTGTGATTATCTACTCGGGTAGCGGCTATTTACGGGTCATTTCCGGGTTTTGATGTATACAGTATGACTGTATGTGTATTTACTGGATGTTTTCCTGCGAGAATAAACGCCCCTTTTAAGTGTGAGAATACATAACTCACTTTGATTATAATCACTGGAGTAATTATATAATTTTGGTACATTTTATTTTGATTTACTTTTGGGGAAGCTTAGCTTGGGCTGGTGTGATGGACAGGCTCTGCTCCGCCAGACTGGAGTCCTCCAGGACTTGATGGGGCTGCCCCAGGGCATGGTGTGGGATTTCACAGCTCTACTTTACATACACACTCATGCTATTAGTATTTGAAGAAAACCTCTGGAATCATCCAGTTTTTTCATTTAGTCCTTCTATTTTTTTTTTTAAAGCTTCAGAACCTCCCTGTCCCAGCCCTAGCTGTAGCCTCACTTGCATAAGCTTAAGCATTTCTAATGTCCTGAAAGTACAAACAAGTAAACAGCATTGAATAGCTCCTAGGGTGTAGTAATTCCAGAAGATCTGTATATTTTATGGAAAATATTCCATAATTTCCCACTTAAGTCTCCCCAAACCCAAATTTCTCCCAGATAGGAAATTGTTGTCATATTTCAAGGATTGTCTTACTTGGTGTTTGGAACGGCACTAAAGAGCTCTCAAGTGCGTGTGTAGCAGTTTGTCAGTTGAAAGGAACTTTGATGCAAACTGCTGTTTTGCTAGCACTACTGTTCATTGAGGATTTTTTGGTGGGTCTTCATGTAGGGCATTTCTTAGGAGACTGACATCAGTTTTTGACAATGTAAGCATTTGTGTGCTCTCTCCCTGCAGGTCTAGATGCAGAGTTATACTATGTGCGTGATGACGTGGTGAATCTCTACGCTCTCTCCTTCATCCTGCCTGTGCCCAGTGAGACCAACAGCCTGCACTTCACATGGCGCTCCAAAAACAAGGTGGGGCATTATGGGAGGCATGGCTACTAGACTGACAGCTACTCCACGTGTCTGTTTATCCTCATGCTAACTGCCCTCTCCTCCTGCCACAGGTTGACTACAGGCTTGGCTTCAATGTGGAGAACCCTGCTGCCATGAACCAGCCTCAGAGCAATATCACTACCCAGGGGGAGGTGCCACGCGTCACCTCAGGTCTGTCAGTCAACAACCATTGGATTGTGACTATGACTGATGCTGTCTGTGTTGATGGAGCCCAGAGAGACCCCCTAACCGTGTGTGTGTGTGTGTGTGTGTGTGTGTGTGTGTGTGTGTGTGTGTGTGTCTGTGTGTGTGTGTAGTGTTCAGAGTGGACCTGTTCTGCTCGGGGAAAGTGGATGGGGAGGCAGTGCTGACGGTGCAGCTCAACCTGACCAGCCACGCAAACAACTTCACAGTGCTCAACTTCAAGAGGAGGAAAATGTGCTACAAAAGTAAGGCTTTGAGTGCAGTATACAATAAGAAGCACCATGAATTTATTGCTGTGGTGTCTTTAAAATCACACTTAATCCCCATTGGAATCATCAGGTTACTCTTCCACTGTTATCATCTCATCAAGTGCCTTGTCATTTTCCCATTTTCATTAGGCTAGATATCCGCTCACCTATTGGCTAATTTGAACATTGTCCTCAGTACATTAGGTGTGTGTGTGTGTGTGTGTGTGTGTGTGTGTGTGTGTGTGTGTGTGTGTGTGTGTGTGTGTGTGTGTGTGTGTGTGTGTGTGTGTGTGTGTGTGAGCCCTGTCCTTCACTCTAATGAGAGTGCTGTATGTTAGATACCTAGCATGGTGAGGTCCCTCAAGCAGTGTGGAGTTAATCTAAGGGTTACAGGGGGAAATGAACCAGTGTTTGTCTTCGGCTCACTGCTATTTTCTACCCCACTGAAGATAATTACACAGGGCCCACAGGCTCCTTGTCATATGCGAAACAGGCAATACATTTATGCCCGGCTTATTTTAAGCGCATGAGTCAAATTATCAGGCTGTGAAGAATAGTGCTTGTGTGAATCATGCCAGCACTTTTTACCATACCACGTGGTGAAATGGTGGTTGTAATGTGGAGTGTCCAGCACTGCTAAGCAGCTGGCTTGGATTGTGCTTGGATTGTGTCTACACCTTTCCTGGTTGTGCCACATCTTGGCCCCAGATCCATGCGATTGAGAGAGCCCAGCCAATAGTTTGATTATTGTGGTGATCCATGTGGGTACTGCCTTTCAACCACAGCTCTCCTTGACGCCATCTTACCTCTCCACCTCCGTCACAACCACCATCTCCATCAAAGGTGTTTTGAATTGTTTGAGTTGAGTAGAAATGGTTCATTAGCATATCTATATATGTATGTACTGGGCAGAATAATTATGATAATGATTTGTTTTGATTATAGACCTTGGTCTAACTCCATCTCCCCCCCCCCATGTTTGCAACAGGAGTAGATCCGGGTCCTAAGATTCCTCCACTCTCCAACAACAAGACCCTTCAAATACCAAACAGTAAGCATCCTTCCACACCACAGCCCTTTGTTCTTCCCCAAAGACAGGTTCATGCACTTCTACCTACCATAGAGTCCCCCAACCAAACTATATGGAGGTTTGATCCCTGTGGAGAGCCTTAGGCTGAGTAGAGGTGCTCTGTATCTTAGCTAAAGCAATGTTTTTGCTTAACCAAAGCAGTGCAGCCAGACAGTGTAAAATACTTGACCCAGAGGGAGCTATATCCTCCCATTGAAACCCCCCCTCCTCTGGAGTGATTCTCATGTATGGCCTTGGATGGGGTTTATTCAGGCCTTTTGTGGCAGTCAGCTGCCTCAGCAACACCATTAGCTATGATGGTTCCCTTCTGCTTGGGTGGGCCCGGAGAACCAAAGGCCTCTCAGAGGCTTTTAGAGGGACGGTGAGGAGGGCTCTCAGACAGAGGTTTTGGGTCAGAGCCTGTGGTATGAGAGGCTTCCATTAATACTGAGTGGGGCAGTCAATGTGACAGAGTATATGTATGTATGTATGTCTGTCTCTGTCTCTGTCTCTCTGTCTTTCTTTCCCACATCATCCTTGTCTTTGACTCTCGCTCTCTCCTTTCTCCTTTTCTCACCTCACCATATACTGCAGTCAAACTATCACCTTGAGCAATATGAATTGTTCCTACCTTTAGTGGTTGTGATATTTTCAGTAAATTACTTCTCCCTGTAGTTTGGGCCCATATCCATTGCTATTCACCTTTTAACTTATATGGCCTCCTCTCCATCAGTAGATGGTGTAACCACCCCCACCACATCCACCCGGGTGTTCTACATCAGCGTGGGAGTCTGCTGTGCTGTCATCTTCCTCGTGGCCATTATCCTCGCTGTGCTCCACCTGCACAGCATGAAGAGAGTGGAGCTGGATGACAGGTCTGTCATGTCTCCTCTCCTACAGAGCGATGTTGCTCTCAAACTGTGTTCCAGCCAAGTGGCAAGCACCCCTTTCCTTTTCAATCCGCCTGATCTCTCTCTACTCATTTAGTCTCCTAAGGCGCAAACACACCTGACATCACTCAGTCCTCCTCTCCTCAGATAACTAGGCCAGTGTGTTTATTTAACAACTCAGCCGAGCATAATTGGAGGATATGTTAGTGATGAAAACCAGCACACATGAGCTCTAGGCCTAGTCTACTTTGGAAGCTATGTCATGTCAGTGTCAGCAGTAACTTATTGGTATTCAATGTACATCATGAACAGTGCGGTTCCATAGATACAGTATGTGTGAAGAACAAGTTAAAACCTGCACAGTGGCTTTCCTATTGATTTAATTGATATACTCTTCCCTCCAGGTGGCTGCAGACAGCTGCGTTAGTTATCAAATCACATATATTATATGGTGGAATTTGGAATTGGATTAATGCAGCAATGTGGTTTTCAGGTTCCATCACATTTTCTGCCATTGATTCCAGAGAGATTCAAATCAAGCCAACAGTCCCCAGTGTTAATTCAGGTCATTGTTGGATATGAATCCTCCACTTGTCCTCTGAAAGGAGAAGTCCCTCACATGGTCCCATAGGAATTTATCTAATGCAATATTTGAAATAAATTGAGTTGCTTTAATGAGGTTTTTTTGTAGAATTCGTTAGATTTGACCACTCTGTCGTTTAGAGTACTCAATAGCTGCGTGATCCATGAAGTGAATAGAACATCCCGTTAAATTAGTTAAGTCTAAATAACTGGTGTAACCCGAGAAGCAGTGGTAGCAGGTTCACTATGTATTATGCAGGAATTTAGTTCCACTAAATGTAGCTCAACTATTAGTTTAACTACATTTTGCTGTAGCTTGGTGGTAGTTAAACTAAATTAAGTAGTGTTTTCTTAGTAGTGTTTTCAGTAGTTGACTACATTTTTGCCATGCGGCTGTCACTGCTCTCTACATTTTCCCCCCACAACAGAAAAGTGAAATTGGAATTTAACTATTATCTCAGCCCTGAAGCATCAAATGTCCCTACTAGTTATTCCCTCACTGCTTCCCGTCTCCCCACTTTTTTCCACCTCACCTGTTTTTCTCTTTCTCCGTGATTTCAGAGTGTTTCAGTCATTTCATTTTCTGTCGTTTCAGTTTCTGTTATACGGACTAGTGAACTTTCAGTAACTGACTGTCGTGTGTTGGAAGAAGTGGTAGTAGTAATCAAAGTAGCTTTAGTTTGACAAACTACACTGTGTATATTTTTATATATACTCTATATTTCTCTCAAGGGTAGCTTTAGAGTAGTTCAGTTGTTCTTCTCTTGTAAGGTAATTGGTAATTTAGTTAAATACATTTTTAGAGTAGCTTCCCCCCACACTAGTATTATGCTGTCTTCTGGTTCAGACCTGGTACTGGTTTAGGGGCCTTCTGAATTACTTTATACCAATGTTAGAGAGCTGTGATGTCTTCCTCTGTCTTCCTCATGTGAGTCATAGTGGTTCTCTTCTCCTCCTGTTTCAGTGTGAGTGACAGCAGCAGCTCCCAGGGCCTGTCCCAGCCCTCCACCCAGACCACGCAGTACCTGAGGGCTGACACTCCCAACAACGCTACGCCTGTCACCAGTAAGACCCTCTCCTACTGTACACACCCTATATGTATGCACACGAACGGTGAAAATAAAAGAGAGCCTTATCTAAGAACATAATCTTATCATATTCCACATGCAAGCCATATCTAACAGGTTCTGACACTGTCCTGGACTAGGAGACCTTTTTGGTTTGGAGTGCACGTTAGGACAGTCTGTTAACTCTTGAAAGCTCTAGAAGTTACCTCTCCGTGCTATATGGCAGGCTTTCTGGCATTATGTGTGAGTTTGTTATGTGTTACGTGAAACTGTTCTTATGCCATGAGCTCACAAACAACCTTTACATTTGCAATAGGATCTGTAACAATATCAAATACAGCCACTGTTTCATATTGGCACAGATCAAAACTTTTTGATCTCAGGTTTGGAACTCTCAGAAGTGCCTCCGATCTGATGCAGGCTCAGCTCTTTATAAGTCCTCAGGGTATTCATTGGTAATGGGACACAGTCACACATGCGTCTGTTTCTTTTCCCGCCCTCTATCACCAAATGTGCATTCCTTTGCCAAACAAGATAATTGGTTGTAAATGATCTAATTAGCTAAACTGGAATCAGAAGGTTGTAATAAACAAGACCAAATTCCTTCAAGCAGTGTTCTTGTCCTTGTGTCAAGGGAGGGGGTGTATCAGTGTCTGGTCTCTGTGTGAGAGCTCTCTGTCCTCAGCTGTCCTAAAATGTCACCTAAAAGTCTGAAAAAAAAGTCTGAAGTCACCTTAGAACAGCTGCATTTACTCAGCCATGTTGGGACTGAGGTGCAAATGAGAAACGGGGGGGGGAGTAAACCTATGCATTTTTCATTTGGGTCAGGAGGTACTCAGAGAATTTTAGAATGGGTGTGCAGTGCAAATGTGAAAATATTCTTTGCGTTGGCTATATCTGCCCTCCAGTAGAGGGCAGTCTTGTGATGAATGTTATTCAAGGGAAAAATAATCAAGTTGCCACTTTATTGTCTTCCTGCTAGGGAGAGGTTACCTCTTAGTAATTGTGGGTAATTGTGGGTCCAGTAAGAGCTGAAAATAAGCAGAAGATTGTCCTGCAGAAAAAAAAAACATTGGGTCACTGTGCTTTTCTTATTCAAACGCACATCGAAGAGGAATAAAAAGGGCTTCAGCGTAACCTAACTGTTACACATTTTTCAAGCATTTTTTATTTCAACCCTGCTATCAACATTTTCCAATTCACTCCATTATTTTTCTATTCATTCTGATTTAGATTAGCTTTCCCATTCATTCTGACTGGAATGCTCAGTTGGGTTGACATGCATCTCTCTCAGAGGGTCTATGTATCATTGCCATCTAGTGGATATATCCATGTTTTACACTTCATTGTTTTTGTTCTGCCTGCTCTCACCCCCTTGTCTTGTGATTGCTTGCTTGAATGTGTTCATTGGCACCATCCACCAGCCATTTTACCTAAGCCTTAAAGGGATAGTTTACCCAAATTACAAATTTGCCTGATTTCATATACCTGGAAAATAGTCTCTGGACCAGTATCTGTAATACACAAAGTGAACCCAAACCATGGGTCGCTCACTCTCCGAGTCCATAGACAACATTCATGGTATCCATATGGTGAGGTAGATTTGTAATTTGGGTGAACTATTCATTTAAGCACCTCTTTCTCACTCTCTCCCACCCTCCCTACCCCTCATCTTGCCATCAGACAATCACCCTGGTACTGCACCCATACTCCAGCTTGCAGCCGCCTCCTTCCCCAACCCTGGTGCCCCCTCCCACGAAACCAAAAGTAAGTTCCGATATAGTCCTGGAAAAAGCGCACAGAATTAGAAAATCTTACCTGGAGCACCTAGCTTTTAACCCTTCAAATCTCAATGGAAAGTGTGTGTGTGTTTGTTTTTTTTGTTCACTTTACCCACTTTTAAAATGTATGAATACGTTATCTTCATTGTAGTCTCTCGTTGTCATGGCTTCATGGCTGTGTTGTTAAGAAGGTTTGGTGAAGTGCAGGCACTCTCCGTCTCGTCACTGGGAAGTTCATTTACTAACCCATTCATTCTCATTATCAGTCTTACTGTTTTGTGCCTCTTGTGATTCATCATCTGTAACTGTGCCTATCTTCCCAATATTCTTCAACCCTTCTGAATTCTCTTGGAGGTTATACATGTGACAAACTAAGCTAGCTAATCTCTCTTTCCGTTTACAATGACTGACATTGCCTGGCATAGTTTGCATACTCATTGTTTCTCTAACTGTGCTTAGCATTGCTTACCCCCTCCAGTAAATTTGCTTGAGCAATACTTTTATATATTAAAGTGCAGTTTTCACTCTAGAATGATTGACTTACTGTAGGATTTGGCTTGACCACAGGGTGGCACAAATGAGCTGTAGCCATGCACATCATCTTGTAGTCTGTCACTGTAAATGTTAGCAATTCTCATCATGTCTCACCGTAGTAGAAACTTGACTAATATATAGGCTGTATCTCACAACACACTACCTTTTAGATTCAACTGATTGTGTCGCATACAAGTCATTGTGGTATTGAGGCTCTTTTGAAGCCTGTCCCAGTCATGGGCATTTTCTCTCTCCCTTGAAATTCATGTTGAACTCTGAACTCTGCTGTCAAATGAATCGGGCATTTAAAACCGTCAGATTGACATTGTCATATAGAATGGATGTGCACAGGCATGCGTGAGATTGGTTTAAGTTTCCTGGATTTCTCATGGGCTTTTGCTCTTTCTTGAGTAAATTAACCCCGAGCTTCGCGGCTCAGACTCAAGCCGATGGTTTAACTAGTGATACTTACGTCAGTAGGATTGCTCAACCCCACTACCTCGGTTTCACAGCTGCTTTGGTTGAGTCTCTCCTTGTGGCTCAACTCCTAACAGTGGTTCACCACACATTTTGTCTGAGTGACCTGTAGACGAGTTCAGCCTCACAAAAGAATCTTAATGTTACCTGGCTGCAAGCTGCAGCAGACACATGATGGTCTAATGTCTTATCTCTCATCGCTGACATATTGTGTACACAGGAGATGTGTTTATATAAAGCGGGTCATGTTTACGTGGTATGGTTCAGACATTGTGGGGAACGTTATGTCGTTGTTATGGTATGCGAACACGCGTATCTGACTGTGTAAGCTGACAGGCCCTGAGGAGAAGGTATCGACTGTCAGTACGCAGAAGAACCATAATGGAATGTGATGCTGTAATACTGGACATGCCATGAGGCTGCTTTAATGCAACTCATGTGGTTCATGTCTGGTTGAGCTTCTTGTAGTTCTTTAATTCTGAATTCAAGTGTGTCTAACACATTTTCAGATTGAAGCCTGTGAGTTCAGGTTGGTTGATTCTGAAATGGTTTCATTTGACCCTTTGTCCCTCAGACTCTGACCGACTCTGATTGTTTGTCTGTCTGTGTTTGTGCTTCTCTCACCCAGGTTACCCGTCCCTGCGCATAGAGAAGAATGACCTGAGGAGTGTGACCCTCATGGAGGCCAAAGCCAAGGTTAAAGACATCGCCATCTCCAGAGAGAGAGTCACACTACGGGATGTTCTGCATGAAGGTACAATACATTTAAACCCACACAAACGTTGTCGGTCTGCTCAACATGGGGGAGTGTATCCTTTGTCCCCTTGCAATTACGTCTTGCACTACGTCCTGTAACATCATACATAGGATCATCTTACATACTTAGGATGTTACAGAACACAAAGTGCAGCTCCATTTCCCAGACCAGACCCTTGTAGAAGGTGTGTGTGACAACCATGACGTAGAACCTGACATCATCAGGCTTGTTTTTCTGCCAAGCAGTGGTACAGAGAATGATGTGTGAGGGAGAGAGTACAGCTTTAGGGAGTGGAGCACTGTGGAAGGTCTGAGTTGTGCCCGTGGGGCTGGGTAACAAAGCCCAGAGTGCCGGGTGTGTCCTGGCCCTGCTCCAGCTCAGCCCTGGCCTGCCTGCCTGTCTGCCTGTTGAGGTGTTGTTGATATAACAGACTACAGTAATCCCCCTACTCTAGTCTCACACTCCTGAGCAAACACTGGCCCAATCCTCCCTGTCCTCCTAGCCCCTACCCCAGGCTGCCCAACACACACCTAGTGCCTTATTGGTTGCAATTGTTATTAGCTGTTACGCTTGGTATTGGGAAACATTCCTCAATCAGCCCTTGGATAAGGTCAACCACTTGGCAATATGCCGCTAAATTGATTCATGAAGTTTTTATGGTGCCTTTTATCAGACAGCCACAGACCACATTGGAATAGCTGTATCAAACCCCTCAAGCACACCTCAAAAACCTTGTTCATAACTAACTGTCATCAGTGAATGGACATGCCTATTTGTCTTAGGGCTGCTTTCCCTGTGTTCTCAAGTTGTACCAGTCACAGAGTGCACATGGGTGACGTGTATAAATCGTGTTTGTTTTGGACATTCGTTGACCATTATAATCCAATTCCCCCCCCTGGAGACCTCACCTTATCAGCGTGCCTTGTGCAAGCAGGGTTGTTTTTGCCAAAGCCACTGGAACTCATCCATACAGTTTTTACCACAGAATTACCTCACTGCTCTCATGAGCATCATCCCTATATGAAAACGTTAGGATGTTTGCGACACTGGTTAGGTTTAGGATGAGCCTTGGAGGAGGCTCTCATTGTGGGGTGCAAGTCCTGACTAGTCTGACAGAGAAAGGGCTGGAGGGAGACAGTTCAACACTAACCCTGTTGTTATCAATCATTACTACTCCTGTTGAAACACGGAGCCAAGTTGGCCTCCAGGCTCAGATTCTTCACTTTACATTGATGGTTTATGCTCTTTAATGTAATTTTACCTCACTGACTGAAGCCTGCACTTCTCCACTATCCCCAGAGGAATATAGGGACAGCTAAGACTGAGGAGAGAATAAATATGCTCCATAAGTTTTAGAACCCTTCTCTGACGTTTGTTCCCTCTTTGTCCGAATATCTTATCGTCATTGACGCCCCCAAAGGTTAAGTGGAATGCCCTTGTTTGGAACTCTGCCATGAGAATTTCACTCCCATGAGAGAGAAACTGGTGTGAACAATGAGCCTGTCCACTTCTGTCCGTAGACCAGCCAGGCATGGCTGCTTACCGTTAGAGGTGATATGTCTGTCCGTGAATGAGATGCTTGCCTCTCCTCCTCTTTGCCCTTTTCCTCAGATTAAATCTACGGTTTCTCTTTCACAGGGACCTTTGGCCGTATCTTTCATGGCATTCTTTTGGACGAGAAGGATCCCAGCAAGGAGAAACAAGTCTTTGTGAAAACAGTGAAAGGTATGCAATCCAGTCTCTCATCACTGCTACGGTCACTTAGCTCAGGAGAACAAGCTTTGTTTTCGCACATAAATTGAAACATTGTGCTCTAAAGTTGTTAACATTTTTCCATTTTCTCTTTTTCATGGGTAACTTAGCGTGTGTTTAGAAAGTAAAAGTATTGGCATAGAGTGTGAAGGTAGGTGCCAGGATGGGATGAGGCTCCAGATTACACTCAGCAGTGGGATGAGTATTCTACCCGGCAGTCTGCTGTCTCTGCTATCTCTATTGAGCCTCATAGGCGTCTATAGAAAAGCTCTTTGCCAGAGTTGCCAGTTGTGCTAAGGGAGGGCAGTCAGTCTTGTTATCCGTCAAAGGGAGGACCAGAGAAGGTCTACGCTGGTGTCTGTGCCAATAATAAAAGAGAAGTATGACGGGATTTAGAAACGTAAATAACGCATCAATATTGGGAAAAGGGTGTAGGGCAGGTGAAAAGGTATCCTGAGGTAACGCTACACATCTCTCCTTTCCACAGCCTTTCTCAGTTTCCTCTCCCAGCTGCCCTCTGCCCTCGCCATTCTACCCTTGTTTACTCAGGGTGGGGTGGGTACCAGACGATGAACAATGTGCCCATGCCATGCTGGGCTTTGTCCAGTGCTCCACTTCCTCCCCCGTGTGCCCCTGGGGCAGGAAACAATACTGGTTCCCATAAGCACCGAGCGGTGGCTAAAGCTGCACTCAGAGATTAAAAAGCAAGTCTCTATGAGCTTGGCAGAAGTCAATATTCTCAAACTGCAGATGAAATAACCATTAACGGAAGTCCTGCTGCCGTTCTCATAGAAAGAAACGGTATGGGGTCAGGGGGGTTATTATGCTGCTTATCGTGACCTCTCTTTTTTTTGCTGGTTACAGTTATTCATGACTTGGCCAAGAAGGTCATCATGAACTAGCCATGTTATCTGGGGTTGCTTTCCTAGGTGTTAGTTGAGTGTTCTATTGCCTCAACTGATCTCCAAAAATTATTGTGTGTTATTAACCGCTCCCTTCATTCTTTGAAATCCTTTAGATAACTCCTCTGAGGTGCAGGTCACCATGATGTTGACTGAGAGTTGCAAACTCCGGGGTCTCCATCACAGGTAAGTCAGAGCAAGATGAACTATGGCAACTTCAACTTAATACTTTACTCAGTGGGTAACCACCACCAACACTCAGATGGTCTACACTATTATTTTGCATTTCCTTGTTTGTTTCAAATTGCCACACATGGATAGATAAGACACTAATATGATCTGAGTGTATTATACAAAGATCCCACAGTCTCAGCTGTCTACTTACCATGGTTCCTCCCACTGTACCAACACACCGTCATTGTTACACCTGAATTTCTGCTGTATTCCCCTTTGAATGGAAACTTGCTGAAAGAATCCCACTGCCTTGCACAAGTGTCAGATAACACAATGGCATGTCCTATGACATCAGGCCGGTGTGTAACTAAACAGAAACCTTTAAACATTTTGTCTAATTTTCATACAGAATGACTCAGACGTTTCGCCATCCTCTCATTGAGAGCAGTGTATTGTCTCAGGCATTCAGAGAATACACATAGCTAGTTGATTGGCAGTCTCTGTATTGACATGTTGTTTTAAATGTAACATCAATGTTCTTGTTGCATATCGCATGATTGGACGTGATTCAAGGCTACCGCAGGCTGCCCCACCTTCCGAAGTGTGCTAGACATTGCATCACTTGTCATGTCGTGTGTGTCTTTGATTCTTTGAAAACCTTGTTCGTCATAGGTCAGCCCACACCTTCCTCTTCCCCTTCCTTAGGTCAAGAGAGAAGCTAGGGCTGTGTCTCAGAGACACTTCCTCATCCGCAGTTTGACAGTGGCTAGGATCCCTCTAGCCAATTCTCGCACAGAATTCTAAAACTAATCTTCCCAGAACTCCTGTGTGACACATTGTCACGCAAGTGGGGTTTGCTACTCAACACCTCTACCAAAAATGTCCACTTGAATCCTAGCTGACACACAGGAATAGTTCCTATATTGGTTGACAAAATTCTGGATGTGCAGAAATTTGACAGTTTTCTTCTTCTTTTTCCTCTCAGAAACCTGCTACCCATAAGTCACGTATGCACAGAGGAGGGGGAGAGGCCAATGGTACTTCTACCTCACATGAACTGGGGAAACCTGAAGCTCTTTTTGCGGCAGTGCAAGCTAGCAGAGGCTAACAACCCGCAGGTAAGGCCCTGCCTCGGCCCTACAGTCCACATGAAGGGGTCTGCTCTGCCTCAACATTTAGTCCTGGTCAGCCATCAAAACAGTAATGGGGAAAATAATCTGATACATTTGTGATATATTGTCAGCAGTTGTTGTAACCGTATTGCAGACCTTAGGTTTATGCCTTCTAGCATACACCTAGAGAGTTCATTTTCCCCTCTATAAATGTTTTTTACAGAACAATGTGTGTTTTATAGCAATAGGCACCAATTGACACCAAACAGTAACTACCCTCCTACAATGTTATTAGAGGGTTTTTTGATGTAGTCTGTAAGCTTGGGCTCAGGGCAGAGACTCATTCCCATGAAAAGACAATCAGGCTTTTGTGCTGGTTAACCCCAGGGAGCCTTTGATCCACTTGGCGTAGGCACCCCTGGAGAAGCCATACCGTAGATCCAACCAATCAATCAGCCCCAGAAACTAGAACACAAATGAGGAGGGAAGCCTTGTTTAAGGTGCAGCAAACCTATGAAATTTTCCCTTCACAAGACGAAGCTTGCCGCTCAGTTGCAGTAAAGAAAACCCTTTTGTAAGTTTCAGATAACACACCAATTTTAATTCCCAGTCCTCTTATTAAATACTTAAGGCGGCTGTCGGGGCTGACAAAGACACACTTATAAACTTTTTCCTCATGCTGTCGCCATAAACATAAAGCTATAAATCAGTGGTATACCATTAGGAGGAGACTGAACTGTCTGGAAAGCATTGAGGGAGCATGGCATTACAGTCTGGCAAAGACACTAATTCTCAGATTGAACATCTGGTTTAGAACATATCTCTAAAAGAAGAAAACAGATATTGTTTAAATCTTTACATTTTGCAACGTTTTTCTTTCCATTGACGAACATCTCTAAGTGTGCTGGCCTAATTGAGTCATAGACAATCTCCCTAGCTAGCTCTGCTGCAGGTCTGAGACAGATGTCCAGGTTGATGCTGCCTCGTTGGGTTTTAACAACACCACAGGTTGCCAGGGCCTGTTTTTTTTTTTTTTTTTTCACAGGGCCCCAATTAATACAAGTTCAGTCATGCTGTCAGATCAGATCAAGGCACATTAAACAGCCATACGTCCGTGCTGACTGCGTCGGAGCCAGTGCTGGTAATGCACCTCAGAGTGTCTGACTCAGGGGCAGGCTTGCATAAAGACGAGAGTGTACATAAGCAAGGGGGCCGCTCCTCCAGGAGCTCTTTTTCAAGGGAATTAGCACGCGGGCAACTGTCTGTTCTCCTTCCAGGTGCACGGGATGTTTATGTACATACCACAGAGCTACAGTAATTAGCGTCATAATCACAGCTCAGACGTCAAGCCATACTGGCTAATTAGGTAGATAATGGGTTGGAAGACTACTAATAGTATCTGGTGTCTTAGTAGATTCTTCCTGTATGTCTTGTGCCAGTCTGGGGTCTTTCAGCCATGTCTCTGGGGGTACAACTCATACAGTACTTGTTACAGAAGCTACAGGGGCAACACATCTTTTTCAAAACTTCAGCTGAAAAACGTTTTCATAAAGCCTTCAGTAATTCCTATTTCATTGATTTCGAGCACTTGGAGAGTTTTTTTTTTCAGTGCTCTGGGGGGGGGGGGGGTTCCATTGAGGGAGACTGTGTGTACTTACTGTTCTTCCTCAGAGCTCTTCCAGATTCCTCTGACACTCCCTTGGTTATATATTATATTATATATTACACCATATGAGCAATTGTCTTGTCCTCTTTTTTCAACACAGCCAACGTCATGACAGATAATCAGGACACAAGGCTTGGTTCTAAAACAATCATATTTATTTTTCTTTAACCCTTATTTATCCAGGGGGGGGCGATTCTTAAATGATTTGACAGGACACTAGGTAGTGTTTCTCTCTATGCCCCAGCACACCACCACCTACTCTACCTCTTTTCCTCACTTTTCCCATATCTTTTTTTTTTATTCTCTCCCTCCCCTCACCTCCTCCTAGGCTATTTCTCAGCAGGACCTGGTACACATGGCCATCCAGATTGCTTGTGGGATGAGCTACCTGGCTCGCAGAGAGGTCATCCACAAAGACCTGGCTGCCAGGAACTGCGTGTGAGTGCTCGTGACCTAACTCATTGCAATTGTTTTTGATTTAAAGTACATTGTTGTACAAGTGTTTGCCCATCAACCAATATGTTATTTGCCATAGATAAGAACTTAGTTTTGTATGGAGGAAATGTATATTGAAGATAGAATGGTGTTATCTATGCCCTTTTCCTCCTGTAGCATTGACGACAGTATGCAGGTGAAGATTACAGACAACGCCCTAGCCAGAGACCTGTTCCCCATGGACTATCACTGTCTGGGGGACAACGAGAACCGGCCCGTTCGCTGGATGTCTCTGGAGAGCCTGCTCAACAACGACTTCTCCAGTGCCAGTGATGTGGTGAGACCATCAATTCCACTTTAACCTCCAAATACCATGTACGCACTTCACTCTCTCATCCAGGCAGGACACATTCTGTGGGTATCTTATGTACTTCCACAGTAGACAAATTTCCGCTGTAGACAAAATGATTAAGAGAGTAAATCCTCAGTATTTAGGCCACATTTTCAATGCTTTAAACTACTTGTTGGGCTGTGTATCACCTAAGGGCAGGGTTCTAAATTGCGACCAAAATGGTTGCAATAAGCTTCTAAATATTTCACAGTGCTGCCTGGAATTTTAATTTGGGAGCACCATTGCGACTACGACTGAGAACTGAAGCTTTTGATTGGTTAGGCAATGTAGGAGTGAAAGGAGATTGGATGTTTCTGTTTAAGGTAGCAGCAGAAACTAAGACAGGTTTCTCCGTTCATCCCCCTATCGAATTTCTAGCCCATCTTGAATATTTTCATGTGCCGCAATAGTTTTAATAGCAGCGAAATGACTGCAGAGCACACTATTTTCAATTAACATTCTAAGCGAACTATATATTTTTGGTATACCTTTCAAAGTATTGCTTTTTGATAAGATGTTTTGCACAACTACACATCCACAACAAACTGTTGTCGGCAGTGGCAACATTTCGGAAATAATGAAAATATGTCTTTATGTCTGAACTTCATAAGGCATCTCTGTAAAACGGCCATAATATCTTTCCTAATATCTTCCGCCTTTCATAATATTTTATTATCTTTGTAAGGGGGGAGAAAACATGTTTGAGAGCGAATGCGTCCAGGCGGGCAACCAGGTTGGTGCGGGTTTACATGCACACACAAGTGATGTGGGTAACCAATAACGCAGCCCATATGTCCACAAATTTAGATTGCGTCATTATCAGACGATTAGAATAGGATTCATTCTGGTTAAGTTAAGGATTTGCTACTGTTTAAATCTGCTGTCATTCATTTTACTCACCCCTCATCTAGTAGGCCTATAAAGATCTATTACACCTATCTGTTGTGTTGTTTATTCAAACCCCTTAGGTGGTGCTCCTTAAAATGTTTTGGGTGCTCCTACATTTTCTAGTTTGGGAGCACTAAACTAAATTTTGAGCCCTGCCTTAGGGATGGGCTTGTGATGAAAATGTCAACAGAAGTGCACAGTACCACTAGCAAAGCAGTCTATAAAATCCCATGGAGCATTTTTGTCTCTGTTCGAGAGGGACGGGAGGTGCAGCACAGAGCACAATGTGTCTGGCTGTAACAAACACTGTGTTCCCTTTGACCTGACTGGGGGCAGGCAGAGCTACTGTAGACGGTCAGGAAGCCTCTGAAGGCTACCACAGGCTCTGCTCCAACACTCTGTGCCAGACATGCCCTCCCATCCCTGACCTCCTCATTCCTACTGTGGCGCCTACTGTGATGCTCTACACCCCTCCCTATAGGCTAACAGTAAAGAGTGTTATTGGGCTGACGGTAAACTGAGCTCCAGCAGGATACATGACACATGGGTCCTTTCTTAATAGATATGAACTAGATTCCTCTGGTCCTGTCCTCCGTCCTCCACTTGCTTCCTTGGTTCCTCCTCTTAGATATTCTCCTCCAATGCTTTTTGAGAAGCACATAGGGAGAGGATGCAAGGAATTGAGTTTCCAACAATTGAGGAAGAGCCTAGGAAGGGCCTCACTACTAAGGAGCCTCTTCAGTTTTACGTCTCCCAGTGTTACTCGTCCCACACCCAGAGCCATGCTCAGCAGAATGGGGCGAAGCAGGTATGCTCTCTTCCTAACTGGAATGTTGGCAGCAAGCAGCAGGGTTCCATTGATGGAGACTGTGTTTACTTACTGTTCTTCCTCAGAACTCTTCCAGATTCCTCTGAGCTCGTTCCCGCTAACACTCCCTTGACTTCCTTTGGGTCAAGCCAACAAAGTGATGACACACACACAGTTACTGTTAATACAGTGGTTTGGGTTAGAATTATACAAGTATGAGCAATTGTCTTGTCCTCTTTTTTCAACACAGCCAACGTCATGACAGATAATCAGGACACGTGGCTTGGTTCTAAAACAATCATATTTCTTTTTGCTTTTGGGACAATGTTCGAAGTTCAGTATACATTTTCAGCAAATTTCTCTGAAATGCCTGTTCCCTGAAAGTCAATAAGCGACAATATAACTTTCTTTGTCAGCACACAGAGACCCTGAGGCCCTTTACAAAACATTTTGTGGTGTGTTTGTTTTTAGCTTCGGTAAAAGTATCTCTTCCCATTTGCACCAAATGTTGCATATGAACAGCCTCATGGCCAGGTTGTGCACCATTTTTGTCTATTTTTGTCTTATCCATTTCTGCCTCATGTTAGTCATATGTCTTGTTGTCCATCATGCCCTGTGATCTGATCTCTGCTGTGCCTGTCTTGCTTCCTCAGTGGGCTTTTGGAGTGACCCTCTGGGAGCTGATGACCTTGGGACAGACCCCCTATGTGGACATTGACCCCTTTGAGATGGCCGCTTACCTAAAGGACGGCTACAGAATAGCACAGCCAATCAACTGTCCTGATGAACTGTAAGTCTCCTCCCGCAGCTTACCTCCTCCCAGTCTGCTTATGAGTCAGTTTTTGTCTGATTTTAATGTATTTTAAATTTCATTGATTTTGATGGACAGTTATCATTTTGTCAAGTCTTAGTATGGCATTCTTACATCTCATGCATACAGCATCTCATGAGAATTGTGGGATGTTTAGTTAATTTGCATTTGTTGATTAACTGCAGTGCATCCCCCTAAGAATAATAAACTTGGCAATGAAACGTGAATTCTCAAGAATATTATGGGCTGTTCTGTTCACTATCAACATAAGCACAGATATCAAATGTGAACCCCAACCAAATAAAGCTTCTGTCTGTCAGAGAGATGTTTGCATGATCGGAGAGCTGAATCCAATTAAAAATTCCAACAGTTACTGTATCAGCGTAACTTCAAACTCAACCTTATCAACATCCTGCAACTGTCAGGGTGCTGGAGCTGCAGCAGAAAAATTTGCCAGGAATCACAAAGGCCAGAGCTCTGTAGTATTGTCATCAGCCAAACACGGCGGGATTTATAGTGTGACGCATGGCCATCGAGTTTGAAATAGAGGGAAGTTGAGGAAAAGCTAATCAGAGTGCTATTAGGGAGCAGCACACGTTTCCTGTCATAAAGAATAGGTGTTGAACTTAATGTTTATTGAAGTATAAAGACATTGACAGATACAGGAATGTTAATCATGAAGAAATAGACTTTGTTGAATAAGATAATTCAGGGACATACTGATAATTAGGACATACTGTGTGTATGAAGAAACAATATCTTTATTTATATTTTTGTATTTCCAGCCTCATTGTTAGATTAATCCTATTTTACAGTATTGCTACTTGGATATTTAGTACTGTTATATAAAATACACAAGCCTTTTTAATATTTCTCTCCAGTGTTTATGGGTGTTGATTCAATAATAATTCATTTGCACTGTGCAATTAGTAGGAATTGCTTGCTAGTGCAAAAATAATCAGCTGACCCAGCCTTTTTTAATCCTTTCGTTCACTCTCTTCCACCTTATACTGTAGGTTTGCAGTAATGGCCTGTTGCTGGGCCCTGGATCCTGAAGAGAGGCCGAAGTTTCAGCAACTTGTTCAGTGTCTCACCGAGTTCCATGCTGCCTTGGGGGCGTATGTGTGAAATTGAGTCCCTGGCTTTTGTAAAGACCAACCAGACCTGAAGTTTGTGAACAGAACTCATCACGAGGAAAAAATATACAAAATTGTGCCTTATCAAAAGAAAGAGCAGACTTTCATCACTACAAGTGGATTTGTTTTGTAAGATATCGATTTGTTAAATCACATTTCCATTATGTAGACCAAGTGAAATTATTGGCGTTTGTTGAGGCCTCAAAAAAATGTCACAGTGGAGTAAGGATTCTCTTTGAGGTGATTATATTTCTCATGTCTCCCAAGCCTACAGAAGATACCTGTACCCTTATTTTCGAGAAGAAGACATGATGGAAGGTCCTCCTTTTCTCCACCTCACCAGCCACTCTCTTGGAAGACAGTCCTAAGAGAAGTTTGTGCCAACATGCTGTTGCCATTTTCCTTGGAGCTGTTTTTAAAGACTCAATAATAATGTTTTCTACAGTTTTTTTTGTATTTTAGAGAAGAGATGTAGACATGTTTTCAGTGAGAGAATAACTCCACACACAACAGATTGAGGCTTTAATATAGGGTGCCAAAGTTGACAGAGAGCTTCATCTACTACGCATATATGTACACTATAGACATGCTGCTTCACTTTGTCATAGTAAGCTCAAGATTGGTACAGGAGGCCTTTTGGGGAAACAGTTTTGAATGCCAATGGACCTTCGTTGGACTTGAGATGTGATATTTTCCATTAAAGACACAATTGAACAATGGAATCCCAGCAAAGAACGTTGTCACCACATCCCATCCCTTCAACATTCATTAGACCAGTTGCAGTATGTGGACCATGGGCGTTACCGATCACATAACTACTACACACCCTGATGGATGTCTTTTTAAAGTGGTTTTTAAATGTCTTCAGTCCTTGGAAAACCGCCCAATGCCCCCCCCCCACCCCCCACAAATTGTAATCTCACGTACAGGGTCATCATTATTATTATTCATTTTTGAGTTTGACTGTTCTGTGTCAGAACAAAGTATAGCTACCACATTTTTGAGAATTAAAGTATGAATAACTAGAACACTAATCACTGTGAAAATCATAACTGCCGAGCTGGCAACGTGGCCTAATCTTATTCTCACATCTATACAGTAACATCTTTGTGATGGCTGTTCATGATCACTGCATGTTGAATTAAAGGGTATTGTGTAAACTGCTTCCTGAATTCATACCCACAAATTAAACAGAACCCTTGAAATAAGATGCGCTCTAATTTTTTCATTTATGTGGTCTGTTTTGATATGTTATTTTTATTCATTCAAGAAATGGGCCTTGCCTGATTGGCTAGGGCCCTGCTGCGCTAATGAGATTCCTCAACATGACATCAAAGCATTATTGTACAGAAGCACTTCAGTTCAAATGCCGGTCCCTTTTGTGGTGTGAGTTATGATCAATGAGTAGCTTAATTGATAAGCAAAAGATATTTGCTATGGGATGTAATGAGGAGAGCTGTTGTGTAGCCTCTGTTGGAGCAATTTCATTCTTGGGATACACTGATTATAACCTTTATTTGAATTGTACAAGACTGACCTTTACTTTTTACAGATTTTGTTTTGTTTTTTTACTGAATATCTGCACAGTTTATTTAGGACTCTTAACTAATTCATCTCATCAGATTAACATGTTTTGCCCACATTGGTGCTGGTGTGTTAATTTAAATACTAACACTGATGTACAGTAATGCAGTTTGGTGTTATGGTGTTTTTGGTGTTATGGACATTGTCATTGTCTGTAATACATGAGAACAAAGGTTGTTTTTGTTGCACCCATTTGAGGATGAAGTCACAGGAAAATCTGCACTATTTCAAGATTGCGTAATGGAAAGTTATCTCAAATCTAATTTGTGCGGAAACCCTGACAAAGCCTGAAGTGCTAAACAAGCATTTTTTCTACATTGTGTATTTTGTTCAGATCGGCTGTGCAAATGTTTTTACTGTGCACGTTTAGTCATTAAGATCACTGACCAACAGATGTTGCTCTCTCTCTCTTCCCATCTCTGGGTCCTTTTTCTTTGTGAGTTACACTGCAGAGGAAGCGGCATACGTTGAAAAAGTTGGGATACAGTGCATACCAGATAAGACACCCCCCTCCCCAACCATATAGACAGTTAGTGTGATTCCAATGGCACTTTTGTCTATTGCTTTGCCCCTAACCTTATGATTTCCTCAACTACTGTACCATCCAACTCAATATGTGGTTTACAGCATTGGAGACGTGCACAAGGGAAATCTAAGGTCGGTTGAGTTCATGCTTCAGGCATTTAATGTGAATACTATTGAATCCGTAAGTATTTGTTGATATCATCTTTTGTGATATTGATTTTATATTGTATGCCTGCCCATTTGTTTCCTGAGTTACCTTTGCAATGTTTTCTTTTCCTTGTATCAAGCCTTTAATTTGCTATGTTAGACTAGTGACATTCTGAAGTCAATGAAGATTGGTTTTGTGCACATAATCCCCTAAATGAGTGTGCGCACGGTTTGTGATTTTATGGGTACAGTTTGTTAACGTTTAAGTTCATACAGGAAATCAATGGTGGTGTTGATGTGAAACATGCAGGTATAAAGTGTTTCAACCGTTCCTTGAAGTTGGACCTGGATTTTCCTCACGACCAGGAGCTTCAGTTTGGTGTTTGGGGTAAAATAAATAAAGAATCTTTGGCCCAGGTAGTAGCCCATTTGGGTGATACTGTAGCCTAGCCCCATCTTGTGTCCACCATCCAAATGTAAATACACATATTTATTTAACACGTTTTAAACTGAGCTTTCCCTTCATTTAAGTAATAAACGTTGCAATTATACACTGTACTTCAAATCAAACATTGTGCTTTGAGTAAGTTAACGTCAGCCGACTCGTCCAGTCATCTATTCACGTAATTACAAAACATGCACATAATTACAGCAATCGTTCCTTTTCGTTGAGGAAAACACCTTATAAAAAGCCAGTCATGTGTGCCAAATATGGACATTCATTACGTTCAAAACATTTGCGCGTGGAGTTGTGGGCTGAGTCCAATTACATCACTGACAGCCATAAAAGCTCATTCAAGCTCACCGGGGTAGAAACACGGACATAATACCCACTCTGACAAAAGCTACCCTGGACTTCTCTCTGGATACCATACAGAAAAATGGAGATGTATGCCAAAGAAATAAAGAAACCAAGGAAATTATTTTGTAACATAAAGGTAAATACTTACTCTCTTATAATCATCATTATTGCTATACATTTGGTTATGGATTTGAAACTAGAAATGAGTAGTTATTATGTTGTTATAATTAATAGTTATTATAGTTATTTTGCCGTTAACACTTCCTTTAAATGGATTAGGCCTATTTCCTCCCGTTCTTATAACTAATATTCAGTTAATTGTTATCAAAATGTAATGAGATTGTTCCACATATTCATATGGTAACGTTTGGCATCTATATAGCAATCAATTTAATTTCTATATGGACCTAGATTGTTTAACTCTGCACACCTTGAGCAAAATAATGTTTACATATTTTACAAAGGCTTAGGTTGTCATTTTAGTACCAAATATTCCTGGAATGTGCTCCTGAGACTTAGATTTGTGTGAAACAAGTGTTGCTAGCATGATTGTGTGTGTGGTCAGATTGTGAGTTACAACACATCTGCTCTGACTTTACATTGTCAGAGAGATGATACTGTACAGTCGGTACACTATGATTAAAGTTACAATTCATTATTTACAATAACATTTCAAAATCTGATCAAGCATTGGTTACAACAGATATCAAACAATGAAATCCATCACAGATTGCCTGTCCCATTACTGTTATCCCATGATAGATTATTCCTAATATGCACGCCAAACACTTTACCGGCGCTTCTACAGTTCAGTGCAGTTTATGTTGCCATCTAGAAAAATGAACTCCTGAGTACTAACTATGCTTTAAAGATCATTATCACCCGTAAGGCACACTGAGTCATACTGAAACCCGGTGGCATTGAAAAGTTCTATCTCGTAGTAGATCACTAGGATCACTAGGATGAGTGAGCAAGTGATCATTTCATGACTCATTGTTACGATGAGTCTGCAATTTAATCAACTTTGCTTCCGTCATTTCTTAGCTGCATTTCAAAGAATTGATCATGTTTTGGCTTGTCAGTTACTCTGTTGAAATTATGTACTGTATAGTACACAAATAAATACCGTCCCCAGATAAGACACCTGAGTATGCAGTATGAGCCTATTACAGCAATATAACTCCTCTTTCTTTGGATAATTGCTAAATCATAGACGTCACTGTAAATGTGATGAATGGCTGCTGATGTAAATGAATGACTTATTCTTAATCTACACTGTGGGCCAGACCTAGTATTTGCTGCAACCTGTCCTTGGTAACATTGTTATTGACCCCCCTCTTTGCTGTTAGCATCTTGGATAGGATACAGAGGAGGTGGTTTGGGAAAGGGCCTGTCAAACTCAGTCCAAAACCAACACAGAGACATGGCTTCACATCCAAATCCACTTTCAGTGGAGTGCTGTTTACTTTCAGGGTTCTCACAGGGACTGCGGTAGGTCCATTTAGATCCAGATTCGTTGTGCGGATTGGTGGTTATTGCAAATTCTGAACCTCCCGCCCCCTGAGTAAACCCCCCCCACCCTACTCCCATCCCCCACTACTACCCACCCCTCCCCCTACTCAAACCTCAGATGTGTACTGGAAGGAGTGTGTGTGTTTGTGAGTGATTATGTTGTGCGTGGGCATGTCAGTTCATGAGCAGCAGCCAGGTAGTCAGTGTACTCCCTGCCCATTAGTCAGGGCTATGTGACGTGGATGTACATGCCGTTCAGTATGAGTGTTGTTGATGTACTACCATTCGGAGGACCTCTTCCATCCATATCCGGGTAGCTCACACATCCAACTGGAATAACATGCTATATAATCACATAGCATTGGAGTGTTGAATACTGAGAACCTGTTTTACATCCTGGATTTCTACCCCATCGTATTCATCCAATGATGAGAACATACACCAGCTCAGATGCTGTCAGATGAAAATAGTGGAAGTTCTGAGTTAATGAATGTCATCATGAAAGCAGTTTCACTGAGTCTGAGAGGTGTGGGTGCAAGTGGATGCAAAAATATAGAGAAAAACACCCATCTTACTGTAAATGGAATTTTTTCTCAGTGTTCACCGGAGAATGGATGCATTAAACCCACAAAGCTTCCCATAAAAATTACCAATGGTCCATACCATTCTCAATGACGTAAGCACCAGTGCACTATGTTACCACAAGACAATTTTTTAATTTAAAAGATAAGGAATGTTGGTTGACCATTTAACTCCATTCTTAGCATTTCTTTCAATATTGTTGTTCTGTTTATCTGACTGAAATCCTGTTTTATATCCACTCTAGTTTAATGCCAGAACTTTGGTAACCTTCTTACTGACAGTTTGGAAATTGGAAAAATAAAACAAATGTATTTAAGATTTGGCCTTAACTGCATTTCCATAAGAAACTAAATCAAACTGAAATCCAAGCGCAGGCATGTCAACAAACGTCTAATTGGGAACTATTGTATTCATCAGTTTTTTCTTACCACATAATGTACGTTACTTTGTATTTATGGCAGCACAATCAGTATTTTCAGCAGCACATTCTGTTTGCCTTTTCAGTATTTGGGGCTTATCTTTTGTTGGCTACACCCTCTAGGTACAGAGAAGGTGTGCCACCTACAGTACATGTTCCTTTAGGACTGGGCAGCACCATGCTGCATCTGTTTACTAAAAGCTTTCCTTTTCTTTCTGACCTGCATTCAACCTCTTGTCTTGTCCCACACAGCACCCCATTTCATCATACTGTAGATTCTGTTTGCCTGTGGACGTCCTTGGGACCTGATAGCTTTTGTTTGAGTATGTACAGTATGGCTCAGTTGTGCCATTTTGGAGAGTAGTTGGTTTCCCTGGTGTTATTCAGTTGTATCGTTTCATTGTGTGTACTTATCACAGTCTAGTTGAACCATGAGGGGAGATTGTTGACTAAAGGGGGTGTCTTTGATCATTATGCTATTGTGTAGAGGAGCGTTTTAAGTGTATTTGCCACAATGGATGGGAAACCATTTTTGGCCTGTGATCTCTCGCCACTTTCAAGTCTTCTGAACTGGTCGGAAATGCAGCAGAACTTTTTTTTTGTTTTCATATTTATTTATTTTTGTACAGTGTTAAGACTATTTGCTCATGGAAATCCAAAAGGGTCGAGCCCAGTGTCTCCAACACGTGTCTCTAGAATAAAAGAATCTGGAATATTTAAGTCAGCACTTCCCTCAATTCTCCCCTCTTAGCAGAGACAATGGCACACATGGACACAGAGGTGGAAGTGGAGGTGTTTGCGGACGTTGAGGATGTCCAAATGTTCCACAAAGCCAGCAACTCCACAGAAAGTTTAGAACTGAAAATAAGATGAAAATAAAATGTTGCTTCTCACAGTTTGCTTAGTTCTCAATCATCTGAGGTTATCAAACGCAGTAACTGGCAAATGATATAGGTCATGAGTGCATCATCCCTGTGGTGCCATCCCACTGAGGATATGTCATACATGACACTGTGAGTGATCATCAGAATCACGTTGTCATCATTATGATGATTAAAAATCCAAAATACCTGTTTCATGTCCTGCTGTAGTTTCTCATTTGCACAATATCACACATATGCCTCCCCTGAGTCTCAGCATTATGTCTCTCTTTTTCTTCATTCAAGTGCAATTAACCCTCTGCACTTTGCCCTTAATTGCTTTGCCACTGTGTGTGTGTGTGTGTGTGTGTGTGTGTGTGTGTGTGTGTGTGTGTGTGTGTGTTTGTGTACACGTGTGAATATGAGTAAGTCCTCTTAACTTGTTGTAAGTAGACATGTACTGTATGAGGACAGCTCTCAACAAATCCTAACTCAAGGCTGCCATTAAAGGCACTTTGATTGATGATATACTGTCTTGAATGATTTATTAGCGATACTGTACAGTACTGTATTGAAGCAAACCTGTCAGAAAGCCCAGAGGGTAGGATAAAAATGAGTTATCTACCCTGAAATCTGATATTTCAATGGTTCTATTATTATGGTGATAGGGAATCAAACATATTATATCCTATGTCTACAAAAGATTAAGCTGGCTTGTAGCGTGACCTGAGGCTACGGTAGCAAAAATATTTGCCATTCAGACTGAGGAACCAAAGGAATACATTTTGTTGCCCAAGCAAACAGGTCTTGTTGTAAAATGTTCATAATTAAAGACCACTTGATACAAAGCAGGGATGACATTTTAGCCACAGTGTAAAAGCGGCTGTTGTGTGTGCTAACAAACCATAAAGCCAAGTTCCTTTAATAGGAGCATTAACTGTTCCAGAGTCGGACAGGGAGTTTATTCTTCCTCAGATGCCTGGCAGCTGCTAAATAACAGAAGGTTGGATTTACGACTTCTGTTTTTATAGCAAATCCAGTCCAAATCTCAACATGTCCCCTCAGATTGCTTCATGCCTTCACCGGCCCCTAGAGCAGCTGAATCCATTTGAAGGGTGTCACAGGAATGGCTGTGTCCATCTGCTGACACACATAATGGCCCAATCCCTCTTTCCAAGCCACTTGTCCAGCACATGACTTTGATGCTGCTGCGACTTTGGGTGTCAGAGAAGTAGTTCCAGAGACAGGAGTTGTAAACAGACAAGTAACTGGCCTCTTGAAGCTGAGTGCAGTGTAAACAGTTAACTCGCCCAAGACCTCCATATGGCCATGTGAACTGTTACACAGTTTATAATGATCTAATACATGTTTTCTTAGCTGATACTGTATGTATATTGGCCTTCATTAGCACCAAACACTGGCCACTGGCTGTATGGCAATAGTTTGACTATTTTGATAAAGCATAGGAGAGTTGTCAATGAGGCCCAGTAGACCTATTAAAACAACTAGACACTGTTCACCTCGACCTGATGTTTGAGGAGAGCATCATGTGAGTGGCCTTTATGGGGGGAAGATGGTCTAGGCTCTGTGCCAGATCTGTCTGCCTTTGAATGAAGAGAAAATAGTTTAACTTTCTAATTGCAAACAGTGCGACTGTAATTCCAAGTTTCCATTTTAATAACGCAACCTATTGTGCCTTCAGATCCATCACAGTGACAGGTTTTTAACAGTGAGAGCACTGAGTCGCCTTTGAATGCTAATGATGGAAATAGGGTGCAACTCGTTGTGACACATGATGTTTTTAATGACTCTTCTCACTTACTCTCAAACACACACGGATCACGTGGGACTATAGACAGTTAGAGTGGGAATCATTTCCTCCAGTCTGTGTGATGTGTGCTGCTGCTATGACACAGTGCTCCACAGCCTTATTTTCCAGCCCTTAAGCACATGTGAAGTGTGTGTACTGGGACTTCATGTACGGTGAGGAGGTTGGTTAGTGTTTCACTAATACTATTGAGATGCATTCAGGATGTTTTCGTGATGTTGGTAAATGTATAATTCCATGATTTCAGCTGTGACTGTGTGTTGCTGTGACAACCTCTATTTATTTTTGCCCACCCTTTTGTCATCTCTGTGATCTCCCCCCATTGTTCCCCACACTTATCATCCATCAGTGTTTTGTCCAGTAGATGTCTTATCTGTGTGGGTATCTCTCCCTGTGTTGTCCCCTGTAGGTGTTTGTTCTGTGCCATGGCCTGCTGCAGCTCACTCAGCTGCTCTACAGCTCCTACTTCAAGAGTACCATCACCACCATCGAGAGACGCTTCGGTCTCAGCAGCTTCTCCTCTGGAACCATCTCCTCCCTGCACGAGGTAGGAGCCAACCACAACACGCCACAACACCTCACTGCCTAAGCTTATGTAGATTCATTAAAAATGACATGGGATCTCCTCACGATTCAATTGAGACTTTATGTTTGGGAATAGAGGCAAATTCAGTGAGTACATACAGTATGGGCACAGGGCAGTTACAGAAAAGTCACTTGTAAAGTTGTGTGTGTTTGCTGTGGCATATAAAAAACGTCCTGCTGACTAATACTCCCAGTGCGTAGCTTCCAGGAGTGCAGGGTTCACTGGTAATTAATGAGAGTGCCTTATCTTGATATGTCACCTGCTGCTCTTGAGGCATTGTTCAAGCCCTACTCCTACATAACAAGAACAGAAAACATTCTCAGTCTGCAGCCATGTGTTGCCCATGTGTGGTTACTGGTCACACTAACCTCTCTGTCTGTCTGCAGGTGGGGAACACGGTGCTCATAGTATTTGTGAGTTACCTGGGGAGCCGTGTCCACCGTCCTCGCTTCATTGGGATTGGTGGACTGCTGATGTCTGTCAGTGCCATGATCCTGGCCCTACCTCACTTCCTGTCCCAGCCCTACACTTATGATTCTGCATTCCATGGTAAGCTTAGGGGTTCAATACCGTCATGCATCACATGGCAAAAAAAACAACTAAAAGCACTGTGCTAGTAATGTATGGGTGTTTGGGGTGACATGTTCTCTGTGAAAATGTGTACTGTACAATTATACCATATAAGTGTGTGTAAATGCTAGGACCCATCCTCTTTAAAAGAGTAGCTAGAGACTATGATGGATTTGGCTGGTTGTTCCTGCTGTGGACTGCAGTGCTGTGTTTGGAATGTTTGGAAAGCCTGTAGGTGCTCTCTTGCTGAACCCATGCATATAAATCAGTTTGAAAACGTTAATCTATGCACTTGAGGACATCCAAGAAGATTAGAATTATCTCCCAGGCAGTTCATTTAGCTCAACGTCCACTCTTCCTTCCTGATGTGGTGTTCTATTTAGGGGTCACATGAAACATGAAATTAGACTACATGCATTCACTGTCCTAATGTAATTAACTGTGTACATTGTGTGCACTTTGTGTGTGTGTGTGTACTATGCGTGTGTGTGTGTGTGTGTGTGTGTGTGTGTGTGTACTTTGTGTGTGTGTGTGTGTTTGTGTGTGTGTGTGTGTTCAGGAACCAATGGCCAGGATATGTGCACTGTGCGGGTAAACACCACGTCCCCTGTGTGTGGCCAGGAAGAGACAAAACGACTGGCAGACACCAACAACCTGTGGCTGCTCATGGCCATAGCTCAGCTGCTGTTTGGGGTGGGATCTGTCCCCATCCAACCCTTTGGCATCTCCTACATAGATGACTTTGCAGAGCCTGGCAACTCTCCCCTCTACATAGGTAAATGACCTAATTGATTGATACCTTAGTAACTATTGATTTACTTTTATCCAAACATACACTTTATTCCAAAGTAACCAATATGACATTGTTGTTTTATACCTGAACATGTGTTTATATTGCAGCTTAGGGAGGCTTAACTCCAGCTGAGTAGGCCCTGGTTTGAGACACGCTCTTTTCTTCGCAGCTATTCTCTTTTCTGTGTCTGTGTTTGGACCTGCATTTGGCTACCTGCTGGGCTCCGTCATGCTGCGGATCTATGTGGACGGAGCTGGATCAGGTACTGGGTTTTGGTTCTTTCATGGCTGCAGAGAGGGTGTGACAGGTTAGAGGGTGCATGCATGGCACAGCATGGCATGTTAGTGCATTGCCCTCTCCCCCTCTCCCCCTCTCCTCTTCTCACCCTAGTGTTCTCTCCCCCCAGTGGCAAGCCAGGAGCTGAGCCCCACTGACCCACGCTGGGTGGGGGCCTGGTGGATGGGCCTCCTCATCTCCTCTGCCAGCCTGGCCCTCACCTCCATCCCCTACTTCTTCTTTCCCAGCAGCATGCCGTTGGCGGGCAATGTAGGTAACGCCGTCTCACAACACAGCTCACGCCCAAGCTGGTGGAAGATGACATTTTACAAATTCTACTGTATATACCCATGCCAATTGATCTGATGTGGTGCATGCGATTTCTACGCCTTGCTTCTATTGTACAGTTTAATATATTTTAAACTGTGAGTAAAAACATTCCAGCGAGATAAGATAAAGTCAGTCGCTCAATGGGATTTTGCCCCTCTCTCCTCTTCGTTTATTTGGCTCATCCAGCTGCTTCAAGGAGATTTGACCTGGCAAAATATTATATGAATAATGAAATCAAAACCAGTTCTTGCTTTGCCCATTTTTCTATTTTTCCAAAATAAAAGCTGAAATTATGCATGCATGCATGCTTTCTGCTCGACTTCAACCTGCATGTATTATTTCCTAGGCAATTGGAATTGAAACTGACATTCAGAGTGAAGACCCAAAGAAGCCAGAGATCTCTTTGCTTGATTTCCTCAAAAGTAAGTCCTTTATATCCAGACTGGTTGGCAGATGTAGCCATTGGCTGGACTAGTAACACACTTGGATATATTGTAAATAGTTCTGACAAGCGTGGTTACAACAATGCTCGTAAGAATTTCCATCACTTTGGTTTAATTAGATTTAGCGATTTTTGTTCATACCAAGTCTTTTTCCAGTTGTGGTTCTGATACATGCATTTTACACTTGTATTGTTTATGGAACTTTAGAGAAAGAGTAACTGCCTGACTCTTATAGACTCACCAGACTGTTTCAGCTGTTGATTGTTTGTTTGTTTGTTTGTGTGTTTGTGTGTTTGTGTGTGTGTGTGTGTGTGTGTGTGTGTGTGTGTGTGTGTGTGTGTGTGTGTGTGTGTGTGTGTGTGTGTGTGTGTGCGCGTGCTTGTGTGTGCGTGCGGTTGTGTCCGGTTACGTCTCTGGTCAGTGTTCCCCAGGCTGTTTGTCAGGCTGCTGCTTAGCCCGCTCTTCCTGCTGCTGGTCCTGTCCCAATGCTGCTTCTCCTCAGTAATCGCAGGTCTCGCCACCTTTCTCAACAAGTTCCTGGAGCGCCAGTACAGCGCCTCCGCCGCCTACAGCAGCCTTCTCATAGGTCAGTAGAGACACAAACATACACACAGAGGGACTCAGGGATCAGATGTTTCTGATTGATCACAAATGCTCATTAGGCAACTCTACAGCTGGCATTGATTGTTAGACTAGGCCACAGTAGGCACAGAGATCAAAACAGATTCTTGTTCTTCACTTGGGATACTTGAGTATGGAGTGGTTCATTTCAAAGGGCTTAAGATCCACAAACCAGTTGTGAATGGCAACTCCTGTCATGTCTGCTGGAAAGTGAAATGAACATTCATCTATGTCTATCTACTCCCAAAGTTCTCTTTTCAAGTTCTCTATACACTCTGTCCTCCCCAGGTGCCTTGAACCTGCCATCAGTTGCCGTAGGGATGCTGCTGGGCGGGGTGATCATGAAGAGAACGGGTCTCTCTCTGAAAGCCATTCCACGCTTCTCTGTGGCCGTGCTAATCATCTCTGTCCTGCTCTTCATCCCTCTCTTCTTCATGGGCTGTCCAACCCAGAAGATTGCAGAGCTCAACTACAAAGATGGACCCCATGAGTGAGTCTGTCCTTGCACATCTTTATGTCATTAAGGGACCCATTCATGAAGCTTCAGCAACTGTTATTTTCACTTGAATGATAGTACTCTTTCTGCATCTTTACAAAATACTGTATTTGCATCTTAATTTGACACCAATGCACTAGTTGGTTGGGGTACTAAGTTGAGAGTGTCTGGAGGTGGTACTGTTGTGCCTGTAGTATGTCTTCTGTCAGTTTGACTCAAGGACAGGGTGTTCCAGAGATAATAGAACTGAACTTAAGGTTTTTCACAGAGGCTCACACACACACTGCTCAAGCCAGATTGATGGTGAGTTTATCACTACAAAAGCTAAACAGGATAAACTAAATATTGTGAGTTCTTTGGAGAGGCCAGGAAAGCAAAATCAACTGATCAGAGGATACCAGCCTTATGTAACGTTGTGGGGGTCAACAATTTACAGAGTGGAGACAGGGCTATTACTTGGCATTATGCCATTGGCAAATGCAAACAACAAGGATGTTGTTACTAGTAGAACAAACAAAGGCTAATGAAACACAGACTACACAAACACGACCCTCAAACTCTACCCCCCAAACTCCATATTTCTGTTTACCAGCTTGGCACTGAGTTCTATTGACCAACTTATCGGTAATTCTCTTCAAAGCTCTAGGATGATACCAAAAACCCTGTCTAAACATCTTCTCCTCACAGGTGTTATTCCAACTGCTCTTGCCCACGGAGTGCCTTCAACCCAGTGTGTGGCTCTGACGGCATAGAGTACATATCTCCCTGCCATGCAGGCTGCACCACCTTCACCACAGACCCCCAGAACAGGTACCGGGTTCAGGTGGGTGTCCATTCAGCTTAGCCCCTCTTAACGACAGATCCAAAATAAAGTTACTGTAGAAAGTGCTTGCAGAAGCATGGGAGCATATTGTAGGAGAATATAGCACAAGACCAAAACCACTCTGTATGGATCTTCACCCATTTGAACTCAAATTAAGATCCTCCGTCTGGCAGGCCAGAGTCTGATACAGGTCAGTGAGTGTGGAGAAAGTGCTGTGTGCTGCTATCTACTGTGCAGGACACGGTGGTTAACAATCAATGGCTGAGTCTAATCGATCTGTAATTAGCCACGAAACATGGAGGAAGTATTTTAAGAGGAGCAAAACCACTTAAAAGTGTTACAGCTGGAGAATAATCTACTAGCAGGAGGATTGTGGGACTGCCAATAGGGTGTTAGTCATATTGACTCACAGCATATGATACTCCATGGCTATTGGATAATGGCAAAACTGATTTACAGAATTGAGAATATAGCACTTTCAGCTCAATATAGAATATCAATTGGTACATTGAAAGCCAATGACTCCTTTTGTCTCTTAAACCTGATGATGACAGTGCCCTCTTTGATTTCATAGGTAATGAATGACACAATCTTCTCTGTCTTTGCATGTAGGATTATGCCAGCTGCAGGTGCATATCTGGCAGCAGCCAGGGTACTGCCAGCCCTGGCCCCTGCCCCAACAAATGCCCTCACTTCCTTATTCCTGTCATGTTTATAATTTCCCTATCAGGGCTGATCGCCAGCCTCTCCCACAACCCCATCTATATGATGCTGCTCAGGTAAGGGTGGAACACAGTAGAGTATAATGGAAAACATACATACAACTGCCGATGAGTGGCACATGGTCCAAAGAGAAAATAAAGCGTTGAACACAAACATTTTATATGTTACATGTTCTGAACCTTTTTCAAGTAATTTCTATTGCTAACTGGATCTCTCTTTATTGCTCTTGTTTAGGAGTGTCCCCTATGAAGAGAAGTCATTTGCCATAGGGATTCAGTTTTTCCTCATGAGAGTGCTTGGTAAGTGGTGGTTTGCACTTTACAAATGTACATTTTGTATTAGGCTACTTTGTGTGAGATGTGTGTTGTTGTACTGTATTTGAAGCCATGGAAGCTGAAATAAATATGTAACATGTTTTACCATGGACAATAAAGCTTTTGAACTTGAATTTGAACTTACATATTGAGTATCCTGCTATGCATACATGCCATGTCATCCTACATCAATAAAGATGGTGGTCACATCAATAGAAGAGGATGTTATTGGACCATTTGCTGCCTTTACCCGTTATATCATGAGTGCTAGAGTGCCCTCTAGTGACTGCAAACCTTGTTGAACAATTATTATATCATGTTATTTTTCTTTTTCCCAAACTCTGTCTCGATGTCTATGACTAGCCTGGTTACCAGCACCAGCCATATTTGGAATGGCCATTGACACTTCATGTATTTGGTGGAAGGAGGTCTGCAACAACAAGCTTGGCTGTGGTTACTATGACAACAATACCTTGAGGAACAGGTAAGGATATTTTTTTAATCCTAGTATTGACATTTCTACACAATATAATGATTGATGATGATGGTAACTGGCCCTAACTTTTATTTTGTAGGTACCTGGGACTGCAAGTAGGCTTCAAAGTCATGGGAATTTTCTTGCTGGCATTGGTGGGCTGGAAGGTGCAGCGTACCAGCCAGTATAGTTTCGAAAAGAGGCCAGATGGCCTACTGTGATCTGTACACCTGACTTCAAGTACAACATTCTGTCATGAGAGAGACTCCCCTCATCTGAAGTCCTCTGCTCATTTCAACGGTCTGCTTAAGTGAACAAGCACCTCTCACTTCACCTAATCCTCCTTCCGGAGTAACCCTGACCTAAAGGATACCCATTGTGGGAAGCTCTCTTTCAGGATGCTCTGGTCCCCATTGACTGCCACATTCTGGAACCTTATTGGATGGGGGAGGACCATGTCCAACTGCAAAATGGAATTTCTATTAAACCAGAAAAGTCTTCCACAGATTTTATTTCATGTAATGCCCTTGAGGTTTTGACATGAACTATATTGACTGTATTGCTCTTAATAATATTAAGTGCAAGAAAATAATGTTTTAAGTGACATATAGATTTGGTAATAGCCGATAAAACCGAAAAAGTAATTGAGCCGCACAAATCTATATCCTATGCCCTGACAAGGTTTTTCAGCACACTCAGCGTTGACTCCTGCTAAAGTAGAGTAGCTTTCTTGATCTACTGTACTTCAAAAAACATAAACTCACCACTGGGCAAGTTGTTTAGGATTCACACCTTCTCTCAAACAACGTAGTACTAACTTTTCAGAGAGTCCTTATAGAGGACTGCTTTTAGAAGAATAGTCTATCTAGGTTTGCATTTGGTTATGGGCCTATGTTTTTTCTATTGACTTAACGTGGTAAGGCAAGATGGCTAAAGATGGATTTGAATGAAAAATGACACACATTCAAACTTCTAGACATTTTGATGAACTGCTTCATGTAACTACCACATTTTTTTAGTGGCCTTTTATATCCTTCATGAGCAAAATATTTGCTAAAACATGCTACATTTTCACACAATCTGTTTAAATGAAAATGGATGAACGGATCATTATGATATTTGGCCTATATTTCATATCACCACTTGAGTCGACAGAGAAATCGTGAAAGGCAAAAGGGGCTTTTCAATGCAAAGTGCAACCATATCTTATATATGAATGTGCCGACCGGCGCTTACTGTAGACAGGAAGAAGAGTCTGCCAACTTGTACTGGTTTGGTACTTCAGTTCAGCTTGTGTTTATTGTGTGTGTGTGTGTGTGTGTGTGTGTGTGTATATATGTGTGTGTATATATGTGTGTGTATATGTGTGTGTGTGTATGTGTGTGTGACAATGAAAGATAATTATGTTATATAATTTGAAGGATGAAAATGCCTTGTCTTTGGGTGCACATTGAGAACTTTACTTATTACTTATTGTTAACCCAGGGAATTGTCCATTCAGGTTTCTAGTTGCAAATGGCAACATAGTTAAAGCTAGCTTAATATTTAAGTTTATTTTGAGGTGTCTGTCTCGAACAGAGGCATTAAGTGACCATAAAAGACTTTGTATACCTGTTTATTATATGTTGTATACAAAATGGTGATTACAGTATATAACCCACAATCAGTGTGACATTAGATGTAATCACTATAATATTCTATGCATTTTTCAAACATACTCTTCATTTTTACAATGCTAGGGTCAGTATTCATACTCAGAATCATTTATTTGCCATGTATCCAGCTATGAATGCATATATGATCTCTGTAAATAAAATGTTTATTTAGAGATTTGTATTGGTCTTTGTCTTGGTCTTTGTCTTGTTATTTCTGTGTGGAAAATGATGAGATAGGTAACCTTTAAGAGGTGAGATGCGCATGTCTCTATTTTCTAATTTGCACTGATTATTTGGGACGTATAACAAGTACAAGCACAACAGGGAGCAATAAGTAAGAGTACGGTCTAGAGAGAGTGATGGGCAGACAGAATAGAAACTAAGAAAAAAGTGCACTATTGGGGAAAGCTTCTCCTTCTGCCTCCCTCACACTCCCGTTTCGCATGACGTCATGTCCAAGAATGGGAGGGGGTGGTAGACAGACAAACAGAGAGCAAGGAGAGGCCGCGCAAGCGCATAAGCCATCGAATCTGACAAGCTTTTCAGTGCAGCATTCCCATCGTTGAGCGGGGTGAACGGGTTTGAGGCGTCGCTTTTCACATCCAACATCCTCAGCATCACAACCTGAACCACTGGGAAAGCACAATTCTCCGAGTCTATTACAATTTCACCCAAAAACATGTCTGTGGGTAGTGACTTTGGAAACCCTTTAAGAAAATTCAAACTCGTCTTTCTGGGGGAGCAAAGCGGTAAGTCATCCGAATTCTCTCGAGAAGTTCTTCAGCATTTGGCAATTAGGTGAACCAGAATGCACCTGCTGGGTATTACTATGGGGAACTGTACAGTAGCCGCTATAAGTTTTAATGTTCTATGTGCTTACATAATGTAGGCTCCTTAGTTACACATTTTAGGATTGTATCTATTGTGGGAATGTTCCCTACATGTTCTTATGCTTTTAATCCAAATAGTTGATATTATCTTATTTACAAAAGTTGATGATATTCGCGCGAGGTCAATTCTTTATTTTATTGTATTATTGTTATGATTAGGCAACACTTTGCATAAAGCGTGGGTTGGAGAGCGGAGAAAATTGCCAAGTTTATCACCGCAACTGAGGAGAGCTATAAAAACATATATTTTCACCATTCAATATATTGCTTGTCCTTAAAATGATTAATACCATGACTTTCTAATGGTTTGATTATGTTCTATACATTTATTACATGTTACATTTAAATTTTTTGGCGCAGTCCAGTGCTACAATTTCATTTACATATCGATAATGAAATAATTGTGATTATTTATGATAATCTATTTAGAGTAAATTTTAGTCGTTTCAATGCGATTATATTGTTTCAAATACGATCGCTATTTGGTTTAGAACAGAATATAGTGAATAAATAAATATTCCTCTGTGTGTTGAGACACACCCAGGTTGCCAGTGTCGGTGGGATAACTTGTGTAGCTGCAGTCTCAGCCTCTGGTATTGTTTCACTCTGCAGACGATGACTAAGTAATTTGGTAATTTGCATACTGAGGTCCTACTGTATCGTGTAAAATGTGTCACCTTAATAGTATATATATATATATATATATATATATATATATATATATATATATATATATATATATATATATATTTCTCTCTCTCTCTCTCTCTCTCTCTATATAGATTGATGGATTGGTGGATTGATGACTGTTTATATGGGACCAACTTATGATTTATCTTAATAGATTAGATTACATTAGTGACTGCATCATAATCACTACCCCACACCCTTATTAGTATGAGACAACTTGAAGCCTGTTACATTTCTCATATCGCTTGATTGATGTGTCCCGTATGAGGAGCAGGAATGTAATGTTTCACATGTTTACATCATTTTATTTAGAGCGACGGGGAGGGAGTAAACAATAAAAGAGTGCTGCCCCTCCCTGGAGAATAACGTTTTGGATTCACTTTGACCTCTCCTCTGTAAACATATTCGAAGCATTTAGAAGGGTCTAGTTATGGTTATGTCAGACCACCTCCTCACTGTTTCAGAGACAGCTAAATCAACTCAAGCCATTTAGTCTCCTGGACAATGAACAACATATTGGAAATCTCAATTGGCAATTATTTTGACTACCTTTGGTCATCTCAGTGCTTATACTCTGACTGGCCATGGAAAGGGGCTGCTGTATACATTTTCATATTGTATTTTGTTGCCATGTGAGAAACTGCCTTAGACAACCTATTGACAACATATCAGTGCCACACATGCAGTTCTAGAGGCTTCTTTGGGTCTGTTATCCAGGGATAATAGGAGATGAAATAACATTACTTATGGGGCTTTGAATGATCCACCCATCGTGTTGTCTTCATCTTATATGGATTGCCAGCCTAGACAAATCGTGTTACCACAGCCAGCTGAGGTGTCAATGATGTACTATAGCAGGTGGATGTTATTGTTGGTGTAGTGTACTGTTTAGGAGCTCATTTTACCTACAGTAATTCCAGTTCACAATGCAGAACATACAAGACATGATGCAATCTTTGCCAATCTTGTACTGTACCTTTGACATTGTAAGGGATTTAATTATTTTGTCAGGTAAAATGCTTGTGGTCAACATCTGATATTTCTTTGTTATATCTCCATGGTTGTGTAATTACTCTTAACAATGTCTCTGTGGTTTGAGGATGAAAGCAGTGGGATAGATCACATTGAACTGACAATGGTGAATGCTCTTTCTTCTGCTACTGTCTGTGGTCATGTAATCATATTGTGTAATCATATTGAACCTCCCTGGCATCCCTTGTTACAGTAAGTTAGTGTATACTCCACAAAGTTCCCACTTCTTTGAGGGGCATAGTGTCGAGGGCATGCCATTTTGCGCTTCTTGATTTAGTGAGAGAAGCTGAAAGTTGATGTCTGTAATGATTCTTAAGATTATTCTAGATTCCTCATTGAAGGTTGGCTAAGAATCATAGAACATTACTTGATATTTATTTAGAATAGTGATTGGACTTGTTTTGTCAGTTCAAAATGGCCGTTGATAGAATGGCACAGGTGACATCTGTCCACCAGGTGGTAAATGCTTCTTGATTGTGTTCAGTTTCTTGTCTCTGCATGCATATTCACATGTATTTCCAGTCCGTATTGTGTTTCATTGTACCCTGTGTTGATCAGAATATGTTAAGAAGTATGTTAAGTATGTTAAGAAGAAGAGAGTCCACATTAAAGGAAAACAAGGATAATGTCGGCATTATTTGGTGGCACCACCATCTGCAAAGACCTGGAGAATTATATTTTACTTCATGTCATCCTGTACATGGCAAGCAATCGGTTGATAGAGACAGTACATAATTAATAAGTCAATTAGCTCATCAAATATGCATAATATCTTATTGAGTTACATTGCCGGATGAGCATGTTTTCATTTCCAGGGTTGACTGACTAGTGTAAGACTTGCAAGAATGTTTCCACCCATTAGCAAATGAGAGAGTTCTCTGGGTTCTTGTTTTGCTTTACTTCAATTCATTTAATTTTGAGTTTCATAAATGGGATATTTCTGCTTTGATAATAATTACAAAAAAATCCATCTACAGTATGTGAGACTTCATGAAAATGAAATATATAAGAAAATGCTCTCTTACTGAACAAGAGGCTATAGGATAGGATTGTAAATATCAGCATACATACTCATAATTATCACTTATATAGCCAAAGCATAATGACAGTGAGATTTGAAATGTGAAATATCAGCAAGATGAATACCATCCCAGGATGCTCAGTAATACCAGGTTGGATAGTTGCCCTCCGTGGATCACTCATGATCGGGATATATACTGAGTGGAGACAGAGATGCCCCGGCTGTCCCTTACCCCCAGTGTCTTGGAGCAGTTTCAGGAGAAGTGTCCAGGGTGCTGAACTGCTGAGCCACTGGGGAGCCTGATGTGAAATAAAGTCTGTGTGTTCAGGGGTCCAGGCCAGTCTGGTGGAGATAAGGTTCCTACAGTGAGTCTGTTATCACGTTGTGCACAGCCCAGTGCCCAGGGACTGTTTTTTCAGCCACAGTGTAGCCAGACAGTGGCGGCTCTAGTTCCGCGTTTGATTGGCTCTTCTCTAACTAAAGCGGCTCTCCTCAACATGTCCAGCATAATTGCAGCTGGTGCCCAGGCAGGCGTGAATCCCGGCAGGTCTGCCGCCATCATTTATTAATGCAGATGACGGGACTCAAGTATGTCAGTAGCAGGGGCAGAGCTGCTGCAAAAAACACAACATGTTCCGCTTGATGGAGGGTTCACAGAACCATTTTAAGGCCTCAATGGAAATTATATTGGGGAGCCTTTTTAAGGGTTTGATTCATGGTTAGACATGAGGTCATATGATCTTAGCTTTACAAAATTAACAACATTCAAGAACATTTTAAAGAAATCATTCTGAGGTATAAGTTATTCAGAGGTCTTTGCAGATGTATTCCACTTTTGTGCACTAGAAGTCTAAAGACTTAATCTGTAATTGGTAAATTTTTTCGAGAAGAATCTACCTTATACTGTAAATGCCTCATGAGCCTCAATGTTTGTAAACAATGCAATTGTAAACGAGCACTGTACAGCTTCAAAACATAAAACATACTTCATGAGCTGTAAAAGTTGAAGTGAGGGAGCAAGTGTGGGGGAAGAATAATTGTTAGCATTGATCAAGTATCTTTCTAGCTGGATCGAATCCTCCGTTAGCTAGCCAGAGAAATGTTGAGCAACATTAGTTAACTTAACCAGTTTGCATCCCTGATTGTAGTAATTCAGCCTCTATAAACTCCTTAAAGTGGGAAATGAATCATGGATGTTCTGGTGAGGAAAAGGATTTAAATATTGTCAGAGGAATGAAGACTCCAGATTGAGTGGGCGGCAGTTGCAGCTTTCATGCAGGCAGAATGTTAAATGAGTTGTCAGGAAGTCTCTTCTCCTGGCTGTTTCTTTGGCTGTCCTCTACACTGCCTGTGTGGAGGCAGGCGGATCGAACTTCTCTGGCCAAAGCTGGGGGTTTTAAGCTGGAAAATCAGCTGTTTTTCTAAAGTCGGTGGGCCCACGCTTATTGCGGAAGCAGCACCTTGCCAACATTCAGCCTCAGAGCAATCAACAGGGTCATTGTTGAGGTGCCACTTCATTCTGTATTTGCTTATTTGCTCATACGGTAGATGTTTAGCCAAAGGCAAGTTTTTTAGGTAGCAGTACTGCACAATACCAAAAGCCAATTGTTTGGAGGTAATTCCCTATTGCAAGCTTCATTTCACCTCAGACAAACAGATGGGAATAGATTTGGTAGATACATCAGCATGTCTATCGTGAGGCATTGCTCACTGAATCTGAATCCAAATGCTGTTTTACATTTCTCAGTGCTCCCAGATTGTAATAGCATAGCATTGGCTTTCAAATATTGCTGAATCACTCGACCAATGCTACAGAGTGGCGTTGTGGAGGTAGTCTAATGCATCAATCACAGTGTCTCCAGGCAACAGCACTCTGAGCTATTGAAGCTCCGGGGTTTTGGCTTGCTCAGTAAAACACATTTTAACACATTTCTTGGAGTACAAAGCCCCCAGTATGACGCATCTAGATAGAAGTTTATTTAGAATAGCATATATCATTATTGAGCCATTAATCTGATCTCGATAGGCTGACTATAATCTTATTTTTTTTTTAATAAATATATTGTTATGTATATAGTCCAGGCATTTGTAAACAAAAAAGGATCACCAAAGTTTGTGGATAGTGCGTAAGAAACAGGTAGTTAACGTGATTGTGATTTCCCATATGCTTTACAATTGTAACCCCATTGTACATCTTGTATGTACCCAACAATATAAACCCCACTCTCTATCTTGTTTAAGCAGGTTTGCAAAGATCTCCACATTTAATGATCAGCTTTTGATGATGGGTTGGTCTTTGATACGCATGTTTACAGCCTTTTCTCTGCTGTTTTGTGTTCTGTGCTTCCCTCTTGCATTTTAATGAGATTCACAAACACGTTGGTTTTGTCTTATCTGTTCCAGCTCCGTGCACCTCAGAATAAAGGCTTGGTAAAATACTTTATTGTGCCTCTGTCATGTGGTACGTTTCTTCACCTCTGAATCAATATTCCTTTCATTAGATAGCTTGTGAAGCAATCATCTATTTATATGTCTTTGATAATGTGATATAAACCAGTATCATACCAAGCTGTGTTCATTTAGGAATCATAATAATAATAATCTGTCGGCACCTCTAGAACCTAATTATCCCCCAAATTGAGACTGTCTCGTATTTTTGCAGTTTATCAAGTGGAACGTTGACAAAATTGGTAAATTTAAGATCAGCCAATGTGCTTGGAAAACAAATATTGCTATACACTGTAGCTGGATTTCTGTTATCTGCATGGAACTATAAACATTTTTGTAATGTTTTGCTTCACTCTAAAGCAAGGCTAAGTTACTAAAATTATGCATGTTATGAGCACAGCAACTGTTCTGTTTGTTTATTTTTTTGTCAGATGTCTATCAGTGTACCACACCCCAAAGTCAGCTGTGCATTTCAGACTGAAAAGCGACAGCAGCTTTTGGGCTAAGGACAATGGTGGATTCACTAGGTCTCAGGCATGGTTACTAGGCTAAGCACCAGAAAAGTGTTGCCTACTTGCCATGTTTGAATGTTGAGTAATAGGGTATTTTGTATGTGGTCCGAAGACAATGCACTCTAATAACATTTGGTATGACTGTTATAATGTAGTAACAGTTTGACCTTTGAGAAGCCGCTGACAAAGGTTGTTTTAGAAGAGAATATTGATTTTGAGGTCTGGGTCAATGTATCTGCACAGCTAAATCCAATTTGGTTGTTTTGTGGATTCAGGTTTTTCTCATGGGTGTGATAGACTTGAAATCAACGCGGGGAAATCAGTATTACAATGTTATAGGCTACTGTTTGTCACTGAACAATTTCAGGGCCAAAAGCACCAAAAATATTTTCTTACGGTTTCAGCCTGTTCTTGTGTTTCATGTGGAATTAAAGTTCTGAGGTGAAATACATACTGTACATTGTCAGACATTGTATTTTTCTTTTGTTTCATTCTGCCTTAATTGATATTCCCCTGTGTTGTTACATTCAGACAATCTGTTATGCAATTTAAATATTGATTATCTCTCGCTAAGTAAGACATTGGAAACATTCCTTTGAGATTCTGGTCCATGATGACATGATTGCATCATGCAATTCCTGCAGATTTTTCAGGTGCACTATCAAGCTGTGAATCTCCCTTTCTACCACATCCCAAAGGTGTTCTCTTGGATTCAGATCCGGTGACTGGGAAGGCCACTGAAGAACACTGAAGACTCATTGTCATGTTCATGAAACCAGTTTGAGACTACTTTTGCTTTGTGACATGGTGCATTATCATGCTGGAAGTAGCCATTAGAAGATGGGTAAATTGTGGCCATGAAGGGATGCACATGGTCAGCAACAATACTCAAATAGGCTGTGGCATTCAAGCGATGATTGATTGGTATTAATGGGCCCAAAGTGTGCCAAGAAAACATTCCCCACACCATCACACCACCTCCACCATGAGAAGGTGTACAGGTGTTCCTAATAAAGTGTAAATTGAGTGTATACTGTAGATGACAGGTTTTCATTACATAATCTATCCCTGGATAGACTCAGGCCTGCTACAGTATCAGAGGTATTAGAGTTACTGCTCAAGCAGATACATATCTCGTTTACATCCATGCCAAACCTGCCATGATGCTGGCCAACAGCTGTCACAGCAAGGCTTATGTGGTCCTATGTGGCTCAGTTGATAGAGCATGGCGCTAACAACACTAAGGTTGTGGGTTTGATTCCTGCTGGGACCATAAATACTGAAATGTATGCACTCACTGCAATGTAAGTCGCTTTGGATAAAAGGGTCAGCTAAATGACATATAGTATTATATTAGCAAGGGACAACAACAGAAAGCCTGAGGTACCATAACTCAAATCAAATGAGGTATCAACATAAAGTTAGGATTAATGAGGGTGCATGATTTAGGGATGTATTTCACAAATGTTGACATTTGATACATACAGTACACCTCTGTCTTTGTTATTGTCACACTAACACAGAAAATACATATGTGCTGTATATTGTCAGTTATGAATGCAGAACTGTGGGAGGAAGGAGGCTCTTCGTCTTGAGGCTTATTGGATAATGACCGTTCCCAGACATTTTGATGTAACGCTGTAGCTGAAACTGAATCCCAGATTCATGGTCAGTGAACAGCAAGGGAAAAATGAGATACTAGATCTTTGTATAGGATTTACCCCACACACTGAGGGGACAGCTGATAAATGTGAATGTGTGCTGCTCGTCTGAGTGTGTTCATGCACACTGGGGTTACACAAAAGGAGCTTAAAGTCACCAGGAGTCCAGGTTAGATTCCCCAAGCAGGGGCTTTGTTACTCTAATATTGAGTGGTCTAGCTGCATCTAAAGATAACTTGGAGTCTTTTTCATTTCACATCTCATTGCACCATCCCAGCGAGTGTGCTCCCTCTCTGATGGATTGGGGGAAGCAGCTCACTGGCAGCTTTGATCTGGTATTGATCGACTCAGCTGCCCAGTAATGGGGGGTAATTGATCATAAGCCATAAGTCCCACCAACCAGCCAGCCCATCTTCTCCCTCCCTGGCCTTGAGGCCAGCACTCTTGTCTTGAAGCATGCATGCTGTTAAACACAGCATACAAGCAGGAGCTGGGTGTCTATCTCTCAGCAGCAACATTGGGGGGTGCCCGTTCTATTGTAAAAAAAAAAAACATCAGGTGCACATGGTATTTTGAGTATGGATTTTTATATTTCCATAGCATGGTAAGCCCAAGCCTTTTACTGCCTCAAATACAGGTGTCATCATAAAAACATCTGATATATAGCGATTTATTAAAAGCTTTACTGGACAGGATAGCAATGATCTGTAATGGGGGTTTTGAGGTGTATCCTATAAATCTTTTGGCACATTACACAATGAGGTATACACTGGAATACTGTACGAGATCTCCGCAGAGGCCACAGGATTTATTGAATGTTTCGAAAAATGAGCAGCTGTGAAAATATTCCCCATAACCATGAAGTTGGTTCATTGGCATATCGTTTTATTTTCAATAAAAACAGGATTTGCTTATGTTAACTAAGTTCCTCCTTGTGTGCTGTGCTCCCACAAGTCCTGCAGGAGGAGAGCTCAAGGGTCTGCTGAAGAGGACCTCTGTTTCTCTTTTCCATTACATGTCTGATTTAATCTCTCTTCTGAGTGCTTTTTAATGTAGCCCATATGTCCATGAAATCACTAGGAATGACAAATCTGACAATTGAGTGTCTGGGATAAGAAGTATGAACAAGGAAAACAGGCAGGTGTTTAGCTAGCTACCTTGCTTCTCTAAAACATTGTCACAAATACATCAGAGCATCAGCACTTTGGTAAAATACCCAAGCCCACATTTTGTCTGATAAAGTTGTGGCATACATAACATTGTGGCAAAACATTCTCTCTGGATCCTTGTCTTGAGAGAGAGAGAGAGAGAGAGAGAGAGAGATGCATGCTCTGGGTGCTGTTTCAGCAGCACAACTCTCTGGCGGGGGACCAGGAGCGGCTGCCTCAGGGACAGGAGAGAGAGAGAAAGAGAGAGAGCTTCCATTTCAAACTGCCTCGGACAGCTGAACGGCTCTGTGCATTAAGTCCCTGCTGCGGAGGAAGGCTGTCATTTACCCAGCGTGAGTCGCGCCACTCCACTGAGTTCAGCAGGCCTTCCCTGAGTATTTACTCTTCCCTCGGCTCTCCAGATGAGCCCTCATCACGGGGCTGGCCCTACAGTCACCCAGCTTTATTCTCCACTTCCCCAGCCTTCAACTCCTCTCCACTTCACCCAGATGCCACAGCACCGCACAGCGCAGGCAAATGTAATTAACATCCAATCCCTCGCCAAGCGTGGGGTCACAGAGATGGAGTTCTGCTCTCTCTGAGAGGTGTAGCACTGAATAGCTTTGTGCTAAACATATTCAGAGCGTTCTCACCTACTATTTGCATTATATTGAACTTACTAAGTGAGAAGTTCTGGAATTTTTTTTATGAAAAGTTATGGAAAAATCTGCTACGGATGACCCCTTACCTACCCCCCACCCCCCCCTTACTCCACATGTATACTGTACCTCCCACGCTGTGCCTGAATGGCAGTTTGTCTTTCCAGGATTAATCTCATTAATCTCAGAGCACTGTGGGCCAAGAGGGACGGGGCCACAGGGCAGGGGGGGAAATTGGACTACACTGTGTGAGCTAGGATCCCTGGATAGATGTGAGGAGGACAGTGCACCAGGGTGGTGGTGGCGGCGTAGACCACAGCAGGGGGACCAGACCAGGGAAGATTTGTGGAGTGGAGACACACTCTCCATTCATCACAGCCGTTTAGTGTAGACCCACATGCTTACTTTCTCTAGCAGGCAGGGTCACTACCAGATGTATCACAAGGAGGGAACTAGGTGGTCGAGACTAGAGAGGCCTCTGGGCTACAGCTGTGTAAAACTGCTCTGGACTGGCAACATGAGTCATTAATCTACTCTTACACAGAGGGGGATTTTTACATTTAGTGTGACAAAGTTTTTTGTTTAATCAGAGGTTGGATATTCATGTCTACAACTGAACCATTTTTTGTGCAAATGAGGTCAGGATTCTCCTTATTTTTCCAAGGATTCAAAGCTGTGTTTTTGTTTGTGTCTCTGTTAAGGTGCCTTGTAATAATAAAGGCATTTCCTACAGACTTCACAAGCTCAGAATAGCTTGGATTGGCCGTCATTGGTACATTGGTGTCATACAGTGTGTCTTTTCAAATTACAATTTATTTAGAGTTCCTTGTTTTGTAAGATGATGGCTAAGATGCTTGCTTCCAATGTGTTAGGTTATCTGATAAAGGTTTATCTTGTTGTAAACAGCCCTTGTATGCTATTTCTGTAAGATCATATAGACAGATTTATTTTGACTGTGTTTTGCTTTATATGGTCAGGCTAGAACAAGTGTGAAGTTACCTCCTCACGTGTTATTCAAAGAGAAGTTTGCCAGGTTATTGTTGAGCATCATACTGTACCAGTACATTTTATTGATATGAGAGCATAAGGTATCATTCTAACTCCTACAGTATGAGTGTGTGTTATGGAAACATAAAGTGTGATGGCAGGCAGTAGACCAACCCAATCTGCAGCAGTCAGTAGAGATATGGAATGCATATCTCTAATCATATCTCTAATAATGCAAGGCATGGCTCTGGCCATTGACAGACCTCTGACACCAATTATAGCCTGTAATTATTTGACGGAGTTGTTGCGATGGGATTCACTGTAGCCTATGGGCCATGACCATGAGCATGATTAATAACTCTACATGTGAGGTTGACTCCTAATATGAGCTAGTGTGCTACACTGCAGTACTGTAGCTTGTAAAAATAAGAAAACTACAATGAATTCCATCCAACCCATTTTTATTTATTTATTTAACAACTGAACAGAACAAATACAAGCTTCTACAGCTACTTAACATGCTTTGTTGCTGTGAGAAAATGGATGACAAAGTAAGGGCATTATACAGTTTGGAGGAATCGACAAACCTCAATTCCAAATGAATGGAACTGAATAGGTTCCATCCAATTCCATTAAATGATGAGGAGGGACAGAGCCTGGTACATACAGTACACTGGGCCAAACAGACGGGCCCTGAATGAATGGTAATGACTCAGTGGACAAACATTGTTGAATGCTGCCTTACTTGGAGGCATGTGCTGGGTTCTCTCCTACAGCCCACAGGAACACATGGGAGGCTGGTGATTGGCAGAGTGGACTGGGGAGTAGCTATTATTCATCACAGGGGTCTCTAGAAGCCCCTCCATGTAATTGCAACCCTGCGTTGCGTTATTCGATTTGTGCAAAAAACATTCTCGACCTGTCAGGTGGTAGCTTTGTTATCATTTCACAAAATGAATTAATAAGGACATGCAATTCTGTCTGGAAACTGAGGAATAAGTCTTACGTCCTTGGAGTGTACCCTTTCTGCTAGACAGATGCTCCGTGAACCAATTGTATATTTTTGCATTTTGGCCATGATCCATTTTGTAAAGATTTCCCATGGACAATTAATAATCTGCCAGCCAGTCCACCCCTGCATTTATCTTTTTCCGTTTTGTTTTTCATGGAGGCAAGATCAATAGTTGTGTCTAGGTTTCAGAGGTTTGACGAGTTGCTACCCACTCAGATGACTCTGTCTGCATTATTGTCAGCATGGAAGAACATTTTGTTTGGATGACTTTGTTCATGAGACAGAGTTGGCTTGACACACTCATTTTAAAAAGTATTTTAATAATCTTCACTCTTTAGTGTTAGAATCTTTTTCTTCTGTATAGTAAATCCCTCTATATAAGTTGGGTAAGGATTTACCACATTGCCATGTGTGCTTGTCGGTGTACTGATGTTGATCTTTAAAGACCAACCACATTTTCCTGGTGTTGTCATACATAAGAAGAGTCATGCATGTCTGATCTTATTGGACATGTACTATACCAGGGAGGATGCTGGCTCTATTCCTGTAGCTTCCCAGCAGTCCCCCCACCTTATAAGAAGGGAATCTAATTTAAACATTGAAACGTCAAGCTGGCCTCTCTCAGACCCACTGGCCTCAAATAGCAGACATATGACTCCTATCTCCTCTTCCAAGGCAATCACAACCACTACCGTCATATATTTCAAAACTGGTGTCAATCCTTGGTGTGTGTGTGTGTGTGTGTGTGTGTGTGTGTGTGTGTGTGTGTGTGTGTGTGTGTGTGTGTGTGTGTGTGTGTGTGTGTGTGTGTGTGTGTGTGTGTGTGTGTGTGTGTGTGTGTGTGTGTGTGTGTCTATTGCTTTTATGGGGAGGAAGTAAAATGCCTCATTAGACTTCACAGGAGCTGAAAGGTGGCTTTTGAGAGGTTTATTTGTGCTGGAGTCATATCGGCTTTGTTAAGTTTGAGGGCTTTGTTCATCCATTATTCAGTGATATTGGTTAATGGATGTGCCCTGGTAAGAGTTCATATTGCTGGCCCCACAGGTTCAATCCATGTCAAACATGTTGCAATTCAATGTCCTCACCCATTTTGATTCTCATCTTGTATATGAAAATATGTTAGATTGGCTAGATGGCTAATGTTGTCATGGAATATCCTAGTCTGATACCTGATATCTACCTGGCTATTTGAAGTAGAAAGAGGTTTGCATCATAGTGTACACTATCAGAAGATGTTTGTGGAGCTTGAAATGAACATACAGTACTCTAGCCCTTGTGAGACCTCATTGCTTCCTGCATCACCAAATAAGCTTTCCCTGCACATAATCTCTCTTAATTGGTTTCATGCAAGGCTTACAATGTATTACTTTTTTGTTAGTGTGTGTGTGTGTGTGTGTGTGTGTGTGTGTGACTGGAAGCAGATTACATATTCTGCTAAGCGTCATTTTGACAGGCCTGCATAAGAAGGAGCAGATAGCCTTGTTTACCTTCAGCATGCTTAACATGAAAGAGGAGGGAGGATTTAGTCCATGGTAGAGAGAAAGGAATTGAATAGAGAGAAAGGTGGAGAAGAAGAGGAAGTGGCTTTACAGTGATATCCCAGGCCTTTTGGCATTGTTATTTTTAAACCCTCTCTCCTTTGAAGATGGGTGCTATGGATGGGGAGCGCTGTGTGTTGGTTTACAGGCGCCCAGTAGAGTAGACCTAGGGGTTATCAGGGGGTTAAACCATGAGAATCTACTCAACATGGTCCACTGGAGACTTGTAAAAGAATGTAATGGAATGAATATGGTGCTGTATCAATATTGCGTGCATTTCAGAGCTGTTTTTTGTCAGGAGGGTCTTAGATGTCTTGGTTGGTACCAATGGAATTGTATTTAGTTTTTGCTAGTACACTGTATAGACTCCCTAGGTAGAGAGTGTCTCAGATCAACTAGAGTCTGTTGCTTCTCTGTACATGATCATTTGAGAGATGATTCACACAGAATGCAGACAAATCCTTTAATTATGAAGTGTGTTTAAGAGAAACCGTAGGGTATATTTGTGAATAATGTATCAAACTAGGAGTAGTTACAGTATAGCATATGGTTACAGTGATTATCTAGAACGAGACACCTTATGTATTTCCAAATGGAGCCTTTTTCCTATTGTTGTCTGATATTACTTTGTCTGGTGGCATTTCCATGCGGAAATCTTGTTTTACGATCTTACATGATTAATTAAACTTGCGATTTACATTGAGGGTAATTAATAATTGAATGAATAATAATAGTGGTAATAATTAATAATTTGGCGCCCATCTGCCGTGTGACATTTCCCCGTTCTGATATGTCCAGTGTGTCAGCTGCTCTCGTAAAGTACTGCACTTCCACACAGACTCTGAGTCAGTATCACACCCAGTGAAATCTCTCTCTCTTCCAAGTCTCTGTGTTCTGCCTCCTCAACAGGCACCCGTCATAAATATCCACTTAATCTTTTTTTCTTTCTTTGGTTGATGAATTTTTGATGTCATGTGTTCTTTTCCGGTGTGCCAGGCTCACATCCCTGTTTCGTGCGGAGGCGGGGGGAGGCGCCCACCGTCGTTTATTTTTATCCCTCTCCTTGTGAGTGGGAGCCGGGCCCAGGATGCGTCGGCAGGCTCTGATTGGCTGCCATGCCATCAGGGGTATTGCATTATGTCTGTCCCCCAAAGAACACTCAGCAGTGTTTTTACCTGGCACTGGCATTCAGCTTTAGGGAAGGATGGACAAGTCACTTTCTTAGAAACAGTAACATTTTGTCCCCTCCTTATTTGCAGCTGTTGTTCTACGGTAAAACCTAGAATTGTTTTAGGGTGCAACCTAGATCAATCAGCCTTCTTACATTAAAAGCACCATTCAGCTGCCCTTGGGTTGGAAGGTGCATCACTCTGCAAGACTTTTCAAGAATATATAGTATCACTACTTCCCAATCCATAAATCAGTAGCCTTCACAAAGGTAGGAGATGAGACAGCTCTGCCGAAAGGACCTTTAATTACCGCTGGACTGAAGGGGACAGATCCGCATGACAGCTCCATAGAATTAATTCCGTTACCCAACCCTGCTGAAAGGGGGAGACACGGTTGAGATGTGTGGAAGTATTATGAGGTAAATAGCACAGAGTCCAGGAGTAATTTCAAAGTTAATTTGCTCTGCTGAACAGAGAGAGGGAGATGTAAATGGAAGTCTGAAGTGAAGCAGCGAGAGGAGAGTGGAAGGGCCTCGTGTTTTATTCAGATGTATAATATACAGCATGTTTTCTTGAACTGTAAGAAAAGAAGAACTGTACGGATCCAGGCGAGGGGCAGTGTATCTGTGCAGTCTTAAGTTCCACATTAAAGTGCAATTCTGGCTGCATGGATTGAAAACATGGCATTGACAACATGATGGCTACTGAAGTTCTGCTTTGAATTCTCTTTGAATAATCACCACATAACACAACCACCAACTGAACATATGCTGTATGTGCAATCAATAGATCTCTCAAATACCATTGATATCCTACCACAGTCTACACATAGGGGCATAAAGGGCTTTTCCTGATTCAGGTACACGTGTCAAGAAAACATCATGATTGGCCATGAAAAGTGCATCCCACAATGAAGGCGCTGGCTGCTTCATGCAGTCTATGAGAAATAACTGCGTGAGCCTCGATCTCGCGACTCTCGTAAATCTCAAGCAGCTGAAGTCTTTGAGCAAGTTGGACAGATTTTATCCCCATCATGCAAAAGATAAAAAGCACTGATCAGCAGTCGGCAACTGCTCCAAGGTAATCTTCTCAAACACAGCGAGACTGGACTAACCCCATGTCGGGTTGTAAACATACGGCAAGGTGGAATGGGAGGGGCATCACAAGCAAAAACTTTAGGGGGGGCGGAGATTTGCCGTCCCCAGTTTTTACTTCCTGCGTCCCCAGAATCTAAATCGAGAGATGAGATCCTGGGTTCTTTGTTTTTTAGCAGCCCAGTCAGTCCTGGCTGGACTCTGTGGACTCCCAGAGGTGAAAGTGCAGATTTTCCGGGCCACAGATGTTCCTTTCCCTGTTTTAATTGGCCTCATGAAGCTAACCCCCACCGTATTTGAAGCGCCACAGGAAAGGCATAGACTTCATTAACGTAGAGCCTGTAATTGGGGGCCCACCAGACGGGGACCCCCTCTCCCTGCCTTTGCTTATTAAGCTGTCTATAATATGACTACATAATTGATTGGTTGTCTGTGACCTCCTGAGAGGTGGGCTGTTTCATATGGGGTGTTCAGTGCTGCAAAGCTGCCAAAGGGCATCAACAGCAGCAATACAGTGCTTAACTGTCATGTCATTACATGTACTGAGACTGTATGAGGTACAAGGGGACTGAAGAGTGGCTATGTGCCAATATCAAAGACAGAAAAACAAGTGATACGGTTCTCCTGTCACTGGCCAGGGTGATGACCCAAGGGACTTTTGTTCCTCTGAAATCCAAGACCACAGTGGTTGCTAAGGTACTAGGAGCAGAGAACATGACTCAACTCTGAGACTAACTCAGACATGGGAGGTAACCCTCTCTATTGCTGGACCGCTAAGCAATATAATGGTTAGTGTTAAAACAAAACAAAACAAAAGGGAGGCCTTGGGCTCACTCTGAACAAGAGGGTTGGTCTCACACAGCAGGGTCTGAGCCAGTCAGAGGATGATACACAGGCTAGCATGGAGAACAGACTTCTCCTCCTCACTCACAAACCACACTGAAATTGCACTTCCAGGTTATATGCCAGCTCAGCTAATGGTGTTCAAGGAATTGCAGATAAGGTGTGATTAAATGATCTGGGTAGATCATTACCATTACCAGTGGGCGGAGTCACCATTGCAGGTTCACAACAGCCTTCACAAGGCTCCTCAGCCTATTACAGGACTCAAATTGAGCTTAATTTTGAGTTAATGTTATTTCTTAAGAAATGTAACCATTTTTAGAAATCAAGATTAGGTCACTTTTGAACAGTGAAAAAATAACAACAATGTGCTAACTGAATGGAAAGATTTATGGTGAATAGCTCGAGGCAATTATGCACAGCACAAATAGCCTGCAACCTTCATAGTGTCATAAGCAGATTAACTGACAATTTACTGGTCTTTGTCAAGTGGCATGTTATTACTATCTGAAAGCTCGATTAAGACATGCCTTGAATACCAACAAATCACAACAAAAATGCACCGTACCACCATGGCACAGACAGACACTAATTAAGGTAGCACGGGGAGCCTCATTAGCATATGCAGATTGCATACTTGCTTTCACGCTATCAGCAGATCAGGGCTCTCAGACGAGCAGCTTTCACTACAACACTGGCCTTTGACTCGCAGCCGCAGGTCAGATTGGAACACAGAGCTGCTATACTACTGAATAGAGGAGCTTGGTGAAAACTGAGGTGCCTGTTTGATGAGAATGACTCCGGGCTCATCCTCCCCCCAGTAGTATTGCTGGCGAACAGGAAAAGGGCGAGTGTGTATGTTGTCTTTGTTGAGCACAGCTCCAAAACCTATATCCTCTGTGTCTGAGGGAGGCAAATGCACCTCTCCACATTAATTAGAGTTTAATGGCAATCGATAGGTGCCAGACCCTGAAGAAAAAGCAATATTGATTACCCTCAAATGTCAAGATGAAACGGTTTTGCTCAGAGAGCCTGGGGGTGTTGGGACTATGTCGGGGACTGCACTGAACACATGCTGATCCCAATCAGGAGGCTTTCATTTCACCACATGTGTGGCATCATACACACACACACACACACACACACACACACACACACACACACAAAACACACACACATGCACACGCACACTATCATGGCTAAGAGCACATAGGTCCATGTTGCTGACAGTGTATCTTTATGTTGTGCCTTTGTAGTTTTGTTATCCTTTGCCCGGCTGAGTTTTCTGGACCTCAGTCAGAACACTATGCTGTTCACACAGTATTTAACAGTTTATAAGGCTTGTATTATATTATAATGGAATAAGTTCTCTTATATGAAAAGTGGTTTCATTGTTTTAGCAATTAATAAGTCAATGATGTGTGTAGTACATCTATGATAATCATTATTCCCTACTGTCATACAGATGAGAGATGCAAGTTATGTATTGCATCCTTTAGATTAAATTGTTTATAGAAATGATTGCCAATCATTTTACTTGGTTTGACAGTCAACTCTGTATCTCAGAATAAAAGAAGAATCAGTACTTAGTAGACCTCAAACAGTCCTCTGTAAGTCACCTAAGCTACTGACCTGTGTAATGGATGGAGCGTGAGCCCCAATTTTTGATTAATATCACTTTGTAATGATCAAGTACTCATTGACCCGTCTTTTCGTGAATGCTTGTGTCTTGTTAAATTCAAAGGCAAAGCTTCAAAAGAGTCAGTTAATGGGGCTGGCCAATTTTCACACAGTACCTGCCACTCATAATTTCAACAATTTTGCCTGAGGTTGGTATTGACTCATGGACAATGAATATCAATTGTAGTTGAACCTGATGTAGGTGAACACTATCCTTCCTTGTGAAATGAAATAAAACTGCAATAGTTGGGGAGCTGGCTGATCCAATAATGCAGCTCAATAGCCATGCTTATTGTGTGTGACAACACAGCTCTATTATAACCTTGTTTGAATGCAAAGAGTTGTTGCTTTGTTATCAGCCCATGCATTTGATTTCAGTATTCACTGGCTGCAGCTGTCAGCCATGTGCGCTCGGTTCTGAAATCAATTTCAGAGCTTTGAAATAGAGGAGACAAACGATGGAGGAGAGAGACCTCATGGGGGGAAATGTTTAGGAAATTAGTTTAGGAATTAAGTTAATTCTGCGCTGTAATCAAACGTCGAGCTTTTTAATACTTTTTGGGTCTCTCTATTCTAAATGGTCTCAGATGTGGGTTCAGTCATGCTTTCCTTTCTCACCCTGATGATCAAATTAACACAAATAGGCATACTCTGAATATAGGCCTCTGGGCGAAAGGATCCCAGTTGTATGCCTGCACCTACTGTATATTGAAAAATAAGTGGATTGCACTGCCACTCTCTACCTGACTGATACTGTAACTCTGGAGATGGAATGGGGTTGGTTAAAATGCTGAAGGGGAGTCTGATGTGTTATGACTGTTCATAATGCATGGGTTTGACAGAGTTGAGTCATTCGTCATCCTGCATAGTGCATTTATTTTAACGTTGTCCGTACTCATTTAATGGTTCCTTCTATCTAGGTCATTTCCTCCTATGCCATGCATCAGACACCTTTTTTCTCTAAGGTAGGATGAATGCGGTTACAGGCACGCATGCACTCACACACACACGCACGCATGCACTCGCGCAAACACACATATACATACACACACACACACACACACACACACACACACACACACACACGCATGCACGCACAGTGCATTGGAGACTTACATACAGCGCTGCTTGAAAGTTTGTGAACCCTACAGGGATGGTCATTATTTTTGTATAAAATATTAAAATGAACATATAAAATCTTGATCTAAACCCCAATTCATAATAAAGACATTCCAAACAAAAAAATCTGATATATTTTCATTGTTTATTTAACAAAAGTGGTTTATTTAACAAAAACTCAGATTTCATGTGTGCAAAAATATGTGAACATCTTCAGTCAATAGCTTGTGGCACCTCCATTAGCAGCGATAACTTGGAGTAAACGCCTCGTATAGCCACTAATCAGTCTCTGACATCTGTTTTGAGGGTTTTTTGCCCACTCCTCCTTACAGAACTCAGCCAATTGAGTGCGGTTTGAGGGGTGTCTGGCATCAACTGCCCGCTTCAAGTCCTGCCACAGAATCTCGATTGGAATTAGGTCAGAACTTTGACTTGGCCAATCCAAAACACAAATCTTCTTTCTCCTGAGCCATTCTTTGGTAGATTTGCTTGAATGCTTTCGGTCGTTGTTTTGTTGGAAGACCCATTTTCAGCCTAGCTTTAGCTTCTTGACTGATGGCTTGACGTTCTGTTCAAGAATCTCCTGGTATACCTCAGAATTCATGGTTCCCTTAATGATGTGGAGTCGTCCAGGTCCAGAGGAGGAAAAGCAGCCCCAGATCTTGACATTCCCACCACCATGCTTCACTGTTGGGATAAGCTTCTTTTGGTGGTAGGCAGTGTTGGATTTTCACCAAACATAATGGTTTTGATTGTGACCAAAAATGTCAAATTTGGATTCATCTGTCCAGAGATCGGACTTCCAGAAACCTTCAGGCTTGTCCAGGTGGTCTCTGGCAAAGTTAAGATGGGCAGTTTGGTTCTTTTTTGACAGCAGAGGCTCCTTCCTAGAAACCCTCCCATGAATACCATTTCGGTTCAGTGTTCTTCTTATTGTTGAAGCATGCACAGTTACCTGAGATGCAGCAAGGGAGGTCTGCAAATCTCTAGATATTTTATTTGGCTTTTACCTGATTTATTATTTTTCTTGTGGCTCTTGGGGATATTTTGGAAGGGTGTCTACTTCTAGGCCGGGTTGCTGTCATGTTAAATGCTCTCCATTTGTAAATGATTTGCCTCACAGTGGACTGATGGAGCTCAAATCTTGTTGAGATGATTTTATAGCCTTCCCTCTTCCCAGACTAATGTGCTCTCACTACCCTCTTCCTGATGTCCTCTGAGATCTCCTTTCCTCTCGGCTTGTTTTGCATTAACCTGTATGGGTAACACAATACTGAACAAGTTTCTTATCTCTATTTATCAGAGTCCCGCCCAAACTCTTTCCTAAAGATCTCTCCCTTGATTGGTTCATTTGGTACCCAATTATTTACCCACCTGATTCTACTTCTTGATTGAACCATTGCAACTTAGGGTTCACTTATTTTTGCACCTGCACTAATTTCTTTATAATTTAGTTTTTCTACTACATGCATGATTTCCTCTAAACCAACATATGGAATTGGTAAATATAAACCTGGTTCTGATTTTAAATAAAGATTTCATGGTAAAAATTTAAAAAATGTATAATTGCACAAGGGGTTCACATACTTTCAAGCAGCACTGTATACTGTACAAGGAGAGTAGGGGACTCCTTAAACCCTGTGTTTCTTTCAACATAGTTCACTTTGCTCAGCTATTTTGTTGATGGATAGCAGAGAATCTGGCCTGCGTTATCAAGCCATCTAACCTCTTCCAAAATGTCCAAATGGATCTTGATTATGTGCCTGTGTAGTCTCTTACTAGCCAGACATGTAAAGCAGGTAGCAGAGTGTTTGAGTGTGATAAGTCAGTGAGGATGCAGTGAAAGCTCTCCATCCTAATGTCTCCTCCCAGCAACTTGAATGGCCTTCTCCCTCATGGTAAACCACTGGACTGAAGAGCCTCTTTGGCTAATGGTCCTCTAATTGTGCTCTAGTCTCTCCTTCACCCCCCCCCCCCCAGCTAATAAATGGGACTCATCAGTTGAGGAAGGTATGGAGGAATACATACCATAGAAAATACAGGACAATGTTTCTAGAGACTTCTGGAGGAAAGACTATTTGTGCTGCTGTCGCCATGGTTACTTTAATCTGCGACACTCTCTCCATTTGCTTTTCATTTTCCACTGTTTTCATAGAACAGTTTTTACATTTACATTTACATTTATGGCATTTAGCAGACGCCTATCCAAAGCGACTTACAACAAATACATTTGTTTAAGTAAGTGAATCATCTATCCATCAGTCATCATAAGATAAAGTAATCAATGCTCAGTCCAGGGGCCATAGGCAGGAGAGGCATAATGATATGCCTAACTTTTTTAGCACTTAATGCTCGATGTTTCTGAAATTGGCATGTTCATACTTCTTTTTCAAATTGACTTTTCTGACTGTTTTGATGATTTTGAGAAAAACTGGGATGCTTCCAGAGCAGACTAAGATATTGATTAATTTGAGAGTAAGATAATTAGCATAATTACTCATTCATGCTCCATGCTAGATCCTGCCTAGCAGATAATGGGAGCACAATGAGGGCACAAATGCACATAATGAATGTGCTTGATAAGGGCTCTTTATCATAATTGATACTGCTGGTGGCCCTTTGGATGAACTGCAAATCGAGGAGGTCTGCTTCTGTTCATTAAATATTTGGATGGATAAAGGATATTGTCTTGAAATAAGCTACGTGAGTTTTTTTGTTAGTTATTAATTTGTGCACCTCTTTATGCAAGGGGATGTTTACATGAATCAGGAAGGCCTCCTCATGCCCTCAGGATAATGATGACTGTCATACATAATGTGTCAATAAAGTTTTGATGTGATGTCTGCCAATAACATTGTATGCAGGTTAATGGTCCTCTAGAATAATCATTGTTTCTGCAGCTCGAGAAGCCTTTCATATATGCTCTGTCATTCTGTAGCCTTATTAGACCAGGAGGAACCGTACAGTTCTACATTATTTGAAACGGTTCTACTGAAGGCTCTGTGAAATGAGTTTTTGTTCCCTTTCATCGTTTGTGGTTCTGCTAAATAAGGAGGGAGGATGTGATTGATTCTTGTTGGCTCCTCCTGTTCCTAGTATATAAACTCTATGTCCCAGTCACCCTCATTAATGAAAGCACTGAGAGGGGAAGTGAAGACAAGACTTTCCCATATGCCATCCATCATTGGAATGCCTGCTACTGAGCTCCATGTCCAGCCATCTCTCCTCTTGTAGAAGTGATTAACCGAATAATGTCATGGGCCGCCCTCTCCATAAATGATATAATAAATATTTAGCAGATCTAAAATTAGGTGGCCGTTGTTCAACCATCAATCAGGAATTCAGCGAAAACATCCTTTCCTGGTTGACTACATCCCCCATGAAGATGAAGTGATGGTGTCTCATACTGTAGGGATGGGAGTAGGAGATGTTATTGTATATTAGCTGTGCTACTGAGAGAGCCTTTTCCTCAGTTACGTATCATAACCTTCCCTCTCACTGTATTCTAACTGGCATTTAAACTAGAAACACTTACACACTTCTCCTTAGATCAGAGGAGTGTATCTGACAGTGACACACAGAATCAATAGCAATGATTTGTTTGAAGAGAAGGGTGGGGAGGCTAAAATCATACTCTGTGTTTACTCAAAGCTTTATACAAGGCCTTATGAGCCCTATTAATTTAAATCCATTTTGCTGTTAAATCAGAAGGTCTTGTGTCTTTGGGGAAATTAGCATTTAAATGAATTGTGGACGTGAGCTTCTCGTCTCGGCTGTGATCCAGCTTTTTCCCTCTGTTTACATCTGAGTTGCCCCTAAAGCCTGTGTGTGTGTGTGTGTGTGTGTGTGTGTGTGTGTGTGTGTGTGTGTGTTTGCAAACTTCTAACGATGTGTAGTGTTATTTTCTCAATTGTACTCAATGACCCTACTGTAGATCATTGCTGACTTTAGAATACTGAGATGGATTTTGGGGGAATATGTAACTGTATAACTAGTTAGACATTGGTTGGTTGGTTGGTCTATGAATTTCTCGACACAAACATGAATGTACATATTTTAATTGTTTATATTTTGTAAATTGACTTAATTATTGATATGCCATTAATGAACTGTATTATGTTTGTGATTCTGAATGTACAGTTATGATTGTTTCATGCTTGTAAGCAGGGCTCCTCCAAAAAAGTGGACATCCCTGGACCTTTATTTAGGATGTCCCTGCCTAAATAAAATAAACAAAGCAAAAAATTCCTTTCTTTACGTGTAATATGGTAAATGTCAAATTTCAATGATGGTTCTTCACCAGACATAATGCCTGCAGCCATCATAGTTTAATTACACCTGGGCCTAACCCTAACCCTAACCCTAACCCTAACCTTCTAGTCACCCTCACACCCAATAATGAGGTCCTTTGGTAGCGGTCACAGTCATGGCAGCTACTGTACCAGCACTCCAACAACCAGATCAATGCTGTATTTGGATGCAGTGTGCAGCACAGGCTCACGGTGCAGGCTGCAGCCAGGAGTCCCTGTCTCTCTCAGGTGGAAGCCATTTAACATATCTCTCTTTGTTCTCTTGCAGTTGGGAAGACGTCTCTCATCACGAGGTTCATGTATGACAGCTTTGACAACACATATCAGGTGGGTAGGCACTACCGCCGGCACTCACACTGAACATGTTTTCTATGTCACTCGATCAATCACAGTGTGCGGAACAACCGTCTCCCTAGAGTGAAATAGCTGTGCATTGATCACGGCAAAAAAGAGAAATGTAAAAATGTGATTCCTTCTGCATCAATACAATTCTATGAGCACCTGATTCTATGTCATGAGGTTGTATTGTAAGAATGCAGTGACAGACTTCTCAGTTGGGAGCAATGGAGCTGCTTTCAGGTTATGAGAGGTAAACTACTAGACTCATCAGGAGGAGTCATTTCACTCTTCTCTCTCTCTCTCTCTCTGTATGTGTGTGTGTGTGTGTGTGTGTGTGTGTGTGTGTGTGTGTGTGTGTGTGTGTGTGTGTGTGTGTGTGCCTGTGTGCCTGTGTGTGTGTTACAGCTGAGCAGTAAGGGAGTCCCTCTGCATTCTAGTTCTCCCACTGCGAGCTTTAGCTGACATGGGTGTTCAAAGAGACACTTTTGAAACATCAACAGTGGCAGGCCTCTGAGATCCCCCTAGCTCTTGATCTGTTCTCTCCCTCCCTCCTCCCTCTCTCTTTGTATATTCCTCTGCCCTTAGAAAGTTCCTACCATTGAATTAATATTGACTCCCTAACACCTGGAATAATGTGTATGCCACTAAAGTTTTGGTAGAGAGCTATATTCGAAGAAATAAAAAGAGTAGAAATATCTCTCAGGGTTATTGATGACTACATGTAATGTTGCATGATTTTACATCAGGGGTAGTTTTCAAAGCATTTATAAGTGCATTTATAAAGCATTAATAACTGGCTCCTGATTGCAAGCCCCCTATTTGGCAAGCACCAAATGAATATTGAACGATCTAAACGAATGAGTTATATCTGTTTGTAAATGGTTTATAATTTAATAATATACTGGTTCTAAATTATTTATTAAATTATTATAAACCATTTACAAAGTGTACCTTAATGTAAAGTAGAGTAGTGAGTAGAGTATGTAAAGTAGTTTACAAAAAATAATGTACATTAATGTCTATCATTACCACTCACAAATAAACAATGTTTACTTCTTTGTTGTGATAATAACAAGGGTGACACACATCAGTAAACACAGTTGAATATTTATTCAATTAATTCTCGCTCAGGGAAACATCAGCAGCTGTTCACCTGGGATCTTACTTGGAGAGATGCTTTAGTAACAAAGTCCAAATCCCTTATTCCTACAGGACACTGCTACCCCTGGAGGAAAAGATCTTAGCACCAACCACCCTCCATTCTTAGATGTTCAGCATAAATACTGTGCCGCGTTGTAATGAGATTTGGATGGTGCATTGTGAGTGGATTAAATAGTTTCTCATGGCTCAGAGCTGCTGTGCTCTCACAATTGCCTGTATATCCCTTTCTATCCCTACATTCACAAGACATGAATGACTACTGAGCCAGACGCTCTGGACTGACTGTTCAAGTTTGTGTCTTTTTTTGTGTGTGAGCCGCTGAATCTGCACAACGCATGAATATGCCTCTTTAAACATGAGCTTTCTCTCTGAAACCCTCTCAGACAAGGGCTTATCTTTTGGGGGACAATAATGTTTGTATTGTCTTTTCAGTCGGAGAGTCTCTCTGTGGCCTGTCCTGTCATAAGGCCACAGCTGTAACCCTGCCTGATTGCAGCCTGCTCATTTATACCAGTGAACTCTAGCAGCCACCAAAGTGAGCGCTCCCTGTGAGGTGTGTGGGGAGTGAGGGGTCTCCAGACAAATGACTTCTTCAGTGGCATAATGGTGACGAGGGCCAGACGGACTGAGAGCTCTGATCAGCCTCACCCTCATCAGACTGGATGTGCAGCAGCCCCAGACTGATCTGATCAGCCTCACCCTCATCAGACTGGATGTGCAGCAGCCCCAGACTGATCTGATCAGCCTCACCCTCATCAGACTGGATGTGCAGCAGCCCCAGACTGATCTGCATTGGCATCTGCATATTTACATCTCATCATGTAATATCCCATCCCCTGCCTCGCACTGTTTAATAACAGCCTGTGAGGAATATGACAATTATATGGTTATGTCTGATTGAAACAAAGCCGTTAATTTCCCCCCACTTAACCCTGTGTCCAAAACAAACGGCTGCATTCCAGATGAAGGATTTGAGATTTCTTTGAGTGCCATAGCCTGCGCTTTGTAGCTATGGATCAAGGGTGTGTGTGTGTGTGGGCGGGCAGGCGGGCGGGCGTTTGTGTGTGTGTGTGTGCACGGATATGTGTCTGTGTGTGTGTACAGTCCCAGGGTCTTAATTTCATTCCTTCGTGGTGGCTGCCTCAGTGACAGGTAGCGCTGTAACTGATGTCACTGAGTTTTTCCCCTGGTTTTCCACCTTTAAGCGTTAATTAAAGTGCTGTACCCAGCATCTAATGTATAGTGTATGTGCTGCTGCTGGTTCACAGGGGGAGGGGGAAGGCTACATTTGCTCAGTAAACATAGAGGACAGAGGAAAGTGTGGGTTGGAGGTGCAGTCTCCCCAGAACTACAGTCTGAGTCTAAGATCTATACAAGGGATGTGGGTATTAGGAGAGATGAAACAGGGTGTGGTGGTGGTGGTTCTAGTCAGCAGGAGCAGCAGGAGCAGCAGGAGCAGCAGGAGCAGCAGGGCCAGGTCCAGGTCCTCTGAAGCAGCAACAGTCTCCCATCAAGCAGCCATCCAGCCGAGAGAGACAGAGGCAGGCGGTCGGCCTTCCTGCCTGGCAGCACATAATAAAAGGCTCAGGGGGCCTCCAGAGGCAGAGAGAGTTTCTCAACGCAGTCTAAGCTGTCAGTCATGGCTGGCCACTCGTCTGTGACGGCAGCAGCTCCCTCCCAGCTCTGGAGGTGTCTGTCTGCCCTATGAGAGTTGGCAATGGTTCGGAGAGAGCCACGTCATTTGGTGTCTTTATCCTCCTCCTCCATGGTCTATTCACAGGAACACGAGATTCATGAGTCAGCATTCTTCGCCTTTCCTTTCAACAATGGGTGACATTGCAGTATAGAGTAGAGGTAAGGCAGTAAAAGAGCTCACTGTGATTGGTAACTACTATGGGATGTTCCTGGATGCAGGACTCATTAGAAATTGATTGGGACACAATCCCATTGGATAACAAGCTTGTCTGTGAATTATCAGGGAAGTGATCCTCAATAGGTTAATTGATTGCTGCTTGCAGCTGGAAGCAACAACAACAACAACTCCTCCCTCGCCAACAGACAACCGACCCTGTTAGTCTCTGGGTTGGCTTGCCGTGCCCACCAGTCGATGCTGAAAAATGTGTTCTGTTCTGTGACACCGTGATATACGGTATATCACTGTTTAAGAGCTGTCAGAGTCAGGCATGCATTCAGTAGACAGGTGCTCTGGTGCACATGCATGAACATACCTAACATACTGTATCTATATAATCTGACGTCACCTCTTACTGCAGCTACTTTGAGCTTTTATAATCTAATCAATGAAGCTTGATTAAATTGTTGTCGGTTGGAGCAAGGCCATTTGTTGTCGGAGCAATGGCCCTATTGATGCCAAAATTGTCAGGCATAGCATTAGCAACACCAGACGATACAGCATGAAATATGTTCGTTTTTTAAAGTTTAAAGTGCATGACCTGGCAGTTTACTCTATGAACTTAGAACAATATGTCTACACATACTATCAGGACTGAAACAAAGCAGGGGTTCACTGAAGTGATGAAAGACTCAACAACAGTATTTGATAGTGATATTGTTTATACTTTGCTCACCCGAAAGGAGGAGTTGCATAGATTAGTTTGCTGCCTGAGATAAGATCGCTGGTGGGTAACAAAGAAGTGTATTCCAGATACAACTCCTATTATACATTTTACTCCATAACATCAACCATAGCCTAATGTAAGTTCTAACTCGAAACAACAAATGTTCCTCTTATTCTAATTGTTTGATCCTTTTCTCCCAGTCATTGGCTGAGTTGGCCAGGAAGCCTTGGTCTGTGTTCTTTAACGATGATGTGTGACGGTTAATAATTAAAGGGGTTATGAATAATTCCTCAGGATCTGATCTGTTCATGCAGCGCTCTCTGCGTGGGATACTATATTTAACCCAAGGGCCAGAGGAAGCCTACTGTAGCTCTGCCATTCAAAATGAAAAACCAAACTCTTTCACCTGACTGTATCTCATATGGAGCAATATTAACCATTTTACTTTTTTCATTACAGTGTTTGCTTCACAGATGCTTTGTAATATCTTTTAGTCTTGGACAATAAACCTGTACAGGTTTCCTAACCCAATCTTCCATACTTCTAACTGCAGAATAAAATGGGCTATACAGGCACACGTTCTGCATAATATTCCTAGTAAGCCGACAGCCTAATTTGAGAGGTTTTGGGTTAATTTGGCAAAAAGATACCTTTCCAGCTATAGATAATAACACACACACACACACACACACACACACACACACACACACATAATTTCATGGTCCTTGACTTGATTTGACTATCTCAGTATCTTTGTTCACCACCTCTTTGGAGGCACACAGATTACTGTTAGAGTGTGGTGGATCAGACTGTGACAGAGGAGGAGCTTATAAACGAAGTCCTGTTCCTTATGCCAGAGCCTGAGTTAGTCCGCCGCGCCGCAGTGGCTGGCATTGCCAGGGAAACCGGTGCGTGATCAAGCTGCTGATGCCCAGCTCTGTCAGAGTGGGCAGACAGTGGGCACCCTGCTGGGCTGCCCAGGCTCTGCCCAGGCTCTGCCCAGGCTCTGCCCAGGCTCTGCCCAGGCTCCACACTGACACACTGCCTGCTGGGTAGCCTACTGCTCTTGATCATTATGGATCCCACTCCCATTTTACAATACTTGTAGTAACCACCAGTCCTTTACAACCACATGACGTATAACGTTACAGTTACAAAATGGACTATATGCAAAGAGGTGCCATTTTGTACATGATTTTCTATATAAATTAATTAATAGTAAATTAACAATGTCAGCCAACACAGAAAATGTTAGGATTCATAGAAGCAACTGTAGCTGTACACAGCCACTTTATTCCTTCCTTGCTGTTATCAGTTATTTTGTACATGGCCAATATAAGACCCTCAGGATTAGGCACAAAAGACTAGGCACTCCAACTGTAGACATGGAAGATTCTATCAGTTATCTACTGTAGGCCACAGTACTGGAAGGGAGCTACAGCCGGATAGTGGTTTTGCTGTTAAGCCACAACTCAGGCCTGGGGTGGTCATGCATTCCCCCAAACACGTGTTGTTAGAATAATGCCCACTTTATATAATATAATATAATATAATCTATAATAGAAAATGGCCAGTGATTTATATACTATAATGCTATTTTTCATTATTATTCAGTTATTTCTGCCCCTTGACTCCCAAAGCATTCCACTCCAAGAAGTATGCCCAGCATATACTGTATGTCTCACGGGTCTCAAGGCTATTAACATATGCAGGAAACCTGGCTCCCTACACACTTAACAATGTCATGTATGAGTCATTGGACATCCATGTCACAATAGTGTCCTTCAGTCCTTCGCACCTTTACACTGAGAGAGCGTAGGTATCCGCCCAGAAGGCGTGGCCGGGTTCCTTGACAGGGTCATGTGATCATTAAAAGTGCATGCAAGGAGAATCACTACTGACTACTGGAATGCTCCTCTCTCTGACACCTTGTTTAATCACTTGACTCTACCAGTTCAGGTCAGAAGACAACCCCCATTGTGTCGTCAAGGGTAGTGCACTGTGGGTGGAGCACCACTGGCCAATAACCACCTCATAAATTAAGAATGAATCCTGAGTGGTGCTGTAGCGTTAAGTGGGTAATGCTCACATCAAAATGTCAAATTAAATGTAATGGCCACAGGTATAATATAGCTTCTTAGCCAAGTCTCAACAATTATTTTGTGGTCTCTCTCTCTCTTTCAAAAGCAACTTTGATCCAATGTGTCTTCTTCTTACATCATTTGAATCCACTATCAACTCCTTAACTTCAGTTTTTTTTATCCTTTTTTACAATGATGTTGATCCATGTTTATCCGTTTCCTTGATTCTAGGCCACAATTGGAATTGACTTCCTGTCAAAAACCATGTACTTGGAGGACCGAACGGTAAGCACCTCAATACTAAAGCAACATTTTCATTTTCTCATAACCCATGGCCCTTTAGTGGCCTTTCCTATGTCAACAGCAGATCCGCACCTCATCTCTGTCAAGTACAATCAGCTCAGTATTTGATACACAGGATTTGTGGGTCCTGAATTGCTTCCATGTATGAAAACTCAACTGAAGTGGTTGAGCTGCATGTCATTTACATGGCCTAATAAATGGAAATATATACAGTCAAACATATCTGCATGTCTATTTACAACCTTGGGATGTCTTATATGCTGTAGTGACCTTGAGAGTGTCTGAATGAGAATGAAGGAGTGTTTTTCCCCCCCAAGTGTTCTTATGTTCTTATGTTAATGTGTGTGCGTGTGCGTGTGCGTGTGCGTGTGTGTGCGGGCGTGTGCGTGCGTGCGGGCAGGTGTGTGGGCGTGTATGTGTGCATGCGTGAGTATGTGCATTGTACTGTATGCGTTCTAGTGTAAGGGAGCCAGCTGTTTTCAGGCTCTCTGGAGTAACTGAATAATCTCAGCCTGCTCAGCCCTCTATCTCTGAACCCCAGGTGAGGTTGCAGCTGTGGGACACGGCGGGTCAGGAGCGCTTCAGGAGCCTCATCCCCAGCTACATACGGGACTCCACTGTGGCCGTGGTGGTGTATGACATCACAAGTGAGTGTGGCTGGTGCATGTACACACCTGTACATATATTTTTTCATAAACTTTCCTACCCTTTGTTGAACACCTGTCCAGTATCCACATAGTGGCATTTCGACTTCATATTTTGGCTTATTACCATGCTGTGTTCTCTCTGGTGACATTGAATAAGCTTTCTGCCATACTGTACTCCATGTTGCAGTAATTGCTGGTGACCAGAGCTAAGTGTTCTCATTTTTTCGCAGTTATTCTATAGGGCTTTAGGGCATAAGCTCCTGCTGCCAGTTGCTGTCTGAAGTAGATTGAATTAAAACAAACCGCCATTTTGATAAGTGATTAGGTCCAATATTTTTGTGTTTGAATACTGGCCTCGAACATCTTTTTACTCTCTATTATTAGTAACAACACAACAAGGTCAATATGTTACAGGCCAGATATGGTATTTGAATGTATCCTTATTTAAGCAGCAGCACTGTAACCATGTAAATCAGTCCCTGTAGGTCTATACCGGCAGATTTTTATTTTTTACAATAAATAGTGACATTTTTATTTTCTGAAATCCCATTGTGGCCATCAGGGGCTAGAATGTAATATGTTTGTGAGAGAGAAGAATGGGATCTATTTAAGACCACCGCCCTGGGGGAGATGAATTGTAAACCTAATTTTATCAGCAAAAATGGCTACCTTCCCACAAGATCATGTTGGTTTTCACCATGAAACTGATGCAGGGTCTTTCTTGTCAAATCCCAGTGATGTGCTACAACCGTTGAACACACCAACAGTCATGCATGCTCAAAGGCTATGACAAGGTCAAATAGAACAGATTAATAGGAATCTCTTTTACACAGACCCTTGACATAATATACCCATTTGTACATTGTGTAACATTTAGTTGTCTTCCTTTTATAATATATTGGATTTGATACATGTCAATGGTATTAGTTTATTTTGAGACAATATCTGTATGCACATCCACTTATCAGTAAGTTTAAACAAGGTGTGATTTTTCAACTTGACATGACCCTACTCTTTCTCAACAGATGTGAATTCATTCCAACAAACGTCCAAATGGATCGATGATGTCAGAACAGAGAGAGGAAGTGATGTCATCATCATGCTTGTTGGCAACAAAACAGACCTGGCAGATAAGAGGTGAGTGTTGAATCTGGTCAAGATGATTACTGGTTCAAAGCTCTGCTCCTGCATCAAGTTTTTAATTATTTTCCTTGACGCATCCTTTCACAGACTTGTTTTTCACAGGTATATCTCTGGTGCAGCAGTCCGTGTCAAACCTCTCTCTTTGAAATGTCTTTGGGGTTTCAGTTAAATTGAAGTTAGGGACTCTGTCTGTCAATCTCTGCTATAACTCAGTGCGGCATTGAATATGGTCATGCCTGAACAGATTTCAACTGTGAGAAGAAAGAGAAAGAGAAGAAGAGGAGACAAGATACAGCATATAATGCTTGCTTTGAGAACAGGACTGAGTAGGCAAGAGAGTGCTGATGTGAGAGAGAGGGTAGAAATAGAGGTACATTATGGTGGTGGAACCGAGCAGAAGAGAGGAAGCGATTGAGAAAGAGTTGAATAGTGAGCGAACCAGAAAGCAGAAAAAGAGCAGGAGAATTGTAGGAGAATGAGGTGGATACAGAGAGAGTACAGAGAGGGGGAAGACCGGTAAATGCGAGAAGCGAAGCCGAGAAAATAGCCTGCTGGACTAAATGTCTTTTCTCGCGAAAGTGCTGCTTGGTAAAGATGAGGTCTGGGTTTGTGACATGGTCTAGTGATGGATTGCTGTATAGACGGACTCTGACATAGACTCTGCATAGACTACATCCTTAGCCCTGCCCATGAGTCTGCATTTGATCTCGTCTGATTGCTTTGTGTGTCTGATATTCCTTCTCTTCATGGACGTTCCTATCATGTCTACCCATTCCTGAATGTCACGCCTATCTGACCCATCCCCCCTGAAAAGTGGTGGTTCTTCGTTGTCGGATTTCACTGTGACATTCAACTCAGAGAGATCTAGAGTGGAACCCTGAGAGGACTGAGATGACTCAGATGTTTTATGAGCAGTGTCACTGTCAGGCCATAGTCTGGCTGCTACAGAGTCGGCCATGCGCCTATGTGTAACTCACTGACTCTGTCAGCTGGGGCTCTGGGTGTACAGGTGCTATGTGGCATATATTGTGGCTTATGATCATCAGTGCTACTATCTTCCACTCACAACGTCAAGTATGTCAAACTCTGAGCGAGGGATGTCTTTGTTTCATGTTATTCATTTATTATTTCCTGTTTATTTTTGTGTACCTCACCTTGTCTCTCATTTCTGACACTTCACCACCTGCCCTTGTTTCCCACCTGTGTGATTGTCTCCCCCGCCCTGATTGGCTTCACTTGTTCCTCATCATCCTGCCCTGTGTATTTATTCTGTGTGCTCCCCCCTGTGCCAGTTCATCTTTGTCCCTTGTGTCAAGCTTACCAGCAACCTTTACTAGTGTTTTTGTTTTCCCGGTTTTTGATCTCCGTTTGTTTTCCTGATGTTCCCTGTTGCCATCTCCCTGACGCATTCTGATTGATTACCTGTTACCGAACTCTGCTTTGCCAACCCCTACTGGATTATCTGTTTTACCCTTTGACTGCCTACCCATGTACCAAACCTTTTTGAAAGTAAAGACTATTCTTTTGGACTATTCATAATGTGGCTCAATGTGGGGCGCTCCTTGTTTGAGCGACTTGCGGTTTTGAAATGGCTGTGTCGTTCCATCCTCACTATTTACCTCGAGAGTTCCCACAATTGACTGTGATTCTTACCTATGTTCCTGGCCCTAACAACGCGCTCATAGCTGAACGCATTGAAGACAGCTACAACAACGCTGTCTCCAGAGCAGCTGATCAGCCTGTCTTTCTGCTTGGGGACTTCAACAGTTATCACTATGCTACTCCCACAGCTGGAGCAGTATGTCATATCTCCAACACGACAGGACAGAATGCTAGACCTATGTGGAAATATACCCGGCGCATATGTCTCCAGGCCCCGCCCTCCCCTTGGTTTCTCAGGTCATAAAGTAATATTACTGCTGCCAAAATACAGACAAAAAATAGAAAACACATAAGATCCACTCAAAAACCAAACCTGCCTTTTCTACCAACACCTCAAAAGAGGGAGATACGGTGGTACTATATTCAAGCATTTTCACATTTCTCTTCTCCTATCGTTCCCCTGTCCTTTGATATGTGATGTTCTTGTGTCGCTGTATGGTAATAAATGACTCACTCTCCTCTGGTGTCCAGACAGAGCTGCCAGCCACTCATGTGGTCTTGTCTGGAGAAGTCCATCAGTCCGTTCTCGCACTAGAGGAGAAATCTCTTAATGAAGCTGGTGCTCTGTAAAAAAAAGTGTCTGACCTTCCCATCCTAAGTTTGGCTGATTGGCATTTGTGTGAATAGTGCCTACCGTTGTTCACATCTTTACTTACTCCAAATATCTTTGGTACAAGTTGCTTTGACTTCCTGGCATGATGTCATATCCCAGATGGGGGAGGTCTTATGGATTAACATTTCAGTCCATGACATGACCTTGGTCCGTAGGCTTTCAGCCGTTCTGTTTCAGTGACATTGAGTGAAATATTTCACATAGGAGTCAGTCTTCACTGCTCTCTGTTCTCTGCTACCCCCATACTTTGAGCAACAAACCCAGTCACCCCTCTCTCCTTGTTACCGAGGCTTTGTGCATAAACGCCACACAAACCGACTTCATTGTTATTGTCAGCATCACTCGCCTGCGCAGTAATAATAACGTTTACAGCGTCGTTAACATGGCAGCACTGAGGAAACGCCTCCGCTGCAGCTGGAAGTCCCATCGGCGTGCTCACGTCTCAAAGCCGATGTCTAATTGATCGCTTGGAAGGCTAAAAAAGTGCTGGGGAAGGCAGTTTCCAGGATGTTGACTGGCTCAGTCAATAAACATCCATGGCAGTGGCCATAAGAGCAGATAAAGCGGTTTCAGGCTGCAGGGAGCAGAGCAGAGCAGGAGGCCTGCACAGGTGAGATGTTGATAAGAGCAAAAGGCTGGATGGTCGACATGGTGCATTGCGCTGAGGGAAGGGTGAGTGGCCTCAGTAGAAACTGAGACATTTTCCCATATGCTCTTTGGTTGTATTGATTTCACACTGATGCAACACAGAGCATTTCCTTTCTTGCCTGTTAGATCCTAAGTAAGAGGAGCAGTTTCAATGAGCCATCTTAAAGGGTTAGTTGTCCTGACTAGAGAGAGAGACATCCCCTGATCCAAACATCAGATCAACACCCATTCAAAACGGGCCCGTCTGTTTGCCGTCTTAAGAGAAGTAAAGCAACTAACAGGTTCCTTACTCAGTAGGTGTCACAGCCCGACAGAGCACTCAGGTTTCCCTGTCTTTAGATCCATGCTGAACACCTAAACAGCAACTCTACGCCGGAGTCCTTTTTATTATGTTGCGTATTAAGACACGTTGGGGAACCATTGTTGCAGTAAATGCAGTATTACAAAAGAGATTTTCACCACCCCTTTTCACAGATTTTAAACACTGTCTTGTGTGCTTAGTATTCTTGTGCCTACTCAGTGCCCTCCCCCCCGCAACATTTGCTTAGTAGCGTCACTGTTATTAATCATATTTTCAGTAGGAGTAAGTAATGCTTCAAGAGAGTGCATGTAAATGGGACTAAAAATGCTATTTGCATGCGTTCTGTGAAGGCAGAAGCACACTTAGATGAAAAAAGACTGGATGCTTTGTGCCTTAAGGGCTAGTTAGGCTATATGTTACCCTCATACTCTCTCCTTGCAAATGTTCAGTAATATGGGATTCTGTGTAGAAATTACTATATGGGCACATGATCTGAAAACAGTGCGAGGATATTCACATTCACACTGTGGGAGACTGCATGGCTCTAGATATGAACCTTACCAAATAGTAATAATATGGCATACTGGTAGGCTTATATGAGTGAGTAAGCAGTTCTTTAAATCTGGCAAATGTGAAACGCATTCTCAGAGACAGGATACAGTGGCATTTTTTCTAAATGGCAGCTTAGTACTTTGTCTCATCCCTGTTTTATAGTGTATTATGTCTCATTTTACATTACATCAGTCACAGCATTTACAAAGCATTTAAATGAGACAAAGATGCACGATGCTCCCTGCTCTCCCTCTCATACATCTTCCTCCCCCTCCAATAATCCTGTCACCTTTTAACATCCCTGTGGGGGGTTTTAGGAGACAAAGATCCACAGCATGCTCCAGTCCACTGTGGCACAACATGCCGTTTAGTTGGGCGCCCTCCCATATCCACTGCATTGAGGCTTTTGGGGATGCTTTGAAGTTGATATAAAATGGCATCAAAAGAAATGGCAGCTGTGTCATCAAAACTACTCACTGTTGGGAGTAGCAGTTTCTGTCTGTTTTAGAATGTATAGTGCATGTAAAAAAATAAAAAAAAATCTGTTTTGGTCAAAAGAACATGGGTCATTGAAAGAAATACAGTACCTGGTAACACTTTGCATAAAGTTTCCCCTATACCTGTGTAGTTACTTTTGCTTTTACTACTACTACAACAACAACATTATATTAATGTTACACAGTACATTAGTAATTGTGTTGTAATGGGACTCCAACTCCAAAACACCAAAACTAAATTACTAGTTTTTATTGAGTAATCACAGGGTACCACACAGGTATAGGGGCAGTAGGATAGTGACAATGTGTCTCCTTGGGATGTCTGGGACACCCATTCTGGCTGCTGTTAGAGACCGATTAGAGGCCGTCACAGCGCTGATGGAGAGCTGATGGGATAGGCTTTATCAGAAGGCGAGCTGCCAGCACTAAGAGAAAGCTTTATACCACCAAATGCTGCTGGCTTGGATATTTAGGAAGACACATGTTGTAGCATAATGTTTGTGTTGAAATGTATTCCTTATTATGCAGTAGACTTGCAGGGCCTAGGGTATGTCTGATGATGAATGAACCAATGTGCACTTTAAGATGGAACTCTGAGGTATGTATCCATAAATAGCCTTAGTGCAAGTCTCTGTCAGGTGGTACTGTTATGTAAATAATATACTGTGCGGTACAGCGGCAGAGCTGTGGTTCTGTTGTTACTAGGGATGCTTCTCTCATTTTCCTCAGTCATTCTATCATAGTCAGATGAATATCTTTATCCCCTATGTATTTATGAATGTTGACCTTTTTTGCTGTCCTTTTATGATATTGTTTGCTCTAAACGGTATTATACTGGGGGAAATATATTTTCAGATTTGGGTGGGGTTACTGTTGTATAGTATGGATGGACAGTATACCTTGTTATAAATGTGTTCCTCCTAGACAAGTACTCCCTGGCCCACAGGAAAATGAATGTAAATTAATACAAATCTAAAGCTGTGGTAAATATGGGTGTTACTGTTCAGATTCTCTCTGTGCTGAGCAGAACAAAGGAGCCAGGCTGGTTACATCATGCCTGTCCCTGAAGACCACTGGCTCTGTGATTTAAGCACACTTGTATTACCAGGCTGAGGCTGTGCTGTGTAGTCAGCAGGACATCATTAGACACCTGACACTCTCACTTTCCCACAATCCCAGGAACCCAAACATGTACTAATTCATTAGAGTGTCATACAAATGGGCTGTAATTAATTTCTCAGGCCACAACGCAATTAATCAGCTTTCACTATCAATTAATTAACACCTCTAGCCTTGCTATGAAACAGCCATGAATGCAGCAGTGAATGATGTGGTTGACTGGGATTATGTTGTAGTCTGTGTGCTACAGTATAGTCCATTGCCAATCTCTCACCTTTATCTCATGAATACAATGTGTTTTAGCAAACAGTTGGGTGGAGTAGCTTGCCCTAAGCAGGGATCGAACTCACGACCAGCCGTGCTGGCTACTGCCCAGAGAGAGTTAACTCCCTTGGCCGAGATGCTAACAGGCCTTACACAGGGTCGTTACAGTATGAACGTATGAAGAAAGTGTTCTATAAATCCTGACTACTATTTCGGAATTATGTAAATAATTCAGCAGTTTGATGAGGATTAATGTTCCCATTCACAGGCAAATCACTATTGAGGAAGGTGAGCAGAGGGCCAAGGAGCTGAGTGTCATGTTTATTGAGACCAGTGCGAAGACGGGCTACAACGTCAAACAGGTGAGAGACCCCTGTCTGCTGCCGTATGTGTGTGTGTGCGTGTGTGTGTGTGTGTGTGTGTGTGTGTGTGTGTGTTTGTATGATTAACACTTATGTATTTTCCCTGTCTCAAATGAGTAATACACTTAGAGCTGATTCACACCATGTAAGTGTAGGTTGAATGGGATATGGTTAGAATCTACTGTAACACTAATGTACTAATATGCAGGACATGTGCTTGAGAGAGAGCTGGTTCTCTGATGAGTGGGTTGGACAGACGCACCAGCTATCTTCGTTGATACAGATCTGTACACCCACACATCATACAGAGAGTCATGAAACATGACTCATGAACATGAAGCATTACTGCCCTAGCCTCCTGTAAGAAATACATAATTGGACTGCAGGCTGAGTTGATGGGACAGAGAATGGAGAGAGCAGTCTGTGTTGAGGTCACTGATGTGATGGGAAGACTGGCCTTAGTTCATGGAGGTCATCCTGCTGCCTTTCTGCTTGCTCTCTCTCTTTCTCTCTCTTTCACACTCTTAATCAGCTTGTTGTTTTCAAGCAACAACAGCCGTCTGTATAGTTAATGAATTGTGTGATAAAGACAAGCTGAACAGAACAGTAACAGCATCAGAGCTATATTGGGTCTGTGTTTATGAAGGGAACCATTGGCAGATGTGTCTGTTCTCACCCAGCACTAATGCAAACACAAACCCATTCTTTTCTTCAGGATGGCTAACGGTGGGAGGAGAGCAAGGAGGGAAGAGACCAGAGTAGAACTGATGAAACAAAGGCTATAAGCCTGCTCCCAAAGAGCCCTCTGTTAACACTGGCTGTGTCATCCCTACACCATTGTAACCTTGTACAATTCATACCAGGCTGGGGGCTAATTTAAGCTGCTGTTCATTCTAGAAATGTACTAAACCTAGATCCATCTGTCATTCATGATGTTAGGTGAATTGCTGTATTACATTCTTCACTTGACAGAGGACATTTTGTACATGCTATCCCAAACACATTGGAGTATGGTTTAAGGATCTCTATTTCTTTGGCTGTCAAAAACAATAACTTGAAGGCATTTAACCAAATTGCCCTCTTTTCTACTTTTCTTCCTTGCCTTGAGCTCCCTGTTCCATGTATTCATGGCCAGACTGGTGTGTTTTATGAGCCGAGATCGAAAGGAAACGAGGTCTGGAACATGTCTGTGCTGTTTGATGTCATTAGGAAACAGGCTCAGGGAATAAAGATAAGGCTGTTACTGAATGGCATCATAGTCTCATATGACTTTACCAATGATGCACTCAAATAAATGGAAGATGACTGGGGGCATTGGATCACGAGACGACTTTTTTTAGAAGTTTTTTGGAAGATGACTCTTCTTTTCTTATTTAGAATGTGGTACAGAGTTTCATGTAAGGTCCATGAAGGTCATAAAAAGATCATTTGATGGATGAATTGTTTGTGTAGACATAGCTAACATCCATCCACACCAAAAAGGCATTAAATAGGCCCTCTGACATTTGTTTTGGTCACAATCCTTGTTGTAACCTTTGCGAGCATAGTGTCAGGTGATCTGTCACACTCTGGCCTGCTGGGACCTGTCCTGTCCCTATGGCCCTCATAGGTAACACTGCAGTAACAAGCTAGCGTGAGCCACTGAGAGGCACTGTGCTTCTGGGAAGTCATTTACCACCTATAATGGGCCATCCCTCTTCTGCCTGTAATCTTGGAGATGTGCTGTAATTGACTTGAGTGTAATGAGATGGGCAGTAGACCCGAGAATGGCACACCAGTCTTAAGTGGTGTGAGGGAAAGGGTATGTCACACTGGCTGTCATCCGACTGTAATGTGTGAGGAAAATATAGTTTCAAGAGCAGTAGCCACAGTGCATGCTGGGAACCTCTTGTCTGAGTGAGCTGATTGGGTCCACAGGTGACGGGGGTGGGAGAATGGATGAGACGTTCGTCCTGGTTACAGACATGTCATCACAGCATCCTGAATCTCTCTCTGTCTTTTCAGCTGTTTCGACGTGTGGCAGCTGCACTCCCTGGGATGGAGAGCATGCAGGAGACAAGCAAAGAAGGAAGTATCCTTTTACTGCAGACGCACTTAGGCTTCAACTCAATATGTGCTCTCAAGGTAACAGCAACAGTGTTGAAAAGGTTTCAAAAATATGTCGCAGAGCAAATCCCACATCTCAGTTCAAGCACAGTTCATCTGGGCTTTAAAAAACAGCTATCTCGTAGACCCAGCTTCTAGATACAGTACATTTCAAATCAAAACAATTTAGAACACACACTGCAGACACCTGAATGAAAAAAGAAGTTAAAGCACAGGACAATTATTGACATCTGGGTACATTGGACAATCTGGGCAACCTTTGAAAGTTGAATCTAGGTTGACCAACAGTAGTATGCAGGAAACTGTGCATCAATGGCCTCTTTTCTCTTCACAGACCTTTCTGTTCTCCCCATGTGCATTTCAACATCCTCCAAGAATAAAAGCACTACTCCCGTGTTCAGCTACACATTCAATTAAATGAGCTTTGCTGCATGCGACTAGCTGTGTTTGAGCTTTGGGGCTTGACAGGCAAAGGGGTGAGAGGGTTCACACGGCGAGTGTCGTGTTGTGTGTCCGTCCGTGGGTGACGGGCAGGCCTTGGCTGGCTGATTTAATGCAGTGACAGGAGTCATCCGCCTTCAGTCATCAGTCAAGTCACAGCGCCGTGGCACTCTCACCACTCTGGCACCTCTCATCCATTGATGCCAAGTGTGGGTGTCACAGTATGCGATATGAAAGCAGTGCCAGGGGTTGCTGTTATTTCTTTTTTCAAATCCACCCCATGTCTGACATGCTGTTCTTTGTGCTGAAGAAAGAGATCAGCCTTTTTTTTGGAGCAGAGCAGCTGGGAGTTTTTTACCTCAGAGCCTGAAATTGAAATACATTAAATTGGTATTCTACAATACACAGCCTGGTGAACACTTTCAAAGTGAAAACTATATATTTTTTCAAAAGCCAATCAAAAAAGCGCCCTTTGTGGAAAAAGTATACACCATGCAATGATAATAGTTCAAACCTTTTTTTTTTATGTATAACCTTGTCTTTGCAGGGCCCCTCTATTCCCTGCATAGGAATCACTCTGTTTATCAGGTTGTCACTACAAACTGAACAAATGGAGAGGGAACAAAACTACTCAGGAATGCTACGTTGAAGCCTGGGGAGACTTACACAAGTCTACTAAGTTGAATGGCTGATAGGGAAAAGTGTCGATGCGACGACATTATTCCAGTCACTCTACAAAATGGTTTGGGTTTTACTATAAAGCGTTAAGTTAAGTGCAAATCCAGCACACGCATTGCTGTTTTCACACCATGGCCCATGTGAAGAATAGTGGAAGCTGTATCATGTTATGAGTATGCATGTCAGTGGCAGGGACATGCATCTTGTTATGGGTATGCATGTCAGTGGCAGGGACATGGGAGTTTGTCGGGATCAAAAGAACATTGAGAAATGTGCAGAGTTTGTAGTGACAGCCTAATCAACAGTATGTAATTGATTCATATTCAAATCAGGGACCCTATGAAGACAAAGATATTAATTTCCGAAATCACACTATTGTCCTTGCACTTATTGTAAAATTGCGATGGGGGAATACTTTTTACATGTAAAATTCTAAATTGTTTTGTTAGGTCACTCTTCCTTTACATTAAGTGCATGCACACTATATACCTGCTATTCCATCTACTGACATATTAGAGCTCAGATATAGGCAGCATCATCATAGCCTTTGCACCTTCATTCTGACATGATTCATCAACATCTGTGTCTATGCCTAAGGAAAGATGACAATCCAGTTTCATTCCTTGAGTGACCTTTTTGAGTGACCTCAGACTTTGATTCACTCAAAGTCCAAATGCCTCCATATAACCAGTCAGTTACACTCCACAATTCAAAGACGATGATGTCAGAAGGTGGATGGACAGAAGACTCGGGTCCCCTGCACAAACAGATACTGTATGCCGGCCATAGTGTTCTGAATCTATTTGTGTGGAATGGCCCACCATTTAATTTCGGTCCCTAGTTGAAGTGGCCCCCTAAGGGCCGTCTGGGCTTTCTCAGTGGCCTCGCATCGCTCATTGCGTCTTTAATGTGCCAGAGTATTTCTGCTAGGCTCCTGTATCAGGCAGGCAGACACAGTCTGCATCTATAGGCCATAATGGATCATTTTTATAATTTAGCATTCCCGGGACAAGACAAAAGAATATTCTATTACGCCTCGAGAATCCATTTTTGAATTCTCTTGATCAATAAAACAACTTATATACTTGGAAACCAAAATACCTTCAATGGATAATTGTTCAAACATACTTTTTTTCAGCTTGGTTCAGCCATTCCATTCATGTTGTGGCTAAAAGTGTTGCTACATATTTCAAAAACTGCAGTCTAAGGACTTGTTTCCATGAACCACAAGTCAACCATCCCTTCAAAGACTGTTTACATGTCACACATGTAGTGTCAGCTAAGCTGTATTGTGGTGAACAACATCTTGGCACTAGGGCAATGTTATATCAAACACTGAAGAGCCTGAGCACAACTTAGCCCACTTGGCTCTGAAGCCGGCTGGCCGCCCTGCACCCCCCAACCCCTAGTGTGAAGCACACTGTGTCAAGTACCCTTCAACATTTACAGGGCTCTAATAGGGCTTTGCATGTCCATGGGAAGTGAGCTTTGGCTTGCTTGCTTCTCATAGTATACAAACCAACTCGATAGTGTGTGCTATTCCTCTATCAAATGCTGGCTGCAGACAGTCTTCATTTGACCTTACATTAACTTTGTTACTCGTTACACCTCTAACAGCGCCAGTCTCTATGGTAATGTGATTTATGAAATATTTATTTTATTTTAATGCGCAATGAGAGTGCAATCCAGCGCTCTCATTAATTTGTCCATGTGAAGCTGTCAGACAAGGTTTGCTTGTTGGTAGTGTGTCATTTGCCTTTGGTATGCACACTGGCTGATCTTCTCTCTGCAGTTATCTTGCCCTTTTTGATGCACCTGCAGGGTTGTCCATGGTATGTTTTTGTAAATCTTTTAGATTTGATCTTTTCATGTTCCATGTGTTTCTGAGTTTAAGAAATAAGACTCTATAATGATCATTTTCATGATCTGATCAGACTTGTCTTGTGTGATCTCTGGAGGTCAGCTTAACAATCAAACAATCCTCTATCAGCTGGCAAGAAAGGACCTTTTGGTTTTTCGTAAGGTAGTCCAATTAACGCACACCTCAGTTCAGCCAATTACCCTTGTGTTTTATCAAGATTTTAATTGGACGTAATGCAGGTGGGAGGCTGGTGTGTGGTGATGGGAGGTGAATGGTGAGGAGGGAGTGATGGGTTATGACAGGCCATCAGGGGGATGTATGGTGTCTAGTGACAGTTACCCATGTCTCTGCTGACATGGTGTCTTAATGGAGCAGGCCTAGTGTTGTTATTGCACTACTGACCAGTATCGATCTCCTTGGGAGGGAGAGGGAAAGATCACCACTGCTACCTCCCAGCACACCCACACACAAACACACACACACACACATACACACACACACACACTCACACACCAGAAGGTCGTGGTGCATGGCAGGGGAAAGCCTAACTAGGAAAAACCCATCACACACATGGGATTCAACAGATCTTATCTCTTGGGGTGTAGTGGAATGTATGTATTCTTACTTAAAGTACATTGCAAAGTGAACTATACAGGCCATTGGGCTTATACTATGTACAAACATAAACTCAAACATGCACAATACATTGGTCTTTAGGGGACATAAAATAAATCCAGCTCTGCTTTTTCAGTCCCTCAGGTATTGGCAGTTAAAACACACACACATGCACATACATACACACACAGGAGTTTGAAATGAGGACACACAGAGACTGGCAGTCATGTTTATTGCATGTCAGATGTTTTCTGACCATTCCATTGGTGTTGTTCCTCTCTTGTTTATGTTCGAGGTGACACTCTTGCCCTTTGGCAATTTAGGATAGAGGGGGGGATAGGATTAGATATTTAGACAATATTTACGATGACCATTTCTTGTAATTGCCTTTTCAAATTGGGGATGGGGGATGGGAGTGCTGAAGACTGATTTATGATGGGTGTCAAGGCCCCCGGGGCACGAACCTACTCTCTTTTTCTGCGGAGTAATCTCTTGCTTTAGACCCTGCATATAATCTCCACTGCAGAGCTGCAGAGAGGAGAGGGAGAGGGGAGGTGGTGGGTGCTAGCCTCTGTTAGAGCGGGGTCGTCCATGTTAATAGAAATCAGGATAGCAGCCTGGCTTTCGCTCCCCCGTGTCCTAGTTAGCTCTTCTCTGACCCGTTTACTAATGAATCACAAACTCAAATTTGATATATTAAATATTTTCGTCCACCACACGCCCTCTTTGTACAATTACCTTCATCCCATCATTTTGGAACAAATTGTCTTCTGGAAAAAAACAAAACACAAAGCCTTTGTCAGCGTAGCCAGTGAAAAGTGGAATCATTTGTCACCCTGCTCATTTATAATAGTTTTGTGGCATTGCTTAATGTACTGTAGTGTAGTCTAATCAGTCTCATGTGAAACAAATGCAGTGGCTGATATGAAGTCTGCATTGATATGAATGGTGCTGACACAGCATGGGTACTCACCTGCAAAATGGAAAAGCAAATGCACATTGTAAGCCCTCATCATTCAGATACCCTGGTATCACACTACAATATGGAGACATTGTGCCCTTGTACCCCAGCCTGTCAGTGTGGGTGTAGGTAGAGGTGTCAGAGGGTAGAGGCTCTCATATTGAGGGCAGGGCCTCCCTGGACCAGACTCCTCCCCTGCTGATGCAGTAACAAGGGGCCAGTAATCATGAAGCACTGAAGGCTCTCATTTGGTTTGGTAATGGTTTGTCACTGGGGTGGGGCTTCAAATGTGCCATTCCTCTGGGAACACCCAGGCACATGTGGTATCAACTGGAAACCCTTCAGTTGACACCTGCAGGCCTCAAAGTCATACAGTACTTATGCAAAGCTGAAGATGGACACACACACACACACACACACACACACACACACACACACACACACACACACACACACACACCACACACACCACACTCTGTACATCCAAGGGTAAACACAATATAACAGCTGGTGACATGTCCTTGGAAACCTCCTTTGCTTTTAAATTCCCTCAGTCTCTACGGAGGACTGTGAAGTGATTGTGTAAATAGTATGTGCTGTAGTGGGTTAGCTGTCGTGTGTCAGGCAGGTGGCTATGAGATCACCAATGAGCAGACTTCCATTTCAAGCACTGGTCTTGTAAGTCTATTCTGTTTGGCATCCTTGGTATTTTATACTATCATTTCTTCAACAAAGGTGATGGCTTTTGGTTTCACGCTGTGAAGTTATATTAATTACAGGCTAAGTCGCTAAGTCTAAAGTTCACACAACATGGTTAGATTTTTTACCTCCTCCCTAATTTGTGATTTATATTAACCTTCCAATGTAAAATCTCTGTCCTACTGGGTTGTTAATGTACTGTTGACGCCCACATGGATCGGTGCATTTAATAGTTGAAAGAGGAGGCTTCAGTAAATCTTTAAACAACAGCACCACCTAGTGCCATTGTAAGTCATACTACAGCCCCCATTAGTAAAGTACACTGCTAGGACGGTAGGGGGCAGTAACATCATTTCTAAATCACTGTGAGAGACAGTCCTTATTATACAGTATTTCTTTCTTTCCACAGACCATGATTTGAAGGGATAAGTGTTTCTACAATTACAATCTTTTCACCTATCCAGCCATTTCATACCAATGGTCGTCAATGTATGAGATGAGAAAGGGAAGCAATTTTAGTACTGTATTTAAGTATTTAATTTTCTGTTATCTCCTCTTTCCAGTCTTATATTTTAGATTGTACACCTGGGAGATACTGCACAATTCATTATGACTGTTTGTCTTTGGATTAACAGGACTATTTGAACTGATGTGTCAAACGTAACTGTTGATGATTGTTGTCTGCTTTAGAATGAAGATGACTGTTATGCTGTTATGCAGTAGTGTCCACCTGTGGGATAAGAGCTACTGGGTTCACTGATTTATATATGAATTACATCTAAACTACCTGTTCATACATTGTTTGTACATGTCTTGGTGATATCCTTAACAGTCTTCTCTCAGTGATTGACATCAAGCTGGACAAGCCACAGGAGCCCCCAACTACCGAAGGCGGATGTTCCTGTTAATACCCAACACCAGATTGGGCAATTTCATTTACACCACATGCTTGTTGTGTTGCTTCCTATTGGTTAGCCTCCAGTTGAGTTTTCAGATTGGAATTTGGCCTCTTCATCTGAATATTGGTCATTGGTTGGAACTACAGTTACATCAATTTCAGTTGTAAAATAGTGTACTTTATTAACGAAATTGCCAAAAAGTCTTAAAAATTCAAAAATGACAAAACAATGAACAAAAAGTCCCCAAATCCCAAACATGTGTATACTCTTTTGGAAAAGTAGAATGGTAGTTTTTCTTTTTTCTTTTGTATTTTTGTATATTCAAGGAAATGCTCTGAGATGATGCAGACAACCAAGTACTCTACTTGTTATGGAACGAGCTGGATTGGAACAGGCAGTCCAATGGCTGGAAGGCAAACCGAACAGTAACTTCTGACTGAGTATCTAATGCATGCATTTAAATAGTTTTTTTTTTTTTTTACCATAGGTACTGTCTACTGGTGTACACACATTTTCATAAGTAGATGCTTAACTTAACACCTGTGACTTAATGCACTCTTTGAAATGTCTTGTCATTTTTGTTTTGCTTCACAATTCTGTGGAACTGGATTTGTATACTTGAGTTTAGACCACCTTTCCATTGTCAAATATAGCGTGTGAGTGTGTGTAAATGTACGCTTTCTATATAGGCAACTTTAGAATGCAATCATAGAGGGCAACTGCCAAACTGTGTCATTCTAGAAACCCATGTTCTTGTCACATGACTGATTTGGGTTTTCTCTCTTTTGTGTGCGGTGTCTCACAGGCTCTCCCCACTCACTGCCATGACCCCTGCTGCTGCTGCACTGTATCATATCTGTGTCATTGTGATTATTAGGTTTAGTCCACATATAAGTGAGCAGTGGACAGCAGGTCTGCAGAATCAAAGGCCTCGTTTTGCCTCCTAGACAGGAACTCATCACATACAAAGTTCCCTTCGTGTGGTGATCTATATTTTACGTTCTGTGAAAAGCTGACATTCATATAAAAAAAATCAACAAAAAAAAAATAGTTCACAGAGCAGAGTAAACTCCAACTGGTCGTGGTGTGAACAGTTACATTCCTGTCAAATAAACAAAGAAAATACTAATTTGCACATGTAGACCTTTCAGGTTAATATGAAGTTGTGAAGCACTTCATTGTAAATATACATCCAGATTATTCAAGGACCGCTCCATTGTCATCAAAGTTGTGTCATATGATGTGTCCCCACAATGATGGAATTGACTTTGTTGCCTGTGTATTTAAAAAAGTTACTACTACTGAAGTTGGCATTATGCAATGTTGGCATTTTTATAGCTTTGCAGTGGAAGTTAATAAAACAGAATCTGGTCCTGTTTTTAGAGCCAGGTAACTTAATGTACTGGTATTATGGTCAACCAATGATCAGAACACTTATTTTATTTGAAATGTCTTTCAAGTGAGACCTTAATGCACTTTTTAAGAACATGTTTGAAAGTTAGTGAAAAATGTAGTCTGTAGTCTTACAAACACTGTAAAATGAGTATGATCATAATCGTCATAACATTTGGAGTACTGTGTCTTTAAGGGTAGTGTAGAATTAAGTATTTGTGAACTCTTCAAAAGTGAAGCACTTGTGTGAATACTGGTGAACTCAGTCCTAACCACCTAATGAGCCAAATAATCGTCTCTAAGTTGGAGCCAGCATCAGAATGGGGCACATACTCCGTAGTTGGTTTAGGATTGTAAAAGACGGTTGAATCCCAGATGCTGAGTCACAGAAGAACCCTCATAGTGAGAAACTTAATGGCATATCATCATAGTTTGCTTCCTTGTTATTGATTCTACACAGCCTTTATCTGTCCAATCTGTGACTGCTGTTAATAGAGGTGAGATGCCTGAAACATACTTCAACAGACTGTTTTAGATATCAACATATCTGGCCCGCATTTGTTTTTAAGCAGCCTCACAGAACTTCCCCTTTCAAAATGTTGATACTGTGAATAGGAAGGGAAAGGACACAGGACCTACACAAGAGTAGTCAGGCTTTTAACAATGCCTAATGAAGAAGACCCAAATGTGAACTGTCATACCCTTAATCCTACCCACTACTAAAGCCACCTGCACCAAAAAAAAGAGTGGGTATGTCACCATGTGTCAAACCTCTGCGTTGTTACCTCTTCTGTTACATTTCCGTTTTGTTCTGATGACGTATTACCCTGGTGCCTAAGAATGTATCGCTCTCAATTTACTGACTAGCTATGGAGCTTTGATTTGTAAGGGGAGCACTTTTTGGGGAGGGGTGGGGGGTATTTATTGGTTGACGCATTGATTGATTAATTGCCATGTACACATTTTCATATTTGTTTTCTGTTTCTTCTTCCCCCCCCTAATCTGGGCATAGCACCCTCCTTTCCCCACAAGAGTAGAACTATAGTTACATTCTGGAGGTGGAAGCATGTTTAAAATGATGCAGCAACACCACAGCAGCATTGAGAGAATGTCCACTCATGCGAGTTCTGGGTTCTGCTGTTGAGGGTCGAGGGTGAGGTCATTCCCTGAGGGTGTGTATTTCCTGTCACAGCTCTGTGGAGCAGACCTGGTTGATTCAGAGCTGGCTCTCCATTCCCACTGTATAGAGATCTAGCATGTCTGTCCAAAATGATCAATAAAGATGTCTTATTACCAAAAACAGCTTCTTGTTCTTTGTAAAATAAAAAATTTTCCTGACATTTTACTAAAGACTGACCAGGTATATTGAACTCATGCACAGTTGTTTTTCTTTTCTTCCTTAGTCACACAATGCTGCTCTCAGTATGACATGATATTTCCACTGACTCAGTTATTATTTGCCTCTGTGGTAAATATTTGTGTTCCACCCATCCTTGAGTTAGTGATAATGAAGCATGAGGCACATGCACTAGAATATCAGTGTAAAACGTGACTGTCTACATGTTGGGTCATGCAAGGTGATATTACTAACGGCAGTTTGACAAGTATAACGGATCTGCCCTAAACAGGTGTTTCCACCTTTTTCACAGGTGTGCATGTTTAATCAGCTGTTGGTGGGAAGTTTGCTTCCCTTCACCACACTTGCAACAATGGTTAAAGCTGTATATTGAAACACAAATCGTAAGAGGCTTTTCTTAATTAGTTATGGTTCCTATTGTCTGTTTTCTAATATGGCTGTCTGTTATGGAACCTTATATAAGACAAATGTCCATGAGGGAAGTAGCCATGTGCATGATTGTCCATGTGCTGCATTGTTTTGCTGCCCGGGGGCTTTTCACCTCCAGCTTTGTCCATCCTGGACCCAAAATAATGGAAAATGCCTCAGGAGTGTGGGTATTACCTGCTTCCAGTGTTTAAACTCACTCTAATCAGATGAGGCTGCAGTCTTCATCAAGCCTGGTGTCACACATGCAATCTCTCACAACTGAATCTTTTGCCCCTAAACTACTGTTCAAACCTTAACAATTTACATTTGAAGAGAATCCAGACACCCACTTGTTCAACCCCCATCCATTTTCTGAGACGTCAGTATGAGCAAACACAGCCATGTCTACAGTACAGGGAACAGATTACCCTGCTCTTACACAAGAGATGGTGCAGAAACTGCATTGCATGTGTTGGATTTGCACCAAACTTAATGCTTTGTAGTAAAACCAAATAAACACATTTCCAGCCACTTTCTTTGATGTATTACTTGAATTCATTGTTGCAAAACAATGATGGATATGAGATAGATTATTTTCCATTAAGGGATTATTTTTGTTGGTTATAGACCAATCTATGTGGTCTATAATCTATTGGTCTATAACCAATCTTGGTTATAGACCAATTTTGTAGAGTGACTGAGATGATGTTGTCCCATCGACTGTGCTTTTTCCTCTCCACCATTCAACTTTGTACATTTTTGTAAGTCTCCCCAGGCCTCAGGGTCGCATTCCTGAGCAGTTTTGTTCCTCTCCATTTGCTCAGTTTGTAATGACAACCTAATCCACACAGCATGTAATTGATTCCGATGCAAATCAGAGACCCTATAAAAACAAACATATTAATTCCAAAATTACATTACATTATTATCCTTGCATTAATATGGACTCAATTCAACGTATTATTTTTGTATTTTAATAAAGTTACTGAAATTTCTAAAAAGCTATTTTCGCTTTGTCATTCTGGGGTATTGTATGTGGATTGATGGCAAATTCTTTTAAATTAATACATTTCAAATTGAGTCTATAACACAACAAAATGTGGAAAAAGTGAAGGGGTCTGAATACTTTCCGAAGGCACTCTATATATAGCCCAGTGAATAAACGATCTACTGATTAATAAGGTCTGATATCTATTTCATTAGGCACTGTTTTTTGCACCTTGGGTGACACTTCAGGTTCAGGGGTCATATAAATTGAGTATTCTGTGCTGAAGCCATAAAGGTCCAGTATGTACTGCCTCACAACAAAAGGCCATGGCTTTGTAATTGTATAATAGCCTAATGTGTATACATTTTGCCTTGTCATATGTTCACTCCTCTTTGTTTAGAAAGAAAGAAATATGAGAAATTACCCGTTAGGGTCGAAACCTCCTAATGAACCACAACATTTTTGGAGCAGCAACCAGGGTGCGGATCTCTCTCATTACTCATTCTTCTTTCCCACGAGGTGAGACCAAATAATAAGCCCATGGATGAGACTTAGCCTGTCACAGCCTGTTCATATCTGAACCTGCATGGCAAGTAACGTATTCCTGCCTCAGTAACCATGACAATACCTCACTCATCATGACAATGGGTCACAACCAGCCTAATTTAGAGCAGTATTTACCCAAATATCAACAATGTCTACAAGTAATCTAACCTCTTTGTCTTTCTGGGTTGTTGTCCACAGTTTAACTGCAACAGTCTGTCACCATGGCACATATGTGCATGTTCATTGTGTACAGTATGTGGGTTAAAGTGTGTACTTGAGCCGGTGTGTGTACATGTACAAGGCATATTTAACACAATTGGGGAAAGGCCATTTCCATGGGCGAGATGATCTGATATTCTGGTCCAATATCTCGCAGTGTGTACTACTTGACAGATGCTAAATGAAAAGAGCTCATAATCCACTTACATGGATGAATGAGCCCTTTGTGGTAAGGTATTGTTCTGTAGCATGCCCACCAAAGTAATCTTGAACATATTATAGGATTGAGAAATCTCCCATTTGCATCATTGTATTTTCACAGACCCTTAAGTGTTTCATTTCTCATGGGTGATGTGGAGAGGAAAGCTAGGTGAACAAAGTTGTCGATCAGACTGTTTCAGCACAAAGCTACGAGTTGCCTCATTATGAATACTTGCCCGTCTATCTCACAGCTGACACTAGCCATTCACTCCATATTTACATTTGAAAATGTGCTAACAACTAACAACCATCTGCTCAGATAATTTCTATAATAGGAGTCGGTAAGACAAATGACCTGGGTAAATGTAGAATTTTGGCACTCTATTTTAATTATTAGGACACTAATTGTCACTTAGATTGCCTGAGGCAACACACATGGCCACAGTAAACCAAACCAAATATAATCTGCACTCTGTGACCTTTGTACATGCTATATTACTCTGATATGAGTCTGATGAACGAAGACAAACATAAAAATAAAGCAGACATGCAGGGTTTTATCAAATACATATTTTTATTAAAAAATAATTTAAAATTCACATAAATACAAAAACTAGTAATAAATTAAATGTTCTGTTTGTAGATGGTGTGCGATTAGATTTGGGTAGGGGGACATCCTCAGCAGGCCATCTGGTGGGGGGGGGGGGGGGGGGGTCTGGCTTCTACTGGGATGCCTGCTCTATTGGGACAGCTGAATCAAATCCTACTGCACCAGCTGTGGGGAATTAAGTCTAGAATAGCTAATGGGGAGACACGGCAACTGCAGTAGTTTCACTGCTTTTCAACAATAAAGCCAGTCTTGTTAGAAATACATGGATGCATACTTCATTCTAATCGTCTCTGAGCCATTGTTCCAGGGTGTGCGGTTGACTGATATCCACTCGTAATGTATACCTAGTTTAAAAAAGGCAGTTTATATTCCAAAAGGAGGTGATTGGCACCCCACTGTTGATAATTCCTGTGGTGCGTTACCATCTCCTAAAAGCTCTCTTCAAAGTCAGTCGGTAGCCTGCGCCAGGATTTCATCTCTCTGTTTATAAAAACCAAACAAAACCAAACAATTAGTACACAACAAATGCAGTAGCTCACAAAATAAGGGACTTTTTCCATGTGATCACCACATTTAAATGTATGCATCTATAAAGTTATGTTCACCTAAAACATTGCAAACAAAGTTGGAGTGTTTTTGTTTGTGAGTATAACCATGATCACACAAGGTTGGTATTTAAGTAAATCCAACTAGACCATGGAGAATTCCTCCTTAGTCACCTTTAGGATTTCTCAAGATGTTGTCAGCACAGAACAGGGTCACAGTAGGATTGCTGTTTGAGTTATGAAATGTGGTTACCACATGATGCAACAGCACCTGCTCATCTAAATAGAGCACAATGATAAAGAAGGTCAATTATTAGTTATCAGGACTTACACATTATTGCAACCAGGCACAATTCTCTCTTCATGCTGCTTTGTGAGACTAAATTTCCTCAAGAAGGCTGGAAGTCTGAGCTTTGTTCTGGAATACTTTGAAGAGGTGCTGAGAAGAAAGAGAGAAAGAGAAAGCACCAGAGTGCACTGATCAACCGATGTCATGTCATACAACCATAACGTGTGTGTGTTTAGAGTACTGATTGAGGAGAACAATCCAATCTGCCAGATGTCCACTTTTTCATCAGGCCAACCTGCTAAGTGTACTTTTAGTCAGTAATTAAGGTCAGAGCTCATTGCTCCTCAGATAGGGTACTCACCCACTGATCTATATAGACCCAGTCCCTGATATAGGACTACTCACCATTCTGCTTGTGGAGAGGTCTGTGCCTGTCCATTAGCTTCCACCATCTCCTCCACAACCTCTTCTTTGACCTCTTCCTCCTTCTCCTCCTCCTCTTCCACCTCCGAGCTCTCTGGTATCTGGTCCCACAACCTGGAGTTGACCCACAGAGCCTCCTGCAGGCTGAGCCCACGGCCGACACAGGTCATCCGACGGCAGAGTGGGCAGCTGACAGTGAGCAGGCCACTTTTGGCCTGGGACATGGTCTCCAGGCAGGGTGCACAGAAGGTGTGTCTGCAGTGGAGCACCCTGGGGATCCTCTCCTGCCGTGAGTAGGGCTGGTAGCACACCCCACACTCCCTGTCCTCACACAGGACCATGGCTGGGCCTAGCTTGAGGAGCCTGGGCTGGAGCACAAGATACCTTACCCTAGATGGGTACTATAGTTGGGGGGAGGAGGACACGGAAGACCTTCCTGGATGGTGACAAGTGAGTAAGGTGAATGACGACTGTGAGAGGTTGGGTTTTGGGGGTGGACTTACACTTAGAGGCTAAGTCTGTGATGGTTGCTCTTGGTCCCAGCTTTGCAGTTTGCTTCTCTCTGTGATCAAAGAGATTCAGAAATATACATCATCAGTGATAATTAGGCTATTATATTAGAGATCATATAAGTGTATAATGTATATACTTTTAGTAACAAACTTGAGAGAAAAAAAGTGTCCCTAGCAATGTTATTTACTTGTAGATATCATAGCAAAAATATTTTGTTTCTTATACCAGAGATTATCTATATTATTAAAAGAAATCCTTTACATGCACATAAACACAAGCTACTCAGGACAAAAGTTATTTTCTTATTTCAGAGTACAAGGCAAAGCCTACCAGGAACTTCAGTGTCTCTGAAGAATATTGACAATTTCTGTTCAATATCCTGCATATCCTACTAATAATCACACTAATAATTAGTTTGCTTAATAAAGTAGTTCAACACAAAATTAAACATACTTACAATAAACAGCGGTAAATATTCCAAGTGTAGCTAAATGTGAAGTTATTGCTGTTGTATTCCAAAGAAAGCAGTTGTTTACATGTGGATATGCTGCAAAATAGAGACAGAGAGACAGAGCTCTACTGCCTGCCTCTTATTAAGAGCGTCTGTGTGTTGTGGGGGCGGCACCAGGCTGTCTCTTCTCTCAGGGCAGGCCTAACCGGCGTAACAGCTGTAGAGGCAGAGGGATGGTCAATGACAGTCTAAAGACACATGCAGTATACACAGGGAGGGGGGGGGGGATACTGCCCTCTCAGTCTCACTGGCTCTAACTGGCTGTGAGCTGATTTCCTTTGTTTAGTGTCTGACAGAGGGCAGGTGGAGAGAGGGGTTGGGGGGGTGGAGGGCAAGCAGCACTTATAACCATAATCGACAGAGATGCAGCCAACCACAGATAAAACACACAGTTTGACTCTTCAAACAATAGATTTCTTTCTGGTCTATTGTTCAGCCTGTCTGTGTGAATATCTAGAGTACCAAACCTCAATCCAACTGAAGGACGACTTGGTGATAAAATAATACAAAAATAAGAGAAATTGATTAGGTAACTTGTCTTACAACGTTTGGGATATACTGCCCCCTAAAGAAAACAAACAATAAAACAATTAAACATTACATAGAATACGTGTCTATGCTCAACATTCTGATACCCACTGATGAATTTTGACCATTATGAATACTGTGGAAAGAAGGTCTTCCATAGATACGTGGTCTAAAATGTGGGCTCGTCCGGGATTTGAACCCGGGACCTCTCGCACCCAAAGCGAGAATCATACCCCTAGACCAACGAGCCACTTCGACAGTAGAAGGAAGAAATCATGAATTATAGATAGCGTAATTCTGAATGTGACTGCATGGCCTGCGCCGAAATTTGTATGGGCCATTAAATATCACACATAATACCAATGAGCGTTGTCGACACTTTTCTGTTACTCCAATGTTAGCAAAGTAAAATAGTACATGGGCTCGTCCGGGATTTGAACCCGGGACCTCTCGCACCCGAAGCGAGAATCATACCCCTAGACCAACGAGCCACGTGCACAATGAAAGTCGTTTTCGCTATATTATCTTTGTGTGCAGAAACAGTTTGCTCGCTGATGACATTACAGCTGTATGTGTGTTGGTATTTATTACTATACAATAGGCAACTATTGAAGATCAACACACTAATAATCATGGTTTATTACATTGCTACATGGTCTTGAATGTTAAACAGTTGAGTTACGCGTGTTAATTTAATGTTCTTCTTAGCTATGACAAAAAGGGCTTTTGCACACCTGTATTCTCTATTCGACAGGAGCGTAGGAAAAAAAGAGGCTCCCGCACACTGCTCTACTTGCAAACTTTTAATAGGTGCAACGTTTCGGTCGGAGTTGTCTCTGTCACGTTGCTATTAAAACGTAATACACTTGCAAGCAGAGACAATGTGCGGGAGCCTCTCTTTTTCTACCAATTTTTTTGTCAGCTAACATTAGCTAGCTGTGTGGTGTGGTGGGTAAGCTGTCAGTCACCCCACCTAGCTCCGACACTCCATATCGTCTCATGAAATGATATTGGAGTGTCGCGTCGGAGCTACATCACCTCACGAAGTCATGGTCTTCAACTTTCCTTAACTTTCATCCCTTCCTTCTTTCCACGATTATCTTGCAACAGAAGTTTAGCTGGCCATCCCTTTAAAAGAGACATTATTTTTGTAAACGTAAATGGAGTGTTAATTGCGGAGAATCCATATCATGATAAGCATGACAGAAGTCGCTCAGAACATTGATGTTGTGAACTTGCACCACACGTGTGCGGACAACCGTAAGCTACACATCCCACAATGCTCTGCGCACTGGGCGCTCTAACTGTAAACATTGGCGACCCTGATTATATTGTGTTGCTACTTGTTGTACATGTGAGTTGTTTCTTTTTTTCATTGTTGCTGGTTGTGTTTCAGCAAAGTACTAAAAGTAATTTTGACTACATTTCGAGGGAGACATTTTGATTAAGCTATCATACTAGGCTACTAGCTAGTTAGTAATTGAAGGTTTCATGAGCTATCACTTGCTAACGAAGTTATTTAGCTAGCTAACGAGCTATACAAATATATCATTAAAACGACCGTCCTTGCTTGTTACTGTACATGGACGCAGGAGTTAACTTGCTCATGTTGGTGACAAACTCACAGTAAGTTTGTTTACAACAAGTTGTCTAAGGGTCTGCCTGATCACCGGTTGTTTTGACCTCTGCAGTGTTCACAATTACTTATTGAGATGGACCTGAGAAAATAACTTTCTCTTCATATTTTTAATTGACCAAAACCATGTCATACTGAGATATAAAGTCATTTATCTAGGATGGATGCATTTTTGGGATCTCTGCAAGACCATGATGTGAGGTAAGAGTGAGATTGCAATTCAGATATAGTGCTTATATATACAGTACCAGTCAAAAGTTTGGACACACCTTCTCATTCAGTGGTTTTTATTTATTTTTATTTATTATTTTCTACATTGTAGATTCATATTGAATACATCAAAACTATGAAGGAACACATATAGAATTATGTAGTAAACAAAAACATTTTAAACAAACCAGAATATGTTTTATATTTTGGATTCTTCAAAGTAGCCACCTTTTGCTTTGATGACAGCTTTGCAACTTTTGACTGGTACTGTGTGTATATATATATATATATATATATATATATATATATATATATATATATAAATGTATTAATATTAATTTATCGTAATATGGAAATTATTTGGACATGACCTCATCAGGGTCATTTAGTATGGTTGATGGTTTTCCTCTACCCTGTTAGCTCTGTCCTGACATCCTGTGAGCCTGAGCTGCAGGAGCTGATGCGTCAGATTGACATAATGGTCAACCATAAACGGAGTGAGTGGGAGGCAGAGATTCAGGCCATGGAGCTGCGTCTGCAGAATGGCGAAGAGGAGCTCTCGTCATCCAGGAATCTTTTAGACCAAAGAAACTCAGAGGTACAGCTGAAGCTTGTGTACTTTCACCCTCACTTTCATGTTTTTCTAGTGCTATGAGACAAACAGTAATATCTATGTGATCTAACCCCTGATGTCTCACTCCTCCCTTAACTTTGTCCTGGAAGATGTACAAAATCAGAGAGGCTGTAGTTTCTCTGTTAGACCTCCAGGGCGCTGGCTTTCGGATGTTGAGATTGGTAGTGGAGAAGAAACTGTTGCAGGTGAACCAGACTCAGTGCTAGGCCTATTTGTGAGGCAAGCTTTTCTGCTGCATGCAAGAGAGCTTTCCATCAACATCAACTTAAAGTGTGGGGCTTACATATGAGCTTGAATCAACATCTTCATCTGAAGCACACTAATGGAATGAACTGACAGGTTGTTGACGGTGATATACATAATCATAGAAATGAAGGTAAACAAACTAATACAAGTAATGTCTCTCCTAAATACAGAAAAAGGAATATATATATATATATATATATATATATATATATATGTATCAAGGGCAGTTGGTTTGGTGTATATATAGTTGAGTTGAGAAAAGAGAAACTGTAGGTGGGACACATTTCAAAAAGATCAAGAAGGATGAAGTTGTCAAGAAGTCTGGGTGCTGATTATTATAGATCTATCGAGATATATAACATTTATGAAGATGCATCTTAGGAACAATTGTGTGACTACAAAGCTCTTTTAATACATTCATTTTTGCATGACAATGCTTTGTACTCTCTGTCCTTTTTTTCCCCTTGCAGTCTGACTCCTGGCAGTAAACTCCCCTTTACACCTGCTTGTCTGTCCATAGGTGGGGGTGTACCGTAAACAGCTAGAAGAGGTCCAGGCTGGGAAGCAAGAACTAGTCACCAAGTATGAGGAACAACTGCAGCACGTCCGAGATGAGGTAAGTAGTGTTTTAATGCAATACAATGTGTTGTCTTGGTCTATCAGCTTGTTTTTAACCTTTAGGGCAGGACTATAGTGTGTGCAGAGCATAGAATACATATCATTGGTGCAGAGAGGCTGCATTAATCCATGCCTGTCCACTGTCTCTCTCTCTCCCTACAGTTGTCTAAGCTGAAGCGCAGCTACCAGAAGCTTCAAGGTAAACAGCTGAAGGAGGTTCGTGAAGGAGCAAAGAGCAGAGAGGAGGACAGGTCAGAGGTGACCCGCCTCAAGAGCAAGATAGAGGTATGGTTCTTCTCCTAGCTTCCTGTAGTATGTATTTCTTTTGCTGCTAGACTCTCCTGACCAGAACAGGTTTTTAGTGCTCTCTGCTGGCCATTTGTTACACATAATCATCCTTGACCTTTGTGTTGTGCAGGAGTATAGCCAGCGCTCGTCAGAGTGGGAGCAGCAGAGGGTTCAGTACCAGAAACAGGTGGCATCCCTAGAGGCTCAGAGGAAGAGCCTGGCTGAGCAGTTTACTCACATGAAGGTAATGGACAATGAAATGGTTAGTCTGTATACACATGAATGAATGAATATACTATACACATTTTGTCAGAAAGGTATACATTACACAATCTGGACTACGAAGCTTGTTTTTAATTCAAAGCCCCTACAATGTGCCCATTGTGTGATTAGTCACATTAGAGTATGCTTTCTGCCCGTCTGTCATTGTGACCTCCAGTCCGAGGGGCCTGCCTGGCTACAGGAGCAGGGTGAGCGGGCCAGCAGGGCGGAGCTGCAGCGGCTGCGTGGTCAGCTGGAGAGGGCTCAGGGCACCCTGCACTCCCAGGAGCTGGAGCTGGAGCGCCTCCGCATCCTCCAGGAGCAGCTGGGAGAGTCCCAGAGGGAACAGCAGGTCAGCGACATGGTAGGAACCTGCCCAGGACAGGAGAGGAGGCCATAGTGAGAGAGAGGGAAACCAGTGCCTACTGGCAGAGCAGGCAGTTGGCAGCAACGATTGAAATAGAAAGCACCAGGTGCAGCTGTTCAAGAGATGGTGCGATTTGCCATAGTGATTTCTTAGAGTCAGGTATAGACAGCCAGGACTTGAAATGGTGAAATGCACAGTTTGAGATGAAGATGTAAGCCAAAGAGAGCATTGATGGGTGTGATTGACAACATCATATTTTGGTGTCATATAGTGGCTCACTCTGCTCTCCTCCCTGCAGGTGCATACAGAGGAGAGGGAGGAACTTCGAGCCACCCTGGACTCCCAGGATAAGTTTGTGCAGTGCAAAGACATTCAGCAGCAACAACTATGCAATGAGATGTCCAGGATGACTCAGGCACTGCGGGCCAAAGAACAAGTTATTCGGTGGGTGGAGATTTCACTGTTGTAGTAACCAACAGTGTTTGTTGTTACACAAGTAACAAGTAACAAACGTAAAATACTTATGGACAAAACCAAACAGAAAATAATCTTGGACCTAATGTTGAGTGGATGTTCCTGTGTGTGTCCAGGTCTCTGGAGGACTGTCTTGGAGCCCAGGGGACATGTGCAGGTCTGCGAACCCTCAGACAGGATCTGGAGAAGACCACAGCCAAGCTACACTGTGCCCAGGCCTGTGAGATTCACCTGAAGGCTGAACTGGCCCAACTCAGAGAAAGGTGAAATGGGATGTCTTTATGTTATAGCTGTATTGAAAGAAATTTGTGGAGGAATAGACATTTATAAAATGAAATGAGTGGAATTGGGAATTTTCTGTACATGCTGAATCAGGATACATTCTCCTTTGGTTGATAAATGAACATGCTTGTCATCTGTGTGCTTACGTGTGCTGATCTTCTCAGGTTGGAGAGCATGAGCAGACGGAGAGGAGACCTTAAGCATATTGATGAAGAGCGTAGTCGCTCTGTTGGCGAGGTGAAGAAGGTAAGAGGCTTAGACCAGTGTCTTGCATCTGGAGCATCTGACAAATCCTCTCTGACATTTGATGACATTGGCCTCTGTTGGCTGTGTGGACCACTTCTAGCTTGTGCTGACTATTTCTAAATATAAATTGCCTTTTATATATGCCTTTGGTCATTTCTTATTTACTCCCACCCTGTAAACTCTGGTTCTGTGTAGCTGCGAGAGGAGTTGCATAGGGCTGATCAAGTGCGGTGTGGCGAAGTGGAGGGAATGAGGAAGGAGGTGTCGCAGCTGACCAGTGAGCTGCACCAACGTGACATCACCATCGCCACCCTCAGCGGCTCCGCCTCCGGCGTTGAGAGGCAGCTCCGTGGCGAGATGGAGCGGGCAGAGCGCCGCGCAGCTGAGCTGAAGGTGGGCGGGACCATTGCAGCGTGGTGAAATGGATGAAAGTGGGTGTGAATGTGATGATGTCGTAATGCTTCCATGCAGGTGACTCAGGTGCAGCTGGAGACCCTGAAGATTGAGAATCAGCATCTGAATGACCTTCTGGAGAGAGTGGAGTCTAGGTCACCCAAGGTCTGGACTGCTTTGTGCTTCATGTAAAATCATTGCAAATGTGTCTAAAGCTGTCCCAGCTAGTTCCTGTGTATGTTGTATTCATTATTAATGGTTACAATCTGTCTTTCTTTTCTCTCTCTCTTGCACTCTCTTTTTTTGCTCTTTCTCTCTCTCTCTCTCTCTCTCTCTCTGTCCCTTGTTCAGAAGGCTGATGGCTCGCTGGCCTCCCTGAGGGAGAGCTATGTGTCGTCCCTGGGCAGCCTGGAGCAGGAGAACAGGCAGCTGAGACAGGAGCTGGCCGAGGTGCGGGCCCGCCTGGACGCCTCCACACAGACCTGGCAGGACAAGTATGAGAGAGCCCTGCTGCACTGCCAGGGCAAGGCCAGTCAACCACCCTCTACACAGGACAGGTACGCATACATACATATACATAGACACATAGCTATTCACATTACACACATAGGGCACAAAGCCTGGTGAAAAAGATCTTGCAATGAGGACATAATATTTCTGTTTAGGAATGAGGACCCCCAACACAAACACAAGGAGGAGATGACGGCCATGGAGGCAAAGATGCAGGAGAACACCACACTCTACGAGGGGGAGATCCAACGACTCCTCCGACAGCTAGAGGCCCTCTCCCAATCCTCCAGTCACCAGCACCAACATGGCCAACCCCGGGACAGCAGGCTTAACTCACCTGCAGCTTCTACTGCCTCCTCTTCCTCATCCTCTTCATCCAGTAAAGAACGAAGAGTGGCCAGGGGGAAGGACTCAGTAGGAGCCATCACTGTACCTAACGGCTCTGCTCCTGAGGCCCGGGGCTCCGGCTCTGAGGAGGCTCTGCACCTGCTGACCAGAGAGGAGTTCCTGCCAATGGTGATGTTCGCCTCCAGTCATTGCCTAGGAGACCTAAACCCCGGCCACACTAGTCTGTTGTATCCATTAATTACAGATTAAGCCAATAGTTTATTTACGGGAGTCATCCATTGACGGACAACGGAAATGACAAGGGTCTGCCCGTGTCTGTTTCATACGTTTTGTTTAGGTTTTTTTCACGGTCTGTTCGTTCGTTTAGCCAATTAGAAACAAGGTTGTGTATGAAGTTGCTAGATTTCATTGTTCAGTTGCTAGGAACATCACACCCAAATTCCTCAGATCAAATCGGATGATTTCATGCTGTACGTATACGTCAGTTTTCTGTGTGGCCTTGCGATGGGGCCTTGGTGGTATAGTGAGGCAGAGCAGGACATTTTGTTTCTAGTAGCTACATAGTTTACTGCTATTACTGTTATGTTCACACTCATCTCACATAAACATTCACTTCCATACTTACAACCAAATGTGTAAAGATAGGGTATTAATGATTTGGTTTGGATATACTTTTTTTTAACTTGGCCTGACTGTGTATTTCTGTATCTGATTCTTACTCCTTATCCAGGAGCGCTGTGCAGCGTCACCTGTGGCCTTGGTGGCCTCTCGCTTCCTGGAGGAGGAGACTCTGCGCTCCCAGGAACTGCTCCAAAGACTGGACGCCCACATCCAGGGCATGAGGCAGGACAACACCAAAACTGTCTGCAGGTACCTGGGCAGTGGCTCAGGGCCCACTCCTAACTGTCAGTGACTAAGTAGGAGACGATGGCTGCAATACATTTTGGTTCAGTGTGCACTAGGGAATTCAGCATGGTAGCCTCATGGCTGGTGAATTCCCTTTGGATGTTCTTTTAAGGACCCATTGAAAAAGAGTAATGGAAACGTCCCAGCAAACCATACTCTGGAGCTGTCACCATAGGTGTTGTCATGCCCCCCTCCTGGAGTTTCTGTTTTTGTTTTTGTTTTTGTATTAGTCTAGAGTTGTGTAAGTGTGGTTATTAGCTTGCTCAAAACCCAGCTGTGTAGGCTTAGTTGTGTGTGTAATGTGTGTAAAGTGTATGTGTAATGTAAAGTGCCTTTGCACTGCTCAGATCCGTCCGTGTTAGTCTTTTCTTTTTTGTCCCTTTCTTGTATTTATATATCTATATATCTGTATATCTATGTGAGGGGTATTTTGTGCACAGAATTGTTTTGATTTTCAAATGAAATATAAGGTGTGTGTGTGTGTGTGTGTGTGTGTGTGTGTGTGTGTGTGTGTGTGTGTGTGTGTGTGTGTGTGTGTGTGTGTGTGTGTGTGTGTGTGTGTGTGTGTTTCAGCAGCACTTGTTTTGCAATGGAAGTGATTTTTACAATTTGGTTCATGTGATATCAGATATCCAAGATGGAATGTAATCTGATGTTTTTGATAACTGCAGTGTCCTAGCTTGTTGACATACATCACCCCCTCTGTGCTATCATTGTGGGTGGGGCCTTACTCCTTAGGGTTCGGGCTGTTGGTGTTGCTGCATGCCTTCCATTATGACAGAGTAGTCACTAGAGAGGGAGGAATATTTTAGAGGGCCAGTAAAGCAGTTATCCTTTCTGTGTGGGCTGGGACTGAGAGCATTCACCAGGTCCTATCTACACAGGGAGGATTGCTCAATTTGGGCTTTGGCCGAGGCCCTCCTGGTTGTTTAACAAAGTTTCTCTGTAGAAATGTGAGTGCTGTGCCAATACTGTCATGGCCCCCATCCCGCCTCTCGTTCATCATGAGAAAGCTTATGGAATGTTAATATCATCCATGTGGGACGCTGAACTTCAGAAATGCTAAATGGCCAGGGGAAAAGACTTGTATTTTACTGATGTCCTGAAGATACAGGAGACTGGGTGTGGGAATGTGAAATAAAGAAAAAAATAATATTCTAAATCCAATTTCTTGAGGAATGTGTTGTTGTGTTTTTTCTGTCTTCCTTTCTTCAGATTAGGGACTTCTGGAAAGATGTTTTGCCGGTCCTCAGTCCAGCGGTTTTTAGATTGGTATTTTGTTACCGAGGTTACCAACACTGCGAGGCCCAACAAACAGGACTGAGGAATTTGGCAGGGGAGACATGTACTCTCTATGGAGCGAAGTGAGAAGGTTTTGATTTGTGGAGATTCTTTTAGGGGGCCTTGAGGAAGGGAAGAATAGCAAAGCTGATTTAGGACCAGGACAGGATTGGATAGAGACGTAGGCGGTAGTTCCATGCTTCAGTCTTCTACAATTGTACAATACAACACTCAGTGAGCAATCAAGAGGAAACAAGAATCGGATAGAAAAGGACATGATAGCCTGTTTATTGATCATTTTTGTTAGTTGAGCTTCTCACTATAGACTTGCTCCCCCCACTCACTCAGGTCACGTAATTGGAATTCCTTTTAAGATACAGAGGGTCATTCCTATACAAGAGTGGTGAAGTTATGCCTTTAGTCTTAGTTTTTGCCCCCTTGCTGAACTGCCCTCCTGAAAACAACCAGCAGAGGGCGCAGTTATATACTCAAGCAATGCATTATACCAAAGAGATGATTATTATACCTAGGGCTGAGATAATGGAAAACCATTGCCAGAGGTTAGCTTGTCCTCAATTAACTTGTTGTTTAGAGGTTAGCCTCAGACATTTTGATAATTGAATCAAGGTTTCACAACTACCACTAGTTTTCAGTTTTCCTTTAATTTATACTCAAATAAGTACTACAACAGCAACACAGCTCAGACTGTGCTTTTCATTTGTTTGTTTAGTTGACATTTGAAAATGACTGGTGGTCCCACACTCATTGTAAGGAATGTTAAATAGTCTTGTACACTCATAAATTAACATGCCATAGCTGTCTCCAAACTCCTGCCTCATTGCTAAACTCTGTGGAGCTAGTTTTCTGACGTCAATTAGTCTGTGGAACATATTTAGCATTCTGTTGAGTACAGGGTGATTTGGACAGAGGTATAACGCTATCTTCCGAACCACCTGCTTTTTACATACTGAGTTCTGAACCAGCTCATAGAGAGCAGTATGACCCCTAGCACCGCTTGACCAGAATGTGTCGCCTCCCTGCATTGGTGTACGTGAACTCTAACATTGACGTCGGCCTGTCTGCCAAGAACAACAGCGTGCTATCTGTGTTCAGGCAAACACACCGCCGCCATGCATGTGGTGTTTCAACTGTGTAGCACAAATGGAGACTTTGTGTAAATGTGCATCCCTCTTTTTAGTGGATACCATCACAGACAGATGCATGGTGGACACACACATTCACACGTACAACCTACTCTGACTAGTCATCTTGTACAATAAGTGCTGATATTTATGAATTTGTGGATGGGTTAAGTTTACTGAACACTGGATGGGTTAAGTTTACTGAACACTGGATGAGGAATGAGGATCCTTTGTAGAATTTACTCGTCTTGAGAGACGGGGAAAAAGAGGACCTGAGGTATTTGGTGGAAGAACTGTCCTAATCTCCAAGATCACAACAAGTCATGTGGATAGAGTGAAGATAGATTGTTTGCATAAACAAGGAATTATCTCCCTGTTCCAAAATGTTCCACTCTAAAGGTCCTCTGATGACCGGCAGCTCAGTACTCTGACTGAACTATAGAAGAGATTAACGAATAGACTGGCTGAGATGAGAGGTAATGATTGAGACTGGGACTGGCCACAGAAGTACTGTAGACTGCCAAGGGGTTCCAGACCATGGGAAGGGAAGACATCTCTGATGCTCCAAGGGATATCGGAATGTTTTAGCCAAAACATATGGGTTTATATCGTAAACCAGGTGCTAGCTGCAATACAGAATCCTTTTTTTTTTTTGTAAATATTTTCTACAGACCATATTTTTCTGGTTGACATTAATGCTCTTTTTTATAGCAATTGTCATCTGTTTTTACATATTTTACGGTGCCAATCAATTGTAACTTGTTAAACTTAGTGTATCCCTTTCTGTCCTAATGTGTGCCTATGGCAGGGATATTTATAAATCCTAAATGAAAGCAGTTGTCTCTTTGTACAGTAGATTATGATTGTTATCAGTACTATTTATGTTTTTACTGAGAGATGAGCCCCTACACACATATTTATTTTCACCTTCATGGAATATGATTGCATGCTTTTTCGTCAAATGGCTGAAATTCCTTAACAAGATAAGAAGTGAGAGCGACTTTCCCACGATTGTTGCTGCCTGCATGCATTCTTTATCGCACATTCCGTGGCGGGGCCCTCTGAGAGCATGCCTGTCGTGCCTCTGTCTGTCCGTGTCCCACTTCCAGCTCCAACCCCGTCCGTCCCCTTGTTTGACGGGAATGTCTCATTGTTCATGAGTCTGAGGGCGTGGGGGGTGAGCGGAGCGGGCGAGGGTGGGGGGCAAGTTGGCCGGACTGGCCTTGTGCTTTGGAACTCCAGACACCCGCCACAGGATGCTTGGAATGCTGCAGAGACAGAGGGGCGCGTTCTTATCAGCCTGCGTGTGCAGTGGGGGTCTTGCACTGGTGGAACTCTGCCAGAGAGACAGAGAGGAAAAGACTCACTCCTCTAACACACGATGACCCATCATGACCACACGTGCTGATTGGTCACCACTGCCATATTCAACCTTGTGTTTTAATAGGATGAGTGAATAGGTCTGGTTGTCAACTGTCAACTGTCTTGGTTGTCTGAGTCAGATTGGTCATTGGGTTACATGGGCTTAGATGAGATCATAGCCTAAGTAGGCTCTCATGCTGACCCCTCGTCCACTAATAGCAGACTTGAGCGTTAATAGTGTGGTATCTGATTCTGCACAGTGGGAACAGACTAGGTTATAATGTAGTATGATGTGTAAAGGACCATATGGGTTCAGTTATATTGGCCCTTCTGAGTAATGTGAGACTAATGCTCAGCTACACAAAAGTTAATAATTTATTTGGATAATCCATCTACAGATGCTCTACAAACAATCAACAGATTATCAATAAATGTGTCCGTCATGTTTTAATAATCTGGGTTTTTATGCCACATTGAGCCCTAGAAAGTAGAGAATTTCTCAGTTGAACTCAGTTGATGTGTCCATTAGAAAAATAACCTTTGATGTTGGGTATGACCTCTGTTATGTAAAAGCTCTCTATGTTGCCTTCTTCATTCACAGCTAATGAGGGTAGCCATTTGGAACCTCATTCCTAATTAATTTGGAGTTGCTCTGTCTCCACGAGCATCCCATGCTAACCACACTCTCCATTCCCTGGTGTTATTACCTCTTGTGTAATAGGATGCTGGAGTTTATAGTGACCTTTGTGCAGTGTTTGGTGTTGCAAGATTGCGGAGGGAGCTACAGGGTTAATCCCTGTGCACTTCTGTGGTCCTGTTTATATTTCCTTTTGTGAATTCTGAATAGATTGTAGGTGGCAAATATGGTAACAATGACAAAGATAAGGATGGTTGAATTTTTAGTTTTTAATCAATTCATATTCATCCATATTTGCATATTGGCAAAGTAGATAAGTCATGGAGACCAAACACAGATAAGACATAGGCCTTCTCATCATTGGAAGTATGAGATCTTGTCCAAAGCCCACTGTTGGTGCTCCATTGCACCACAGAGATCGCTGCACTACCATTCAAATTTATATGAGAGGTGGGATGATATGGCCTGCCAATATACTGATAGGCAACATGGGATGCTTATAGTTTCTGGTACTTAAACACCAATTGAGATAGTTTAGAAAGCATAGTTATTTTAATCAGGAAGTTGGCAAGAGAGGTGGGTGTGCCATATCTGAAAGAGCAATATAGAAGAACAATGTAAACATGTCAGTGGGATCTACTTTACACAGACATCCTGGGATTCAGTGAGGGATTGACTGGGGGGGAGTCATTCCCCCGGTTTACATTCTTTCAGGGCCATTGACGTAAACAGCTGTTCATTTTTTGATTATTGAGTTCTTTCAACAGAAATATGTCTAAATAGACGCCCTTCCTCATTTTAGTCAGCCCTTCACAGTTTAGGAAGAGGAAACATTTCGGTCAGCTCTCACTAAAGTATGCTAAATGTACAGTGTGATGTATGTAGCCTAAGTTGCCTGTGCTCTCAGAGAGAAGAAAAAAACATAACAAATTCTTGCAACCTACCCACCAATGATTATATGATGTTTAAAACCAAATCATCAGATCTGAAATGATCCTCATTCATTGTCATAACTTACACTGATTTTCAGGTATTGACTGTCTTAAATGGCTCCCTTTGTTCATCTCCTTTCCCCTCATGTCCATGGACCAGTGAAAGGAGAGGATAAGGTTAGGAAGGGATACCTATTGTCCATGGGGAAAATGGGGGGAACCTGGGTCTACTGTGTCTTTGTTGTCATTATTCTTATTAGTCTGACTAAAAGAGGGATTTTCTAACTGGAATCTCATTCCTTTGAGAGTACCCTCTGATCAGTCAGAAACAAAGCATTCCAGTGATTTCCCTTGTCCACTTTGGTCCTACTACTGCCTTTCAAGAATGTTAATTATACAGGTCATAAAATAGTCAGTGTTTGAGAAGATCAGAGAAAAAAGCGTCATCACCTGTGGTGATCACTCCCTTGGGTTACTGTGTGTCATAAATCAGCAGGATCTCATGGTTGACTTTCACAGACTATTTCATATGGCCAACTAGAAAAATAAAGTTTCAGTACAAACTTCTATTGAAGTTGATAGTAAGCAGTTATAGTGAAACTTTACTGAACGTATAGTATTCATCTACTAGCTTCGGGCAATGTACGCAGCGTCACATACATACTGTACCTGTCTCATCAACCTAACTGGAGGAAGTATCGGTAACCAAGATTAACCACTCAAGTCCAGAGGGGGAGGCGAAAGAATGTTTGGCATCCATTATGCAAGCATGATTGAAGGCAAAGGGTGTGAGTGATGTTCTATGGTAGTTACTGAGCCATTTACAAGCACTTTGCTAAATTTATGATGTATAGAGGCAAAACTGTGTCTGCAAGGTGTATAGAACATTTTTGAGTGGTTCTTATCTATAGCAAACTCTCTTTCTCCAAAAATCAATGAAGGTGTATTTGGAATTCTCACTGTGCTTTATCTTTCATGGGAAAAAATGTAAATGAATGTGTTATTCATAGTTATTTGTGTATGTTTGTCGCCATCACTCTGCTTTCAAGGTGTTTTTCGGCTGTCGTGTAGAGAGGAGCAAATTATGTATTTAAACATTCAAGGTACGTTTTAAATTGATACTCCACAATCTCCTATCATTGAGCTGGGTAAGCCGTGACTGATGGACATGAGTGTCACTTTTAGGACTTCTTTATCTCCCCTCCTCTGTCTCGGGAACCTGGGCTGTTGATGTCATCAGCCGCTTCATTGGCTGCCTTACGACGCGTTATCAGTGGATTGCAGGTCTCCCCCCCCCCCCCTCCCATGCTTTTCCATGGGAGAGGCTGGATTTGTATCCAAACGTTAGTGTTTCCTGACCTTTATCTGCCGAGGCCAGGGTGGGATTTCCTCATTCCATACTGACCCCTTCTCTGCTCCCTATTCCCTTTACCCCCAGTCTATCCTCTAGAGGGTTGGGTCACCCAAGCATTCCCAGGGCTTGTCATGAGGTGTTTATTCAGTCAGTCCTATGTTTGCTTAAGCTTTCTGCAATGGTTGAGATGGAGCCCTGGTTAATGCTTTTAAACAGATCTTCTTTGTAATGAACACAGACAAAACAATGCTTTTAATGCCCTTAAAAACAGAGGATTTTCCCTACCCTGACATGCCTCTGTCTAAACTTTTATTTTGTGGACAATTACACTTCGATATATTGCTGTAAGAGTCTTGACATCTTGCCTTTCATTCTAGTTTTAAAAGCTGGTTTCACTTGCTCTGTATTATTCCCACATTGATATAAATGGAACTGTTGGATGTCAGAAAACCCTCCCACCATGCCAGACATGAAGCATAGCGGAACCTGGCCCCTCTCGTCATGTCTGTCTGTGTGCCTCGTGGTGGTGGTATGGAATGCTGGTCATGTAAAGACTCTGTTGATGACAAACTTACACCGCCTTCCCTGGAGCTACTCCAGTTTCAGTCGTTAAACAACATGGCCGGTTGTCCCCAGTCACATTGAGGTCTGTCTGTCTGTCTGTCTGTCTGTCTGTCTGTCTGTCTGTCTCAGTCCCCTCTTTAATCTTGCCAATGGAGGACTAGACAGCAAAGTAGAATACTTTCTTCAACAATTTAGGGGAAATGAAAGATGCAGTTTCACTGTTTTACTATTTGAATTATCCTTTGATCATTGCATATTAGTTTAAGCTAAAGTAATTTTATTTGTTTTGCTTGTCATTGTTATTGAGGCGACAAAGGACTATAGACTCCACTGATGGAGTAATCTATGAAGTAATGGCAGCCCAAAATGTGGACATTGAAAACAGTTGTTCAGTGATAAGGGTTTTGAGGGAGAGTATCTCAGATATTTGTATGGAAAGGAATGAAGATATTCAGGTTTTTGCCAAGGGAAAGCCGTGGGGGGGTGGAGTTTCAGTGTCTGTCTGCATGCTGACTGCCGAAAATGTGGACATCACATTATGTCTCAGTGTAAATCAGCTCACAGTTGGAGAACAAAATGGGGGTAAACTAGACTAGTTCCCCTTTTTGATCTCAAGAGTTTACAAAATGGTTCCTGAGGACCAGGTATATGTCATGTCAGGTGAAACTGTGGGGGAAATACCAGCCTCAGGTGACTTGAGTGGATGTTGTCAAAGCCAACACCACCCGCCCCCTCCTCATATTTCTTTGTAGAGTATCAGCTTCAGCAGTTTAGAATAGCCCATGGGTATAACAGCCAACTTCCTCATGCCTTTGACTTGTCAAATGGTAATTACTGTCTATAATGTTGGATTGAGTTGTGTCTGTGTACATCAGGAAATATAACCACTAACTGCTAACCCTAAGCACTACTCATTCGAAGAGGTACAGTATAATCCATTGTGCTTGTGTTGGGTATTTGTATGGTATTCGTATGGTAATGCAAATATAGATGACTTGATTTTCCCTATCTGGTTACCATTAAAAATCAGTCTCTGTCAAGTATGGAAAATCCCAACAGGAAATAAAGGTTGTGCTCTTTCTGTATGTATGTATGGCTTGAAAAACTCTCTCCAGACACCTCTCTGAAAATGGCAGGAATTGGCCTCAGAAATCCAAAGAAACATCCGTAATTTTAGAAAGGCCCGTCCGCATTCCTTTGCAGTTGACTGAGCCCAGTCTTCCAGAGAACCTCCTATCAGGAAGTGCTGCACAATGGGAGCAAATTGCCAGAAACACGTAGTCAGACAATCAGGGACAGAGGTGGGGGCAGACAGGGGAAACTGTGTCAATCCAAGCTTTCACAAACTGCTTGGTCTAACTACATACCATTTCACAGCGGATGGTAGTGTCAGGGGTTACACGAATGGCTAAGCTTTTCACCGACTCAATGATCATAACAAACCACAAATGATCCCGTACAAATCACCTGGGTTGCATTTTTTATTACTTCACCCAAGAAGGTAGACCTATCTAATGCTTTACACTTGGTACATCAAAATGATCACTTGCTCTTTTGGGGGATATCTTACAGGCTTGAGTACATAGTGGGAAAGGGTGTTAAAAGCTTATTGGTTATACAAATCTAGGCTGATGTTTATGATCACTCCAAGTTTGGCCTGCTGAGCCATTTCAGTCTACACATTTGTATCTATGCCAGGGACCCCCTGTCCAGAACACACAGCACGATTCGTTTTTCAAGGATATCCTGTTGGACTCCTAGAGCTCAACGCCACAGAAACAGCCCACTTTGATTTGTTTGGTTTCACAGTCATTGTTAATAGAACTGAGCCTGGTTACTCCTTGTTACTATCAGAAGTAATCTTCTCATTGGATCTGACATAATTTGATTGTGAATGATTTTAATGGAGTAGTAAACAGTTTATGTTTCTGTCTCTTATACAGTAAGATGGGGCAGAGTCAAAATCGTGGTTCTGGAGAATAGTTTTTCTACTTTGTGGCTTCATCTAATTAAATCAAATCAAAATCCAATGATTGAGCAGTATCTAATCTTGATCCTGTTAAAAAATTACTTGAAATGACAATAAGATGGCACCGTGGACGGCCGCTGTGGATTCAGCTGCTGCTCAACTTTGATATCTGTTCTTTATGTTGGTGCTAATTATTACTTTTTGTGTGTAGAACGTTAATAATATATCTAATATTTCTTATGACCTCCAAGTAGGGTTGGGCGGTATACATTTTTTTTCATATCTATGTATCTAGTATTACAGCGAAAAATACACAAAACAATAATAACGTCGTGTGGGGCTGGCAGGAGCGGTCTTGGCTCCATATATTTAATCTACATTGAAAAACTGAATTATTTACATGGTGACTGCTATACCGTATGACATTTAGCCTAAACAATCATTTAAACTGTACATCCCGATCACAGCTTGACAAACTAAACTAAACAGTTGGATAGCATAATATGATACCTTAATAAGTAGCATCACACGTTGCATTCTAATAATATAACATATCTCATGTCCATTTGTCTGTAAATTATTGATTTAGTTATCATTATGAGACTATGCTCTGGGAGTCCTAATTCCGCTTGTTTCTTTTTGAGCTCTCTCTTTCGGGGCCAGCTGTGAGAGAAGGCGGCGGTAATTGCACGGCAGGACCATGTCTGTAGATTGAGGTTATGGCCAAAACAGTTGAACCATGGCCAATTCAGGGCCATGTATGGCGTCATGTTAACTGACTATATCTGTTGTCAGCGAATATCCTCGGGTCGGAATCCGAAATGCTGCCATATAGCAGAAATGGCATGTTTTTTAGGGACCAAGTCATTCGCGCTAGTCATCTTTTTTTTTCTTAGGTGCAAGCTTAGGTGCATACTATTACATACTACTATTTCTACTACTATATTTATCTTCCCACCCCACCATTGTTGTGTTTCTGCTGCTTACTACTATTGCTACCACATGTTATTGTTTTATTATTATCTTGTTGCACCATCTACGGTTGTATTCTGTGTATATGACAAATACACTTTGATTTGATTTGATATCAAGAGGTCCATTTATTGTGACGTGAAGCAGGCTATTCAGCTGCCACAGGTGCTAGCCTATTGAATGCATGCCAGGATGAGCTACCATTACTACGAACATACTTTCTCAGCCTCAATAATGTATACAGACAAAGCGCTTCCTAGCAGGTGTTAGATGTGGCTTTTGTAAGTGATTGTTCTTTTCTCCAAAATGTGTTGCTTTTCCATTATTACTTCTAGCAGAAATATATTGTTTCCACTGCTGTCTCCGAAGAACACTGTTTTGGTGTGTTTTGGTGTCCACATTTTTGATTTTTTGTGTGTTTTTACAGTTCACTCACTGTATCAGCCATATTTTGCTCTGTAAACTTGGAAAGACACTATGTATATGATTGCTCACTCCGTGTTCTTTAAAACTCACAGAATTAATTTTCATTTTTTTTGGCTGTTTCAGTCGCCGTCCCCTCTCCCCCCTATGAATTTAACCCTTGATTCCCAGTAACTTGGGAGTGAGGTATTTGTCCCCCCACCCCAGAGCTCCACCACCTGCCTTCTGTCTAAGACTGTGTTGTCACTAGGCTGCGAGCAGAGAGGCATCCATCTAATTTCAATGGCTGATGAGCCGATCTGGGCGCACCAGTCAGCATGGCCCTGGGAGACGTCTTTATCAGCCCTGGAAATGATGGCTTACCCAGCCCAGCCATCTGCTCTTGGTACACAGCGCCGGGCCAGGATAGGGGTAGACTGGAGAGTTTCTATACGCATGTGCCTGCACTTGTGTAACATAGGCTTCATTGTTCATAAATTCATTGACTACAGAATAATTTGAGGCACGTAAAAATAGTAAGCTGAATTATCCTGATCAAATGGCAACTTCTTTCACATAAGACTTGCCTGTACAGCCAAAGTTTGTTCAGAAAACTGTATATTGACTGCAGCTGATGTGGCAGGTTCTGTCTTTAGCATAATGGCTTTTGTTTGGAATGCAGACTGGAGAAAGTGAGAGAGAGAGAATAACTTTCAGTTGCACTGCCCACTCTATAAGTAGAACAGGTGGTGGGTACACAATGTGTGCACAGAACAGAAGAGGGGGGTTACATACTTACTATCTAACTATAAAAACATTTAAATGGTAACAACCCTAATTTTAAAGGGCTGTGTGTACGTGTGTGTGTGCGTGCGTGCGTGTGTACGTGCGTGTGTGTGTGTGCGTGTGTGTGTGTGTGTGTACTTGTCTGTGTGTTGTTGGTGTATGTGTGTACGGGTGTGTGGTGGACTAGGGGTAAAGCTCTCTCTGCAGACAGACCATATGGTGGGGTCTGACAGGTGCATCTGCCACTAAAGCCCAAGGGCAGGAGATATGCCTTTGTTTACCCAAAACACTGCCCTCCTGGCCTGCAGCACTCAATCTGATACTGAATAGAAAGAATGTAGTATTTGTTTTACCAAAACCTTCCAAATAATAAATCGTACATCATAAATCGATTTTTATACTGTTGCTTTAAATCCACAGTACTTGGATGAAGGCAGAATAGAAGTATAGCTTTAGTTCTCAGTGAAGCTGACCTATTTTAGAGATGTAGATGTATGTAAATGTCCCTAAACTATTCAAATAGACCTGTTTAGACTGACACTGAGATCTTTGCCTCTGACGAAAGATGAACAAAAGCAAATTACTCATCTAAATGTTGCATTTGGAAATATTTTTGTGCCACTTATGTTTCCACAACATTGTTTCAGATAAAGGTTAAACAAAACAGACAAAGCGGCACAACAAACGGTTAGAATCTAGTTCGATCACAAAAGAATGATGTTTTAGGACAAACAAAAACTGTTTATTTTTCTCAAATGGCGAAATTGGGCTTGGTACCTTTAAATACTTTTCTGCAACACTGACATCGAGGAATGTTTGACCCTCAGCTGCCAGTGAAAGGGCAAGCACTGACACAGCTAACTTTTCCGATCCAAGCTTTCAGATTATTCCATTGTTGGTATGATAACAAGATAACATAGAGGTAGATTTTTTTTCCACTTCAGTTTCTAACTGTAAATGTTTTATGTATTTCCACTCTAAACACTCTTAACAACATATATCCAGTGTAGTTATTATAGGCCACATTCAAATGAATCATGGTTTCATTGGTTTTGATGGTCTTAGACTAAATTGTGATTACGTATTTTTCCAGTGAAATGCCATTTGGTCAGCATCAAGGGGCTCCAGTGTCGTCCTCACCTCTCAAACACAGAGCAAGTCTTTGTTCTTTGTCTGGACACGGATGCACTCTCTGGCTCTATGGCTGCTATTGTTTTTTGTGCAGCAGAAGAGAAATTTGTAACCTGCCTTTGAAGGCTGCTGTCAGAGAGACATTTTGAGCTCAATTAAAATTCAAAGAGCACACGTCAATGGAGAGTCATAGAATGGTAGGTCTTAATTCTCTTTATAATACCTGGCACACCTGGCTGTCTGGAACTATTTTTATCTGCTGTATGTATGCTTTGTTTAACCACACCCCCAAGTCATATCATCCCAATTCATCCGATGCCATAGAATTTCTCCATAATCACCATTTTTCAGTGACACTTACTGTACTTACACTTAATATAGCCATCTATACAGTTATTACAGTAATGTTGATTATGTTAATGCAGGCTATAGGTGTGATTGAGGCAGTTTAATGCCAGCAATATGTTTTGGACTACATAATGACCCTAAGCATTTTTAAACATCCAGACGACAACTTTATTACACCAGTCCCCCCAAAACATGGTATGTCAGTTTGGTAGCCATAGCTTTGTCTGCTAAGTCACCTGGTAGGCCAATGATGAATCCTCCTTTCTTCTAGCATTGTGACTGCCAATAGGCCCTGGTCCTAGCATAAATAATTTGTTCTTATGATGACTGATGGATAGATGATTCACTTACTTACTGACTAATTTGTTGTAAGTCGCTTTGGATAAAAACGTCTGCTAAATGCCATAAATGTAAATGTAAATGATCCAGATGACCAAGATGTGACATATGGCTGTAAGGAAGGGCGGTCACAGACAATCATACATTGTGAATGGTAACCTAAGAAGCCGCAGCTGCTGTTGAAGGGGAACCGTTTTGGCCATTAACAAAGAATCTTCACCTACTGGCCAGGATGGATTTGGTTAGGCAAATGAGAGGCCAGGAGGCCAGCAATAAATGACTGCAGAGATGGCAATCACCTCAGCAGCTGCACTCTGACCTCTGGCAGAGCCAACCCACGAGCAGCCTCTGGCCACTCCATGATTGACAGCACCGGACAACCACAAAAAACTATGTTGGGTGAATTGGCTAAATACAAATACGGTGTCCTGGTTTGCGGTTGGAACAGTTGAGTGAAGACAGGACAAAACAAGCTGAATGCAACGTTGAGGTATTCTAATGAGGAGAATGACCCATTGTGCAAATAGGTAAAGGTTATATGGACAGGAGAATACCTTGAGAAAAGTAATTTCTCGTCTGCCCTTTAGGCTTTGCCTGTGAATGGCTTGTTTGCAATTCCGTGTATCAGCAGGTGCTGTAGACCTCTGTTCAGTTGAGCTCCAACGACATATCACTTGTGTAAATGTTGTTGAGCTGCAGTTGTTTGACAGACCTCATGGCAGGCTGATATTTGCTTTGAGCTGTTTCTGAGTGCTTAACTAACAGATGTCTAATGGTTCTCTGACATGTAACAATGAGGTGTTTAGCTTCCAGTGAATCTCCATGTGCAAGACATTACAAGACTCTGTGGGGTCACTCTAGCAGGGTAGATTTTATACTGAATACATCATAGTCTATTTACAAGTATTAAGGAGAAAATATAGCAATGCATCCTGTATTTCATTAATTATTAGAAATATTATTTTTCTGTTTTCTAAGTAACAGGCAATAAATGTATTATGGTGTGAAATGTTATATTTGTCACAATTGATTTTTTTAAACCTTTTGTATAATATTAAATAAGCTATTCTATTTTCACTATAGAAAATGTAAATGTAAAGAAAATGATAAATCACCTCAAAGCAAGCCTTTGTTTGGATGTACCATCTTCAATAATGTTGAACTGGGTAGTGCTGTTATGCAATCCGTTTATCAGGTGCTGTATCTATTTAAACATACATACATTCCCTCTATTGTCTCTATAGAAAAAAAGTTATGTTTATGGATTACAACAGGCATGCAGCAGTATTGTTTATAAGGAAAAGCCCCATTAAATAGAAAATGTTGGCGGCTGCCTGTGGCCCTCCCCTCTCAACCGATAACAGCAGACACAGAGGCTCAATCAGCCCCCATGGACATGGTAATGTGAGGAATGCGGCCATTTCCTCCTTTGCAGGAAAACAAAAGGAGTGGAGGCTGAAGCGCCTGGCTTGTCCCTCCTTCCATCACAAGGCTGGTCCCTCCCTGTGCTCCCAGCTCACAGACTGCATTGTGCTGTCCCAGTGAAACCAGGCCATTAACAGGTTCTGATGGTTTGCCCAGTTTACAAGTCCTGATGGCCTGTCTTCCACAACACTGGTTCTAGATATACTATATCTGTGTGTGTGTTTCACACCAGGATAGGGAATGTTTGAGTGTTTCACACCTTTTCATGCCGTAACCCAAATCACTCTTTTTGTCTGAAGTTTACATCATCAGAAATACATTGATGATGGAGACTGTCACTGTTCCCAAAGACAATTTAATAAAAACGTAGGGTTTTATTGGATACAGTGTGTAAATCTTCACATGTTAGTGCATATTCCCTATACTATTCTCAGAATATGTTCTCAGAATATGTTCACACTTGCTCCCTTTTAGCCAATTTTGAACAATTTAGTCAATTGAACAGAACTGAAAGCGAACAGAACTGAGACCATCTTGGGAGGTGGTCTGAGTTCGACTCACTTTAGGTCTGCAGTGCTGTTCGATGTATAATTACCCAAGGTGCAAAGCAGCAATTGGAGTTCCAATGAAATATTTTGCTTTTACAGCACTGTGGACTGAAACCTCATTAATGCTGAAATAGAACAGCAAGAAAATGAATGAAGTCCTCATTCAAACAGAAATGCATGTGAATACAAGAACAACTTTGTTATTTTACTTTTTTCCACCTCTTGCTTCACTTAAAGAGGACCAAGTGGTTCTTTTAACAAGATATAGAGTATGTGGAAATATCCTGAGTAATCATGCTGAGCTAGCAGTGGAGGACTGGTATGTCAGCAGGTGACAGTTACCCGCAATGACTGAACAAAAATGTGGCAACAGTTGGACCTCAACTGCCATGCAAATAACCAGGAGCTAATTTGACTGTGAGATGTGGGTATTTGAGACAAGCCTCTATGTATGTAACTGAAAGAGTTTGGCAAGTAGAGGCTTGTTACTCCACAAATATAACAACCAGAAGCTTTAGTCAAATCACTTGCTTAAACTGGCCAAAGAAAACTAGTAGATCCTTCCAGGTGGCTCCACTATACATATATATCCATAAAGCCCCTCTCACCTATTTCAGCATGTAGCCAACCCCCTCTGCCAGCTGATCCCAGCGTCCCCCACATGCATCTGTGTGAAGAATGCAGGCCAGGCCAGGGGGTTGGTTGGGGTTGGTTGGTATTGGTTGTGATGGTGGTGGAGGGGAGAACAGCAGATGGCAGGGCTGTCCCCGTCATGTCTGCTGTGGCGAGAACAATGCATCTCTCAGAGCCGTGATTAAGGAGGGGAAGGGGATTTCACTCCATGGACAGCTGGCAGGCAGCGTGCCTCGCACCCGCCCCTCTCCCTCCGTGTCCACACAGACACACACTCTGCAATTAACTGGCACGGGCCATGGCTTAAATATTTACCAGGCACATGCAAACAAAAGGCCCTGAAAGGCAATAACGATCAATGCTTCAATTTAATGAGTACTGTACATATCTGGCCTGTTTGAAACTCAATTCATCTTAGTTGCATTTGTGGTGGGATTTATTTAAAGATTTTGATTGAGGTACAAATTGATAAATGTATCTTATCAAACATACTATAGAGATTCTAGAGAGATTAATTGTGTGTGTGTGTGTGTGTGTGTGTGTGTGTGTGTGTGTGTGTGTGTGTGTGTAATAGTTATTCACTGGGAGTAGAACAGTTTACTTTACACGTCTAAGATTAGTATACAAGGAATAAAGATCATAATATTGGCCGTTAAAACTAAAGCTCTGCTTCACAATAGTGATCCAATTTTCTCTTTCTATGCACAGCATGCTATAGCTAATTACTCCATCTTCCCAACTGATAACAAAACACACCGCTTTACATTACACAGGCAGGCGACAACCAGCTGGCTATGGATGGTGGTGCAGTTCCGACTCTTTTCGCCCTGCCCCCTTTTTTATGCGCTCTGCGGTTCTGCTTTTGATCCCAGAGGGACTTGGAGTGCTCGCATTCCAAACATTCCAGTCGCAGTGAACAATCGGCTCTCAGTTATTTATTAGTCCAGCGCTCGCTCGCTCTTGCTCAGTCTGTTGTAAGAGCTTCTCAGGCGCACACGGCAGTGCGCCCATAGAGGAACAAACAAGGATAAGTGAATACTTTCCACGAAGTACGTTTAGGATTATTTTTCGAAAACCGAAATATAAACAATATACGCCGTCCATAATTTATATCCGTGATGAGACTGTAAATTGGTAAGATTTTTTTTTACTGCTTCTGTAGTACGTTTCCTTACGATTTATGGTGGATTCAGATGTCTCAGAAAGTGTATTAGAAAGGCGCATATCCTGTTTCTATTATATTATGTTGATATTTGAACAATATCTCTTCGATCTGACGATTAATTCTATGTGAGTGTAATTGTAATTGTTTAAAAAGTGTCTTTATAACTTTGAAATGTTGGGAAGTCGGTCGTGGTATTTGACTATGTCTAGCCGTCCTGCTATAGACCAGGACATTGTATTGCACTGCATTATTTATTTTTATTATTTCAGGCAAATTGAGACAGCAATGCTGTTATCAGACCTCTAACTCTAACTGTTGTATGTGCAAGGGGAAGCTTATGAAAGTTGTCAGACTCTGATTAGGCAATGGAATGGAATCTGCCATCATTTGCAGCAGGAAATTACTGATTAACCCTAACCCTGCAATTAGTGATTACCACTATAATTTTCTAGGAGTACTTACTCTTTATCACTGTATTTTTGTCACTGTATCCCAAGAATCAAGAAAGTTCCTTTCAAAATAATGCCACATGTCTGAGGTGAATGTTAGATGTGTGCTGTTGAGCCAAGGCATGCTTGCTTTTGGTGAAGTCTCACAATAAGATCTAATTACTTAATAACCTAATCTGAATTTATAGGCTTGTTTATAGTACTGACAAGCCTATATCAGGTAGTGGTCATCCCAAGCGATTGGTTTTTTTGTTAGAAGCTCCAAATAGCAGAGGGTTTCAGTGGTATTTATAAGCTAATGTGGTGTTACTATGGGAATAGACTCTGAGGCATGAGGCACGCTGAAAAGACACTACTGGTATGTGCTGTTTTTGGACCAGAGGGAACAAACAGCCTCTCTTTTCGCCAATAATACTATCAGTTTGCTGCTGTGATCTGTCAATGGATTCTAAATTTCATGTTTGATCTCTCCCTAGATCTGTCGTCTTCTTATCCAAACTACTACTTCCACACACGTCTCCATTCATTTTCCATTGACTGAGATGAGAACTGCAGAGGAATCCTCTGGCACGGTCCTGCACCGTCTTATCGCAGAGCAGCTCCGCTACGGGAACCCCACTGACACCCGCACACTTTTAGCCATCCAGCAGCAGGCCCTGCGTGGGGGCAGCAGCAGCAGCGGAGGAGGCACAGGCAGCCCCCGCTCTTCCCTGGAGAGCCTCACTCAGGAGGAGTCCCAGTTCCTCCAGATGTCCACACGGCAAGAGCCCCAAGGCCAGGAGCACCAGGGGGATTACCAGCACTCTGAGAGCCCTGTGTGCCATCTGTACCAGCTCCACGGAGAGGAGCTACCCACCTATGAGGAGGCCAAGGCCCACTCCCAGTACCTTGCCTCTCAGAGGAGTCACTCTGGCCCAGCGGGCCCTGTTATGGAGGTCATGGGTAACCATGGTGAGAGCCAATGGGACCTGAAACGAGAACATGCACGCTCCCTCAGTGAGCGCCTCATGCAGCTCTCTCTGGAGAGGAGTGGATCCAGAGACAATTTACGTATGAGCTCCTCACACAGCTACCCACAGCTGTCAAATCACCATGCTGGCCCCATTGCACACGAGGGACCAGGGGTCCCTCAGTACCCCGACCAGCGTGGCCCACCCCCGGACTATCCCTTCCTGGTCCGACCTCCAGGATATATGCTCAGCCACTCACAGGAGCATGGACAGTACTACAAAGAGCCCCCTCCTCCCTTCCACTCGGAGCATCACAGGTAATTACATTTCAGACACAACTTAAAAGGCACTAAACAGTGGATCATTGCTGCTAGTGTGATATGAGATACCTCAACAACTATACCTATTTAGAATCGGCATGCTTCTCAACAAGAATTATGTAAATTTTTCATCTTCACTGAGTTGTTACTTAATTAAACAGTGTCCTCTGCTCTCCCCTCCTCAGGTATGTGGCTGCCCAGCCCCAGGTGGTACGCCACAGCATCCACACCACAGTGAGCCCTGCTGGTCCAGAGGTTTACATGGCTGCCAACAGCAACTCCAGCAACAACACAGCTCAGATGGAGATGTTGATGAGGGAGAATGAGAGGCTTAGGAAGGAGCTGGAGGGCTACAATGAGAAGGCAGCGAGGCTACAGAAGGTGAGAGGAACCTCCTTTGTTCTTTCTGAATGATCCCGATCGGACACTTGAAATAACTGAAATCACAGCAGTGTGTGGCCAAATCTAACATTGTGTAATAATAGTTATAGTTCAGTTATAGTTCTAAATGAAGAATCAAACTCTACTGGTTTATAACGGGCGTGGAGGTAGGAAATTATAAAGCGGTAGTGTTTGCCAATGCTGCATATCAGAGAGATTAACTGTCTAGCTACGCAGGAATGTCAGCAATGGCAGGATCACAGAGATTGTTTTATTTCCTAATTTTCAGTGACACAGACAGACACACATACATTGTTTTGTCTTTTAAAGCACATTGAGTCAACTTTTATCTCAAACTCTTCCCCCTCAGTCTGGCAATTCAGAATGTGGACATTTTTTAAACTTTAACTGTAGTCACACAACCCATTATACACAGAAGCTTACGACTGCTTAACAGCTTTAATTTCAACTGGTGGGAATTTTCACAGATGTGCTACCTGTTATGTGTCTTAACACATACAGTTGGAAAGCAATGTTCCCATTTCAGTAACCGGAATGCCTTTGACACGTCAGGCTCCTTTGTGCTCTTCAGCACGCTGGCAGATTGCCATGAAGGGGGAGGTGAATGCACTGACACCTGGGACTCATAATGTTCGTTCAGGAATGTTGATTCCTTGGGTGTTAGAGTAATTTGCCTGTAGGCATACACAATGAATAGGCCAACCAAGCCATTTATGTCTTGCTTGATCATATTCATTTCGATGTTTCAACATAAACCACCATTTCAGATTGTTTAAGTGACCACAGCTCAGTGCTCAGCTGGGAATGGCTTCAAATTGAGAGTGTCTTTTTCTGTCTTTCTCTTAGCTGGAGTTGGAAATCCAGAGGATATCAGAAGCCTACGAGACACTAATGAAAGGCTCTGCCAAGCGAGAAACCTTAGAGAAGACCATGAGGAATAAACTAGAGGGGGAGATCAAGAGGCTTCATGACTTCAACAGAGATCTTAGAGGTAAGGTCACATTAACGTGACGACACACTTCACCACTGGTTTTAATGGATTGATTTCAGTAAGTCTTTTGAGTTTCCCCAAGTGTGGCTCAATAAAGATAAACAATAGAGAAATCCTCATTGATTTTCCTCTCTTTGAATTGCAGACCGTCTGGACACAGCTACCAAGCAACGGGTGGCTAAGGAAGTTGAATCTGCAGACCAGAAGCAGCACGTCTTTGCCAAACTCCTAGAGCAAAGTAAGTTGGATGCTTCCCCCACATGGTATGAGAGAGGAAATCTTGACTTCGGGTAATGATTACATTTCATAACCTCTTGAATAGAATTTGATAAGATGGAGTAAGAGAGGCAAAGAGCGTTGTCGGATCTGTCAGTGAAGGCTATTCACACTGGCAGGCACTGGAGTTCTCCTGTGACAATTTAGTATGCCACAATAAGTTGGTGTGTTTTGAGGCTGAGGCCTGGTGAGAGAACATACCCTGCTCCACCTCCTATGCTAAGAGTTGCTCTTGGCACTTGAACGCCAGCCATTATTCACTGTGGCAGTAAATGCGGCCTGGATTCCTGGAATTTTTTCAGGTATTTCAGGCTGTTCCGTGTACTGGGAATGCCTCCCTCCCCCCTCGGCCGAGCTGCATAGCTAGCTACTGAGCTCCCTCCTCAAGGGGAACTAATAGGACTGGGGCTCCAGGGCATCCATTCCCAACTCAAGATGACCCCTGGCTAGCTATCTCTCCATGTTTGGGCATTTCTCTACCTCAGTATTTGAAGTCATGATTGGTCACGTAGCTTTGCTTATTTTTTTTTAATATGACCCTCTCCCAATTATGAAGACATTCCTTTCTAGCAGCAGCAATTGGGAAACTTTTAATCTGCTTAAAGTGATCCTTATTTTGTACTTGCGTAACAGCATCACAATGTTCAGTTTCACACTACCCTATAGACCTCATGGAATGATGGATGCACCTTTAAAGTGATCTTCATACCAATGTTTAATCTCAAGTGGCTATTGAAGAAACAGAATGGTTTTACATGGAGTACCTCAAACAAAACTGATCCAGCCGCAGCTGAAACAGAATTGCATATGAAATAGCCTTAAGTTGTAGATCATGATAATGATAAATTATCAGAATGATGACTTACAGAATGATAAATTATGTGTTTATGCATTATTTTTCAAATCTGTTTTACTGCATGGCCTTAGAGGCATTCCAGAGCTGTGCTGAGCACAAAGCCATGCCTGTGTGCATAAGTGGATAAGAGGAAGTCTGCATTCCCTCCACAGTCAGGCATGCACTCCTGTTGTGTAATCACTGGCTCTTTTATGGGGTAGAGAGGACAATTGCTTTCTAGTTTTTCACACTTCATGGAGATGTACCATTTTTGTTACACTGCACAACTATATAATTGGTTATAAGATGGTTCCCTGAAAGATGTTTAGCAGTGTGGCAGCTTGATTGACCTGCTTTACAGAAATGGGCAACTGCATTCCTGAGTCCTTAACTTCAGAATCCCCTAAGGAATTGAAAAAATATGAATGCTCTTGTTTCCTCTAGAGGTCACAGTTCTTAAGTTGAACTTTCCTTAGATCCCAGAAACCCATATGACATGAGACTCACCCACTGATTGGGCTTAGTATTCAGAGGCCAATAGGAAGCCTAAGTAAAAGTTGTGATGTCTCAGCTTTTCTAACCGTCATTTCCCTGGTTTTCTCTCTTTCTCTCAGATGAGGAGCAGCAGAGGGAGCGCGAGCGGCTAGAGAGGGAGCTACAGCGTCTGCGTGGCTCCGGAGAGGAGTGGCTGCGCAGACGGGAGGTGCTAGAACAGGCTCTTGGCTCTGCGCAGTCCCGCAACCAGCAGCTGGAGGATGAGCTGCGTAGGAAGAGGGCCTATGTGGAGAAGGTGGAGCGTCTGCAGAGCGCCCTGGCCCAGCTGCAGGCCGCCTGCGAGAAGAGGGAATCCTTGGAGTTGCGGCTACGCACACGGTTAGAGCAGGAGCTGAAGAACTTGAGAGCACAACAGGTGATTAGAAGACCCTCAACACACAGAGCTGTGCACCCACCCCTACCCTCCCGAATACCATGTCTACAACACAACAAACTAGGATTTATTGACATAACTAATGTTGACCACCCATTGTTTTCCTCTGACAGTGGCAGTCCCAGAGCCAGGTGCCCTGCCCCCTTGCCTCAGAGCTGAGCTCCTCCTCTGTGCAGCAGCACCTGAGGGAGCGAGAGGAGCGCATCCTGGCCCTGGAGGCAGACATCACGAGGTGGGAGCAGAAGTACCTGGAAGAGAGCACCATGAGACAGTTTGCCATGGACGCAGCTGCCACTGCCGCAGCGCAACGGTGAGTGTGGAGACCTATGGTCACAGAAAAGATAGTCCCAGTCTTTCACGGTTAAGTAGCCATGTTTATCAAATGTAGTATCTCAATGGAATCTTCTTTTTTCTTTTTTTACAGAGATACAACCATCATTAACCACTCCCCCCGCCATTCACCTAACAACAGCTTCAATGAAGACCTGCCACCGTCTAGTTACAGACACCAGGAGATGGAGAATAGGTACATAAGCTTTTCTTTGCCACATTATGGGAAACGACAATTACATTTATGTAATTATCTCTTGTACTTAAGCATGTGTACTTAATCTGTGGTTTGTGTTTGTGTGTGTGTAGGATACGAGCCCTCCACGCCCAGCTCCTTGAGAAGGATGCTGTGATCAAGGTTCTCCAACAACGTTCGAGGCGGGAGCAGGGCAGGCTGGAGCAGCAGGGTCTACTACGGCCTGCCAGGTCTGTCCCCTCCATCAGTACTGTGGCCTCCAACAGCCCAGCAGACCGTGACCACACAGCCCGGGGCAAAGGTGAGTGCACAAGGATGTAGGGTTACAGGTCCTCCAGCCGCCTAGAGAAATGTATCTAAATAAATGACACATGCTTATTGGCGACAACTGGCGACTGGTCTGCGTCGCCAGGCAGAATGTGCACTTCCTAAAAAAACTGGGGGAGACAACCCATGGTGTCCCTCAAATAGACGACATCTTTTGAAACAGAATGCATCTCGTCTCCCGCTCCAGAATAGCAGATCCAGAATAGACATGGGAAGCAGCTCCCAGAGCAGATGTTTGTGTGCGGTGCTGCATGTGTGTGTATGTGATCCGGTAATTAACCAGCTTCCTCTTTTTGTCTGCGCTTGTAGGGAAGAGCCTCTCAGATGACCAGACGGCTGCTGCTCCTGCCTCGCTGCCCCCCCACCCCCGTGCCCTGCCTAAGCCCCAGAGCCGGGACTCCAGCACCCAGTGTGATGTGTCCTCACAGGAGGCTGACCTTACAGGGGAGCCCAGCACACTATCAGCTCCAGAGACAACCTCAGCACATGCGTCTGGTGTGTACCCTCTCTTATCCTGGATGGCTGGAAGTAGATCTGAAGTGTTAGTCCAGAAATATCACACCAAGCTTAGGTTTTAATCCATAGCTGCACATGGTTGTAGACATTGATGTTGAAGCTATGTTATGAAATATATATAGAGAAAGTATGATGGAGTTAATGTTGAGAACAGTGATTATATGGATTTATGGAGGTCTGTCCTTTTGATCTCAGATGGTTGAGGGTTGGTTAAAATGTAACCAGATCCAGGGTCGTGGCAGAGGGAGGAAGTGGACCCATTCATACAAGCTAGACCTTTGTTTGTGAAACCTTGACTGTGTGTGTGCAAGATTCAAGGTTGCGCGTAGCGTTCCAAGCAGCAAACATTACAGTTGATTTGCTTGTGTCTAGTGGCCTACTGAGCTTGTGTTCGACATCAGTCATGTTGGAGCTGAAATCCTGCATTTTGTCTGATGTGCAATTGTTTCATTTTTTTTATTACAGATAACTCTGAGCAGACCAAGGCACCACTCAATAACACATTCAAGAACATCAGCAGCTCAGACGCAGAAGTGGTAGAAATCCTTATTTAAGAACACTGAACACTGACTACAGTTCAGGTTACTGAACCATGGGATTCATTGTGGACAGGGAAAACAAGGTCGATGACCATGAGGCCCTCCTATATGTACATCCCACCCCTGCAAGGACAAGACAGACTGTCCCCTGTTGGACTGAGCTCTGAAAGGACATTGGAGACAGTTTCACTGAAAGGGACACGTGTTACCGGAGAAAAGAATCCAGAAGCGTGTAGCAGAGAGGAGAGCTGAGCTTTTCTTGACTGTCTCTGCACACCTAAAATGTTATTCAGAACTTTGTTGGCCATGTCCTCTCACCAATCTGCCAGGTGCAAGACAGTCTGAATCCTACAAGGTACTTGGAACGGATTCTGCATTGCTGCAACTGGAGGACAGATATCAGACTGTGTAACGGCATATATTGTATATGTATGGTGTTATGTAATTTATATTTATAAGTGCTGCTCATAGTGTGATGTGACATTTGTGTGTGGTGTTGTTTGGGCCTTTTTAAGAAAGAAGAGGAAGAAAAAAGATGTCTGAATGTCTGTCTCCAACCCTCTAGTTATTTGACTTCTGCAATACTGTATTTGTTCCCCTTTTATTTTTATTTTTTACATACAGTATACCAAGTCTAATAACCCACATTCCTTGGATGGTGTACATTAACTGTCCATGGCTGCTTTGGTTGTAACTTGTTGAATGATTACAAATAGCCTTCCTATTATGTTGTGAAACTAATGGGTTGGCTCAGGAAAGTCAGTTGAAGTATGCTCTCCTTCTCTTACGCACTATGTCCTTGGATTAGTCCATTCCACAGTGTGCTTGAGTAAATACTGATTAACCCAACTTCAGCATTCCCCACCCTAAATTAACTATGCAGTTGGCGCTCTCAGTTTAATAGCCTGTTTGGGGCCCTGCTCACAGCTCAACCGGAGAATGGAAAGCCTCCTTTTCAGGGTGAAGCTGAGGGGGCATGTCAACTCATTATCTTAAGGAAATGTATGGGAGGAGTGATTGCCCGCCACAGAGGCCTAATGTTTAGGATGCCGAGTTATCATTTTGGGCCCCAGACGGCCACGACCCAGTATGCCGCTCCCCTCCGCTGACAAGCTGAAGCTAATCTTCTCACATTCCTCTCTGACGGAATGCTCCCTCTTTGAGAAAAAGGCTATCTACAGTCTGACCCCATGCCCCTTAAAATGGTATGCATTCTGAAGACTATTCTTTTTCTCTGTCTATTTATTTCTTCTGAGCCTTGGTAGCTGGTTCTACCATGAGCATCTAAATCGATGAGTAGTTATATACAGTAACATGGCAACAGCTTACCATATTTGGCCTCCATTTGCCATTCTATTTGTTGACGCTAACCCAGTGTTCAAGTTCATTCAAGTATGCTATTTTCCCCTCATTGCTAGAGTATCTCACATTTCTGAGGTCAGGATGTCTTTCTCATGGGCTCCTAAATTAAACTTCAGCTTGCATTGGGTGGGAGCAGGAAGTACTCGCTGAATGTAGTTCCCTCTTTGTGTAAATGCAAAAGTGTATGATTGTGTTCAACTGGAATGTGGGAGGATTCAGAATTGTACTATACAAACTCTACAGTTCCTCACTTTCTTCAAATGCTTTTTTATTTTCCTATTTCTCTCACGATGCATTTGCAGGTCAATGCTCTGTGCGGCAGATCTGTTTGCTTTTTAAATGCCCTTTTCACTATTTGGACTTTGTTTACATGAATGGTTGTTTTGAACTGAGAAGTTAATATATTTTGTATATTTTTTTCTTTTTAGTATTTAGTGATGTGAACATAATGCCAAAGATTTGCATTACTTTTAAGTTATGACTATATAAAACATGCAGGGCTTTGTGTAGATACCTTGCTCTAGCTGGTTGACCCATATGTTGATGTTGCTGTGAACTTCTAAAATGGGGAATTTTTTTGTGCCATTAACATTTCATTAATAGAATAAAAACGTTAATATATATCATTAAAATGTGTTATTTCTCTTTTAAGGTAACATGCAGAACATGCACATATTAAAGGCCTGTGTATGTAATTTTCTCTTGTGTCAAGACAAAGCCTGCAGGATGGGGGTGTAGTCATTTAACTGACATGTATTACAAGTACAAATTGTAAAAAAAACTATTTATCTTATCCCTAGTCCCGAGACAAGCACAAATGGTATCTCTCATTCATCAGTGAAGAATGCCGCTTTATTCGGTGAAGAAAAACAACTCTGCCACCTGCTTGACTGTTGGCAAGCAACCTGCATCAGAAAACACCATTGGCACATTCCATACAGGGCCCCAATCAAGCCTCAAGCTCAGGGTGAATGCAAAGTATTTTCTTCAGCACAAATGGTGAAACAAAGAGCCCTTTACACTCTGTGGTGCTGTCTCTCCGAACACTTTTAGGTATCAATAGACATAGCTGGTACATGTAGCAACTTTTTAAAGAGGTTTCTCAAAGGACGCAGTGCTAATCTATTTGTTGGTTGACAAACAATGTGGTTAATTGACCATGGATGAAGTAAGATACAAATCAGACAGTTGATTTATATTGTCCCTTCAATTAAACAGCTACTTATTGCTGTTTTACAGTGGTTCTAATGACTAATGAAGTGTTTGATGTAGATAACAGAATTTGCCAAATTCCCCAAAACATAGAAAGTACAAGAATGATCTGTTCTTTCCTTTTAAACACCTCATTATAAGGCTGCTGAAACTTATGCATTGAAATAAATGTTTTGAGACCAGAGTAGATGGGGAAAGTGGTCCTGTATTGCTTCAGTTAGGAATTCAACTACACAAAGCTGTTTTCATGGGGCCTTTGTTTTATGTATTCGTCTGATTTAGTATTTTAGTACTTTCTGAAAAGAAATGTCATCCTGATATGTTGTTCACTACAACTGAAACTAACAATGTCATTTTTGTATAAAAACCTTAGCAGCTCTCACTATGCCTTATTCAGCAGCGTTGTCATGGTATTTGTAGGCCTACAGGGGTTTTACCTTCACTCATGCTACATTCCCAACTTGTCTGCTTTCAATTAGTCTTAATCAAACAAACCTCTCACCTCGGAGGAATGTCTGTGGCATTTTGCACAGCTGAAAAGTGACGCATAGTCAAGCAACTCAGTAACTGAGGAATATTTGGAATTGACCCTCCTGGTGCAGTAAAACTCATTCCATATGGAGTGGAACAGAACATTCTAGCATGTTTACACACTTATCTAAAGCTCCTATGCAAGGATCCATCGTGACTAGCCTTTACAGATAACACTGAAGATGTTTTAAACTGATGTTTTCACACATTTTCTGTAATGAAAACTCCTCTGATGATTAATAATGTTAAGAAAGAGTATGGCAACATTTAATGTTTCCTCCTTCCTCTCACTGTTCATAATGTTCATCCTTCTCACTCTATGGAGCACATTTTTTTATATTCTTGCCATGATTTCAGGCAGTTGATAATGAACAGTGCTGCTAAACAGTCTACTACAACCAAAGGGCATTTGGCAGAAACTTTGAGGCAGGGGACTTTATCTGGTATAACATAACAGCATTAGTAATCAAATGATGATTGAACAGTAGTCATGCAGGCAAGGGGATCTCTTGTCTGTTGGATAACCATGTGCAGCCCTCCCATGTGAGATATGTCCACTGTTGTTGTAATGAGTGCTTTTGAGCTAGCTCTGGCGTTCAATGTAAATATTTTGCCTTACTTTCTTTCCCTTGGGTAGGCGTAAGATGGCATTCCTTAAATGTTTCACAAGTCTCCCTCCTGCTGGGTTTACTTGTGGCAGATCAGTGCAACTTTTCTCAGCTCAGGCAAGAGAGCTAAGTATATTGGCATCTCTTGAATGTCTCACCTTGTCTCTGTCAAGCAGGACAAGGGTTATCCAGCATGCGCCATGGTTTACTACAGTATGTTACCTGGTCATTTTCTACAGTCAGCTGCAGATGCTCAGAATCACATGCCAATAATTTGTATCAGCTGCCTATAAAATACATTCTATATGAGTCCAGGGCTATAGGCACCTACCTTGTTCTATTTTGAGCACTGTGAATTCATTTCCTAAGATCCTACCCAATGTGTTAGTGGTTTTCCTTACACACATACCTCTGGGGTGATGTTGGTGGTTCTATAGGTGAAAGGTTGTGATTATGTGACTGAGTGCTGAGCCAAGTTTGAACATCTGCTCCCCCTGAGCTCCCCACAGTTGCAGAGGGAGGTTCATTCCTGACGGCGCTCCATTTCAGCAAGATTTTCCTTAACTCCACCTCCACCCCCCATCTTGTAGGCATCGTGGTCAGGGACAGTGGGAGCATTCCAGAGACATCTGGAGTTTTCCAGGAATGATCACGTTAGTTTGCTCCCAAAAGGTACTTACAGTAGCCTATATCAATGGCTATCAGGGATCTTATCAGTGTGAGTCTCAGCCATTTGCTTTTAAATTAGCTAAACAACCTCAGTGAATCAAGATTGCAAAGAAGTAAACTTGTTTGGACAAAGCAATCGGTTGGACATCACTGTATTAATGTTTTGTTGATTAGTTAAATAAAGGACACACAGGAGATGATGGAAGGAAACTAGTGTAGTCTACATTCTCTTTGTGCTCACTAGACTTAATAAATATAGAGTATTGTACATCCAATAGATGTGTGCATTTTTACCCGTTCTAGTAACATCTGCTTTTAGAGTATACATGTTCATGTGTGTTAATGTCAATCGACTGTGTCAGGCAGCTATTGAGAGGACGCCCAGTAAGCGAAGCATGGGCCCCTCACTGTTGGCTTTTGGATGCATTTTTGCCCCAAACTCTGTGAGAAATACTTGGAAAAATAACTCAGTAGAGTGCTGTGTTTTGCCTTAATTTCCATGGAGATTCAGAAACTTCCTGCCTGGAGCAGTCATGGAATGTGTTTTCCCCCCTTCACTTTTCCACATAAATCAGGTCAATGTCCAATTTTAGGTCTGCCATTGTGGTGGAGCAAACTTCATACAGCCCTTCTCTTCTCTGTTTTCATATTTGGGGGTTGGGGGCTTGGGGTTGGCTGACCTTTACCTTACTATTACGATGATGATGATACGTCATGCCATTATAGTATCCCAAAGAAATGTGGCTCAAAGTTATAATGATTTGAAATGATCATTTCATGTTTTTGCCTTTGTGGCAGACACACAACTAATGTTTCCAGTGAGTCAATGGGGCTGTATAGACATTCACCATCTAGTATGGTTCCTAGACTGAGGTTCATCTTGCTAGACTACAGTATGAGCACAGATGGAGTAGGCACAGGAAGGGGTAAGGTGACTGATGAATCAAAGTGTTACTGTGTCTGGACTGGCAGAGGGAGTCGTCCCACTTGAGTTGTGACGTTAGAGGTATTCAGGGCAATGGAAGACAATAGCCCATGAGTCAGCAATGGAGTGTAAGGTGAGGCATTGAGAAGCCAGGTGTACCAGGTGTAGTTGTTGGAAATCACACATCAGGGTTTATCATGCACCAATAAAATATATAATCTTGTTAGCAATAAAGTGCTGCATAGATTTGCCTAAATCTGCAATGATATAGCTCACAAAGAAAGGAGTCAAATAAATTAAAACTAACTAATTCAGTGTTGTGAGTCATCAAAGACTTCCACTGACAATACTTAATGTCAGCTGATGGCAAAAGAAAGAGTGGGAGCCAATTTATGACCCAATTTCAGACATTCCCCAGGTGTACCTGTGAATAATCTCTTTTCTTCCTCCTGACAAAAGAGAGGCATGTTTTTTTTAAGATCAGACCCTGTGAGCACTAGGAACACAACGTGAAGTGTGGTGGGGCTCAGGAGAGAGACTATGAATAGTTTGTGAATGAGGTGATGTTTTCTCAGCAAATTCTGGCAACAGACACTTGTAAAATGGTGAGTGCCTGTTTATAACATTGAATCATTCTTCAAGTGAAAAGTCACCACTTGATTTGATTCAACTATGACTCATCTAAATAGTTTAGAGCAATGTATTACTTTATGGTATTAACAAGGGTATTGACTACTTTAATGTATTAATTCATTCTACATTATGAATTTACAGCTTTATACAAGATAAGACTGGTGAACCTTCAGACATAGTTCTACAGACTCATTTCCAGTCATCATATTTGTGACTCACAATACCGCTGAAAAGACACTTCCTGATAACCCAGATTGTGTAATGTCTGTTGTACGTAGGCAGAGGACTCAAATGCACAACTCGGAGACAAAAACTTAAATCCATTAGAATAGTCTTTACTATCAAAAAAGTTCAGTACACAGGTAGGCAGTCAATGGGTAGGCAAAGCAGGGTCTGGTACACAGGTAGATCAGGCAGATAATCCAAAAAGGGGTAGGCAAAAGGCAAAGTCAGAAAAACAATCAGAGATCAAAATAACCAGGAATACACAAGGAAAGAACACTTGACACAAGGTACAAACACAAACTGACACAGAGACTGGGGAACACACAGTCTAAATACACAGTGAAGGGTGATGAGGAACAGGTGAAGTCAATCAGGGCAGGGTAGACAATCACACAGACGGGAAACACACAAGGGCAGGTGGTGAAGTATCTGAAACGAGAGACAAGCTGAGGAACACAACAATAAACAGGAATCAATAAATGAATAACATGAAACAAAGACAAACATAAACTAAGGAGCAGGGCGAGACGTTACAGATTGGTTCCACTGCTATGCACGATGTGATATCCAGAGAATGTTTGCTATGTTGGTTTCACAACCACAACATACCAACAGGTGTAGGTGGGTAGGAGGACACATCTGGAGAATTCAGTTTTCACACCTCAACATGTAACAGCCTGAAGTGGGCCTTTTATATAATCCTCTGTCCTGTGTTTATCAGGATGAAAAGTTCTCTGGCCGCCATGGGCACGCCCTCTGTGGGATTGAGGAACAAACGGCATGCACTCAGAAGGGCAGCATGCTGTATTAAGAATCCGCCTGAGAGGTGACAGCTATTTATGTGTTTTGTCGCAGACAGGACTGTGACTGTTCTAGCGTATATTTTTCTTTTAACTGCAGGGACCCTGCAAGCTTTAACCCCAAACTTCCCTGAGAATGTGTACTATTTGGGAGGATGGAGCATGCTTAATGGAGCAAGTTTAAAGGTTAAATTCCCACAATAGCATGCCATTCTGGGAATGTTCTTTTCTCTTTCTGAAGACCATCCCTTGTGTCTATGAGGCTCTACTCTCTGACCCTAAGTAAGCTCAATACAGTAAGGCACTGATTCTATCTGTCAGTAGATTATGGCTCTGCATGGCATCAAGTTTTGTTTACAGGGTTTGTGAATCAGCTGGAATATTTATATGGTTCTTTTTGATTTGATTTGATTAGAGTGTTAGACACTGAATAAAACCATCTGCAAACTGTTGTGATGAAGGGCAAAACTGAGGAGCCACCTCACAGAGGGCACTAAGCAATCCTATCACATGCTGTGGGCAAACAGAGACCTTCCATAAGGGTGAGTGACAGAAATAACACATGGAAAAATAGCCGTGGCCCGCAGGATCACACACAAAGCCGGGCCAAGCATCCAAGGTATCCGGGTGATGTAATGGCTATGTGAATGTGGCAGTAACATGATTCTGAACGCCTGGGATTGTCGTCTCTGCTAGCAGGGTTTTCATGTCCAAAATGATCAGCACCCCTTTCCCTGAGGCCCCCGTTCATATTGACCCATTTTTTCAGTAGGCTTACAGGTTTCCATTTATGTCTCACATTGCATTCACAGCCTGGTCCATTCTGTATTATGACCCTGGTCCCATTCGCTGATGTTTTGATTTATGACCCTGCTCAGTTATATAAAAATATTAATTTAATTTAATTAAGATTTCTCCAACTTACCACAGGTTGCTTATAACTCAGAAACCTGCAAAAATGTAAATGTTATCATTAATTTAGACATGCACAATGGACATTTAACCCTTTCACTTTGCATATTGCAAAATATGACTCTAGTCAGGTCAGAGGTCAACATATGGAATGTGAGCTTTGACATGTGGATCAACTGAAGTGGATATCCTTCTCTGTTTCGGAATTAAAATCCCTTGGAATGAAATCTGAACTGGAACCAAACAGGAAACTTGAAAAATGTCGATTGTTGAGATATGTCCGGTGACAATCAGACAAGCTACCTTCTCTACAACACCTTCTCAGTCTACTCCCAGGTGTGGTCTCACATGAGAGAACAGGTTGCATATTCCAAGACACTTCGTAAAATAATGGCAACATTACCTATATAAAGATCAGTGGGTGGTATGGCTGTTTTGGCTTGTGGTGTTAAAGTTAGAGCTGTGCAACACTATTGTGAAACTGTACTTCCTGTATTATATTATCTGTATTATTTTCTGAACTAGTGGTGTAGTGAAAACATGAATATTGGTAAAGCAAGGAATGTAATATTGATGCAAAGCAAAGGCTTAGCAATGCCATCGTGCGGTGGCCTGTCCTTATCAACAAAACATTTTCAAGCAAGCTTCTATATTTTGTACATTGTCCTAATGAATGTTGGGGGACTGCTCCTCTCTGGTGGCCACATGAATGTATTGCAGTCATTGGAAGAGTCCTTTGTCGTTGTGTACTATCACAGCCCTTGTATAAATTATCTGGTACTATCCAAAAAAGAAAAAAACATAACCTGAACACCATGGATTGAATAGGTGGGTAAACCCTAATGCAAACAGCATTGACATAGCAGCCAACCTATTCACCAAAATAAAAATGTGGGAAAACGGAGTTTACTTTGGTTTACCCTCCACTACATCACTGTTTGCCTGGTACTACCACAAACGCAGACAACGATACAGAACAGTGTTGACTCTGAATACACCCCGCGCGGGAACTGCGCTGCCGCCTTCCTATACTTTTGCAGCTACACCGATCGTTCGTCCCCCGTTTGCTATTGGTCAAGGATTTCTAATCGTTTCCTCTCATTGGGCAAAAAACGGGGAGGTCCATTTCTGAGCTCTGTATTCTTCCGGCTTGTATGTTGTTGAAAAGAAAAGACGAATGGAAAAATTGTAACTCTACGAATACGGTACATTTTGTTTTGTTTAATTCTTCTGTGCAAATGTGTAGTCAAATATATATTTTAAGGAAACTATGGCCCACAATTAACACCCTGGAGATCTAGAAATATTGCAAAATATGAAGTTATGCACACACACACTGCTGTTTATTTTAGCGATACGATATAGCTCTAAGCAGGCTAACGTTAGCAAGCTAGCCCCCCAATTTTAGCTAGCTGGTTTAGCCTCTGTCACTGAGCGATAAGCAGAAACATTCAAGCTAGCGTTGAAAGCTAGAAAAGCACTACCTCTTATTCCAGAGAGCAGTACCGTACATTCCACAATAACTAGCTTTTGATAGTAGCCATGTTAGATGGCTATGTCAAACCCTGGCAGCAGTGCCAGCTGGCTTCGAGTATTGTTGTCGGTTAAATCGTTGAGAAATATAGTGAAAAGTGTATTGTTCTTGACCCATCATCCCTCTAGTATGTGGAAGAGCATGCTCCAAGGCTTTCTAAAACGTATTTTTATTGCATAAAGGTAGGAAGTAAGTTAGACTTTTGACATCCGTGAGTAGTGCCTTTGACAGCGGACGACTGAGGCTTACGCTTGACAAAATAAGGAGCGCTTTACTCTCATTTGTCTGTAATCATTGTCTTCCCCTCTAGGTTGTGGTGTTTCAGAAGATGAGTTCACAGCAATTTCCGAGACCTGGAATGCCTGCGTCCGGTGGAGGACATTCTCAGATCCCAGGTGGAAATGTGGTCTCTGTAAACCAGTCCTCAAACCAGCCAGGTAAAATATATTCAGACTTTATTTGTGGCACTCCTCCTGATGGTATTTTGCTCAATTGCATGTTGTGTATGAAATCCAACAAATGTTTTTCTCTGTGCATGATGAACATTTTAGACAGTGGCCGTGATGCTGACCATGGGCCACAGGATCACCCGCCCAGCGGCGGTGGTGGAACCCTGTCATTCAGGGATGACAAGCAGGAGACTGTTGTGGTGAGACCCTACCCACAGGTGCAAACCCACGGACAGCCCTCAGCTCTACCCCAGCAGGTGCCCATCCAGCCTGGCACCCCTGTCACAGTGTCTGCCCCTCCTGTCCACATCCCTCAGGGCCAGCTTGCCGCCCTCACAGAGGGGCAAATGAAGGTAAGCTTTCTCTCATAGCATGTATAGAATCAGCCCATTCAGTACTATAGAAAATATTTGAATTTTTTTTTTTTTCTCTTCCAAGGCTGTCCTGAAATCACCTATGCCCAGTCGCCTCATCGCCCCAGCGCCAGCCTCTAGCCAGGTGAATCTCCCGATACCCCCGAAGGTGCCTGGTCACATAACTGTCACCTTGGAGAGTAGCATTGCTCCAACTCCCTCCATTCCTGTGGCAACCATCAGTGGTCAACAGGTGACTGCACATCACATGCTTATAGACTTGATGTCTTTGTTCCCACTCTTCTTCTTCAGTGGATTACAATGACAGTTGGCAAACAACAAATGTATTTTTATGGTTTGCTAGTTACTGATATCTTTTTTTTATTACAGGGTCACTGTAGTAACCTTCATCACTTGATGCCAGCTAATATCCAGATCATTAGGAGCAGTGCCCCTGCACTGCAGATAGGAACCCCCACTGCCACTCCACACACATTCGCCTCCCATCTACCCAGAGGTATGTCCCAGTCTGGAGGGGAATGGTTATCAATTTATTTGCTTGCATGTACAAATACTTTTGGCTTGACCGTCAAAAGGCATTTATTTCCTTTTGCCTCCCATGCTGCAGTTTCTATTGCCTCAACAATGTTGTGATGTTTGGTTTCCAGGGGCAGCTGCTGCAGCTGTGATGTCAAGCTCTAAAGGGCCTACTGTTCTCCGGCCAGCATCTGGGGCAAATTCAGGCCCCGGCCAGCCCACAGTGCAGCATATCATCCACCAGACCATTCAGGTGCTCCACTTTATATTACAACTTCAATAGAATGATTATGGTTGGAGTCTTGTAGAGAAACAGAAGGTAAACTGACTGTGTTTGTTGAAAACCCTCTCTTATCTCCACAGTCTCGCCCAGCTGTCACCACCTCCACTGCAGTGCTTCCAACTGTGGTGGCCCCCATTTCGGCTACTCGGACTCAGTCTCCTGTCATCAGTCCAACAGTCACACACTCTGGGGAGATGGTGCATGGGTGAGTAGCTAATTAGCTGTAATTATAATGCACTTGCTGACTTGGTAGGAGTGAATGCCAATAGATAACTGGATTTCCCATTCATCACATGGATGAGAATGAAAGCATCTGTGCCTTTCAGATCTAAAACCATATCTAGCTCTGAGTGCTAAAAAGGCTTGTGATGTTAAATCCTTTGTTTATTGTTTCAGGCGCCCAGGGCTGACCATCCAGCGGCCTCAGATGTCTCGTGACACGGCCACACGCATCACCCTACCCTCGCATCCTGCCATTGGATCACAGAAGCCCCAGCCTCCACACACTATGACACAGGTCAGAGGGCTCCTCAGAGATAAGACTTTAAATCAACAGGGAAAATATGCTGATATCAAAGTTGAAGAATATGTTTTAAAATACTTTTTTTACACTTTTATTACAGAAATCTATCTTCAGCACTGTGACTCCGGTGGCTGCAGCAACAGTGGCACCAATTCTTGCCACTAACACTGTGCCATCAACCACCACTACAGGTAAGGCCATTCCAGGTCTGAGAGGCTCACAATAACACTGGGGTAGTTGGTTCACAAGGTGGAACTGCATGTTCCTTGCTAATTCGATCATTGACAGTTCCTTATTTGAGCATGTCAACTATACTCTGATTGACGCAGATATTGAGAGAAAACTCATGAGATTGAAATGTTTTTGTAATGTTACCACAAAAGTAGCTGTCACTTATCAATATAGTAATTAGTGTGGCTGTGAACTGATAGATGATGCTGTCTCTGTCATTTCGTAGGCACTGTGCCACACACCCAAATGACCAGCAGCACTATTGTCACCATGACGATGCCCTCACACTCCTCTCATGCCACAGCAGTGACCTCTGCCATCCCTGTTGGTAAGCATGTGCAATGAATCACGTAGGCACATTCAAGTTGATAACACAATAAAAAGCACTGCTCTATACGTTAGAAACTAGTGGGGGTTCTGTTTGTGTTCATTTGGACGTTCAGATCAGCTTTTCGTCTGAAGCGTATTTATTTTCTCATGATGTTCCCTGTGTGTTGTGCACAGCTAAAGTGGTCCCACAGCCCATAGCCCACACCTCCCCGCGAGTCCAGCCTGACTACCCAGGAGAGAGGACCAATCTGATCTCCATCTCTGGCCACCGCTCCTCTCCTAACCCAGTCGCCATGGAAGCAAGAAGTGACAACAGGTGAGCAGCACAGACATCACTATACTACTGCATGTCTCACAACAATCAAAATACAGGTCGGGAATACATTGCTAATGTAATACTTAAAAATATAACTGTGTTTGCTGCCTCCCTCAGGCCACCTGTGCCAGTGCAGTTCCAGTACTTCTTGCCCACGTACTCCTCGTCTCCGTACCCACTAACACACACCTACACCCCTATCACCAGCTCTGTGTCCACCATCCGCCAGTACCCAGGTAAACACACCAGCCTCAGCACACACCCAAGAATGATTCATAACCTTCAACTCCACATTTAACAACACAGTCTCGCAGGTATGCTTGAATTTGTCTAATATACCCTGCTCCCTGTTATCAGTTACCCCCCAAGCCCCGAGCTCAGGGTTACCCAACCAACCTGGAGTGGGAGTGGCCACCACTGTCCACCTGAACCCAATGCAGCTGATGGCAGTGGACCGGATTGGCCTGCAGTCAGCACAGATCAGCACCCAAGGCATCCAGCCTGCACCAATGGCAGCGCAGGGCATTCAGCCTGCACCAATGGGAGTGCAGGGCCTACATACCTCTGCATCAATCACCACGCAGGGGATTCAGCAGGCACCAATCTCTGCTCAGCAACAGCAGCCACAATCTGAGGCAAAAGCTCCAGGTAATCCAAAATAAACTGAGACACTAAACATCAAAACAGGACCAAAGCTTGTGAATAAGTGATTAAATGAATGTTTTGTGCCATTCAGGGGTGATGTTGGCTGACTGCTCCACATTTGTAGCCAGTCCTATCGGCAGCACGTTCAGCGCCACACAGCCTGTCGCCACCATGGTGCAGACACACCCACAGGTTGGAGTAGGCAGTGCCCCCACACTGGTCTCCTCCCCCCGACCCAGCATCCTCCGCAAGAAGCCAGCCAATGAAGGGTGAGTGTGCCACTGAGCGTACATTACCACACCGCTTTCACACAGCATGTTTGAGTGAGACTGACACAGTATTCATTCTTACTGTAGATGTAGAATATGTTTAACGAGGCTCCTGCTGTGTTGTTGTTCTAGGTGTGTTCGTAAGAACCTGATTCCAGCCCAGCCCGGTGAGCCCAACAGTGGCAGAGTAGAGGGTGGTGTGAGAGGAGCAGGATCCCCTCGTCCTGCAGGGTGAGATTTTGCTACATGGATGGTATATCATGTGATGGAAATTAGTATTAGTATTAGGAATAGTATTGATGCCAACTACAAATCCCTAACATGAATCTGTCCCTTTGTTGAACCTACTAGTGGGAAACCCAAAGCAGAGGTCCACATGACCATGGCCCCTCCAGTCATGGCTACTATAGAGGCACTGCCCTCTCAGGGAGGGGAGCAGCAGGCTGTGTCGTCCCCTGCCCAGCACCTGTCCCAGGCCATCCCCACTCTGCTGGCCCCCTCTGGGCCCGCACCCCCCTCCCAGCCCACCACAGTGCTCTCCGCCCTCCCTGCATCCATGGCCGTTACACCCCCTGTCCCTGCCTCCATGGCCAACACCGTCGCCTCCCCCACCCAGCCGGCAGCCAGTAGCACTGCAGCGTGTGCCGTCAGCTCAACCTGCCCAGAGGTGAAGATCAAGCAGGAGCTGGAGCCTATGGACACCTTCCAGCCAGGTATGTGGACCATGTCTTTCTTCCATCTGCTTATTACCACATGGAGAACTCACAGAAAAGTAAACAAGGAAGCTAAAAGCATCACTACTGTTTTGAAGAAAACATAAGTGTCAAGCACACAAATAATTGTATCCCCCCCCCTTCAGTGTCCAGTGTGAACCTGCCGTCAGCCCCTGGCCTCAGCACCCAGGCCTCCTCCCTGAACGCCCCCTCCTCAGGGGACCTAATCCCAGGGGCCTCCCCCAGGAAGAAGCCCCGCAAGCAGCAGCACGTCATCTCTACTGAGGAGAGTGAGATGGTGGAGACTAATAGCACAGATGAGGAGAGGGCCACAGGCAGGCCTCTGGGCAGTAGGGCTGAGAGGCGGGAGTCTCCTCCCAGAGAGTATGTGGGTAAGTCATTAGCCCCGTATGTCTTATATGGTCTTTGAACATTTGACCTAATTTCTGGTGTACTCATTCTTTATATGAACCCTTCATATGGTTTCCTCCTAAGATGAGGAAGGGGTGCGTTATGTGCAAGTCCGGCCACGCCCACCTGTTACCTTGCTCCGCCACTACCGTAACCCCTGGAAGGCAGCCTATCATCACTTCCAGAGGTTCAGCGACATCCGGGTGAAAGGTCAGTATCTGTCCTCCGTATGCTCAAAAAAACTATTTCCTTACCACTTAATCTTCATTAGTCGCCATTCAGTCGCCTGCGTAGGAGTGTCTTTCCTCCCCGGTTACTATCTTGCTCTCTGCTTTCAGAGGAGAAGAAGGGCTCGTTGCAGGACATGGCCAACCAGAGGGGAGTAGCGTGCCGAGCACAGGGCTGGAAGATTCACCTGTGTGCTGCACAGCTGATGCAGCTGGTGAGTACTGGTCACACTGAGGGGGGTCACACTCACATTGGCAGGTCAGCGTTCGGTTTATAGTAACAATAGATCTCTAAATTTCAATGCAGTCTAAGAACAGGTTTTGGGTGGAAAGGATCTTTTCATACTGAATGTCCTATTGCAACACGGAGCCAGAGGACATCACACTCTGTTATGTGAATTGTGTGTAAATGATTTGAGGTGTAACTGATGTGTGTGGATGCATTGAAATATGCAATTTGTATGTTTTGCTAAATGGTTTTGTGGCTAACATCTTTGTCTACCTCTGACCCTAGTCAAGTTTGGAGCATGACGTGTACAGCCGACTCACCACCCTCCAAGAGGGCTTGATCCCAAAGAAGAGGGCTGGGGCCGACGATGAACTGCACCGCATCAATGAGCTCATACAGGTGAGTGTATCCCAATCACCTTATTGTACAGTATATGAGTCTCTGCATTACCTCATAGGTGAATGTGTTTTACTGAACATATCTCATTTAGGCAAGCCTGCTGCGTCTCAAGTAAGTCAGTCTGTTGCAGCATCCAAGGTAGATCAACTGCATAAGCTATTGACTGTTGTATTACAGAATCGTTTCCAGTACTTTTCTTGCTACCAACCAGCTGTTTTGGTTTGCCTGTCCACAGGGTAACATGCAGCGCTGTAAGTTGGTGATGGACCAGGTGACGGAGGCCCGGGACACCATGATGAAGGTGCTGGACCACAAAGAGAGGGTCCTAAAGCTGCTCAATAAGAACGGGGCCGTCAAGAAGTCCTCTAAACTGAAGCGCAAAGAGCGGGCCTAGACAGTGGCCTGCTCCTCCTTCACCAACACCGCCCCAACCTCTTCTCACAGGAGGACGGGGGGGAAAGAGCTGCTCGGAACTCATGGTGCTATGATTTGCTGTGCACAATCGCCCTCTTTGTCTGCCTGAGACAGGACAGAAAACAGTAACAGGAGGGTTTAAGAACTCACTTGCAGGAATCCCACCAGGAATAGGTTCTCACTCAAGACAACACTTGGCCAGAGTGTGGAGAGTCTTATGTTATGTTGTTAAACAGTCTGACTGGACATTTTTTTGAAGACCCCAAGAGACTTAATTTGTTGTAATATTTTTTTTAATTTTTTTGTTGCCTTTTCTTTATTTTGAATGGCGGTATTGAAAGATGATTTTCCATGTTGAATCAAATGTCGATCTTGCACTCTCACCATTATGTTGTGGAGTTGTATTGATGCTACAGTGTAATCCAAACACCAGTCAGTTACCAAGCATGTTAGTTTAGGTAAAGGACGGAGAGAGTAATGTTCCTGAGGAGATTCAGCTTGCAATTTGTACTCAAATACTGTAGTTAGCCAACATCTCAAAGGAAAATCTTTTAAGGGAAAAAACTCAACAATGTTAAAATCCTTATTATACACTGCACACATACAATAACTTGTTCATTGTTTTGTGCCTTCATTTTTTCTTGGGGCACCTGTGATGGACAAATATGTGTGAATGCAACCCACACTCTGGAGTTTGCACTGTCTGTATAGACTTCAAGCAAACAGAATCTGGTGCAATTGTCAGAGCTCAAGTCCACCTTCTTCTATTCAGAGTTTTTTTGGGGGGAAGATTCATCCAAGTGACTAGTCCAGAGCCTTTTCTCAGTGATAGGAACACGACTGCTTGCGTTCTCTCCTCCATCCTCCACTCACTTTGTCCTCAAAAAGCATTGGAGGAAAATATATAAGAGGAAGAACCTAGATCATCTCCTCCAATGCGTTTTCAGTAAAACGCGAGTGAAATGCGGAGGAGAGGACTCAAGGAGTCATTTTTTGAGAAAAGGCTAAAACCAGATAATGCACTGTATTTGTTTTGAACTTCCTGTCTTTTCTGTCATTTGAACATTTGAAATAGTGTGGCCTAAGAGATGAGATGTCAATATAACAAGTTTTAGTTTCAAAGATATTATTATAAGATCGTAAAGACATCACTAGGCAGAGAATGGCTTTCATTTGTATGTAAAAAGCCCGGACTGAAATGTGTTGAATCAACCTATTACAAAACATTTGCTCACAAAGTGTTAATTGTGTCCTGAGATATTTATTTGATAATGAGAACTGTGTAATGGAGGGTTGCCATTACATACAAAACTGCTTTGAAATTTCTGGCAAGGATAACTGATATCATGGAGTGATTAATTACAATATGCATTTGGTTGTAAGAAGGTACAGAACTCTAAAGGAAGAGTGCTCGTGTTATTAGAATGCCAGAATTCATTTGTGTTAACATGTAAAATGTTGTATATGGAAGTGTTTTTGTTTTTTTCCATTGACTTGGCTCTTTTGAGGTTTTGTACTTCATGATCCATTTTGTGATGTGGCACTTCATTTTGCAGTGTGTAAAGAGAAAATGTATGAGGTGAAGTGGGCCTGAAACATCCAGCTATATTGTACATTGTTTTTGTCTGTGTTATTACAGTAAAGCCACTTCATTAGTATATGATCTTACAAGTGATCGTGTGATACTTTGGCAGATCGTGTAATACTTCCATAAATGTCATCCTCTTTACTTTAGGGCCCAAAAAACCTAACTGAGTTAACATTACGTTAAAAAAACCTAACAACGTTAACATTCCTCCTTTGGGAATCATTTATTTGAACAGGTAGGTTATTGAAGAAATATTCTCTTTCACGGCACTAGCATCTACTGTATGAGACTAAGTGCAGGATTCCCCAGCTCTACCCTCTACCCCAGTGACCATTACTCTTCATTGTAAAAGATGGAGGCGAGTACTAACACTGAAGGCAGCCAGTAGGGATGAAGTATGCCGTGGTAACATTTAATTAGCTTATCCTAACTCCCTTTTGCAGCACGGTGAGAGCCTGGACAGCAGAGAGCATGGGGAGAGTAAAGGAGCTCTGGAGCAGGTGAAGGGTGGAAGTCAGGCATTAGCCACAGAGGGGAGGGGCATAATCTAAGAATGAGGAAGTAGATTAGGGGGGAATTTTGTGGTTGATATTACAGGAACGCACACACTCTTAAGGAACTAATTTGACATCTCTCCTTGCTTCGTATGCACAAATTAGTGAGATAGTATCCTTATAATGTATTTTATGTATCATTTTGTCTCTTTAGTCAATATTCATTGACTTCCTCAGTTTAATAGCCAGAACAGCACTTTGGTGCCAGGGAAACCTTACAGCAGCAGGTAAACAAACATAAGAGGTGTAACACACCTGGAATAAATGATGAGTTAGCAGAACTGTACACTATCTGTTTACCTGTCTGTTTATATAAAGACGGGTGTGGCCTGTGAGGAGCATGTGGACCTTCACATGATGATATTGGAGAATATCCTGTGCCCACGTAATAAGATTATCTGTGTAAAAATGGATTAGACCATCTCAATTCCTCTAAATTGTCTAGTTATCATGTCATTGTGTTTAGGTCGCTCCAATGTGTTTAAGCAATCACTTTGTCTCATTCGCCTCTGTTCTCAGTGGTGTTAGTGGTGGGAAACCAGATAGTCGTGCAAAGCTTGATTTTTGTCAGCTCAGTGGAGTGATGAAAATGCGTAGTAATTACTGGCTTTTAGCCGCTGGCTCGTAGAGGGCACATTGTTGAAATCTCATCAGGCCAACTCTGCCAATGGAACATGAACATAAATAGACAGAGATTACCACTAATCATCTCACACCTAAGTGAGCATCCTATTACCACCGTAATCCATTTGCACCTGGCCATATCTGAGTGATACAACACGCTAGAGGAGCCATTCTCTCACAGGATTAAGTGATAAAGGGTATAAGACAGGTTCATAATAAGATGACGGCAACATATCGCTCTGATTAGAAAATGCTCAATGAAAGATCGTAGGTCAGTCCATTTAGGGCCAAATACATGTAATGTTGATCAGCTGTAACAAACTTACTGTCAAACTAAAACTTAACGGAGTGAATCAATAACTTTTAATAAGATTTAAAATTATTGCCCTATCCTTTGTGTGGTATTTACAGCATTATTGCCCCTTAGCATAATAGAGGGAGAGAACTTTTATAATCCCTCAGTGACGTCAAAGTCCAAAGGTCAGGTATATAGTCAAGTATAGGATAGTCTTATTATAGTACATTTCATTCAGCTCACTAGAATATCATGTCATTCAAATTTTAATTGCCTGCTTTACAATATCTTTTACATGCCTGTGTGCTTAAAAGTTCAACACTAATCCCTACAATGAGATACAATGAGAAACCATCATCCTGGAGACATACGTTTAAGATAAGATGGTAGGTTGTTGACAGAGAGAGGGAAGCTCCTTCTCCCCTTCCTCCCAGGGCCTGACTTCTCAGGGTAGACCTGTGCTGGGCTGACCTGGGTGGCTCTGTTCTGTAATGGGAGCAAAGTCAAAGGGCCATAAAGTGGTGATGTGTTCGCGTAGCCACCCATTTCCTGGTTCACTTGTGTTTCATGGTAGGTTGGACACAGCGGTTGAGGCTAACACTGGCAAGGGGACCAGGGAGGACTTTTCAAGACCACCAAAGAAAATAACATCCACAGGTAAATATGGCCATATAGACAGTTATCAATGTTTTTCTCATACATAGGGCACTGATGAATCAGGGTTTTCGGGCCCTTAAGCAAAAACTCTAAGCTCAAAAACTAAAAAAGGAGCCTAAAAGAAATAATACTGATATAGTATTATGTAACAGTTACAGTATGTCATCTATATTGTACCAGAAATGATTTTGTCTATTGTAAATGTCCAGCATTATGGTTCCATTTTAAATTAGTCAAATTTAAATGTCAACTTGGTCTACATGAGTTTTCATGCAAAATGGGATTGCATTTTTCAAAAGATAAATATTGGATTCAGATTAAATTGAATAATTTAAATAATACGAGAGTCTTGTGTTTGTTGTCTGTTTACCCTTAATCCTTTACTAAGCGTTTTCAGGACTCCTAAGGCCTCTGCCATCAGGTGTCATTATTAGTGTTACTGGAAAGGGAGTGGTAAGGTGGCCATTTTGTGTTTATGACATATTCACACAATATGAGAGGATATATTTCCTTCCTCTTTCCTCTAGACTGGGGTTGAGAAGATTTCAGTTATGGTGGTTTTGAGGAAGGTAAGATTCACAATATGACAATATTTTTTTAGAAAAAAAATTAAGATATGCTTATAAGCATTGGGACAGGACATATCCTTATCAACAGAAGTAATTGTTTTCAGAGATACTGTATTGTGGAATAATTATGGCATGTCATGCACTGAATGTAAGGTTTAAACCTTGAGCCAATGATTTTGATGGCCCTTTTGTTTGTGAATTTTCACAGTTTTAGCACAGTTTTCTCAACTTGCCTAAATTGACTCATGTATTGGCCTCCAGGGAGATTTCGTATGGGTGGACTCTAGTTCTGGGGTGCCAATTGGGGCAGAGGTCAGTCTTACAGACACTGGACAGCTTCAGCTGATCGACGATGAAGGAAAGGTACCTGTCGATTGAAAGTCAAGCTTTGTTTTTTTTGTTTTTTTTTTTGCTGTGAAGTCTTTGGCCTAAGTGATGCTGATCCACTTATGATGTTCTTGCAGGAGCACAAAATCAACAATAAGAAAGAGGATGCTTTCCGGCCCATGCACCCCACCTCTGTGAAGGGAGTGGACGACATGATCAGGCTTGGAGATCTCAATGAGGCGGGGCTCCTCAGGAACCTCCTGGTGCGATACAAGGACGGCATTATCTATGTAGGTCCCTGCCCATTTGTGTTGATCTGAAGTCCAATGTAAGGGAGTATAACAGATATGTGGTCTGTTTCTAAACAGACCATTTTATCTATTATCATTCAAAAATATGCAAATAGAGTAATCTATTTGACAGAAATTAATATTAAGAACATTTATGATTAATAATATATGAGTTATGTTCATGTCTGGTAGATTTAGTCTATTCCTTTCGATTCAGTGAATTAGTTCCTTGTTGTAGACTTTGCCCTGTAGTTTATCACAGTTTTGTTTGTCCCTATAGAGACGAATGAGCCTCTGTTTAATAACAACATCCCACTGTTTTCCTGCCAAGGCTGCAGACCACATCAGTGTGTTCTATCATGAATCAGGTCTTTCTGATATGTAGAATTTTTGATAGGCCAAATAAATCCTTTGAAAATGTTGCTCATATATTATATACCAAGTTTATTGCTAAATATATTTCCCTTAGACACCCTATTACAGTTTTACATCTAGTTATAGGCTAGTACATGTCAGAATATCCCATGGTTGCATTGGTGCAAATCATAATGCAGATTCATTCCACCACTGTCTTCTTCTGAGCGGAGGGGTTGTAGTGCTAATGTGCTAATGCTGTAATCTCTAGTTTATGGGCTGGAGTGCTGCTGTACACAGGCACACACACTTGTCACCACAGTGTCACTATGTGATTTGACAGATAACGCTCCTCTCTGTGCTCAGACCTACACAGGCTCCATTCTGGTGGCAGTCAACCCTTACCAGCTGCTGCCACTCTACACTACGGAGCAGGTGCACCTGTACACGGACCGCCGGCTGGGTGAGCTGCCCCCACACGTGTTCGCCATCGCAGACAGCTGCTTCTTCAACATGCGCCGCAACCGTAAAGACCAGTGCTGTGTCATCAGGTCAGCCCGCCACTCTCACTGTCTCTCCAGCTGGCCTCAAGGGTGTTTACTTCATGTGGTCTCAATTGGGCTCCTTTAGGACTGTTCAACTGTTCAAATTCAACCTATTTAAACGATACATAGAATTGTACCAAATCTTTCATAAAACTGAGATGTTTGTTGATACTGTATATCATTATCATCATTATAATAAAGACATAAATGCCAAGTACAGAACAGAGTAAAATTGCATTGTAAACCCATACCAATGTGCTCTCTTTTTCAGTGGGGAGTCTGGGGCAGGGAAGACTGAGAGCACTAAGTTGATGCTACAGTTCCTGGCTGCTGTGAGTGGTCAGCATTCCTGGATAGAGCAGCAGATCCTGGAGGCCAACCCTATCTTGGAGGGTAAGGGAACAGCATTATCATATAGAGCATCATCCTAATCAACCATCATAAATGTGTTTATGTATCAGGGACCATAGACAACTTGTTTCACCAGAATTATTTATAAAGGTCATTTTTATATGTGGTCCCTTTCCAATGAAAGCATTGCTTTTTCTTCCACTGTATACATCTTTGATAATCATATGTCTATTCTTGCAGCCTTTGGTAATGCCAAGACCGTCCGCAATGATAACTCTAGTCGCTTTGGGAAGTACATTGACATCAACTTCACCAAGGGTGGAGCCATTGAAGGGGCCCGCGTTGAGCAATACCTGTTGGAGAAGTCACGGGTTTGTCATCAGGTAGGGGAAATGGATGCACTTTCCTACCAGTTTCTTTTGGGAATGTGATTTATTATGAGATACTTAAGTTTGCAGATACTGGTAGTACAGTGACTTATAATAACCTATTTACACACTGTGCGCAGGCCCCTGAGGAACGGAACTACCACATCTTCTACTGCATGTTGATGGGCATGCCAGCAGAGCAGAAGAAGATCTTGTCCCTGGGGAACGCCTCTGAGTACAACTACCTGACCATGGTACCTACAGATATGCATGCATGCCATCAGCACACATAAACCTATGAGTGATTAAAGGGGCAATCTGGGATTGGTGCATACATTTGGTGCATACAATGTATGATATATAGCCTATATATAGAAATGCCTCATGAGCTTAGTTCAACTGTCTTAACCCCATCAGAATCCAAAATATATAAACTTGTTTTACTCCATTAAACAATGGAATTGTAAACAAACAATTTATAACTTCAAAACATGGTTAAGCCTATCATTTTGATCTCATAGATGGTAATTACTTGCATCTATAGTTTAGTCTATGAATTTGAGAGCGGTTGTATTTCTCAAACACCACCTCAGCTGTTCACTGAAAAAAGTGGTGTAGAGACCGCTTTGTTGTTGTTTGAATCCCAGATTGCCCCTTTAAGTGATAATTGCGATTATAATTAAATGAAATCAGGTCAGAGATGCGTCAGCATGTTGTTCTGAGCTGAGTGACTGTGTTGACAGGGTAAGTGCACCAACTGTGAGGGGCGAGATGACATCAAGGAGTACGCCCACTTCCGCTCGGCCATGAAGATCCTCATGTTCTCTGAGAATGATTCCTGGGAAATCAACAAGCTGCTCGCCGCCATTCTTCACCTGGGCAACGTGGACTTTGAAGGTCAGCAGGACCTGTGTTTTCGTGTGAAGGGGGGAAAGGCAGTTTTTCATATAAAATCTTCATGGCAGCTTACCCAACCTTTGTTCCATCATTTCAGCCACCATCTTCAACAATCTAGAGAGCTGTGAAATCAGAACATCATCTCATTTCAACATGGCCAGCAAGCTTTTGGAGGTGTTTATTTTATTTATTTGTGATCCTGGCATTTCTAGGTGCTGTTTGCTCTGTAATCCTGTGATTTACCATGTTTATTTTCCCTCTGTCCCCAGGTGGATCCCAAGGCTCTGGAGAACAGTCTGACCAAGTTCTCCTTAATGACCAACAGGGAGAGTGTGACCAAATCCCTCACCTCTGCCCAGGCCATGGACGGCAGGGATGCCTTTGTCAAGGTGAGGCAGTGATCACATCTGCTCTGATATTTTGGGCTTAAATCACCACTTTGGAGCAGTCATAGGGTAAAAATGATCATCCTTGCTTTCAGTAGCAAGTAATGCATGTCCATAATATAGTTTCAAAAAAGGTCTCTCTTAGTCTCATCTGTGAGTATTTTCTCAAATTATTTTTTTCTCCTTACTCAGGCTATCTATGGAAGAATGTTTATCTGGGTCGTGGACAAAATCAACAATGCCATTTTCAAGCCCCCTCCTGACGATTCCAAAAGACAGTCAATCGGTCTGCTGGACATCTTTGGCTTTGAGAACTTCAAAAAGAACAGGTTCGCACTTGCAACACATTTCATTTAGGGACAAATATGACAAAATTCCATACTGTTATGACTAGTGTTGGGCAGATTGCAGATTGTACCCTTTATGTTTACTCACTAAGTCTGTGAACCATTGTCTCTATTTCTGTGTGGGTCACTCTTCGGTGTGGCAGCTTTGAGCAGCTGTGCATCAACTTTGCCAATGAGCAGCTGCAGCAGTTCTTCGTGAAGCATGTCTTCAAGCTGGAGCAGGAGGAGTACACCCACGAGAACATCGTTTGGAAACACATTGAGTACAATGACAACCAGAGCACACTGGACGTGTTGGCCAACAAGCCCCTCAACATCCTGGCTCTTATTGATGAGGAGAGCCTCTTCCCCAAGGTTACCAGCCTACCTCTGCCCTGCACTGTAAACCTAAAGTAATTTTGTACATGTGAAAGGGGGTTATAACTTTCTTCCTATACTGTACATATCTTTAGGGTACAGATACCACCATGCTAGACAAGATGAACAAGGTGCATGGGAAGAGCAAGATCTATATCCCCCCTAAGAACAACCATGACTCTCAGTTTGGAATCCAGCATTTTGCTGGGGTCGTCAACTATGATTCAAAAGGTATTCCAAAACATTAAAAGAAGATACTCTATGTGGCTGTCATTATGGTGGCATTTAGTGGATTGTAGTGTGTGTTCTACAAATGTTTTCATCTTCCTTGTGTTAAGGGTTCCTTGAGAAGAACAGAGATGCCCTCAGCCCTGACCTCATCAACCTAGTGGAGACCTCTTCAAATAAGCTCCTGAAGCAGGCCTTCCAGAATGATCTCTCCTCCGACGCAATCAAGAAGAACGCCAACCCCAAGATGATCATCACCCCGAAAAACTCCCTACGGGTCAGTGCAGCCCTGTGATACCAGAGCTTTAGCATTTATCTAGATTAGTTACATTTTATATTTGTCTCTTCTACATTTTACATTCCCCTCTCTCTCTCTCTCTCTCTCTCTTTCTCTCTCTCTTTCTCTCTCTCTCTCTCTCTCTCTAGCAAGCGGCTGATGCTAAGAAGCGTGTGCCTACCTTGAGTGGCCAATTCCGTAAGTCCCTGGATGCCCTGATGAAGACCCTTACTGTCTGCCAGCCCTATTTCATACGCTGCATCAAACCCAATGACTTCAAGAAGCCCATGGTAAGTCAGGAAAGATCAATAAAATCTCCTTACACCATGTTTTGTTTCAATTGGGATGATTCTTTCGAAAACAGTTCATAGTACTTTCATATTCAGAATATTTTGATCTGTCTCTTGCAGCTGTTTGACAGAGACCTATGCATTCGTCAACTACGATACTCTGGGATGATGGAGACCATCAAGATCCGCAAAGCAGGCTATCCCATACGTTACACCTTCAATGAGTTCCTCGAGCGATACCGCGTGTTGCTGAAAAGCTCAGTCTGTGACCCCAAAACGGTGAGAAGTGTTTCAAACATGGTTTGTTGTACCTCCACATCAGCAGACATCAGCAGACATCAGCAGACATCAGCAGACATGCCAGCATTAAGAACCGAGTGTTCTCAGTGCCATCTTACTTTAAACACACTTGTCCAGCCTCTTCTTAAGGCTAATTACTAAATCTGGACCCCTCCATACTTAGTAAATAGTTTTTAAACTCTCTGGTCTGCAGCTAGTGCAGAATGCAGCTGCAAGGCTTTTAACCAGAACAGAAGTGATCACATCACACCAATTTTAGGCTTGTTACACTGGCTTCCAGTAGATTCTAGATGTTAAGATTCTATCGATTACTTATAAAGCAAGATATGGTTAAGCCCCAGAATACATTGCAGACCTAAAACCAGAAGTACAGCCTTAGATATTCAGGCAAGGTTCTACTGACTTTCCAAAGTCTAGACTGAAAACTAAAGGTGACCAGGCTTTTGCCGCTAACTAGCAAACAAAATATCCTCAAAAAGTCGCTTTCCACATTGAAAAAGAGGAAAATTGACAATGAAAACCACCAGTTCAATAATGAATGGACTGAGAAATATATTTCACTAATTTTATATATTTGTGAGCGAATTTTATATTTTACCCTCCTAAAGACCTCTTCACCCCCACTACCCCCCATGCAGTAACCCTAGCCCCAACACTAGTGACCTCTTCACCCCCACTACCCCCCTGTACAAGTTCTCTCCTGTTAATAAAAAAAAATTAAAATAAAAAAATAAATATATATATATATATATATATATATATATATATATATATATATATAGGCTTCTGGCATGGCGACTGCCAATGGTCCCTGATGTGAGCATTGATTACTTTGTCTTATGATGACTGTTGGATAGATGATTCACTTACTCAAACAAATGTATTTGTTCTATGTCGCTTTGGATAAAGGCGTCTACTAAATGCCATCAATGTAAATGTAAATGTTTTGCCATTAGGTCCCCTAGACTTTGGAATGACTTGCCTGAAGACAAAGCTGGCAAACTCTGTGTCTTCTTTTAAATCTCTCTTAAAAACCCTAACCCTTTAAACATTTAATTGTTGTTAATTTATCTAGATGTTTCAATATTATTCTATAATGTGGTCTATTGTTTGAAATATTATTTGATTAGTCTGTATTAATTAGTTTTATTTTATTTCAATGACTTGCCTGATTCTCAATAATATTACTTATTTGAATGTTGCTTTCTTTCTGTTTGGAAATAATTGTACTTATGCTGATGTATTTCTATGATCTCTTCTCTTGTTTAGTAGCACTTTGTAACCTTGTTTAGAAAAGCTTGATACAAATAAAGGTATTATTATTATTATTACTGTTTTTTCCAGGAAACTCCACAGAAATGTGCTGAGAGCATTTGTGAGATGATTCTTACTGGAAAGGATGACTGGAAGACTGGGAAGACAAAGATATTTCTGAAGGTACCCCCCCCCCCGCCCCTCTTCTTACCTACAATCCATTTAACCGCTAACCTCTCAGAGACAACTTCTATCTCTAAACAGCATGGTTGTTTATCCTGGTTTAAAGGGTGTTGAAGTAAAATAGTTGGCTCTTCCTCTGCTGTCAGGATCTCCATGATACCATGCTGGAGCTGGAGCGAGAGAAAGAGTGGAATAAGAAAGCCCTTGTCATTCAGAGAGTGATGAGAGGCTTCAAATACAGGTATGGGGCCAAGCTAAGCTTTGATGGTCTTTACTCATGAGACATGCCAAGGAAAGTCCACTGAGATGTTTTTCATGTGTTACTTACAGGAAACTCTTCCTGAGAAAAAAGGCAGCTGCGCTGGTCATTCAGAAACACTGGAGGGGTTACAAAGGCAGAAAGCTATACAGAGTGGTGAGTGACCATGCATGATAAAAAAACATCCCATAATATTACGATGACTGTAAAAGTAGTTAGCATAGCATACAGAACACAATAACACACGTATGGACTCTGTTTTCCAGGTGCAGCTTGGCTTTGCTCGTCTGCAAGCGACGGTGCGTGCTCGCCAGCTCCACCGCAACTACCAGCAGAAGCGGGCAGCGTCTGTGGTACTGCAGGCACACACACGGGGATACCTGGCCAGGAAAGACTGGAAGCGCAAAAGAGATGCTGTGATACTCTTGCAGGCTTACACCAAGGGCCTGCTGGCTAGAAAGGCAGTCAAAAAGATGAAGAGAGATGTAAACCTTTGTCTTTACCTTTCAATGTGACATGTTTTACAAATGTACACATGTGATTTTGATATATTGAATCTGTTAGGTATGTGTTTAGAGGTGTTCCTTCTCTTGTCGTCTGTTTTTCCTTTAAGATCTTGCTCTCTGCTAAAGAGAGGCGAGAGGAAGAGCTAGCTGCCACCGAGAGCCGGAGGCGTTTCGAGGAAAAGAGGCTGAAGCGAGAGCAAGAGGCGGTCATCCAATCAGAACCCATCACTGACCAGGAAATGTTGGAGAAGATCTTTGGCTTCCTCCCCAATATGGTCGGAGGGCAGGAAGGACAAGCACCAGAGGGATTTGAGGTTAGGGAGCTAAAAAAACAATGTTGTAAGATTACTGGGGCGAGTGATGTTGCAACAGGCTTGGAGGCCGAACTTCTCTTATGCCACAGTCAAAATAAATGTAATATATATATATATATATATATATATATATATATATATATATATATATATATACCGTATATTATATATATTAAAAAATACAAACATATTCTCTGTCCTCAGGACTTGGAGGGGCAGAGAACTGTGCCTGAGGAGGTGGATCTGGATGACATCCCCATGGTAGAGGACATACCAGAGAAAGACTACGATGACCTGGATGACTACTCCTTCTCCAAATTTGCCACTATGTCCTTCCAGGGTGCAGCCACCCCCAACCATATTCGCCAGAGGTTGAGACAGCCTCTGCTGTACCATGAGGACGAGGGAGATGTTCTGGTAACCAGCTAGACAACCAATACTCTCCCTGACTCTCTCTCTCTCTCTCTCTCTCTCTCTCTCTTTCTCTCTCTCTCTCAAACCCAGATTTCATAAAATTACAGTCAATAGTCAGCCCTATGTTTTCTCGGTCCCCAGGCCTCACTGACAGTGTGGTGGATGATCCTGAGGTTCATGGGTGACCTCCCTGAGCCTAAGCAGCTAAAGGTCCAGGGTAGAGGCACCTCTATGGCTGACCGCTTCCTCCAGCATGACCTGGCCTCCAGGCAGGACAGACGTCTCAGCCACATGGTGGGCCTGGATCAGGTGGGTGATACTAACTACGTAATTTACAGTACCTCTGAATTATGTACAAAAGACTCTCAAAATGAGACTTTTTGGAAGATTTGGTATTTATTTGGATGGAATTATCTTTGAATAGTATGACATTTTTTTCTTCTCCATCCAACTCTTTTTCACAATATTCACTGTTTCAATGAAAGCACTCTCTTGATCAAGTAAAGCCTTCCTGTATTAATTGCCATTTCATTTCTAGAGGGTGCTAAGGAATAAGAAGAATAGAAAGGTTTCCACAGTTCCAGAGGAGGCACCACGAAACAGGAAAACCTCTACCTTCACGGATTTGCTGACAAGAAACAGGAAGGCTTCGACAATGCCTGATGAGGTGATTCTAACCCGGAAGGGCTCCAATGTCCCAGAAGCACCCCGGACAAGAAAATCCTCCACGTTCACTGACCTCCTGACTAGGAACAGAAAGACCTCCACAATCCCAGAGGAGGGATCTCCACAATCCCTCTCTGGGAAAAGGAAGCCTTCTATTATCCAAGAAGAGGTGAGACTGAGCTCAATGTCCACCACATTTAGACAGGCTGTGTCATGCTTTTGTATTGTGGTCTAAATACAACACTAGAGCTAGCATTCACTGCTTTTTGTTATGTATGCTCAGCCTCTCAATGCACCCCAGTTAACCTGGCTGATGGCAGTTTTATCTCCATTCTAGTCAGAGGACCAAGATGACGCACCCACACAGCCCACCCTGCAGACCGTGGGCGAAGAGGAAGACTTACCGATGGGAGAGGGAGCCACCCTCGATCGGCCAATGACGTCGCTCGAAAAACTCCACATTATCGTGGGCTATGCCATTGTCAGACAAGACCTCAGGTAACAAAGTAAACAAGGTGCATCAATGTAAAGTTGATATTGTCTTGAAGTCTTGATATTGTCATCTCCCTCTCTGTACCTTAGAGATGAGATCTACTGTCAGATCTGCAAACAGCTACAGGAGAATGGCAATCGCAACAGCTTCTACCGTGGTTGGATCCTTCTCTCCATCTGTCTGGGCATCTTCCCTCCTACTGAGCGCTTCATCAAGGTACAGCCATCTAATAGAATAGAATTGTTCAAGTGGAATTGAGTTTTTATTGAATACAATTATATTTCTATGGGTACAGCAGCCCCACTGTTATGTCAGGCTCAGGTTGTGGAGCATTATTTGTTGCTTTTTCACAACAGATACTAGAGTGAGAAGAACTCACTCTCTGTCTCATGATTTTGCAGTACCTCCAAAGCTTCATTCGCCTTGGCCCAGTGGGCTATGCCCCCTACTGTGCAGAGAGACTGCGGCGCACCGTATTAAATGGAGTGCGCGGAGAGCCTCCAAGCTGGTTAGAACTACAGGTGGGAGCTCCACACTCAGGCATATGTACACCAGACATGCCTCTCAAGCCTATGGATGATGTAGTTCTTGTCTTCTCCAAAAACCTAATGATTTCTTTCTTTATCGTGGTAGGCAACCAAGTCCAAGAAACCCATGGCCATGTCTGTGACCCTGATGGACGGCCGCACTATTAGTCTGCCTGTAGACTCAGCATCAACCTCCAAAGAAATCTGCCATGTCCTCTCTCAGAAAGTCAATCTCAAAGACACATTTGGCTTCTCTCTGTATGTTGCTTTTTATGAAAAGGTAAGCAATGGTATAGAGTAGAGTTGAGTGGTCCACAATAGATATTTCACTCTGAACCACCCACCTGGTGAGCCAGTCTAAAGATGTCTCTTGCCCCCCTCCATCAGGTGTGGTCTCTGGGCAGTGGACGGGAGCATGTGATGGACGCCATCTCCCAGTGCGAACAGGAAGTGAAGAGAAAGGGTGGGCAGGAGCAGCACGCCCCCTGGCGCCTTTACTTCCGCAAAGAGATCTTTACCCCCTGGCACAACTGCAAAGAGGACACTGTGGCCACTGACCTCATCTACAGGCAGATCATCCGTGGCCTGAGGTTTGGGGAGTACCAGTGTGAGAAGGTAAGGCTCCATTGTTTAAATACTGGGATCTACAAAACAAAATCGAATAAGTGAATAAAAAAATTGTTAGGTTACATTTACAATTGTATTTGAAGACACCACATTATTGGCATATTATTCCTTTCGGGTGTGCAGAAATTATATATTTATGTTACTTATTATGGATTGGTTGCAACTTTTGAATCAACATGCTCTTCTATTCTGTCAAGGAGGATGATTATGTTCAGCTTGCTGCTAAACACTTCTACATCCAGTATGGCTCAGACTGCAGTGCTGAGAATGCCAAGAGTGTGGTTCAAGACTGCTTTAACAGCTCTCAGCTGGACAAATCTGAGGACAAATGGCTGCAGAAGGTCACGACTGCTCACGCTCAGGTGAGTCACATCATGATCACACACTGTAACAGACCTGAAGTCCCGGCAGGTAAAAGCCATGAAGAGAACCGTGCGTGGATCTGGTTATTATTGTCTATTTTACTGTACAGGTATCCCTAGTGAATACAGAGCAATGCTCCTTCTGTGTGCTTAAATGTCCCCCTTGTTCTGTTTGCCTTTTATCAGGGTCCCTATATAAATTCACGGCAAAAATCTGCCAATGTGAAAGGGGAGGTAGTCGACTACACCCGTGAGAAGTGGCCCATGTTTTTCTCCAAGTTCTTTGAAGTTGCCAAATTGTCAGGTAACCCAATTTCTGAATTATAATCCCACCCAACTCAATATAACTATCTCCATTGGAGTGCATTATCATCTTTCATATAGGAAGCCTGCAAATCAGTGCAGAGGTTGTGTCATGCTTATACTGTGCTTTGTAGCCAGTGGTATGGTGACATAGAGCCTGTGTAACCCATATTTCAGCCCTCCCTATAGCTACATCAGACCCAAAGCATACTTTTTTACAATGCAATGCATACTTTTTTCTCTCAGGGTTAAAATGTGTTGTCGACCTATTTAGTCCTTAGTGTAAAGGGCTCCAGTTGACATTAGTGATGCTCCACTCTCCAGTTCACCCTCTAGCTTGACTTAAAGGATATACGCAGGAAGTGTGAAAAGCACTTGTCTCTAAATGAGTCATTGCTTATTCTTCTGCTTGTTTACTCCATGAATATTCACAGGTCCACCGTTGCCCAAAAACAAGTTCATTGTGGCCATTAACTGGACGGGAATAACCTTCCTGGATGAGAAGGAGAGGAGGCTGCTGGAGCTCTCTTACCCAGCGGTCACAGGGGTCAACACCATGAGGTACAGACAGCTCACTGTCACTGTAACAAGGGTGCACAGCGGTGAGGAAGCAGGCTGTTTAGTAGTAGTAGGAGGATTTAGTTAACATCCAATTCAATTCAATTCAATTCTGGTGGGGCGGGGCGGGGCGGTAACAGAGAGAACAGGGTGTGACTGGGATGGTTGCTGTCCTTGATGATCTGCTCTTGCACATCTTGCATTAGGGGTTGGATCCTGCATATGTGTATTGTGTTATTGATCAACCTACCCTCCATCCTCAGGCAGGGCAAGGCCTTTGGCCAGTCGGTCAGTCTGCACACACTGAAGGGAGACTTCACTCTGAATGCGGTCATGGCTGGGGACATAGCTGAGCTGGTGCATATGTTCCTGGGAGGCCTGAGGGAGCGCTCCCAGTATGCTGTGGCCCTGCAGGAGGTCAACAGACAAGGTCAGATTAAAAAGGAAGCATGTAGTGACACTTGACATTTCTGAATTTTGCTGTACTACTAGATCTCACCCCAGGAACTAAGAGATACATAATTGTTTGTATTTCCAAAAACCAAACCCTGTTTTGTCCTTTTTGTCATTTGAGATGCTCTATTCATTGGTCACTCTCTCTGTCACACACACCCTTGTAGATGATCCCACATTCCTCAACTTCAAGAAAGGAGAGCTTATTGTCATCATCAAAGATGATGAGTTCTCTCCCGACCGTGGCTGGATGAAGGGCAAAAACGAGAGAACCGGCAAAACAGGGGCTTTCCTCACTGATGCCATCCTGATCTTGCCCACCCTCAGCAAACCCACCAATGAAGTCATGGTATGAGTGCATGTCCATGTTTGTACTCTCAGGCGAATTGTGGTTGACAGGGACTGAGGGACTGTGCATGTGTCTCTTTCCAGAGCCTTCTAAACCTGTCACCTGACCAGAGGAAGAGCATCATGCAGGCCAACCAGAAAGAGACAGGCACCGTAGAGAGATTGGCCCCTGTGTCCCTGAAAGAGTTCTCCTTTGAGTACTTCAGGTACCTAGAAAACCTCTAACGTCACATGCACCTTTGAATCTCAAATTTTAAGGTCTTATTTCAAATTTACAATGGAATCTTGGATAGTATATTTCCATTTTGATGTATGAAATAGAACATTTGTTTTTGAGATTTTCATGTTTAAGCAACATATTTTTTTTAGCACCTTATTATATAAAGTTGTCGTCCATTACTGACTGCAGTGTGACCTATCTGGTTTGTGACCTCTCTGTCTCCAGGCAACCTATCAAGGATGTGAACCAGCAGGTGATATCCAAGGGCACAGCCCCTGAGAAGCTGTGGGCTAACTCCAGGGAGCCCCTCAGACAGCCCCTCCTGAAGAAGCTCGTGGGCAACTCTGAGCTCACCCATAAGGCCTGCCTTGCCTTTACTGATATCCTTCTCATTTTGCCCCTTTACATACCAAAAGCATTTCTCTAAATGCTCTTTTCTAGGGCTCCTAATGGTTTACAAATTTGGCGATTCCATCTGCTGTGTAGTACCTTACAGTATTGTAGTAGTTGTCTACTGTATAGTGGCTGACATACTGCTGGTTTTCTTCCAGTTTAACCATTCTACCTGCTGTTTGGCACTGTACTAATGAGCAACTTATATCATATCAAGATGTATCAGTGCCGCATCACAGACCCATGGACAGTGTTAGTTGAGATGTGTCGATTATTTTCCTTGACCATTGTAAACCTATACTCAAGTACATGGGGGATTACCCCACCAAGCAGATGCAGAGTCCCTTGGAGCTCACAGACCAGATATTTGGCCCTGCCACCCAGAATGAGTCTCTGAGAGATGAGATCTACTGCCAGATCATGAAGCAGATGACCCTGAATAACAATAGGTACACTTTTAAAGTGATGTGCAATTGATTTGGGAATAACAAACGTGCATGTCATACTTTAAAATATTAGATTTGACTTGATACAATTCTCAAATTAATTTCACTATTGAGTTAAAGGATGTTTGGGATACAATATGTGTGAAGTCAGTGTGCTAGAATAGGAGGGGACAGGAGGAACAATAGGTAGATGGGAGGTTACACAACACCACTTCAACCATTTTCCCAATGTCATGATAATTTTGTGGTGTTCCACCAGCAATTATTTTATAAATGAAGCAAAGTGAATAATGTGGTTTTCTCTTGAGCAGCTGTGTTTGTCCCTGTGCCCATGTTGAGTATCCTGTTTCCCATCTCCTTCCCAGGTTCAGCTTGGAGCAGGGCTGGCAGCTGCTGTGGCTATGCTGTGGGCTCTTCTCTCCCAGCCAGTCCCTACTCAAACACACCCAGCGCTTCCTGGAGTCACGCCGTCGCGAGCCCCTGGCTGCAGACTGTCTACAGCGACTGCAGGGCTCGCTGAGGTGGGCTATACATTGACATAATGTAGCTGTTCTGTACCATACAGTACATCGCTCCTAGATGGAGATGGAGATGATAAAAACCTTTGGTTTCTTTTAGATAACTTCAAATACTTGGTCTGGGTTTGAAACTTGACCCTCAGTTTGAGACCTTGACCTTTCATTTAACCTATCAGTGTGTACCATAAACAGTTGTTCAGTGTCAGGGGTGAGGAGAGGCGTGTGAGGGGCTTGTCAGGACAGCACCCAGCCCTGCTCTCTGATATCACTTAATCAGTTAGGTGGCCTGTGCCAAAACAGTGATGTGAGGTGATTGATGGGGCAGCAAATGCTCCACATGGCAACGTCTGTATGTGGCAATGCAGAATGCTGCCTCCCCTCCAGCCAGGAGCCTGACCCACACACTCCCATTGGTGTGGTGGAAAAACAAACTGTAATGGCTCTGTGACCTTGTCTTTCAACGGTCCTTTTGGGTATGCTTTTCGAGGTGGTTCCTTTGTCTTATTGGCCATATGTGTGACATTTATAAGAAATATGAACACCTACTGTAGACTTACAGTACCTACACTTTTCTTAGCTGTTGATTTCTGTAACCAAGAGATGTAAAATTGTTGGAGACAATGCAATATACAGTACATATACTGTACAGGTGCAACAATCACAATCACAATCACATTGATTGTGTGTGTGTGTGTGTGTGTGTGTGTGTGTATGTGTGTGTGTGCGCGTGTGTGTGCGTGTGCGTGCGTGTGTGTGCGCGCGCACGTGTGTGTGTCTGTTGCCTTGTGTCAGGATGGAGCCCAGGAAACTGCCCCCTCACCAGGTGGAGGTGGATGCCATCCAGCAGAACAGCACCCAGATCTTCCACAAAGTGCACTTCCCCAATGACAGAGAGGAGGTAAGAGGCCCAGCTGTAAAGGTGCACTCTGAGATTCCTCCACTGACTTAAAACTATTTTATATGATTACATCACAATTTAAAACTGCTGCTACTAGTTTAAGTACTACTGTACTAAAACCACTAACTATTAGCTACATTAACTACTACATTTCTGGTCAGACACCAATGTTGTGCATTTTGCAGCACCTTTAAATGCACCTGTTTAGAACACATATACTGTATTGTTTATGCAATGTGTGTCCCCTGTGTTGTGCCTCCACTGGCATGCTTACTAACTCATCATCATCCTCCTGCAGGTCTTTGAGGTGGGGACCAGCACCAGGGTCAGAGACCTCTGTCAGACCATCGCCAACAACCTCTTGCTGGTCTCATCAGATGGCTTTAGCATCTTCGTAAAAACACCTGATAAGGTTTGTCATAAGTGCTTATAAAAAAAAGATCAAAAGTCTCACCAACTGCTAACTCGCTTGTAAGAAATTGCCTTTTTGTCTCTGTGTTGCATTCAGGTTCTCAGTTTGAATGAGACAGACTACTTCTTTGACAGTCTGAGGCAGATCACTGATTGGTCTACGAAAGCCAATAGAGCCAGAGAGGGTACGATTAGATCATGCCTGTGGAATGTCATAGCTTGTTATGATGACCCAATGTGTTGAACCCTTAACAAACCCCCCCTGTGTATGTGTGAACTACAGGACCAATGACCATGCCTTACATCGTCTACTTTATGAGGAAGCTGTGGTTCAATGTGAGCCCTGGGAGAGACACGGAGGCTGACCTCATCTTCCACTTTCCTCAGGTGCTCATTATACTATATGACCCTTTATCTTCTTGAACACACACACACACACACACACACACACACACACACACACACACACACACACACACACACACACACACACACACACACAACAACAATATGACTGTCCAAACCAATCACATGGTGGTCCTTATCAAATGTCCGTAAGTCATGCCTTTCATGTGAAACAGACAATTCATATAGTCTATTCGGTGCTTTACATATTGATTGTCTGAAGTGTGGTGTGACTTATTGGACTTACAGTAGAGGGGAATCCTCAATTGATTATTCTTCTGCCCACTAGGAGCTGCCTAAATACCTGCGAGGGTATCACTCCTGCAACAAGGAGGAAATGGTGAACATGGCGACTCTGCTTTTTAGGGTGAAGACCAACAATGACAAGTCCCAGTTTGTCATGATCCCCAAGATGCTGAAGGACCTGGTGCCCAATGACATGCTGAAGGCCATGTCCGCAGATGAGTGGAAGAAGGTAAGGGCGCCCGTCTCCTTGTCACTGTAGTCTGTGACTGTCCCTTTAGTCTATAGCTACTGTAGATGAACTCCCTTCTCTGCATGCCTGTGACTGTAGCACCAACCTGTCCCCCCCACGACTTCAATTCAACTCAATCCAATGACATCACAGTCTAGAATGGGGTCAGAGGATCAACCCTTTCTTAATAGTATAGGAATGTTATATGAAGGAAGATAGCTGTGTCTCTCTATAGTCTATAGTCTATAGTCTATAGTCTATCGATACATGAAAAATGTTTCTACCTGAACTTGAACTTTCCTACCAGAACATTGTTGCCACTTACAACAAGCAAGCTGGGATGACTGATGAGGAGGCAAAAGTGGCATTTCTGAAGGTGGTCTGCCGGTGGCCTACATTTGGCTGTGCATTCTTTGAAGTGAAGGTAATATCCCCGACTGGTTAAAGTGATGCAGAACAATTCACCACTGACCTGTTTTCAATTACAATACGAGAAACATGCTCTCTTCCTGCAGCAAACATCAGATCCCAGTTTCCCTGATATTGTGAGGATAGCCATCAGCAAGCAGGGGGTCACAATTATCCACCCCAAAACAAAGGTAAAAGCTCTCAGTTCACTCGCCAACACATTGAACCACTTAATGAGAACATTGATTATACAATATAAACTGTTGCAAGAGAGGATCAATAGTAAAGAATATCTTTTCTTTCCTCCCTTAGGATGTTCTGGCAACACACCCATTCAACCGCATAGCAAACTGGTGCAGTGGAAGCACCTACTTTCACATGACTATTGGCAACCTGGTCAGGGGGAACAAAATCCTGTGTGAAACCTCGCTGGTAAAAAAAACGTTTTGCATTTACAGTACCATTAAAGGGGTAATCAGGGAGTGGTACATCAATGTTTTGACTTGATTGATATATAGCCATTGATTTTTAATATTATTGTTTGTGTCTTTATTCATAAGGGCTATAAGATGGATGACCTTCTAACTTCATACGTCAACATGTATCTCAATGAGAGGAAAGCAGTTCGGACCAGGAACCAGCGCTTTGAGATCTGAGGCCTTCAGCATACTAGGATGCCAGAAATATAATGCCACTTGTGCCTTATCCTCACACCTTATGTGCCGATACACACACCATACAGTGATAACCATACCCAAATTGAATATAATAGAACTGGATTAAATGACACTGGATTTCCAACTTGTAATGATGTATTTTTGTAAAATGATTCCAGGTAGTTCTTATGAATGGTAAACTAGATGAACAGTAATCAGATATTATGCTTCTACCAATAATTCTGACTGTCTTATTATAATTTTGATTTGCTATAGAATATAACAAATTTGCTACATTTTCTTGTGCCCTGCCATAAAGACCTGAGTATCATCTATTTAACTGAAAAATGTCATTGAAATTATGCATTGGTATAGAATTGTCCTGTCATTTGTCTAATATCTCTGTAGTCTCACATGGACATTGTGTTGCAAAAAGGTATTTTCTGCTGTTGTTGAAATCTTTTTGGGGACTGATTTTTTTTTTTTTGCGTGTGAAAATGTATCTGATGTGTTGTTCATTCTTGATGAGATTTGCAGGCACAATTGAAAAATAAAATGTTTCCCGCCCGATGCTCTTATCAATGATTCAAATTGATTCAGGGGATGGGGAGTGGACATTTCTCTTCTTTAACTCAATTGGAACCATGCCTACACATGTCTACAATATAGCCTGTTGATGTCTATATGTAGCTAATTGCTAGAAAATAGTGCTTACATTTTTAGCAGCTTGATGCATACAGAGAATATCTGCCGTCTTCACAGCAGTTTGAGCAGTAATCCATTTACTATAGAGAACAGTTGTGCACTACACAATGTTTTTGCTGCAGGGCAGAGAGAAACACAACAAAGACAGACAAGAAGCATAACAAAGTGGGGAACCATCCCAATTAAGAGTTGGCAGTAGATTAACGGTAAAGTGTGATGTCAAAGCTTCTCCACAGTCTCGACAAGATAGTACCCTCATTCAGATCAGAGAACCCCATTTGCATATCGATGTTGCAGGCTCGAGGGAGGAGAAAGGACCAATGTGTCTGACACACAGCTGTGATCTCCATGTATGAAAGAAATATTATCTCCCCTCCACCAGTGGGACTACCCTCCACATCTGTCTGATGGAGCATGTGACTGCTTATTTTGGGGCCCCCAATGCAAGATGCCCCCAGCAGGGGAAAAAAACAACAAGAAGAGCCTGTCTCCACCCTCTCCCTCCCTCTCTGGTTTTGTACTCACGCTCTCACGAGGGAGCATAGGGAGCCATCCCTCTTTAGAAGTTCAGACAGTCTACAAAGGATCATTTCTGAGACTTTACTCATAAACTGCTCAATTAACACCACAGTCAATCTTCTATCTATTGACAGGGGGAAGGGGGATGGGAGGCTTTATGCTAAAGGCATTTGGTATACCACTGGGCCCCGTTTCCATGGTGCCGCGCCTGACGACTCATTGCAACCAAGGCACGCCATTCTTTTCTCCACTACAGAAATGTGCCACTTCTACTGACTTGGGCTATTGTTGAGTGCACAAGTGGCCCTCAGAGGAGAGGGGATGGGGAAGAAAGGATGGGGTCAAGGTTCAAACGAATGCGTCCCATTGGGACTCCCTTTCTGTTATCAAATTTGTTGAGACACAAAAAGAGCCACAGTCTCATTCCAAAAAACATCTCGGCAAGAAGAAGGGGGTGAGAAGACAGCATTCCTCCTGTCAGTGCCCCGTTCATCCACAGCACTGCTCAGTGCCTCCCAGTCTTCTTCACTTTGCTCCACATACGGGCTAGGAGCTGCTGTGTAACCTTCTGCTCCTGCACCAGCTGTTGTGAGCCCTACGCCAGGAACTGAGCTACTCCCTCACTGGGTGCCCTTCCCTGTTGCAGCACACTCTGTGAAGAGCTCTGGATAGTTGGGTAAGTCTACTATCTCTCTGTCGCCGTCTCTGGTTCTGATGAAGTGTTTGAGATGTTTACGGTGCTTTGCTCTATAACTCCTTCAAGCAAAGGCTGATATCATGACAGTGATTTTGAAGAAGAAGTGATTTTGATGGTTTTATTTGTAGTTTTTGCTGAGGATGCTCTCTGGAGGGACTTCAGGACTTTCTCAAGGTCACTTCAGATTTATTGACACCTATTACATTGTTCCAGTCCAAGCTGAATGGCCATATTGTATAAACAACTTCTCAGCAACACATATCTCTCGTTCCTAGCTGTGTGTTTTAGTATAGGCTGCAGAGAGTGAATGAATTATGAAATTATGAATTATATTGTTATTTGGCTCTGTTAAGGTGTTTGTGGCTTTTGCCACTCTTGCTTTAGCAAATTAAGCTCCATTTCTTTTCTGGGCATAACCCTGCAGAAAACAGGCATTTACTCATTTTCACCCCTGTGACTGTCCCTATGAGAAGTGTTAGTCTGGAGGGGGCTTTACATAGCTGGCAGCACAGCAGTCACATTCGCTCTCAATGAATGGCTTTGGCTAATCTCTGAAAAGGCTGATCCAAAGAGCCCCACTTTCCTCTTTGTGTATGCCCGCTCTCTTGACGCGCAAATGCTTACACAGATTTGCACCAGCAGATCACTCTGATGGAGGCATTTTTGGGGATTGGCTCTTTTTAGGATTAAGAGGCTTGGGGGATTGGTATTTGCAGAAGATTTTGCATTCAAGCGTGCTGCTCCCGGTTTGTTATCCTCAGAGGGACAGCTGCCCTTCCTTTGGGAGCATGCTCCTGAATGCTGGTAGTTTTGCGGAAGGTTGCATGAGAAATGCCGTTCCCTCTGAGTCCCACAGCTCTGTTTAACACTTTCACAACGTGCACACATGGAAAAGAGCCATACTGTTACATCTGGCTGGCTACTTATGTGGCCAGTGGCTCTGGACAGCCTGCATGGGAGATAGAGCTACATTGGAAATGGACAAAGCATGTTTTGAGTCTCCTCTCAACCAGGAATGTTTCCACAGCTTTTAGGAACAGCAAGCCCATTTTGGTTAGAGGGTCCCACAACTATGTAATGTTTTATTGTCTTTAATCAAGGCGTTGTCTGACGATTTTATGTTTATTGTATCTTCTTTTCTTTTTACCATTATTGGAGAGCATGCTCCCCTGAGTTCGAACATCTGTGGGATAACAAGTCCTTTCACGTACACACCTCTTTTGTATTATTCTTGGATGGCCTGAAGATGTTTTGTCTTATGGTTCTTCTTACCAGTAACAGCTATCCCATGGTGCCTTTGGGAGTACTGCATGATTGAATACGGAAAGTAATGAATTGGAAATATTTAGGGTCATGGGGTAGTACAAAAGTTTGCATATCTTGTTTGTTTATGAAATGGGGGGGGGTTGTCAGAGATAACACTAACTGCAATTTCTTAAAAAGGTCTTCATTTCAAGCCGACTAATAACTGCGTCTGTTGGGCACAATTATTAATAGAACAATTGTTATTGGAGGTCACACCACTTGTAAACTTTCCCTAAACAGTTTGCCCATTCAATCTGAGGAGGAAAATCCAGAGTATCATTAATCATGTGACAAATCAGACAGCTGGGCCACGCTAGAAAAAGATAGCAGGACGCCAGACTTATAACAAGGTGTGGCTGCCCTGATACAGAGCTGCTTCTCAGAGTCTGGGTGGATGGGTGGGGGGGGGATTAGGGTCATGTGCTCTAGGGGCATCTGTACTATACACTCCCCAGGGACACTGCTATCTCCTGTTACCTACAGTAGAAAGTCTGACTCAGTGCCAAGAACTAATCCCCTCCCTCCCGCTCTCTCTCTGGACTACTACTGGGGGGCCATGTGATTTCTTGGAGCTGGGGCTGTGCACTACTTGACTCAATCTTATAGGCATTCACTGCACAATCAGCTACTGACTTAATTGTTTTAGAAAGGAATTACAATAAATATGTTTTAGTAAAGAGGCATTCAACTCTACATTGCAAGTCTAGACTAAATTCATTGACACATTTGACCTCTAACCCACAGTCATATGCAGATTAAGAATTAGAAAAGGATCACCTCTTTTCAATTCTAGAAGGAATGTTATTTTTCTGTGAACTGCTGGCAACTTTTTCCTTTGAACTGGCTTTGCTCTTTGCTCTAATTAGCATTAGCTTACACTACACTGTTGTGAGGAGGGAATTATTGCCTTATTATCTTTTTTACGTTTCCAAATTATGCACATGTACAACTTATTTTGAATATTTCCTGTCTCTAATATGTGCTCCTGCCTGTCTCTCCCCAGCTATGAAAATGGAGTCCACTATCACAGAGGTGACGTCCCTCCTGTCCAATCAGTCATCAGACAGCACCTGTGCCCCAGTGGAGAACACTGTGGAGAACATGGTGTTTGGAGGCTACTACATCCTGATCTTCCTCCTGGCCCTCAATGGCAACAGTCTGGCCCTGTGGATCTTCTCTCGTCAGCGCGGCACTTCCTCTCCAGCCAATGTCTTCCTGTTGCACCTGGCTGTGGCAGACCTGTCCTATGTGATCATCCTACCACTGCGGGCGACCTACCACCTTACGGGTGGCCACTGGCCCTTTGGAGAGATCCCCTGCCGAGTAGCTGGCTTCCTGTTCTACATCAACATGTATGCCAGCCTCTACTTCCTGGCATGTGTGGCAGGTGACCGCTACCTAGCTGTGGTCCATGCTGTGAGGTCACTGAAGGTTCGCCGTGCTCAATACGCCCATGTGATCAGCTTCTCCCTGTGGGCCTTGGTCGCTGTTGCCATGGCGCCCCTGCTGGTCACCAGTCAGACTGCAGAAGTAGATGGTATGACAGTATGTCTGCAACTGTACCGTGAGAAGGCTTCCCGCCGTGCCCTCATCTCTCTAGCCGTTGCCTTCACCCCACCCTTCCTGGCCACGCTGTCCTGCTACTTGCTCATTATCCACAGCCTGCGGCGAGGCTCCAGGCTGGAGCCAAAACTCAAACTAAGGGCCCTGCGCACCATTGGCCTGGTCATGCTCATCTACGTGGTCTGCTTCCTGCCCTACCATGCCAGCCGGGCGACCTTCATCCTGGGTTACAGTCATCCAGGCATCTCCTGCCAGACACGGAGGGGTCTGACGCTGGCTAACAGGCTCACCTCCTCCCTCACCTGCCTAAACGGTGCCCTGGACCCCCTGGTCTACCTGTTTGGGGCTGAGAAGTTCCGGGGCAGTATAAAAAGGCTTCTCTGTAGAGATAAGGCAGGGGGCTCTGGAGCCACCAGTGGAGAGCTCAAGGGAACACATGAGAGCTCACTGAGTGCTAAATCTGAGTTCTGAGGTGATCTGAACTTTGTCAGGCAGACCTCTTTTTTATTTATTATTATTCGTGGGATCGAAATATTAAACCGAAATTACGCTGGCAAATTTTTAATTTACACCGAAACAAAATGCCGGTAATGCTGAACAGAAAATGTAATGAGCCAATTGCAACCAAACGATCTGATTTGCCAATTAGCTGAGTGCCTACATTTGGTTAATCCAGGGAGGCAGGAGAACAATGGGAGATAACCATCAGCTGCGTGCGAAATTTAACTTGCTTACAACCAAAAAGGCGCCCAAATTTCGGGACAGCTAGTCTGTTAGATATTCAAGTGTAAATTCGCTTTCATATCAGACGGTGATAAACGCCGTGTCTCAGGCTTGATACCCCCGCCAATCTTAAATTATGTTAGCAACGGAGAACGACGACGTTAATTTTCAATGTTGTTAATAATATTAAGTATGAATCAAGTAAGTATAAATAAGCAAAAATCTGAAATGTTGTTTTTAATTCCAATGAATGACAACATGAAGATGGAAAATGTAAATTGTAATTTGTATTCAATTACATACGTAGTTTCGAAAATATACAGTGGATTTTCTACAACTATGATGAAAGGCACCAATAGTCTGGTTGAAAAACAGGCCTATTAGAGCGTCCACTGGAGGGGGCATGTCACTTGCAAATATTTGGTAGCAACTGGATTACCTAATAAAATGAGCCCCAGGTGTATACTACTTGATGCTGTAGTAGCAGGGGGAATCTTGGTTGCAATTAGGATCATCTCTTTCACACCTGTATCTGATTTTACAAGATACAGGTGTGAATGGGATGGGATTACCATTTTGTGGTAATCCCATTCAGAATGTTGGTTGCAATTAACCCATTATGTCTTGCAAACTGATTAATATTTCAAATGTACAAAAGACTTTTAGAGGGAATTGCTTTATTGCTCTATTACTGTCTATTGTCAGATATATGCAAGCCTATTCACCATGAACTTCATGCTTAGTAATGGATAGTGTGCTTTGGGGGAAATGCAGGCCTGCTCTATGATGATGACAAATAATGCAATATCATTCTCACTAATCAAAGAGCGTTACATGTTTAGCCCACCTCAGCATATTATATAGTAAGTGAGTCATTTCTATAAGTTAGTGTTTATAAATGTTCACATGTAATGTCCTTTCCTTAACATTCCTTTTTAATCCTATACCAAAAATGTAACTTTTCATTTAGAATTTCAATTGACATCTTGCAAAAAAAAATTGCAACTCTTTATGCAATTTACCGCTTATACTTTACCTGCGTTTTCATGTTTAAGTGTACAGTAGTTATCCGTGTTTTCAAATATGTGTTTGGACTAGCCTGGGTGCTAGTTTGTTATTTCCTCTGTAACCCTAATTAAACATTATTATTATTATTTGTTTTTATTATTAAGCAATAAATAAGTATTTTGTAGTTGAACACCTCTCATATAGTACATGCCGATGTTCTCTTCTTTTCATGCACCTGGTTACACTGCCAGGTAGCAACAGTATCCGTTCCTCTTTGTTTCTGCAATAGACTAATCTTTTGATGTTTGCCTAGGCAGCAAGGTAGCCTTGCTTAATGCAGAAACAGTCTGAGAGCCATGCTGTGTTGTATTTGCTCTGGAGCCTCACGTATCTTATGATGTTGCACTATTGCAGAAGATTTATACATACGGGCGTCAAAGAATATCATAGTGCCCTTCTTGTATCAATTGTGCGTACATTTTGTGTACCTTGACTGAGTGATTTTTGGATTTGAAATATCCCCTGTGTGCCTTTTTTATTATTTATTCAAATTACTGTACATTCACTTTGGGATTGTAAATAAATAAGCAGTGATGAAAATGTCCTCTTGTGTATTTGTTTAATTTGTGCAATACATATACACATATATGGAGTAGATTGGGGTAGAGAAGACTATTTCAGTGGTTAATAAGCTATATGAGTTGAGTGAATAAGATAAATCATATAGGTTCCCATTCTGTGCATACATCACCCATTATATGCAGGTTAGGTTTTCACTAATCTCTGTGAAGAATGACACAGACACATTTGCCATGGGTCGCCACAGGATGGAAACCTCCAGGGCTGCAGTGGCTTGTCATAGTGTGCAAGTTCTCATGTTACATCATGTGACTTGCACTGTGGTTTGCGAGCAGATCATTTTCTTCTTCTCTAATTTGTGCAAGATTTCCTGTCCTGCCTGACTGCCTGCCATGAACATTACAAGGCATTCTTAGCAGTTACAGTATACTGAACAGAAAGAGAGAAAAAGAGAGAGTGGAGATGGGGGGGGTTCTCTAATGTGTGCGTGTGTGTGTGCGTGTGCGTGGGCGTGTGGGCGTGTGTGTGTCATACTGCATGTCTGTAAAAGGATGGCGATATGAAATGAAGAGGCATCTTCATTTCATATGAAATGAAGAGGAAATGAAGAAGCAAAAAATGCATTGAAATGAATAAGGCATCGCTACATGTACATGACTGAAAACCCTTCACTTTATGCTTAGTAGCTACAGGTTCCTGAACTATATTTAGAAGTGCTATGAAAGCAGATCAATGAATATGACAGCTTCATTATAGATGAGGTAGTAGGATGATCAGGCCTGAATCAAAAAGGGGACACCACAATTATAACATAATTGATTTAATAAAACATTTGTAGACTCACTTTTGTGACTATTTGTTATAGAGAGGAAGAGAGAATTTTAACTATAATTATTACTACTACATTACACATGTATGAATACTAATCTGAGGGTTTATCTAATTTCCTGTATTCATTCAAAGCAGCATTGTTTCCTATTCCCATTATACATAGCTAAGATTCAATGGAAGATATGGCAGAGTCCCTTAACATGTGAACCTTTCACATGACTTCCCTTTTCAGTCCAGAGGAGTCTACTTCCATCAAACACACATATACATACAGAGGCTAACATTCAGCCACAAAATGTATCCATGTAATCAGACAGTCCAGCATGCCAGTGGTGGAGAGATTACAGTTTTTTCACTGGGTATCTCGGTTAATAATTAAAATAGAGTGAAAGAGGTGTCTGACCAGCAGTCTAGCCTAATTTTGTTTCCACTTGTCGCTGCGTGTGGTCTGTGGCATTAAAGTCAGAGTGTAGAGAAGGCTCTCTGGCCCTCCTCTCACTTCTCAAATGAGGAAGTTCAGAGTCGTGTTTGTAGCAGCTTCCTTTTTACAGCTTTCGCCCCTCTAACAGGAAGAGACAGAGTGAACAAGAGAGAGAGAGTGAGAGAGAGGACATAGGCGCACACATACAGCAGTGAGGAAAGATGAATACGGCCAGCAAAAGGCACTGATCTTCACTTATGAGTTCTTATCCATTTTGATAGCAGATGCAAAACACCTTGACCTGAGTGTGTTGGGGGTGAGAAACAGGATGTCTACTTATCAGCCATGGTATCATGGCAATATATCACGAACCACAGCTGAGGATCTCCTCTCCAAAGCAGCCAGGGATGGAAGCTTCATCCTGCGGGATAGTGAGTCCATAAACGGAGCTTATGCCCTCTGTGTTCTGTAAGTAAACCATGCCAACTGACTCCTTTCTGTAGGAGAGTAGACCTGGCAGTTGTAAACATTTCCCTATCTAAAAAGCAAGAGGAAAGAGGATCAACCAAAGGGTGGTTGATCCTCTGTTGAGGACTTGATCTGTAACAATATTTCTTCCTCTACTTCTTTGCATGCAAGTAACAGTTCAAACTAGTTTTTAGTATGTTGATGAAACTGCAGCTGACATATTGTGTAGAGCTGTGTGAATTGTAACTTTAAAAACAGACAACAAACTAAAATCAATGCCAAAAACAGAAATTAGGAATGATAGATGTTCATGCAATTATATGTGTCAAGTACCTACTCATAGTCCTATTCTGTATTTGTAATTATGTATTTATCATAAAACAGCAGGAGACCAGCATGTTATGCAGAACCCTACTATACATAGCTTTTTCTATCTCATTACCATCAATAATCGTTACTTGAATCAAGTTAATGGCTGTCAACTAAAAAAGAGCTAGCTAGAATATTGTTGTGGCATGCCATTTTAGATGTTTGTGAATGTGAATTTATACATTCAATTATAAAGACTTACTGAGGACCAATGCCATAATTAGTTTCCCTATGTATTTGTACACAATCTTGCTGCTCACCTGTGAGCAACTCACACCACAGCCCTTTGCAACTGTTCACTTAAATTTGAATATCTGCTGCACAAACAAATACGTAAATGCTCATGTACTCTTTGTGTCATTCTGGGGCACAAAAGAAAACATGTACTCTATACTGAACAGTCATGATTATGATTATGCATGCTCAATTAATTTGTGTAGTAGATTAAGTGTCATGCATTGCTAAAGATCAGAAAGTTGCTACATGACAGGCTAATTTGCTAACTTTGTCGTAATTTAGTATTTACATTGAATGCCACTGAAGTCTCTAGGTACAGTATGTATAAAATCTATACTTGATCACTCCACTTCTTTGTGTACCTCACACAACTGTGAACGTTGATCAACCACAGTTATGTGAAATAACATATTTTCCCTATTGACAGGTACCAGAATTGTGTGTACACATACAGAATCTTGCCAAATGAGGAGAGGAAGCTCTCTGTCCAGGTGGGTCACACAGCCTGTATTAGGAGAGGACACTGTACAGTGTGCAGTAGGCTCAGGTCACTTCCATTGCTACCCCTACCATGTGCGAATGATGGAAGAACCACTCCCAGGTGTTGGAGTGTTAAGGGTGGCTATTTCAAGAGCAATCTCTCATGCACTAGACAACTTCTGCTTTTTCTGTGTCTTCAGAAATGTAAAATGGTAGCCTATCTTAGTTGTTACGGTATAGGTGAAGGTGTAACTACATGTCAGATAAGTGAGTTTTTAAATCTTGAGTTGCATTTAGTAAACTATAATGTGAATCCTACACCTAACTGATTCACCACTCTTTCTGTATTCATTGTTTTCATACCTTGAATGTCGATGCTAATGCTAGCTTTCTGCAAGTATGGCAAAGCAAACAGGCAGAGAGGTTGAATAGCTCTATACTGTAGTTACAGTATCTTTGTGCTCTACATATTAAATCTATTATTTCAGAAAGCGGGTCAGTGCATTAAATGTGAGAGCTCCCTATAACTGATTCATTAAACATTAACTGACTTGCTTGCTGTGGCTGTGAATGTGTAACACTATTTCTCCTCTATTCGTCTAAGAGTGTGCACAGTTAATGTCGCTTAAACAAATAGGCCTCCCTTCTCCACAACCAAGGGGCCCACTCATCTCACTGTGTTATGCTTATCCATAACTCCATTGTTATGTTACACTTTGGGCCCGTTAATACCAATCAATCATCGCTTGAATGCCACAGCCTCTTTGAGTATTGTTGCTGACCATGTGCATCCCTTCATGGCCACAATTTACCCATCTTCTAATGGCTACTTCCAGCATGATAACAAAGCAAAAGTCGTCTCAAACTGGTTTCATGAACCTGACAATGAGTTCAGTGTTCTTCAGTGGCCTTCCCAGTCACCGGATCTGAGAAGAGAACACCTTTGGAATGTAGTAGAAGGGGAGATTCACAGCTTGAAAGTGCACCTGAAAAATCTGCAGGAATTGCGTGATGCAATCATGTCATCATGGGCCAGAATCTCAAAGGAATGTTTCCAACATCTTGTGGAATCTATACCACGAAGAATTGAGGTTGTTTTGAGAGCAAAGGGCGGCCCTACCCTGTATTAGTATAGTGTTCCTAATAAAGTGTTTGGTGAGTGTATGTGGGGATACATTTGGTCAGGTTGTGGCTATTTCTGTAACTTGCCAGTTAAGACAGCCCAAAGCTAGAGACAATGCTAGAGTGATAGATTTGCATTGAGCATCTCAATTGAATATTTGAGCCATTATAAAGTAAGATAGTCATCGATGTTGATTAACAAAGTTCTTGTTTTGGCTGTTTTGGTACATAATATACTCAGACATTAACATGTAGCCTACAGTATCCTCCTCCGGAGAGATCGTTACTTTTAAATATTTATCAAAAACTTCCTTCCTCTTTCAGTTGCAGCCAGCAACCCTTAAGTTTTAAATCATCCCTTAGTGTGGGCGTAAGGAAAGCCACATGGTTCATCTCATGCTCAATATCAGAGCGAGAATCTGTAAATTACAGTTTTACTGTGATCTCTAAGCAATTAATTGTACAATCCTAATGAAAACAATTCTAATACATTTTCAGTTTAGTTTAACACTAACACAGACATACATGGTGAGTGCATTGAGAGGGTGTGACTTGAAAAGCCTTATTATGCGTTTATTATGCAGTGAGAGTGGGCGGATTAACTGTCTGCATCGAGTCGCCCAAAAAAAATACTTGAGCATGAGGTGAAGAGGCACAAAAGCAGGACACGAAAGTGTGTTCACAATTGCACCCATCTGAATGACAATAACAGTCTCTCAGTACCAGTTGGCAGTTACTGTTACTATTATGTACAATGTCATGTTTCTTTTTATGTTTCATTTTGACCCCAGGAAGATACGCAACAGCTAAAGGGGATCTGTATAAATAAATAAATAAATAAATACATACATACATACATACAATTTGCTGAGTAGATAAAGATTCCTTTTTGGCTTGATTCATTTCTAACCAGGTTGTAAGCATGGCAAACTTCTCTCAAAACATTCACAGTGGCTATGAAATGGGCAAAATAAACTAGGTGACGTTAATTAATGATTAACAATTAATGAGCTTAAACCCTAGGAATGCAGAAACTGAAAAGCTTAAAGAGTACTTTATAATTGTTGGGGAGGACCAACTTCTCATTCATAGAACATGACAATATCTCAGTCTGTAAACAGAAAATTGACCTATAGATCTACCATTTACAGTATTAGAGGTAAGAGCGACTCAAGAGTGCATCAGTGTGTGATTGCTGTTGTGCTGCTGTTCTCCTCAGGCATCTGAGGGTGTTCCCATTCGCTTTTTCACTGTGCTGACCGATCTGGTGGAGGCATACTACAGTCATAACATGGGCCTGGTGACACAACTGCAGTTCCCTGTCCATAAAGAGGAGGAACTGGAGGAGGAGCCAGGTCAGATAACCCACATTCTGTCTCTTATTTCTACGATTGCTATCCCAAGGTGCCCATGCCCATCCAGAAGGAAGCATGTCTTTCCTGTGCCACAGGGCGCATGTTTTTTTTTTTTTTTATCTAAGTGACTAGTGTGGCCATAACTGTTGTGGTCTGTGTTCTTTAGAGCCTAACCATCCTCCTCAGCTACCACCAAGGAACTTCGCTGGAGGGCCAACAGCCAGTGATACTAAAGATTCCCATGGTGGGGACTTAAAGGGCTCCGATCTTGCCTGTGTCTCCCTTCCAGACACCTACTTACAGAGACTGCAACATGTGGATATGTCCAAGTATGATCACTTGTACATTACTGAGCTGCAACACCCAGCTTGTGCCTTCCATGTTGTATTAAAACATTGTGTAGCCTACTTTGTTTTATCCAGTTACCTATAGCCTTGAATTTTGAGAAAGTTTGCGCCAATATGTGAAAAATCCTAATAATTCTGCAAAATGTATCTCAGTGTGCCAGAGGATCACCAAAAGGCCATACAAGAATACTTCTGCACTTCAATGTGCCTTGATGCTGAGCAAGTACAGAATGGTAATCCCAACCTTCCCCATCTAAAGAAGCTAACTCTGGGAATCTGCAAACATCTAAACAGGTACATTTATAGTATCTCAGCAACATTTACACATACAGAAATTGTATGTAAAATAGCCTAAACATTTCTGTAATTCCCTTTTGTGGTAGTGAGATTTCCCGCACCCTGCCAACTCTGGAGGCCTTTCAGAGAGTGCTGGACCAACAGCTCTCTCCAGGGGTGGTGCGGCCAAGGAATCAAGTAGGTGACCATTAACTCTTTATCAACCAATTTTCATTTTTCTATTGTAGATTCCCTGGGGTTATGTGGTCTGGAGACAAAACATACTTTTGATTTTGAACTGTCAATTTCTATTCAGCTGTGACATGTAACAAAGTTCCAAACATGTGTGATAATTTGAAGCACACACATTTGGTAACCTGAAAATTAAGTTTATGGGTGCATTAAATTTCCTGTGCAGTCTGATATAGAGTGTGCCTCCACCCTTTTCTTGGTTCAGTCTGCAGAATTGAGAATCTTTCTAGAATATCATTCCTTCAAAGGTTGTGTTAAGTATTGTTTGTAAAGTGTTATGAAAGTGTTACATTTACATTCTTTTTATGTTTTCATCTTTAGGCCTGCTCTGCTGACTCGAGTCAATCTGTGTCCTCTAGGCTAGAGCAACTGACCAAGATGCTTTACTTAATAGAGGAGAAGGTAATGTTTAATGTAAGACAGACTGAACCTACAAATCACAATGATGCTCAACTTTAGCACTAACTCATTTATTTTATATTTCTGTCAATGACTAACCCCTCCTAGTTTCACCACCGTAAATCATCTCTTTCAAGTTGCATTTTCACAGTAAAATTATCTTTCCTGTTACACTTTTACATCCCAGATGACAGAAACATACATTTGTGAGCAGTGCTTCCATCGAATATTGTTTATGTTTCAGGCCAAAACTGCTCTGTTCGAGTCATCTGGATATGAGGGAGGCCACAGAAGGTCTCTCATACCACCAATCACCTTTGAAGTAAGTGTGCAAATGATATCACACTGCAAACCAATCTTATTGTTTTTGTGCGTTTCATTGGAACAGTGACATGTCCCTTTGTTGATCTTATGAGCTTTCTGGTTTTGCAGGTCAAATCAGAGGCTCTTGCCGGTATTTCAACCAAGTTGTTACTCAAGGTGGATGTTGAAAGTGGGAGGGTCTACTTCAAGAAATCAAAAGACGGGCCAGAAGACAAATACTATGTACACAATAAAAGTAGCTATGTGTTCTATTCTTGCTAATAATAGTTGTTCTTATTTTACAAATTATAATGCATTTCTAATGGTGGTTGTAATATGTAGTTTTGCAGCTGGTGAAATCCCAGAAAGTGCATGCCAAACTGAGCATAGTAGTGGAGACAGAAAAGGAGAAGACAGTGCGCAAAGAGTTTGTCTTCAATGACACAAAGGTAAAGATTTCTAAGGAAGCCATCAAGCTACTATATGTGTTTCTGTTTGTATATATGTGATTTATTAAATATTCATCAAATATTCATCTGATATGTGTTACCAGAAGAGAGAAGGATTTTGCCAGCTCCTTCAGCAGATGAAAAACAAACACTCGGACAAACCTGAGCCTGATATGATCACTGTTTTTGTTGGCACCTGGAATATGGGTAAATATAGCTAATTTATCACTGTTGCGTTGGACATGTGCCTCAATTTCAACATTACTGAACCCTTAACTCTTTTCACAGGTGCTGCAAACCCCCCACACGACATATCCTCCTGGTTCCAGTGCAAGGGCCAGGGGAAAACACGGGATGACACTGCTGACCACATTCCTCACGATATCTATGTCATCGGAACACAGGAGGACCCCTTGGGAGAGAAGGACTCGGCGGACACTTTGAAAAATGCCTTGAGACGCATCACCAATATCAGCTACAAACAAGTCAGTAACTCACAGTTATACACATTTTCCTTCACTGATACAAGGTGCACATTATGACAATTGACACATTGAAATGTAGTTTATAGACTGTAGTAAATTCTACCATGAGGAATAATAAGTGTTTTTGTTTTACTCAGGTAGCCATCCAGACACTTTGGAACATCCGGATAGTTGTGCTAGCAAAGCCAGAGCATGAAAACAGAATCTCTCATATTTTCTCAGACAGTGTCAAGACAGGGATTGCCAATGCCCTGGGTAAGTCCCAACAACTCTAGTAACTGTAGTAGTTTCAGTACCAAGATAGATGATTAAAGGCACACACTACACACATCCATGTGTTTGTTTTCCAGGAAATAAGGGAGCAGTGGGCGTGTCCTTCATGTTCAATGACACATCCTTTGGGTTTGTCAACAGTCACCTGACCTCAGGGAGTGAGAAGAAAGTCAGGTGAGTGTTTGTATTATAAATGAATGTCATCATAAGAATAAAACAACCATTTTGTAATACTTAATCTTGTTCCCAGACACTTCCGCCTAGGGACGAGGTTATGTAATACTAAATAGTTATACCTGCTTTTGCAAATCAATAAATACCATATTTGCCCACATCAGATTGCATTTAATGTCATCTGAAAGCTCAGAATATCTCTAAATTAGGCTACTGTTGTTATTTGTGGACTGTCTGCTCAATTTCCTGAGTAGCATAAAAATGACTACAAAGGAAACAACTAAAAACAAAATCTCCACACTAACTTATAGCAAATCTTTGCTCTCTTGCCAGACGCAACCAGAATTACATCAACATTCTACGTTTCTTGAATCTTGGGGATAAGAAACTAAATCCTTTTGACATTACACATCGATTCACCCATCTCTTCTGGCTTGGAGATCTGAATTATCGAATTGAACTTCCAGCTGCGGTAAGTGAAATTAGTTTAGCACTTGGAGTGCTGCTGCTGAGCAAGTCTGGACCAGTTTCACTGTATTTCTCATGAACGTGTTGATAACAAACAAACATGGAGGCTATGGGTAAAAGAATATGGGAGACCGGTGCATAAAACAGCATGCTGTTCCCTATTTCTCTACTAGAAGTTATATACAGAAACTGCTGACATCACTAGACAGGAAGAGACACTACTTTGCATGATTTGCCTTTACAGGAAGCTGAGAACATTGTGACAAAGATCAAACAGCAACAGTACCAGGAACTCCTCTGTCGAGATCAACTCACCATTGAGAGGGCAGAGAGGAAAGTCTTCTTGCATTATGGTAAGATATCACCACAAGCAGAGAATACCTCTCATCAGAATACCAAGTGGCTATAAAAGAGATAGTTATTGATAAGGTGGGAAGTAGCAATGAGTTTCCATTGAAAAGTAATGGTCAAAAGCAATTACATCTACAATATTTGCCTTACTGGCCATTGTGTGCACATCTACTTCGGTGCTGGTAAAGTGCAGGCCTAGCAGGCACTTGAGTCTCTAGTTTATGTGTCAACATTTAATTGGAAACAACAGCAGGACAGAATCATGCTGTTGTGAGTAGAGCAAATTTAGCCTTTGTAGAGTTGAGTTGACCACAAACTCTCAATATACAGCACAAGATGTAGGCCAGGGCCTAGAAAAAGTAACATGACAGTTAAACATGGTTTTCTTGCTTGATTTCACCACAGATGAAGAGGAGATCACATTTGCGCCCACGTATCGCTTCGAGAGAGATACACGAGAGAAATATGCCTACACAAAGCCCAAAGCTACAGGGGTAGGCCTATATTTTATCAGATGTTTTGTTGTACTGCAAAAGCATGCCCCTGATACAGGGCAGGAACAAGCACATATCTGAGTTAAGAAGTCGACAGATAGCTGTTTCATTTGTAGCACATTTTAGCAGGGGACCTTACTCTCTTGCAAACCACATGTGCGTTTGCTACCACAGCCATCTGCAGTGGACACAGTAGTATGAGTCATTAGGGGAATAGGTATAATTCTATAGGCCTAGTAGAATAACATGCATCCACCACAGATATTTCTATTTGACAATGCCATGTCATGAATATTACCCAACCGGGGCAAAATCTTTGAATGTTTAATTTGTTAAATTTAAGGACTTTTTTGATCTCCTTCACAGATAAAATACAACCTGCCCTCATGGTGTGATCGTGTTCTACGCAAGTCCTACCCCCTGGTGCATGTGGTCTGTCAATCATATGGTGAGACTATTGCATGGCAACTAAAATATATCAATATTTGTTGGCATATGATGCAATCAGTGAAACAGCCACAATACAGGGAACCTATCCATTAAAAACATTTTGATACAGGCCCCATGTATAGATTTGTCATCTATATAATGATTTGAACTTTGTAATGATTAACCTTTTGACTTGCAGGGTGTACTAATGACATTATGACGAGTGATCACTCACCGGTTTTTGCAACATTTGAAGTTGGAGTGGCATCACAGTTTGTTTCCAAGAACGGTACAGTTTGTAAATTCTATATTTACTATTTTCTACATCTCACTAGATGTGTGACTTTTTCTACATCTCACTAGACACCCTCTGGTGTTTGATTAGAACTAGATTAAACAGAACTATCCAACCTGTATGTTCTGTTAGTCAACATTGTTAACACTTTCTGTCTTTCCAGATCCAAACAGTGTGTCTCAGGGTGGGATTAAGTTCATGAACTGCGTCGCCACACTCATGACCAAGTCAAAGACCAAGTTCTTCATTGAATACCACTCCTGCTGCTTAGAGAGTAAAACGACTCCCTATCTGATCTGATCATAGTCCGTCATAGTGAATACTACAATACCAAAATGTACCATATCAAACTGCAATGCTTACACACCATGTCCACAGGATTCGTCAAGAGCTCTGAAGGGGAGAACCTAGAATACTCGGAGGGGTCCATAAAAGTTCGATTTGGAACCCAAGTTGAGGTTGGCTAACTTGCAAGGGAAGCCTTTCACATAGTATGCTGTCTTTTTGGCAGTATGATGCGTCCATTGATGGTAAAGATCATGGTAGGGTGTCTGACCTTTCATTTCTTTTCAAGCTCATTCCCATCATCTCCGACCCAGAGTATCTACTGGACCAGCACATTCTTATCTCGGTGAAGTCCACAGATTGTGATGAATCTTATGGTAAGAAATTAGAACCAACAACACAAGTAGTACCCTAGGTGAACTTTAATATTCTATTTATGACCAGTTAAGAGGATGATACAGACTTAAAGCCAGAAAACAACCAAATCATGACTATAAACATGTGTCAGAGAATAGAATAGAGTTGAAGGCAAGTCTATGTTTTTTGAGCTGGGCCTCTTCCTGATATGTTATCCCCACAGGAGAAGGCTGTGTTGCTCTGTGCGCTGCTGAGTCCTCCTACACTGAATTCCATGTCACACTGACACACCATGGAGAGAGGACGGGCACCCTGACAGGGGGCATCCAGCTACGCACCTCAGAAGGCAAACAGACCGAGAAGTTATATGGTAAACCTGAGAATCAATGGCATACCACTGACACCACAACATCAGGGAGAACCTGGAAGCGTAGTGCCTATATTTACACACATATACATACATTTCAAGAAGACACAAAGTGTTAAAAATGTGAAAAATGCCTTTGGTTAAAGTTTTGACTGATTGTAATCTGAAGCATCTCAACTCATTGTCTCTAGCAGAGTGTATCAAGGGAACGATTTAATCTCTTATCGCTAAGACAAATAGATTTTTTCCCCCAGATTTCATCAAAGTGGAGAGGGAAGAATCTGGTGGCCCAAAAGGCAAAGGGCTTGATCAAATCAACAAGTGAGCCCACCCTATTGGCTACTTCATGCAATCATCTCTCACAAATGATCTGAGTTAATGTAGCCTAAAACTAATATGAATTTAGCATTGGGCTATGGGTTTATGTTTTGCTATTAGTATTAGCCTTGTATTAAGATTGTTTTATATCCTCATTTCCCTAATGATGAGATGATGACAGTCTGTTTTTCTGTTTAATAGATTTTCCCATGCCATTGATATCACGAACCCCAATTACATGGGGGTGGGCTTAAAGTCTGGAGGTGCAACTGACAAAGGCTGGAGCTACAGCATGCCCCCAAAAACAGGTCCAGGAGGAGGGCACGTGGGAAAGGACCTGAACCTTGGCAACCTCTCTCCGAAAAAGACTGGTTATGACCCCTCTGCGCGTAGCCCCACAGGAAAAGCATCAGATCCTGTGTAAGTGCCTTTTTTTGTATCTCTTTTTTTTTTTTTTTTTTTAAAGGGATGTTCCAAATTGTTCCTGGTTTGGCCCTGGTGTAGTTGATTAGCCCAGACAGTTTTTAGTTACGTGGTTGCTTCCTTAAATACTGAGCAGTCGTATTTTGGGCCCCATAGGGCCCAATTCATTCTGAAAATATTTCCAAAACACCTTACAGACACTCCAATCCAACTCATATTATGATAGAATCCCTCTCTGAAGACTTTGTCTGCATTATGTTTCTGAAAAGTCACTTTATTATGCTGTAATAGACTTTTGCATTTTAATTGTCATGGTAATTAAATGCTTAAGTGGATTACAGCAACGTTTTTAAAAATAAAAAAAAAATCATGCAGACAAAGTCTTCAGGGGGGGATTCTGTCATAGTATTAGTTGATTTGAGTGCCTGCAAGATGTTTTTGCGGATATTTCAGAATGAATGCAATATATGTAATTAAAAACTGTCTGGGCTAATCAACTACAGCCAAGGTCACAGCCAAACCAGGAAACATTTTTAAAAAGGTGGAACCTTTAAGTAGTTAGTTATAGTTATTCCTTTTCTAAATTCTTCTAATGAAATGTGTTAAAATAGCCTCTCCCATGTAGATTAGGCTAAGTGGAAAATAAATTGGACTGAACAATGATGCTGCTACTTTCTCACAACAAACATCATGGAAGTCAAGAGCACAATACCCCATTGTGAGTGTGAAATTGAACTCTGAATGATCTGATTTTGTGTCTTCTAGTTGTGAGGATGGGAAGCCAGCAGAGATGTTTGACAACCCTCTCTACGGCGCAATGGGGAAGTCAACAGCACGAAACAAAGAGCAGGACCCTCCTCCGCGCAAGGAACGCCTAACACCTCCAGACGCCATCTTTGCCTTCCCAAAACCCACCGATGCGGACCCTGACCGTCCCCCAGTGCCCACACCCCGCAACAGGTCCTACACTTGCTCTGAGACCAAACCCCAGGCTTCAGCCCCCACCACCCTCCAGCCCCAGTCCTTCAACAAAAAGCCTGTGATGCCGTCACGCTCAGAGGGTGGGATGATACTGGCCGGCAGGCCCCCTCTGCCCACGAAGTCACGGCCAGGCCAGCCGGAGCCCCAGCCCACTAAGCCCAGAGACTACAGAGACAGCTCAGAGCTTCCAAGCAAAGTCCGGCCACCAGCCAGGCCTGTCCAGCCTCTCCCCAAAGAGGGTAAGACAAACTTGTTTCCCTTCATGAAGCCACTAACCCTAACCCATCATCAACTTTGGTTACAAGCAATGTTGCATTTGCCTGATATTAGACTCTCTGTACTATCCTTTCCTCCTAGTGCATCATGAGACAACTCAACCCCCAAAGATGGGCCGTTGAGTGAAATGACTTGGGTGTCTGCTGTGGCTGAGAAGATTTCTACCCTACATTTTGGAAATTAGATGCTTAATGGAGGCTACAGTGGAACAGCGAAACCACTTTTCATGCCCAATGCTGGTCTTCCTGATATTCTGTGATTGCTTTGCTACCACTGACACTCCATAGGCCAAACATGGGAATAGAATGTAGCCTGCTTTTTTTCATGTCTTCCCGATGTCTCATGGAAGTCTCTCTATTGGAACCATTTTGGTCAATAGCTGGCTTGCACAGAAATCTAGATGTGGCTATGCATCTGATGTTCAATGTAGGCTAAATTAAATTAAATTAAAGTAAAGGGAATCAGACTCATTTGCTTCTTAATTTCCTTTAATTTTTCACATCTGCTCTCATAAACCAAATACAGTGTGTACATCAATGTTATTTTTCAGGGTTGCTTGCTACTAATCCATTAGGCCTATGTTTTCTAAAGAAAATAACAGTCTGTGTGTCATATTTTATAGTACAATCCATGCACCCAAATTGTACTATTTTAGAATCTTGCAATGGTGATATTGTTATGAGAAACTGTATTGAGAATTTGGATCACACACACAGCGTACACTATGGCCAGTGTGGGTGCAGGCTTTTGTTCGACCCAAGCAGTAGTACACCAGATTTGTATGGGTTAAAAATTAGCATGAGCTCTGTAAAGTGTATTGAGGCTCTGTGAAATGCACTTTAAATAAAATGTGAAAATCCGAGGACTATCTGCAACATGTTTATTTTGGCGTTTTGACAGACGTTATAAGAATGACAGCCTACCATGTGAGCCTGTACGTTACATCTATCCTTTGAACATGCTACCACCTGCTGTATCTTGACAGTACTGCATGCATGCGAATATAATCAAAGAAGTGGCCAAGATTGGATTTAAAAAGATGTTTTATCCATATGGATACATGCGGCGTACATTCATTATATAAAAAAGAACATTATGTGTATTGTTTATTCACCCTCGGGCAGAAAAAAATCACAATAAATAACGGTTGAACTCTTTCCGTTTGTAACACGAATTACGAATATTTGTCGCATAAACATGACGTTTAATAAAAACCCACCAATGGAAATGCACTATGACAGTCATGTTGACACCATCAAACTGAGACAAGACAGCGCTGACAATGGTGAGAAATATAGCAAGCTTTTTTCTCTTTCATTCGTTTGTAGAATAATTTAGATAATCAGTACTGACCCACACAGTTGTAATGATATAGCATCCCGTAAAATGTGATTGGACATCATGTAGGTACTTAGACTAGCCTGCAGTCCTAGCTTGCGAGATGTTAGCTAGCTAGGAATATGTTAGCATCATCATGTCGTCAACCAAACGTCTGATGGGTGTGCAACAAACGTTATAGCCAACTACTGTTTTATTCGTTTGTAGGAATGCTTTCGAGGACTACATACTGACCATTACTTTATTCTTATTGTACTTTATATATTGCAGCTTTTCTACTCGTTTTTCAAGTCTTTGGTGGGGAAGGACGTGGTGGTGGAGCTCAAAAATGATTTGAGGTTTGTGTTGTTATTGGTTGGGCAGAGAATCAGTTTGTGAATGTGATTTAGCTCTCCAAAATTCCACATCATGCAACCTTTTCTTATTCTTTTTCAGTATCTGTGGAACACTTCACTCTGTTGATCAGGTAAGAGTATACATTCACTCAGCTGTTTAATCTTGAACATTTTACAAATAAAATGCATTCATATTGTTGTCTAAACTGGGTTTGCTTTATTTCAACCTCTTTTAGTACCTGAACATCAAACTCACAGACATCAGTGTCACAGACCCAGAGAAGTATCCACATATGGTGAGTCGTCCAAGTGCAACCAATTCACTCATCATGAATGCGCAACAATAAATCAACTAAAGTTTTACAACAGCTCTGACAATGACAGGAAGCATTGTGATGACAAGACATTATTTAACTCACATCACATAATCTCAACCCCCTTAAAGGATGGTAAAGTCTACTAGTTGTGTTTTCTCACATGTTAAATGCTGCTTCCTTTCTTCATTCCTTTGCCCCAGTTGTCTGTGAAGAACTGTTTCATCCGAGGCTCAGTTGTGCGATATGTCCAGCTACCTGCAGATGAAGTGGACACACAACTCCTGCAAGATGCTGCACGAAAGGAGGCAATGCAACAAAAGCAGTGATTAATCAATCACAGGATAGGGTTGGGTTAGGGTGGGGTGGAGGCGATGGCCAGTTTTGTTAAATTGGGTAATTTAAACCAGATGGGTATCAAAACTTTGTCAATTAACAAACAAATATTGCCTATTTTCTCACACTATGACTTTTAAATGAAACTATAGTCCCCTGAAAAAAATGCATTCCTTGTTGTTTGGCTCAATTTTTCCACAATAATTGCAGAGTGGGTAGAGCAGACTTGGATATCCCACCATTTGATACCTTTTATTGTTTTGAGAATGTGGACTAGTTTGTACCCCTTACTACATTTCTGGCTTGTAGTTCCCTTATTGTGTTTTTTCTTTTTTTTGGTCAAAAGATTGAATCCAGTGTGAAGATTTGATTAAGAAAAATATGTATGTTCTTGACAACACGCTGATGCTTATGTTATACAGATTTGACGAATGGCAATAAAGAAACATATTTTCTATAGAGCAAAATTGAGCCTCTAAATTGGGCTTTTTGATAGATCAAGTTATGTCCCTTACAATGTGTCCATCGTTATTGACTGCTATGTTTGTTTCTTCAGCTCAGTATGAAAGTTGACTGGCCTCTTTTATTCATGTAAGACCAGGTAGTTTTTTGTTTCTACTCCTCTGGAAAATAATGTTTTTGATCATTGTTTTGATATGTGCTGGAAATAAACCTTGTTTATACACTTGCCATTTTTGTTCTTTCATTTGAATTAAGGAATACATTTCTCATGTTTGTCATGGACAAGATCAAATAAGTTGTATTAACAGTATATCATGATACCACTGCACAAATTGTTTTTTTTAATGTATTGTGAACCATCTGAAATATTGTCATGACTACACTCAAAGACCACTGTAAAACATTTTGTTCTAAATAATTACATATTTCTTTCTGTTGCAGCAGTGTTATTTCCATTGATCAATGAATAGAGGAGATTCAATAAATTGTTGAACATGTTTATCTGCAAAATACAACCAGATTATGAGCACCTACATCGAAACTTCATGACAGTGTACAGCACTTGTGATGGCCAGTAACGATATGTGTTAATAATTATTTAACAAGATCAGCCTATCAAAAACTGGCAACAACTAATTGAAGCATATAATGTGCACAGGTGTAGATAATTTGAGTGGATGGCAATTATATAAAATTGACCTTCCTGTGTATCCAATACTTAGATATCAATTTCTTATCCCGATAGCCGTCCTTGTTATTGTAATACATAAAAAAAAAGAAAACTTTGAGATGTGTTCCATGGTAAGTTTGCTTCATTAATTGTAGGTCTTTCTCAGCTTATGTGTCACATTGTGAGGCAATGTAGAGGATCTATTCAAGCTTCTAATGTTTGCTGCACTACAGGTCCTATATCAGTAATACCTTACTGATATAAATTTAGGACATGAACTTTGTAAGGGTCATGTTGTTGACTGTGTTTGGCCTACAGGAGAAATACAATGTGCACAACCGGGTGGTACCTGAGGAGGATGTTAACTCTGAGGTGACTACCATAAGAGCCATTACCTTCACACCAATTCCAGCAGCTTGGTTGGTAACTCCATCAAAATTATACGTTCGATATGATGCATTTCCCCCTTGTTCATTGACGGTAACCATTTTCATTTAAGTGCTTTTAATTACTGCCTCTTTTATAAGTGTAGAGTTGGATGTCATGGTATTTGGCAAAAATGTGGATGAACTGCAGAGAGCTAGTTGGATTTTGTGTTTTCTAGATGGAGAGGGGCCACTCTCTGATAAGCTCAACATCGGATGAGTTCTCAGATGAGGAGGTATTTCTGGTAATTTCTTGCTCATGTTTTATTCATAGTCTTTCTAAAGGAAGGTAAGGGCACAGAAATTGCAATTCCCTGCGCTGTTTTTTTCTTCCAGATATCAACCAAGAAAGGGCAACATTGTAGACTTGGACCAGAGGACATGGATGACACCGTTTTGTATGACTTCATGGAGTTCAATGATGCCCAGACGCTAGTTATAGAATCTGTAAAGGATGTCCTATCACACAGGTCTTGTGATATTGAAAGACCTTCTGTTGGCTGATTTAAAAAAAAAAAAAAAAAAAAAAAAAAAATATGTATTTGAATGTCTTTCAATGTTGTCATAGTCTACCCTATTTATTTGAATCAAATAAAGTTTTGAACCTGATTATTCTTTAGAACATTACATTTTCTAAAAGCAATATTTTTTGATTCTACTAACCTAACTTTTCGATCAAGGTGTCTTGTACTCATCTGCAGGTTTGTTCTGTCAGTCACCTATAATTATTATACATAGATGCAAGTTAAGGCCTCTGCCATGGTAAGTTTACTGCATTAATCATCCATCCAACCAACTTTATCCGCTACGATAATAGAATTTTCTTTCAACTACCCAGCAAATCTATCTATTGTCCAAACCATTGTTAAAGTTTTCCTACTAACTAAAATAAGACCATTTCTTTTGGAACTTATTATTTTTCTAGAGGTCTAACCTCAGTTATAGTTTTCAAACCCATTATATACTTTTTAAAAATATTTAGCTTGTGAGTGTCATGTAGGAATGACACCACCTGTCATAAGACAATGGAGAGACCCATTGTTACTGCAACTGTCATGGAACTTTCAAAACTCTTGAATAAAGAAGCAGGGGACATTTTTACAATGATTACACAAAGCACTCTTGGCAACTAGTTCTACCCTAATAAAAACCACCACATCTCTCCATCTCTCTTACATTAACAATCCTCTATCCTTATCTCTCTTTCTGTGTAGACTGACTCCACTTTAAGAACTTTCATTCAGATTTGTAATACTATTTAGACTTTTTAAATTGTAAGCATTTTAGGTAGCATTAATTAACAAGGTTTTCTATGAGGACCATTGGTTTCCTATGATACATTTTAAAATGCATCTCCTCTTTCACCTTTTAGGCTTAACACCCCACTTCAACTTCAGAATGTGTAGACTGATCCCACTTAAATAACTTCTATACAGACTTTTAATACTATGTTGATACTATATCTCTCTCTTTGTTTCAACTACCCAGCAAATCTATAGTCCAATCCACTATAGTCCAGCCCCTGCCACCCCCAGATCGTAGCTCTTCAGCTCCTCAGACTCTTACATCCTCAGGAAATAAATACAGTCCACCCTCAAGTTAATACATAGAAATTCAATACCTTTATTTTACATTCATACATCTATATTGTACAATAAGTTTAATGCAGTTAAAAAAGCCCAATCCCAAAACAAGTCCTGAAGATGTACAGCTCAAGCAATGATGAATTTGCATGTTTTAAGGTTGGTGACAAGCATTTAAAAAATATACACTCACACGCACACACTCAAAGGAAACTAGGACAAGTGGTGTCCTTGAGTTGTACCTTAATAGAGTTGGGCTGAATGAAAAGGAATTCAGTCACCATAGATAAAGGCACCTTGAGTACACAGTGTATGTACAAACTAAATCTAGACAATTATACAACTTTACTGTAGCTTCTAGTACAACGACAAAACTGTAAACCTTCACTTACCAAAAGAAATGAACAAAAACAAATCACATCTATACAAATACATTTGAAGCAAAATATCTTCTTGGTCATACCAAAGCAGTACCTTGAAATGCATATTTTAACATTTAAATTCTAGATTGGCTCTGCCAGCAGAGCAATCTAGTGGATATAATTACACATTATGTCACAATATTTATGCAGTTGCCCACTTCATGAATGTGAACTATTGGCAACAGAAGTAACGCCTCATGCATTTTTTTTCCACTTCAGAGAGCAGTGATCAGTCTCATGAGTTTAGAACAAAACCAAATCAGATGTCAAATGTTTAGACCGTTTTATCTTTCACATGAAAGAGGCAACTCTATATGGTGTAACATGTACATTGAGATATAAAATGTATAGACAATTCTTTATACAGCCAGATATTCCTTTACCTTAAAATATACCACCCTTCAATCAAAATTTCAATACTTTCAGAAAAGTAAGGTCTTTGATATAAAATACTGTATCCTCAAAAACTGGATTTTAATGTTTACATTCCATCCTTTTCTCGACAAAATAAAGCTTTTATATACCTCCAAAGCTTAAACACTTCCAACATAATTATATATTTGTATGTTTATAGAAACAATAAAGTGACTAAGATACCATATGTGGTTCTATGTTCACATGTAGAGGAAACCCGTTTAGAATGGCATACGCTGCCCATATATATATATATATTTTTTATCTGATCAACACAGTGTGGCACTACAATTTTGGATGATTGTACAAGTTGGGGTCTTTGAATGCCATGGTCAGGATTGCCCCCCCCCCTCTCTTTCAGCTCAGCATGCCTTGGTCAAGTCAGTTGGCAGGTCTGTAGTGGACATGCGGTATTGGATCTTGGTGTTGGTGATTGCTCCGTGCTTCTGTCGAAGATGCAATCGCAACTGACTCTTGTGGCGAAAGTGCAAGTTGCATTTCTCACACTGAGAAAAAGCATAAGCAAAAAAAGAAAGGGCGTAAGTGGTATTATAAACTGGATGGATCAAGTTCCTGTTGAATTACATCAAATGTTTTCTTATTATATGCATGTTTATGTTGCAGACGTCAATGTACTTACATGATAGGGCTTTTCTCCTGTGTGTATGCGCAGGTGGCTCTTCAACGTCTGCAGATGACGGAAGCGTGTTCCACAGATTTCGCAAGGATATGGCTTCTCACCAGTGTGGATCAACACATGGGCACGCAGATGAGCAACCTGACAATGAATGACAACAATAAATGAGTTAGACTTTACTCCAGCACGGAGAATTATATGCTTTTATTTTTTAGCAATTGCCAAAAAATAAATGCATTCCTTTTCTGTCACTCAATAGATAGAAGCGAGGGATTCACCTGCACAAAACGAGCTCCGCACGTCTCACATTTGTATGGCTTCTCTCCTGAGTGAATGCGAGTGTGAGTCTTGAGGTTAGCTGGTCTGTTGAACTGAGCACCACAGATGTTACAGCGATACGGCTTTTCTCCTGTAATACAAGAACGCATATAGAACAAGAGGTCAACTACAAAAACTACTGAGCAGACCTGCGAACCATTGGGATACAGCTAATTCCAGCACATACCTGTGTGGACAGTCTTGTGGCTGGCGAGGTTTCCCTTATAGCGGAAAGCTGCCTGGCAGCGGTCACACTTGTATGGCTTGTCACTGTGCACCTGAAGCACGTGGCGTTTCAGGGCCTCATCTTCTGCAAACTTCGAGTCGCATTCGTTACAAAAGAATGTACCGTTTTCTGTGTGCCAAAAGTTGGAGAAGAATTAGGGAGTAAGTAAATCAAGATGTATCTAGTAAATTAAAAACATTTTCTTGCCTTGGTCAATGAAGTAGAATATCTTAAAGCAACTCACCACAGCTGGAGTCAGAGTACTCTGAATGCAGCTCTGCCATCTCCTCTGCTAAACGGGAAGCAGGGGTGTTGGGACAAACTTCGGAGTGTTGTGGGGACTGAGAGCCACAGGAGGTGCACTTTAAGTGACTCATGTAGTGGCTGTCACCATTCCTCTGTGATCCCTCTAGTGCTCTGGAGAGACAAAACAAACACTTTGTCATACATGTTTCCTCTGCACAACAGTACAGACAGCAGAGAGAGACAACCCCGTGTCATGTACAATAGGATAGTCCATGAATTGAAATGTAACATTGCACAAAGGTTTCTCTTCCACTTAACAAGAGAATTGATGAAGTAAAGCTTAAAGAATGAGAGGTTTATGGAGTCTAACAGAACACTTGCAATTTGCATATGCTACAGGAAAAGGCAACATCTCAGACATTTTGAGCCACACACAGTTTGAAGGCAAGTTAGTACTTGTTTTGGGGATGATATCTCCCTTATGAAAATGCATATAGCTGTGAGAACTTACCTGTTAATGATATTGTTGAGGCGACTGGCCTGGGGCACAGGTAGGTCCTCTCCATGCTCGCTCATCTTGTTGTTGGCTTGTGGGTCAAGGTGCTCAGAGTCGCTGGCATGGAGGTAGGGAGGAAGGCCAAGGCATTGAGGGGAGCGCAGGCCTGGCTCTCGGAGCCCAGCCTCGTCTTCCTTGGCACTCTGGTTCAGCACAATGAACTTGTACTTTTTCCAGTTGCGAGCCTTGGGGTCCTGTGTGCCCTGTGGGGGTTGGACCCGGGCAGCTTGAGAGAGCCCAGCATTTTTGCTGCTACTGGACTCTGTAGGGGAGTTTGGCTGGCAGTCAGATTTGAGTGGGCTCTGAGGGCTGCTCATGAGGCTCTTACGGCCAGCAGAGGAGATTCCCAGGGGGTAGTGTTGATGGCTGATGGCTTCCTCTGCCTGGGGGGCATGCTCTTTACACACCTCCTTCTGCTGTTCATGGGCCACCCCAGGAAACCCACGCTTCCTGGAGCCAATGCCAATAGACTGGCCGACTCCCTCATGGCTTTCCTTCCTCGTCTCCTCATCCCTCGCTGCCTCCCTGGAGTAGGAGGAAGCTGTGTGGCAAATGCTGGAGGAGCTGCTGCTGACTGCCCTGGTGAATTCTGCCCTCATAGTGCTGGTGTTGTCAGGGGGAGAACAGTGCTTGTGATGGATACCACCTTTTGAGAAGTCAGCGAAAGCGTTTTTGGCATCTGTCAGCTTACAAAGGGGAAAAGGGAATCCTTGCACTGGGAATTGGCCGTAGAGATGATAGTTGCTTGGAGTATTGACCGCATTGAACATGCTTGAGCCATAGGGCCTCCCATCCCTAAAGGGGGCTACCCGGCTGGGCAAATTGTCGACCACGTCGTGGGGCCGGTAAGCATGAACATCCTGAGGTAAAAGCAAGGGGCTGACCAAAAACTCATCTCTGGGCAGCTTGACGGATGGATCACTGTGGAAAGAAATGAGAAAGTGAGACAATACCTGGGCATGAATGATTGACACACATACACGCACACAGAGATACACGCACACAGAGACAGACACACACACAGACACACACGCACACAGACACGCACGCACCTAGATTTAATGAATCTGTGGCAGGTGTCGACCACATGGTCCATCTGCAAGTAGATGGCTGTGTTCATGATGGCCATGATTAGGCTCTCCTTCAGCGTGAGACGGGAGGTGTACATGAACTCCAAGAGAATGGAAAAGCCCTCCGGATCCACCTTTGGATCCAGGCTGATGGCATTCAGGTTGCATTTGAGGGAGTCCGTAAAGATGGAGTAAAAGAGCCCACTACAGGAGAGCGGAGAGAAAGTGTTAGTATAATTTAATCTACAGAAAAGTGGAATGCAAACTGTGCTCAAAAAACTTTGGGATGTGACTGGGACTATGAACACACCTGCAAGCCATGAGAACGGTCTTGTGAGCTCGAAACTGCTGTCTGTTGACCAGAATGGTAACATCTGTGAGGATATCCCTGCTGCGCAGCCGATTGAGGTTGAGCAGAACGTCACTTGCGTGGCGTGTGAATTGGATGCAGCTGTCTGCTGCGCAAGCCATTTTGTCGAGCTCTGGAAATGTGAAGGAAATACACCTGATTATTGACAAATAAATATTGTAATATTTAATGTGAAACCCAGTGGAAGGGATCATTAGATTAGATTAGAGCAGTGATCACATGAAACCAATGGCGATAAATCAAGGCAATCTTTTAGTAAGCTGGGATGGGTGTTGTACAGTATGCTCTAAAATGTGTTGTCTTTATTAGGCTACTCTTATAACCAAGAACTTCCCATCATCACTCATCACTGACTTACAATAGAGCTTTTCAGCCAATGGGCGGCGCCATTGACCAAGCATTGGCGCTTTCAGGTCACATTCTCTGGGAAGCCCACTCGTTTAACAGTCGCTTAGTTAAGTTTGTACGCGTACGTCTTGACTTGACTATGAAATTGCTACCGACTTCGTTTGACACTGGCTATGATAAATAAGAGGGCGCGTCTTTAAATAATTTCGTAGTCAAAGGCACCGGGACATTCTTTAGATGTTGAACATTCTGTATCGGATCCGAACTAGAGTATGTTTCCATCCAAACCAACATGACAATCTAACGTGTTCCACACATGCAAGCAAAATGTTGCTTTATTTCATGTCAAACTTTCATGAGAGCTGCTGACAAAGTAATAAGCTATTCCGTGAAATACATAATAAATAAACTTTAATAATGCCCATCAATAATAATAAACAGATGTTTGAATGAAAAATAAACAAACGTCACTTTAAAGAAACATCGATAGCGTAGCCAAACTGCTTCAATTCCAGATCCTCTATATTTTATTTTAACCACAAGATGTCATCAATATTATCTAGGCTACAATGAATATGCCCAATCTTCCGCAATAGTTTACGGATGGTCACGCGGAGGATGTTATTGAAACTTTTCAATGCACTAAAACTTTGCTAACATTTTGGTGAGAACATCTTTGTCATTGTTTGTTTCGTGCCTATACATAGGTTATAGCCTACATTTACTGATGTTCACTATTTGTGTCCAGGTAACCCCAAGTGATGAAGTGTTTGAAACTGAACTCAGACCATTCGTTCACTTAGTAGCAGTGGAGTCCGTTTAATAACACGCAGAACTGGACAGAGATTTATGAACCTCTCTCAATGCCAAAGTCTAGAGCTGCCACTGGACACCTCCGAAAATGTTGTTTAAGAATAGAATATCAGATTGACGTAAACAGATTTCATCAACTGTGATTCCAATGTTAATGACTTTTCAGGCAGTGCTCTGACAACACAGACTATCATGTCACACTGACACATTCAGCCCTACGTATTATTCAAAGGAAATAGAGCAACATTGTGAGAAACAAGCAATTCAGCAGAAATATGACACTTCAAAAGTGTCTTTAATTAGTATTGTCAGTGGACATATCAAGTTCTCCAAATATTAAACTGTCGTCTTGCTTTTCGTGCATATCTTGCCATCCTCCCTGTGTCATAGTACAGCGTGCAGGTACAAATGTGCGCACAGAATGTGCGACGGTGGAAAGCTACCCACAAACTAAAAACAACAATGTTTCCGTGAGAACTGTGTGGGGTGATAGCGCGCGAGACACATCTTGTGCAACCAAATTCAGGGGGCTCGTGGCGATCGTTCGATTTCTTAAAGGTTTTACTGTAGCCTAAACATCTTAAACAAGCCTGACACCACTGCCAACTTGTGATCTACGAAGTCTACCTGCCACAGAAAGGAACAAACACTAACATTTGCCAGTGGGAATAAAACTAAATAAACATTCAAATCATTTTGGTGTAGCAGATAACAATGAAAATTCAATAGAAGTGATTACAATATACACCCAGGTCACTGCTTAACTTGGGTTTGCTCAGGGAAAAAAGGCAACAGCAATCTGTAATGCTGAACCCCTTGTTTACTGTAAGGCATGTCCAGCACACCAGATCTCACAGCGAGCACAGTAACATAAACCCCTACACTGTCAACCCGACACACAAGCTGAACAACCGTAGAATGACAAGACAGCGGAACATTAGATCATGGTCACCAGCCAAGCCATTTAAGATTAACAGTAAACTGAGCTCAAAACGCTAGACCAAACACCCTAAAATCACCTATTTGCAAATTTAAAAACACATTCAGACAAACAGCCATTTCAATAAAAACATCAGCAAGGGAGAGTACAACTTCGCGCCAAATTACAGACGAAAAAAGGAATTTAAAAAATCACCTGGTAGTGCTTTCCTAGAAACTTCTTGCATCACCACTTCTAAGAACCCCAGTTCTAAGAATCAGAAGAGCTCAATTCTCGGAATTTGAGCTTACGACTGTACCACTCTCAGAAGGCAGGGGAGAGTGTTGTTTTACTGGAAGTTCAGCTCACATCTTTCTGAAATTGTTAGTTCCATGAGTATTATACAACATGAGTTATAGAACACCTGTAATCCAAATTTAACTTAATATTCTGGATTTAAATGACAATTTGTGTCTATATTTTGTGAGAAATAGACTCTGGCGAGTTTTAATTCCCCCCTCTTTTCGATGCTCCCAGTCCTAGACGGTCACATGGACAGACGAGCTGGCTACGTAACCAATGGCTTAAGCCCAACCCCCTAAATTCTCAGAACTAATTTGCTATTCCATGACATAAGCAAAGTGTCCATTCGTTGACTTTCCCTGTATCAAACCCACAGACGTAACCTGCACAGAACATAGCTGGAGAGTTTATTCACACGGATACGCGTTGGCTCGGCCTATTTATTGTGATATTAATAATTTTTGCTTCTCCCACCGCGAATTGCTTTATCAAATCAGTCTTCTGTGATCATTGCTGTGGACTGCTGGCATCATAAGGGTTTGTTTGTGAAGGGATTATTTGTGAATCAAAGACATTGTTCTTGAAAACGGTCTTTTTGTCAATGGAAGCGCCTGTTTGTAGCTTTTATTTGACTTTGTAGAATTCATAAAGGCTATCTGTTTTCCATGTTTATAGCATTAGACAAAACATGCTTGTCAAACACGTATGGAGGTATCGAGGCTATTGCAGTGACTGATGTCTTGATTCTAAACTCAAACGGGCTATTCTCATCGAGCGCCGATGTGATATGTGTGCAAGCTGTAGACTCATTTTGTTTTGTTTTTGGGCGACATTTATTCTCATAATGGAATCATTATTCTGTGATTTCTATCAATCAAGCGAAACATTATCTAGTCAATTAGGCATAGTGAAATATTGTTACAATGTTACCGCGTTTAGCCTACGTTACACAAAATGTCAGTGCGGGGAATTAGTTCGTCCTAATGCGGTCATATAGAGTGTTCAAGAGAGATATTTGATCGCCTTCTAACTAACTCATTACGTTCTCTAAAGCCATATGCAATGTGAATAGCCTTCACAGCCAATGAGCCTAATGACTCCATACGCGGCTTATTCCCAACTGAAATTGGGGGTGAGATATATAGGCTTGAATTGAAAAAGCTAATTGCCAACCTTTGCATTAAAAAAATGTATGTTACAGAAAAGCTACCGAAATTGCGTTCCTTTAGTCAACAATATGCTTAATTATGTCAAGTCAAATACCCTAGAAAAAAAATAATTAAATGACGCATCTATAGTCTAGGCTACCTTTAACTCGCAGAATCATTTGATAGGCCGTCAGTTCCTCACAGCATCAATTGTGTTTGTTTTAGCTGCCTATGTTATTATGGCGCTATTAACAAGTCCAGTATGTGTTGCAGTAGCCTTCGGGCAATTAGGTTACCTATTGAGTTCAGATGTCAAGGCCAAGGCCAACCCCAAGTATATCACCCGCAGAATGTCATAAAACATGCACTCTTAAAGTGCAAATAACTAGAAAAAAGTGTAGTGGGTTTAAGTGAAATTTAGATATGAACCTGACGTGGAAAGTGTATACGTTGGATAGGCCTACAGCCTAATGCATGTTTGAAGAGATATTAAGCTGTCGAAATCAAATTGAGCATAGGCAATTGGATCTCATGTGCATATTTCGATTCTGACTATGGTCCTATGTCACGTTCATCGGTGTTCTGCAATAGATCATAACAGATTGTGACACGATGTCAACTTTAGTCTGGCGGGCAGCTTTAAATGAAAGTTGTGATGAAGCGGCCAATCACACCTCATTGACTAGGCTAGGCTTATAACTTTTCGAGAATGCATGGTGGGAAACGAATTTTCAGGCTAGCACTGGTGCAGTTTTGACTCCACGCACCCGACATTCCTTATCATTTGCCTGAATGATGAGGTTGGAGTTACAGAGGCCAGCCCTGTTGTAAAATACCAAACTCAGAGATCTGTTAAAACATTATGATTTCACATAGATAGCTTGTAAATGTTTTGTGAACTAGATTGGCATTGGATCCACATTTTTTTAGATCACTATTAGCATGCACTCAGCACGCATACTTTGTTTATAGACTTCAACGAAGTCAGAGATTGTGTTACATGTTAATATTATAGGCCCATTTGCCTCAGCAAACGTATAAACGACATTTCTGAGTTGAAATTCCTTTTATGCATTTTATTTTCAATCCTGTCCTGTGGAAATTCTTCTCACTTGACTTCATGAAGCCTAATGCAACAGAAGTGATTGCTCGATAATAGCCTTAGCCTATCATAATTATAACGGTGACGCATGCCTACAATGTGAGCGTTCATTGGTATTATGTTTGCATTGCATTTGCATTATAGATTATGTAGGCCTATGCGTTGCTAAACTTAGCACATTCATATTTGGGCCGGTATTTTTCTCATGTAGCCTACGTTCGTTGCTATAACTAACGTCTGGGTGCAAGCATATTATCGGTTTATGTGACCTATGTGCGTAGAAATATGTTTTTATTTTTATTTTTATTTTTTTAAGTGAGAGATTTCTGAGCCTCTGAAACGTCGGCCTATAGGCATATTCTCCTACTCTAGGCTTGTTATTCCTGATGGTCTACTTTTGAAGTCAACATTGTTATCAAACGTTAGCACTGACTTTCGTAAGTTACAACTGCATCTTGTTTTTGTAAATTACAACTGCATTGGAAATTTGATAAGATGTTTCATGAAAAACAATAAAAACTTGATTTGTTGAATTTAGTCATTCTGATGCTTGTATTTTTTCATACATCTTGTTGATTACCTAGATCCATGACCTACATTGAAATGTGAGATACTGAGTGAGAGCAAAGAAGTTCTTCCTCACTTTTGAAATTACATTATTATCATCATTTGGGTTGTGATGGCACAATTTCCCTATTTTTTTTTTTTACTCAACTCTGTGTTCAGCATGATTAGATTGGCTTCCATGCACACATTGTGATGTAGTCTATAAGGGCTGTCTATAATCAGGTGTGTAGAATGTGGTCACATACAGTAGCAACCTTGCTTGGTTTTATATGGTAGGAAAACATTCTGAATATGGCTTTAGGGCTGGAGACATTTGATTCAATGAGTGTGTTTAGACAACCAGCATACCTGGGAAGCTGTGCTTGTGGTGGCTCCACACCGCTGACTGTCCCTCTTCTCTCATCCTGTTGACACCCTGGCACAGAAGCAGCATGTGCTGGGCTGAGGAGAGAACATGAAAACATCTCAATCTGTTGCAAATCTCACAACAGTAACGCAACATTCCTGCTATTTCAATTTATGGATAGGAGAAGACTCTGCTACAACAAATACCCATGAAAACATTGATAGGAATACTAAAAAGCAGATTGCAATGAGTCATATTTGGTGCGTCTTTTGTTAAAATGAAACCATAAATGGTCAAGATGATTGATTATTGACAGTTACTGAATGATTGATTATTGCCATTCCAACTGCCAATGTCTCATTGTGTTTGCAGACATATTTCTGACTGATACTATAGCCTGGTAAACACACTGCAGGCACGCAGCTGTTGAAGAATGGTGAGGTGTGCTTACAAGTTTGAACTTCTGTGACCTACCATGACTCAAAAGATAAACATCTTGTAAAGGTATGTATGAGCATGTGGAGCAATGTCTTCTCTCGTAAAGAGCCATGGATTTGTATGAGACTTGCTTTTTTGGAATGTTTGCTGTTATCATTATCAATGACTCTATTGTGACAACAGTACGCATGCAGCAGTGTATTTGTCTATTGTCTACAAACCAACAAACCATGTTTTATTTGCCAATCAATCAATAAATCTATCAATCAATCAACCAATCACTGTTTGGAATGTGGTATTTTCTGCTACAGTTCAGTAGACAGGGTACCATACGTGGACAATCTATGCTTTACCAATATTTTCGGATTAAATGTTTATCCAAGTTTGAAGCATGTTGGTTTTATACCACTATCGTCATGCTAAAGGTTTTTTTTAAACAGCTATAGTTGTTAGGCTTAAGGGTGTATGCCTACACCTGATTATGACAAGTGACATTTTGGTACTTTTTCTTTGTAACAAGAGTGCCCTATGCTGAGGTAAGAAAGAGTGTAGACAGGAAGAGTTATTCTTAAAATAGTTTGCCTGTGCTGTGCTCAGCCTCACAATGTGTGGGCCCATTTTGTAGAGTAGAGGTGTTGCAAGGCACAGAGAAATTACATTCTCGGGTCCTTTCCCTCAGTGAATAAATGTAGTTGTCTACCTGAAGGATTATCTGTTTGCAGCTGTGATGGCTGGCTATCATGTCACATTTATTCAAAGAACAAGCCACAGAAGTTTTGTGCCTTTGGAGAGCTCACTCTAATTTTGCAATGTTAGAAGGTAATTGACATACTTTTCAAGCCCTCATAAATTGTGTTTGGCTGAGAAATTATAGCCATTTTCATTATTTGAATGATCAAACAACATAACTGATTGAATACTAACAGTCAGTTTTCTCCAGCTGGCACACATCACTATGTAAATCAAATACACATTTAAATTCACAGTGCAGAGGTCTGATATAAGATTGAATCTTGGTCTTTGTTTTTATGGCGAACGGGTAACTTTTTGAGTAAATCATTGTGTCGTTAAGTTCATAATGTGTGTGTCAGGGGAGGCTGGTGGAGATAGAAATTGGAGGATGGGTTTCAAATTTGAATAATAATGGCATGAGTTAAAGGGGCAATCTAGGATTGGTACATCAATTTTGACATCAACTTTTAAATTAATGATATATAGCCATTGATTCTTGAAGAATATGACTTATAAATGCCTCACACGCTTAGTTCAATTGTCTTATCCCATCAGAACCCATTCCCATACTCCATTCTTGGTAAACAATGTAATTGTAAACAAACACTGTATAGCTTCAAAACATCGTTAAAACTATCATTTTGATCTCATAGATGGTCAGTCCTTGCATCTAAGCTCTGTTTATGAATTTGAGAGTGGTTACATTTCTCCAGCCCCATACCTGAGCCGTTCAAAAAAAGTGCCGTTCTAACTGTTTTGTTGTTGTTTGAATCCCCCCTTTAATGGTTATGCTCTCATACAACAAATATTGGTAAGCAAGTGGATTGGTCATCATTAGCAATGTTGCATATCAATGATATACTGTTTTCTCAACTTTTGTTAGATGCAACGTTCCTTGTTCTAATGTAAGAACGTTTTCCCTCTGGATCGCCCAAGCATTCGCCCATTTGGATCCGGCGTTCCACCCCAGGTGTTCAGAATTCAAAACAAGGGGGAAAAACGTCTCCAAAATAATTAAAGCCCACAATTTTACAACAATCTCCGATTCAGCACTGCCAAATAAAGACTATGTCGGGCTCCAAACAAAGAGCAGCGTCAACTTTATTTCAATCCACTTGGGGGATGTTTAAGGCGCTCCAACACGGTTATGCATAATGCACGGCCATTAACCATCCAGGAGTTTGGAGAGAGATGTGTAATTTACCAAGCCCCCCTGCTGTGCCCAACTATACAAGGATACGATAATTACTGCAAAACCTTGGTAAACTTTCGCTCAACCAATTCTACACAGAAATAAATGACCCACTTATAGAAGATGGAGGAAGAAGAGTGGAGAGTGGCTACCTGATCAATACCTACAAGTCTTATTGCCTCTCTACTCTATCACTAGCCCCATCATTTCCCATTGTATATGAACAAAGGGAATTATATGATGGGAATTATACAACAGTAACTGATGGTGTTACTCTATCACCTGTGTGGTTAACAGCAGCACTTGGTTAGGGGAATGAGCGATAGCTCACTGTCACAATATTAACTGCCTTATGGTCTTCACAAGTCTTAAATGAGAAGAATTATCCCTGTTTTTCAGTTTTGAGAACATTACTAGCACAGGTTGTGAAAGTGATAACACATGGCCCAGTACCAAAATAAAAAATAATGTGTGAAAATCTCTGAGACAGGGCAATATAGTGAATAACTACAGAATCACCGCATAGACTGGGTGGGCGCCTGATAGGTCATTGGATAGAAATGCCCACTGACAAAAGCCTGAGGCCCGGAGGTTGCCTCACACAATCTTTTTCATAAACTGCACACTTTTCTCTCGTTTCACAGCAAATTTCTGCCAACTTCAGTGTTCATTGTCAGCAAAGATGTGAGTGGGGAGAGCTTCTGTTCTGAGAGGCATGATGCAACCAGGCTGTAACACCAAACAGATATGCTGTTAGCTACAAAACAGAGGTCTTTTCAGTTCCCCTCTAAAGAAGAAATAGTTTTGTGTTGTTAATAAGTTTCAGGATTTTTTTTACATTCCTCATTGGGTCCCTGAAGGATTATCACATGGTCGCAATTCCTCAGCTCAATGGAAATGGTTTCCTTGAAAATCCTCACATGCGCTTCTTCTGAGTTTGTTTGCATTTCTTTTCACTTTTCATTATGAAAGGATATCATTGTTTTTCGGAATGTAAAAAATACAGTAGACGTGATCATTAGTTCAACCATCATTTTGAATTTAGTCAAAAACATTATTCAGGGTAGGACAGTGATGAATGTCCATGTGCTCTACAGTGACATTCTGTAAGGGAATCATGATGTCTGTTCTCGAGTGAGAAATGAAAAGCTTCAGCTGTGTAGTTTCAGTTCTATTTGCCTACTCCCAGTTTATAGCACCATCAAATTCAGATGGTGTATTATAAGTATTTTTTGGGCATTATCCATTCTAAAACATACGCTGTGGTGGAAATAGATGTGGGAATTTGACTTGCCCTCAATGAGTCATGGCTGTATGCCCCCGTTGTCAGATGAAGATCATTCTCAAGGATGCCTGCTGTGGTTGACTCTGACCTTTGATCCCTTCACTTGAACCCCTGCAGGAAACCACAGGGTCACCCTGCTAACAGGCCAAAGCTGGCTGGAAAGAGGCCACAGTTCATGTTTACAACTTTCCCCTTTTCCAACATTTTCTAAGAAGTATTCTATGCACTACATTCCTTGTCATTGCATGTTGCTGTCATGTAGTTTGTTGGTGTTCAAGATAACACTTTACATGAAGTCAGTACCTGTGTAGTAAAGATGCACATCTTGAGTTGATGCATTGGCCATTTACAAATATGTAGTTTTGCTGGTAACATAAATTGAAGGTGAGTGCTGCCATGTGAACTGGTGTGATGGACAGGGTTTTACTGTTAGGCCAAGAGGACATCTTCAAGGTTTAAGGGCGACACTTGAGTTTATATGTCTCAGACAGGGCTACCTCATCACAAGAGCATGATTCCAAATTACCTTCACTACATTGGCAGTGGTATACCTCTTCCTATTGTTTTAACTCAGACCAGGGTCACCATCTGTTTGCATGCATGTAAACAGCATGTTTCTCTATGTGCATAGCCACAAAGGTGAGAAGTGGATGCTGCCCTCACTCCCCTCTGAGTAACATGGTAAATGCTAGTGCACAAGGATGTGTGGTCTATCTATCGACTAAAAGTGACTTAAAGGGGTCAACGAAGATAGTTACTCAACTGATGAATCTCTTGCTGTCTGTTTGTCCTACAGCCTAATAATTAATATATAAATTAATATGGCAAATATTAATGGATTCAACAATTCTATCTCATTTACTTTTAATTGTACATGCTTTTATTCTAGGAATACGTTTATGAAGTAATATTAATTATCACTGCCTGTAAAAATATAAATATGGCCTGTAATAGACTTAGTAACCATTTGAAACATGTTTTACTTGAAATCATATCAGATAAATTCAGAAATAGGAGTGAGACATAGTGTATCCAAGTGCAACAATTCTCTCTGCTCAAAACTGGCAAGTACTGTATGTTCCATTTGACACACAAACCAGACAATCCTTGGTCATTGCTAAATCTTTTGCGTTGTGGAAATTTCCATTAGCTGACATGGCAACCACATTTTTATCATTAATAAAACGCAGTGAAGTTGCTTGTTTTGCTGTGTGGGATCTCTAGCTCCTCCTCCTTCAAGAGTCCCAGTTGAGGGTGCTCACTGTCTATGGGGACTTGGGTGTGTTGCTTACATAGCTCTGGGCAAAAACCAGGCCCTGACGTAATGTCAACGCCAGCTCAGGGGAGGAGTGAGCATGGCAAGTGATATTCCCTGGGAACCTGGAGATGACCTCTGTGGAGAGACACATGTTTTGCTAGAGGAGATAAAGACCCAAAACTTTACCTTTAACCTTGACATTGTTTGTGAGGGCCATTGAGTCAGGTCAAAGTTCCAAGAAAGGGAAAGAAAACAAGTTCAAAAGAAGGGAAAATAATCGAGGACTGATACATTTTGAATACATTATATATTCATAGATATATTTTGGTAATATTACTCCATACCATTAGTACATTGTCTTTTCTTTGGTTTGATATTACTTTTTGCTTTCTTTTCCCTAGTGCAAACATTTGATGAACCTGCCACATAAAATTAAACATTCAGGTTCTCAGGTTCTCTAAGGGTGATTACTGCAGAGCCGAGTGCAAAATGTGCAGCAGGAATGAAGACCAGTTAAGTAGAATCAAAGCGTGTAGATTGAGGGCTTTCTGGAGTGCAGGAGAGGTGCTAGGAATGCAAGCTCCCAAGTCAAACACGATGGAATTTTCCATGGCTGCCTCAAACATTCCCTTACCAGTGTGCCATCTGGTGGATGATGGGTCAAGTTAGAGAGGTGCATGCAATGTTTTTACCCTCTCTCTCTTTCTGTTCAAGATTGCAGTAACAGGAGTTTGCGGTGTCTCATGAGGCAGATCAAAATTAGGGATTCATTTACTTTACAGTTTGTGCACAAATAACGGCTCTATCTAAATTAACATCTGATATCAATATTTTAAAAAATGTTTTAAGATGTCCTTGTAATTTGACCAAACTATCAGTACATGTCACACTTTATTGCCAAAAACAAGGCGGAAGAGTGAGAATCTGGACACGGAGCAAAGAAAACTGTAAACAAATGGCTCTTATTTCTATGCACCTCCCCTCTCTCCGTAGCCATATCCAATAGATTCCTCTCTCTGAGTCAATCCTCCTCTCTGTACTGCTATCCATGAAGTGTCACGATAACTGTTTACTGACTGTCAGAAAGAGGCTGTTCAGGACTAGGGGACAGTTTGCCCCCTCCTGTCAGACTTCTATGTCATGTTTTCTCTCTGAGTGACTCCTAAGACCCCTCTTTTCACAATCAATTGTCTTTTGACATTAAGGGGCTGCTCATTGCGTGCAATATGGCATGCCTTGCACAAAGGTATTTTTGTATTACTACAAAATGTCTTGGTTTGGATCATAACTTGAACAAAATAATTGTGCTGTAGGTGTGATAGTGTTATGCAACATTGCACAAAAATGGACACAGTGACACATGCATCTGTGAATCACCTCACAAACTACACTGTAAATTCTAGTAAAAATACCAAAACATTCAGTAATTTTAAGACAGTATTCAGGTCCTAGCTCATATGTGATAGATCTAAGAAAACACATATTCTCTTCATTGTCTTGGACGGAACCTTGGCTTCGGAGACTATGAAAACATGTTGCCTGAATCTCGTTCAGAAAATGCTGAATCAATCTAAAATACTTTGTGCTAAAAATAAAACAAACATACTCATAATGAACGGCAATACCACTGATTATCCTGCAATGTTTGGTTTGCTTTTGTCACACACTCTATTGTCATAGTTTATGGCTCAGTCTTCCACTCTTTAGCCAAGATTCCTTTCATGAAGAGATTGTGTGTTTTCTAAGATCCATTATATTTGAGGTTGAACCTAATGAACCCTGTCTTAAAACCACTGAATGCATCTTTCCTTTTGCTTGCAGTTGATCTGTTTTTAGTTAGCAAAGGGGTTCAAACAGGTTGACTTGTGAGGGTTCATGCTGTAACCAGTTCAGTGGCCTTGTATCCACTATCTTGTTAAGCCAACTGGCCGAAATGTTAGCATGGGACGGGTAGTGTGTAATATCCTCTTTCGTATCAAGCCATGGTGATGAACTGTCTCTACATTTCTATGTATTTGTTTTGAATAAAATCATTGCCATAAGCCCTGCTTTAGATCAGCAGAGACAATGTATTGATCTGTTTCACACATCTAACCAATATTCCATTTGGAGTGTGGAATAGAGCTCAACATGGCTCAACAGTGCAGTGTCTAGACTGGGAGGCAAACTGAATTTAAAAGTAATTAGTGTTTGCATTTAAAGAAGTAGTACACCCAGATATCAAATGTACAGTACCCATAGTTGAGTAAGAACAGCAATTACTTTGTTGCAAACAAAACTATGGGAGGGTGAGGAGAAGCCCTGTTGTCCCACCATGCCTTGATAAACCCAACATCACCTCAAACTGGTTTGTATGGTTGCATAGCTGTATCATTTGGGTGAGCTGAGCCGAACATATTTCAATATCTGGAAAGAGGAATTTTCATCTGCATCAAATGCTTGAGCAGCATCCATTAACATACTTGTAGTAGGTGCAATTCCATGTGGACTATTTTAGTTTCCCCCCATCCCAGGCAGTAAATGGAGTATAATCCATGGCTACATGGAAGCATGGGTTTTGGCCAGAATGAGAGCAATCCCACCAAGCCCCAGAAATCAAGCGCTCTAAAAAATGATTTGATTTGGTAGTCCTCCAACTCTGACCAATTCCATGGAACCAAGAAGAAGATAAACAAGTACTTTCCTGGATTTTTAATAACATATCAATTTACATGGGATTTTGAAGGGGGTAGAGATGGGGGGGGGAGGGCGGGCAGGGGGGATTTACAACTGTATATATGTTTGGGAGGGATTCCAAAAGGACTGTAAATATATACTAAATCCAAGCCATTAGCGTGATCCACTTGCATATTTCCAAAAGATATTGTATGTATATCATTTTCGATGAGAATTATCCATAATCACTTATGGAATCTATTTTAGAATTATGAGCTGATATCTTCGCCACACATTGCAAAAACCTGCTGACCATGACTCTTCTGTAAACATTTATTAAATAAAAATCCCCGCCAGTTGTCTTTATCTTTGATATCATTATGTGATACCATGACCTAACAAATGGACATGAAATATCTAGCGGACGCCTTACATGTATCTCTCTGACACTTATCTCTCTGACACGTAATTTGTTACAAAATCAAGACCTACAGTATTGAACTGGAAAAGGATAGTTCAACCAATATTGTTTTCTCTGACCAAATCCTTGTGAGAACACTGCTCGTTTACAGTGTCAGATATCACTGTATGTGTTTTTTTTTATAATTATCAAAATGATCTACAGATGAAACCTTTGTTTTCCTTCTTGGTTTCCACGAGAGGGAAAGTTTAAATTGTATTTTTTGTCACTATGGAAATAATTTCTGTGAAACCTGTATCATTAGGACCACAAGCCAACACAAGAAAACAGTTTCAGTATTGACTGAAAGATATCACTTTCATTTGAATTTTGCCTTAAGCAATTAGACCTTGTGGCAGATGGCAAGGGCATATGCACTCTGGGTGGCCAGCCATCGGCATGACTACGAAGCCAGTCAGCCGTCATGCCACACACGCTCCATCCTGAACTCTGGGAAACCTCCCACTGTTAATGTTTGCTAGAAACAAATCAACTCATGTCATCGTCACTGCTACTGCTGCTGCTCCTACTGTCATGCATAGCAGCGTGGTGAGGGCCTGCGGTCCCTTCTATAATAATGGTGCCATCCTTACAGTGAGACAAGGTGGCAGCCATGAACAACTGCTTCGCATCAACCAACCAATGAGAGGAATGCTGAGTGGACCATTAGTCAATGCAATCAACCGACCACATTGGAAAAGTATCGAACCAGCTCAACTTGAAAAACAAGGAAATGGTAAAGATATCAACTGCAAAACAATCTGTAAAGCAGCATTCAGTTGACCCCACAGTGGCATTACCAGCCGTTTCATTCAGTCACTCTCCACACTCTACACAAGACCAAAACCATGACTATAATCATATCTTCACAGAAACATCATCACTGACTGAGTGGGTAGAGAAGGAGCAAAGCTCTCAGAGAACTTCAAAGGGTCTGATGCTGCTAAAGCCTCTTTCCTCTGATGGTGTCACATATTGTACACACAGACATTGGCATTCTAGAAACAATAGTCTAGCAGCAGTGAATAAAACATGTCACTGGCTTGTCTGAAGAGGAATGTTGTCAGGTTGAATATTTCATAATTCACTTGAGTATGGTTTGGAGGTCAGAAACTCAAAATGGGCAAATTGTATGAACTTCTTTAGTGGTGGAAGTATTGCTGATTTGGTGTCCCCCTTTACTTAGATATTTTTGTCATGGAGTCCGGAACTTAAAATGGAACAATTAAGTTTGATATGAAAGATGGGGAAAATGCGAACCAATTGTCATAGTCACTATAATTTTCATATTCAACCCAGTTGTTGTATAAATAACTTTGCAATGACAGACATATCTAAATAGAAATCCAAGTAAGTCAATATTAAAAATTGTGTCAATGTAAATGCCCCTTGTATTTCAGCAGAGTATACATACTGTTTGGCCGTTTTTCCCTGTACAGTATGTACAGGTACATGTTATCCCTGGAAGAGTTTTTACTGAATCGTGATGACTGAGAAATACATTTTTAATTGACCTTCTCACTAAATTACTCAATAGAAGATGCTTGATACATATCAGCAGATGCATTTTATATGAATGCTGTTGCCATAACATATCAAGTTTCAAGACAAGGACAATTTCAGAGAGAATCTCAACATCTAAGTTGTCTTGGTGCAATTCTGCTCTCTGTGTATATCTTAAGTTAAACTGGCATCATCTCAATATGTTTGAGGTTAGTGACACAGATTGCAATGTGTTTACTAATTAATTACAATTTAACTGTGTTTTTGGTGGATTAAGTTTCTTGTACAACAGCTTGCTTATAGGAAAGATCAGACATTTGAAATATTCAATATTTGTTTGTATTCACACAAAGATGAAGCATTACTTTTTGCACTTGGACTGATATGCACTGAAGCCAGGATATGTATGTCACTAGCAACCCAGGAGATTGTATCTTTTAAAGAGTGTGATCAATTAATCTTTATTATCTCCTTTGGGATGGTAACATACACACACACACACACACACACACACACACACACACACACACTTGCCCCTAACAAAATAGATTCACAGTAATATAGTCATCAATGTTCCTTTTTTAGTCAGGACAACTACGAAATAATGTAATTGTTTCCTCCAGCCCTGTTTTAGCCTTATTCCTTTGCAGAGTTTAATGAGTTTTAATGTCCCTGTCTGGATAGCATCAGTTATGTTAATCTTTCAGAATAACTGGAGCATCCACAATGTCTGCACATGTTGCGTGAGTTGAATCACACCTCCAGTCATTCTGACACCGCTACACATTAAAAGCCAATGTTGCGCTACTGTGAAATGGCTGATTTGAAAATCAATAAATGCATAATTGAAACTTCAACAGAGGAGACATTCTAAACCAAATCGTCTAAGTAAGCTGTGGAATGAGGAAGAACAACTCTCACCTTGTTTCTGCTGGAAGGAGTGGGGCATGATGGGAGCTGTGGTACAGTGAGAATCAGAAGGTGATGTAGAAACCTGACTTCAGAGTGTTGGGCAGAGTTCTGGAACAAGAGGGGGCCTCTGGTCTGAGTCCAAATATTGCCGGGTGGAGTCAGAAATGTCAGCCGCAGAGCTCAATTAGCTGTTGTGCCTGAGGAGAAGAAGATATCCAGGGTTCAGCGAAAGGGGAGCGGGCTGATATCTAACAGTGCGGCACAGGGCTGGATCATGCAGAAATGGGTGTCAGATTGGTGCTCAAACCTTGCAGAGTGGCATCTAGAGCTTTGGGATCCCAGCTGTCCTCGCGGCAAAATGGGCTGTGTGTCTCTGTGTCTCTGTCACACTGGCTGAGTGGCTCTGAAGAAACCTTCGGTGACTGTCCCTGGCAGGATGGAAGCGCTTCGAGAAAAGCGGCACAGCAAAGGGTTGAAGTGAGTCGAGTCGACTGAGTGCGCTACACGTTAGTGAAACGGTCCACAGGGCATCGCTGACTCTCTAAGCTGATAGGCCGCCTGCACTCTAGCGTTCATTGATTGTAGCGCTCTGTCGTTCCACTTTCCACGAATGCTAAAACCATGGGGCCAGCTCCGTTTTGCAAAAAAAAGAGATTAAACAGCCTGTGAAATAATCCCATTTTTTTCTCTTTATAATACGTTTCAATGAGGAGGAATCTAAAATCCCATTGAGTCACATAAACTCTAAACCTTGGACTACCATTGCCTTTAATATGGAGCAGCTCTTGGGCCCCGGGCCATCTGCCAGATTAGAGACTTCCATATACAGCAATGACACATTGTTTATAAACAGAGATTTTTACAACAAACATTTCAGTGTCCTAGAGTATTAATCTACCTAAACTGATCTCAATCCATGGAACTAGATATTGCTCTTTATAACTTGTCGAGCAGGGAGGGGTGATATTACATCACACCAGCTGTCACTTCAACCTGGCACTTCCAATGGGGCAGGGCAGCAATGTGCCAGTTTGGGATGAAATTTGACAGTAAATCCAGAAAATGTGGCTAATGTGGCTTTTTCCTCCTCTCTTACATCACATTTTCTGATATTAACCTTTGGTATTATCACATATTTTATAATCTTGTGTAATCAACTTATGTTGTTTCTTTTTGGCTTACAATGCATATGAATTTCAGACCTCTGGACCACTTTGAACATAAACTCTATAAAATATAGTAATTTCCTCAATGTAATCCTCTCTGCATAAATTCAGCTCTCCATACTGTTAATGTAAAAGTAATATTCTGAATGCACTGTATATCAAAGTATGATATTAGAAAGCAGCCTGATAGAGCACTTAAAATATGACAATATATGATCTTATGAAGAATTATGTTATGTTGACCCTCAGACTTTGAGGGGTCAAATATTAAGTGAAAGGTCTGAATGTGACAAATATTAAAACTGTGGTTTTATTGTAATCCCAGAACTCCTCCAGGCTCTAATATGTTATTTGTTGTTTGGCGTGCTTTACATTTAATTAGTGGGCTTGCTTCAGCAAGTCCAACTATAGTTATTTGTCATACTTATTACTATTAGTGGGCTTGTTATTACAAGTCCAACTATCATTCTACATATTACTTGTTATTGGGCTTGCTTCAGAAAATCCAACTGTTGTTCTTGCTCATACTTTTTACCCAACAAATCTGTCTATCTTTATCGTTCAATCTTTATGTTTTTCTACTACCAAAATAAGACTTTGCAAGCCCACAAAGTTTCTTCTAGAACTTATTTTTCTAGTTTCTGAGTGTCATGGAGTAATATCACTACTGATTGTACATACTATAATTCTTGCATGATAAGATGATGCAGACTGAGATCTACTGTATGTGATGAGACATTTCTTGTCATACTTATTGTGCATAATGTTTTCTCCACACTAGAAAACACGAGAACACAAAACCTACGCAGCCATTTACTTATTATGGATAATAGTAATAGAGGGGCTCTAGTTATACTGGAAGTGGACCACCCATGGTTGAACATCTACTTAGTTAAACAACAAAACCCTTATACCCCAACGTTGTGCAATACATTTGTATTATCTTACTGTATAATATGGACCAGTCATAACAATATGAGCACTTTGGAACACTTATGGTAAATGAGCTGTGTGCTTTAGTTAGATCCTTTCATCCAGGGATGTACTGAACATGGAGCAGCTTAAACCTCTGAATCACTTGACTCACTGATCATTATATCATAGTGAAAAGCAAACAAGAGGTCACATCCTGTGAAAATGTACTTGCCTACTAATACTGTACATTACAGTTATCAGGTATAAACTGTCTTACATGAGTCATCAAAGTTTGCCTTAATTCCTGGCTGTCTGGTCTGCTCCTCTCTCTGTCATTTAGAGGGGGACATGTGTTGAGTGTACGAGTGACCTTAATCATCAGAGGGATATTTAGGCTTTATTCCCCTGTGGAACATGCACTGTTGAGGTCAACCCCTGTGGTCCAACTCATTGCTGGCAGTCATGAAATCTCCTCTCATCTCCTGAGAGGGCAGTGGGGGACAGCTGGTTTGAAAAGGGAAGTGTTATCCATATTATCCCATTGCGGTGGTTGTGCCTCCCCTCTGAAAAAAGATGTCAAGACAACATTGAATTCTGGATTGAGTTGTCAATTTGTGTCGAGAAATACCTCTCTCCACAAATATGCCTCTCTCCCCCAATATTACCACTGCAAGATAATCTCTGTCTGAAAGTAGCAAGCTAAGTTAGTAGATGTGAAAGTCTGACCACTGACCAAAGTGCTTTCCACATACTTTCAACAAACCTTTCCACAAGGTACCCTGGGTTTGCAGACACCTCAGTCCGGCTTTGTGCACTGATACTCCCCCTCACAATGAAGAGCACCAGACTCACACACTCTGGTCTTAAGAGAGCTACACATGGAGATAACATGGCCAGTTTTCAAGTTCTTGTACATTTTGGTAAGGGAATAGAAATTCAATGCTGCAAATATTTCTAGATGCACCTTTAGTTAATTTTTATTCATTTAAATTCTCTATCAAAGCATGTGTAGGGAATTTTAACAGGATTTGTGTGTTAGCATTTAAGTTAAATTCACTTACCCTCACATAGAGTACAGTATCTTCAGTTTTTGACATATCGTCCAAAAGTCTCTTATATGCGTGAACGAGGACATGCAATTGGGAATGCGTACTATCGTGTATAGATACATGATTTAATTAGGACACTCTGTTGCAGACATACGCCTCTCACAATGGCCCTACCAGCAATAGGACTCAGATCATTGTAAATAGTGCTCACTGCCCGAATACTTTCCAGGCTTGCTGTACCCCCTCAAAAGGCAAATAAACACTGTGCATGATTCTGGTCTATGTGTAGAACCTAGACAGGTCAAAGGTGTGCAGGCTTGTCATAACATTTTCATAAGCATTCATCTTTTGCTGTGATGCAGTTTCCTGGAGCAAGGAGGATTTGTTTGTGTGCATGATAAACCCTTTTGAAACTGCTAGTAATTATCATGTCAGTTTATGATAATGTTTCTTTGTCCTTTTTTTCTTACCTGCTATCATGGGGATCTGTAATCTAGCGCACTGCTGTGAACTAACCTTGTTTCGTGTCAGCTTGAAACTTGCTGACATCCGTGGCGGCTGCTATCAGCTCTAATAAAGGTCAGGAGTGCGTAATCTCACGCTTCTACATTGGCTGGCATTTATAGAGTAGGAAAAAAAGATACCTCTGTGAGACAGGGCACGAGTATGCGATAATTCTAAATGATAGCTCTGTCTGTGCACATTCTAGGATTATTTTTATTTAAATACCTAGCAGAGTCACGCTACACACAACGGTCATGGAAATCCCTGCCTTGATAATACTCTGTGATACACGGTGAACAGGTGCCTTTGATACAGAATCATCTTATCATGCTGCTGCTGATGGAAAACATGTTGTGAGCTATTATTTGCATTGGTGGATTCCTTACATTTAGTGTGGGAGCATGCTGAATGCAAAGCCCTGATGCCTTCACTGATGATCTGCTGACAGTCAATATGCAAAACATGAGGACAAGAGACTTGGTTAACTGAACTTCCCTTTTCAAAGACAAATGCATGCAAAAAAGGCATGTTTTTTGCAAATGGAACACATGGCCGTACATGTCCACAAACACAAGATATACAGTATACATTATTCAGTTATCACCATTTTGTGTTGCACTCATCAAGACCTCCACATCATGGCATTGTAAGCTAATGTACAATGTCAGTGTGGAAACGTATTGGCCTGTTTATCAGTAGTGAATAAAGCAGTGAGCATGATATGGCTCAAAGCACTCGCATAGTTTGAGAATAACGTTCTTCAATACTTGCCACACATTTTTTACCCTTGGCAAAATTTGCTCTTTCTCTCTTGTACCCGAAAATAATTTATTGTTTTGTTCTCTGAAGCAGTAAAACACTTTTCTCTCATTTTAGTCTAAATAAATAATCCAGACTGCTTGAATTAAGATGCTCCTCTCCTCTCAGTACTCGTAGAAAGACATTACACATGTTGCTATCGACACCTGCTCTTTCTATGTTCAGTGAGCAACAATTATGAAGATATTCTTTGTAGGGTTAAGGTTAGGGTTATTGTCATAATCTTTCAAACAACAACAATAAAAGTAACTCTGGGGGCGTAAGTCTGAGACAGGGAGCAAAATCATTAGAGAGAGAGAAAGAGAGAGCTTTAGCCTCCCACTCAAACCCTTTGTGACGTTTGCTTCCGTAGATCATGTCATTCTCAATGGACTACTCCTCTGTGTCCTTGGAGGTACTTGAGCAGCTTTGAGAGGGGACGCCACACAAAGACAGGATTAGAGGACCTGTGAACACAGTGTGAGGGAGCGGCGGTTGACAGTGTGACAAGAGTGACTGTGCAGGACTCCTTCGTTGGCCCAGCGGCCCAGTCTGAGCTGTCTGTTCTGTTGGGTGTCTTTGTGACTATCTCTCCTGCATCACTGCCATTTAAATTCACACGTCCTGATCAGCTATGTCAATAGACGCCACCAGTCATTTTCATACCTTCTTACATGTTTTTTTTCCAGGTCATGGGATATGTTTGTTGAATTCAAAATGGTCACTTCTCTTAGGTTTGAATTTCAAACTTTAATAAAGCTATGTTTAATCTGCTGTACTGCAGTGGGACTTCCAGGTAGGGCCTGCCCCACTGTATTGAAAAAATATACTGTAAGTGCAACTTATATATACTATATATATATATACTGTAGCAGCTCATTCCCTCTACCTCTCACCAATAATGCTACCTTTCCTCCCAAACCCACTGTGCAACACCCAGTCTCTGATTTAACAGATTTCTCCCCCCTCTCCCCTGACGATGTTAAAACTGGTCACTTCCAAGCAGGCAACCACCTGCCCCCACCTGACCTGTCCGCTGCATTCGACATAGTAAACCACCCGATCCTTCTCTCCACCCTCTCAGAATTGGGCATCTCTGGCTCTGCACACTCCTGGTTTGCATCCTACCTGGCTGGTCACTCCTACCAGGTGACGTGGAGAGGATCGCTGTCCTCTCCAGGAGCCCTAACCACTGGGGTCCCCCAGGGCTCTGTTCTTGGGCCTTTACTGTTCTCTCTCTATACCAGATCTCTCGGCTCTGTAATTTCTTCACATGGTTTCTCCTACCACACCTACGCAGATGACACTCAACTTTTTCTCTCTTTCCCCCCTTCTGACACAGGTGGCAACACATGTCTCGGCATATCTTGCTGACATTTCTGCTTGGATGTCCATCACAGTAGAGAACTCTACTGTGACCTCCTCCCATACAGCCAAGAACCTTGGGGTGATCTTTGACAACCACTTATCCTGTGTGGTGGACATCACTTATCCTGTGTGGTGACAGCACGATCCTGTAGATTCTTCCTCTACAACATCAGAAGGATACGCCCATTCCTCACCAGAGAAGCAGCACAACTTTTGGTCCAAACACTTGTAATCTCTTGCCTTGACTACTGCAACGCGCTCTTGGCCGGACTCCCCACCTCCGCCATCAGACCTCTGCAGATCATCCAAAACGCTGCCGCTCGTCCCCAAATTCTCCCATGTCACACCCTTCCTCCGCACCCTCCACTGGCTCCCGGTAGCAGCTCGCATCAGATTCAAGACCCTGGTGCTCGCCTACCGGGCTGCAAAGGGAACAGCCCCTCTTCCACCTCGGCTGCCCGCCTGGCACCGCCGCCTCTACGTGGATGCAGCGGCCGCACCACTTGTTCACGGCTTTTCACTGTCCTGGCGCCCTGCTGGTGGAATGAGCTTCCCTCCACTGTCAGGACTGCAGAGTCACTACCGATCTTCCGCCGTAGATTGAAAACCCATCTCTCCAGGCTACATCTTAACAGTCCTTCCTAAAGACCTCTTCACCCCCACTACCCCCCGTACTAACCCTAACCCCAACCCTTGAGACCTCTTCACCCCCACTACCCCCCCTGTACTAACCCTAACCCCAACCCTTGAGACCTCTTCACCCCCACTTCCCCCTTGTACAAGTTCTCTCCTGTTAATAAATAATAATAAAAAATAAAAAAAGCCTTCTTGCATTACGTCCGCCAATGGCCCCTGGTATGAGCATTGATTACTTTGTCTTATGATGACTGTTGGATAGATGATTTACTTACTTCAACAAATGTATTTGTTGTAAGTCGCTTTGGATAAAGGCGTCTGCTAAATGCCATAAATGTAAATGTAAAATGACTGGCTACTGGCCAATGATAAAAATCCTCCCAATAGTTGCACTGCTGCGAGGTCAAATTAGTGTACAACCTCCATACTGCACATTGCAGAGGGTGAAAGGAAGCTTTGAGAGCTCCTGACGGTCAGTTTTCATCTCCAACCCTGAGAGCTGCCACCATCAGCATGCCTGGTGCCAAGAGCAGCTCAGCCAGCTTAAACTCTGGGCCAAATAAACCACTGCAGGATTGATTTTTTACAGGAAGCATTATTGACTTGCCCCCACATCCAGCACTTGAAGATACAAGCAGGTATATGTTACCTCTCATCTGCTCACCGCCCATCTCTTCCAAACTCCACCCAGTGACCACTTGCTAAACAGTTTATACAGTTGAAGTAGCATTAAGTTCCTCTATACTTATGTAGTAGGACTAACATGGGAAAGACCACGGTAACAGCAGCAGTTGCTATTAAGGAGGGTTACCACACAGCAATAAGAGCTAATTCTTTGGAGTGTAGCTTTAACCCAAATGCTGAATATGGTGTGTCTGAAATCTTTTTGTTATAAGAGCAGATTAAGTGCATGCTTACTGTGGTAGAAAGGGAGAATGGAGCTTGTTGTACTCAGTGTCCTCTAGGCAATAAAAACAATTTAAAAAAAAAAAGAAAATATTATTGACAAGCACAACCCATATTAAATGATCAACCTTGAAATTAATTTCACAATACAAAAGCAGAAGTAGGTAGATGCAAGTGCGCAGAAAAACACTTCAAAAGTTCGCCAAGCACATTAGTGCTGATCATTTCTGATTTGTGTACACATTCATAAACCATAACTGCAGGCATGGATTGTCTCTGTCTGCCGTATTAATGAAAATTTACATACTGAAACATTAGAATTAGAATTCATTAGTGTAATCTGAGGTCTAGATCTAGATCTGAAGTTGTTTGATTAGTCGCTTAAGGACACAGTTTTTGTAGTGTGTCGGCTTGTCTTCTACCTTTTGTTTGTCCTCTATTGGTGTCGCTGTCAATCCTTGATATCTCTACTCTGATTGAAAGACCATTGAGTGATGCATTTCAGTGACTGCAGAAAGAATTACACTCGGGCCTCTGAAATGTACGTCTGATCATTCTGATTCCAAATATAGAATAATAACTGCAGGAGAATGGAGGCTCTGGCAGTGGAGGACCCCTTGAATGGCTTTATCATTTAGATAGAAATATTCTATGTAGTCTCCCAACGTTTCTTGAAAACATCTTGGCTCTTTGATATTTTAAAACATGCATGAGAACCATAAGAATTTTCTCTTGGATACATCAATTTGCTCGAGGAATGGATATAATACTGCTTATTGACATGTCTAAATGAATGTATCTTTATAGGGGTGATGCTGGCCATGCAGTTCAGAGGAAAATGCTTTCACGCAAGATATTGCCATCAAAAGACGGACAGATATGACGTTTTGTTTGTAAGATGTTCATGCACTTCCATAACTCTGCAGCTGCTCACTTTGGTATGATGTGTGAAGTTTGTCGTCTACTTCAGAGGAAGTGGTGTGGGGGAGAAGGAAATGTCATCCCCCGTAATATACAACAGGATATCCGATGCTGGAGATGTTCACCTTATGACAAAAAGTCACAGACACCATACTGTAGTAATGCAAGCTGACATGAATCGGGGTCTATTTATTTTGTTATTCCTTTCAGGCTTTTCTTAAAACTTCTCTGTGTAGATTTTTAATGTGGCTTCTTTTCAGATCAGGACAGTTTGAGATCCAACAGTGCCTATAAGTAAATTAACTCGTCAGTCAATCCAGGAGTGGAAGTGCTATCAGTTACTGTATATACATCCTGAAGGAACCTGGCAGATAGGACACTTTTTATATTCATGTCAGTCACTGTTATCCTAACCATACCGTGTCAACATAATGGAGATGTTAATTTAGTCTCAACTGAACATACTAATTGACACTTGATTGATAACTGGAATAGGGGTTTAATGCATGGGTGATGGTAATTGTTTTCAGAGTTGTTCCAGGGTGTCTTTTGAAATCAGCTTTGTAAGAAGGGGAAGTATCACTTGCGGGCCCATTATAAAATTGCCAGCAAGCAGACTTGCAAATAAGCTGTCACACATTACAAATGAGATTACCTTCTCAGTGTGCCCTGGAACCTGTGCATGAGGGGATCCATGGCTGGAAACTCAAAAATAGCTGCAATCTTTTAGTTTATCTGGATGCTTGATCTTCAAGTGATGTTCTTATGGCTTATTCATGCATGGTTTGCAAAGTAGTTTACCGACCGCTTGCAGCACAAGGTAATCAGTTGCAGAGAACCTCTGAAATCCTCCTGCAAAGAAAACACAAAGTAAAAGCCTCTTTTTAACGTTTACCTGTTAGGCTACTTAAATAGATCAAATGAGCTTTGCACCATCTCAAAGTTACCTTAATAAGTGCACTTAAGTCAATGTGTGACATTCACAATACCTATAGAGGTGTGGGAGTCAGCTTGACATTCAAGTCTAGACATTGAGACATGCTTTGTTAACACCAACAATAATCAAGGCAGTATTTCATTGAAAATAATCTGGGGACAAATGGGTGAATATGGATGGTGAATTCCTCTCTCATCTGTGTTTCATTGCTTATGAGTCCAGAATTGGCCAACAATATTAAGTCAATTGGTCCTTAGTCACTGCATGTGTCCACAATCTCTCTATGATGTAAACATAGAAACTCTCATTGTTGGTGGAGATTATGAAATCTAAGCACTATGTTTTTTTAGGTTAACAGATGTTATACAGTAAATAATACTATAACATTTCCTCCTCATAAAGACTCTTCAAAATTGCACCAGCCTTCATGTTGTGATTTGCTTGCAAATCCTTCAGTCAATATCAGTAGATCAGTAGACATTTTCTGCAGGTACAGTCTGGGATTCAAACAACAACAAAGAGGTCACCACGCCACTTGGTAAAGATCTGAGGGATAGGGCTGGAGAAATGTAACCACTCCCAAATGTATAGATAAAGCTATGGACGCAAGGACTGACCATCCATGAGATCAAAATTATAGTTTTAACCATGTTTTGATGCTAACAATTAAATGATTTACAAGCAATGAGGTAAATTAAACGTATATTTTGGGTTCCGATGGGGTAAGACCGTTAAACTAAGCTCATAAGGAATTATATTCTTCAAGAATCAATAGCTATATATCATTAATTTAAAAGTCCAAAAATGTATGTACTAATCCCAAATTGCCCCTTTAAAATGTTTGCATTTGATTTGTGAACATACTCAAATCAACTGTGGCTAAACCTTTCTGCATCTGAGAATCATCATTATTTTAAATATCCCCACTATTTTTAGCAAATCATTGAATTATGCTTGCTGCAAACAGGTAAAGCAGTGTGAGTTAGGTGTGATTAACTGAGTTTTGTGTCCTGTGAACAACAGCCATTTCCACATAATCATTGGTGTTGACACAGGGTTTTAAATATAGCCTGGGACTGTGGACTCCTTGAATACCTCTCAACCCCTTATAATTTAGTTGCTGTGTGTTCTGGGGAGACTACTCTATTTTTATTCCACCAAATAGCCATCCAAACAGTCAAGAACACCCCCATAAAATCTCACGAGACATTTATGATTCAGCCGTGACCACAAACCCACCAAAATTGCATCCAATCTTTCCAAAACTTTATCTGGTTAAGCAAAAATAAAAAATGACTCTCCAAGGTGGTGTCCTCACAGAAAACACAGACATGACCCAAAGAAAAGAAAGAAATTGTAATCTCTTTGTAATTTCTACAGTACTTACTGTATTAACGCCCCTGCCCCCCTCCCCCCTTCCCCTTGTCAATTTATCCAGAGAGTTACAATGCCACCATAATATGACTAAATGCACAAAAGGTCCAAGTGCAGTTATCATCTTTGCATTAAATCCAGGACATGCAAACAAACTGTCTGATTTGCATGGAAACATATATTAAGGTGTGGTTAAGTCAAAACCACTCAACAGCTCAATACAGAACAGGGTAACATTATGTCCTACACTGTTATCAGTTATAGCATACATTTACAATGGCCAGAGGTGAAGTTTTAGAATTGAGCTTCAAAAATCGAATAACTGATAAATCCTTAAATACCCTTGGAATATATGTTGATTTACCACAAAATAAGTTTCAATCAATGGCCATTGTGTAAAGTTCAGTTCAGCTATAAGTATATCCAGTCTCTTTTTATTGAGCCTTAAAACCTTTACGATTTCTCTTCATTGCAATAATAATCTCATTCAGCTCAATTGATAGTGCAATGCATAACAAAGGTCTATGGTGAGTTTACTATTTTATTTTACTGGAGAGAAAGCCACCTCCACATATAAGGATGTAGCTGTCTTTTTAAACCATGCTCATGATGATTAATTCGTGCATTTTACAGTGTTTGCACAACAATACAAACAAGGAAGAGAGTTTGTAATAGAACATATACTGCCTTACATGGGCAAATATCTGAACTGAGTGTGTCGGCTGGAATTTCGACCTCTGACGTCACTGCTCGCTACTCTCCCAGTTTTGGGAAAAAGAAGTTTCACTTTTTGTGGGATTTGAAACTCTCTTGATTCCTAGAAAGCGAGGTAAGAGAAACGGATATATTTCATATTCTTTGTGTCAGCACATATATGATTTCACGATTGGGACAGTGCCGTGTTGTACATATGCATGAACAATTCAGTTGAAGTTGCTATATTACCCTCAGTTTATTCTTCCTCGTTCAGATGATGAGTTTACTGTAGCTCGAGTTGAATATGAGGGCGTGGGCTCGAGAGGGGGGTTGCAGTTTTCCCCCCCACTTTAGCTACATTATATCTTATACATTTCAGCTAGCAATACAGTAGTTAGTAGGACAAAGGGATACAAGAAACATAGTGAAGTCAACGAGGAAGTGTCGTTTCATAATTCTGCGACATTTTGCGCTGCAATACATGCATTTATGTTCCAAATGTAAAGTGGTCTGCCCTGACTGCTCAACAACAATGCGGAAGAGAGTTTTCAGCGTTGGAACTACTTGGCTATTCACAAATGTGATTTCAAAATGTTGTGAATTGTATAGCCTATGTAAAAGGCTACGTTTTTAAAAAAACGATTTTAATTCGTAATGCCATGATCCCAAGATAGTGACACTGCTGTCAGTGCTGTCAGTCAGGCCACATATCACGAGCGCTCACGAGAGAATGCCTGCGCTAGAGTTGTGCAGATTCTTTGTATCATCTGTTCCTGCTGAGTAGAATGGAAGTGGGGTTTATTCATAGAATAATCAACACTTGTCCTCGCTCTTGTCGATTCTTCTCCGAACTTGAGAGACTCTTTGACAAAGCAGCCAACTAAGACAGCATAAGCACATCATATCTTGGGCTTAACATAATTATCTGAATAGTTCACCAATTATTTTTGGGGAAATACAGTGTCCTTTTAGAATGGGCCTGCACACCATGCATGAAACTTTGACAAACGATTGTAAATATACAAAATAATTGAGTTTCACAGGTAGGCCTAGACACATAGATTATACTGTACTATACTGTCTGATATAGATATACTGCATTGAGCTTTTTTAATGTATGTTTCACGTGCTGCCTCTGTATTTTATTCACAGCTTCAAAACATATCTCTTCAGTCCTCAGTATAGTCAGTCTTGAAAGACATTCTTTAATTTAATTTGCTTTTATTTCAAGAATGAAAATATGTGGCCTTGGTCTTGGTAAGGCAACCATGTCTAGACCATAGACATTGTTCATCTCAAAAGTAGCTAACATGCTGAAATATTAATTTATCTTCTTTGCTGAAGAGATTCATATCAATTCAAACTTCCACTTTGATATGAATTTCAAATCAATAACATCAAGACCCCCTGAGAGCTCAATCATCAAACTGAATATATCTGTGTCATCCCCACACATTTCTGACTAAGGCAACATTAAACCGAACTGCCTTTAAAATCTCCGGTTAAAAAGGACACATTTGACAGCCCTGATGATGTTCAAGTTAAAAGTTAGGTCCCTCAGCTGCCTTTGAGCTCAGCCCCCCTGGTAGGTTTAGTCAAGCTGCTCTGCGTGTTTAATGGATGTTTTAATGAGTATATAGCTGGAAGGAGAAGCTCTAGACATAGACTCCCAGGCAAACCCAGGACACTGTAAGGGCCTGCAGTACATGAGCTGAGCTAAGGATATGGGTTACATGAGGTATAGATATGCATACAGCATAACTTCCATGATGCTGAGTGCTGAAACAGTAAAGGAGTCATTGTAAGGACAAAGACACTAGGCTTCAGAGTGTTGACTTAGGTCTGTATAAACACATGACACAACATGTCTACTGTATTAGTAGGTCTATTTACAAGCACGTAGTTTAGGAGTAGCGGAACACCTTCTTCGACTTTTGACTTGATGAAATACAAATGCTCTTTGTAGTAATTCCTCTGCACCTGTTTTAGACTGCCATAGTTGGGAAATGTGTGGGCTGTTGTGTTTGTTGAGAGTGAAAAATGTCATATCATGCACAAGGAGATGAGTAAACAGTAGGATTTATGGGTGAGCAGTATGCAGCATGAGGGTGAGGCGCTACATCTGTCCCTCAAGCTCCCATGTGAATCAAATTTTGGGCAGCAGGATCTATATATTAGCTTGGGCTCTCTCAACCATGATTTACTGGGACCCTGCCACAGAAGAAGGGCCATCCCTTACACTGATCAGTGACGTAATATTGGAACAATTGATGCAATGTTCAGAAGTATGACAGAAATCTACGGACAGACCATAATGGTCTATGTTCTTGTTAGCCTTTGCACCAAGTATGTACATATTACACCCAGTATAACAGTATTACATGCTATTTTCTCTCTACAGATTTCATACACGAAGGTGCATTGCATCAACCTGGAGAGAGAGAAGCAGTGACAAGGAAAGACCAAAGAGCCATTACAGTATCACCAGTAAGGCCCATACTGTACATCCAGAGAGGAAGAGAGGTAGGCTAGATAGCTGAAGGCCTAGTTCAGCCTCATTTACCTTGTGTCTGATACTAACTTCAACGTTATACAGAACACACATTTTACACTTGCAATCAGTCTTATTAGTGACACTTTAAAGTTATGAATGGCTTTAGCCACAATGATTTATTTGATACATTTTGCGACACTGAATTTGAAACAATTACGCTGTAGGATTAATGCTCTTCATAGAGCTTGGTTTGAGTTGGATAATGTTGCACCTGGCCTGAACAACCACACCATGTTCAGAATGTATTGTCACCTTATGGCTTAATTTATCTTTTTGTCATTTACTCCATTACAGTGTCTAATGTAACTTAATGTGAAGATATAACAGTGGAGTTGGAGTGTACTTGTTTTTAATGTCTTTTGCAAGTTTTGGGTGTAGGATCTGATTTCAGTTCAGGTGCCTGGAGTGTTGCGTCTAAGTTGCCTGTAAACCTCCACTAACCAGCAGCACTCACGGGGAGTGTTCGGGCATGTTTAATTATGGTTTCATAATCACCTAAAGCCATTTTGTATGACAGTGTGACACCTCACATTAAATGGGTTATCATTACCTGTTAATCCTGCCTTGGTGGTTTCATTAGTGAGGATGGTTAACTTTGATCAGGAATAGTAGCCTATTTGTGTTTAGCAAATTCCTTTTAGTTTATATCTTAACACATAGTTTCATCATCAACTCTTGATTATTGGTACACGTTTTTACATTGTCTCTGTAGACTCTTGTCTACATAGAGGTTTCTACTGCTAATAATGCTGAATCATAGGCAATGCATTATTGCACTTTTGTTTTAACTGTGGTCCAGAAACATATAGGCCAATGTAACAGGTTTTTTATACTGTAGGCTATGTACTACAGTAAATGATTTCACTTACATCTCCCCAAATAGTGGTCCTTGGAGTAGAGCACATGTGGCAAGCTCACACACTGTTATCCATCTTAGGTCAGACCTAACCCAACTCCTTCATGAAGTTGTCTGCAATCATCATATTATTGCCTGTGAATGGTATGTACCACATATTTGGCTCAATTGTGACTTTGGCTTGCAAAATGTGCCATTCCAGAATAAAAGCAAGCTGAATCGATATTGACCCCAAATCTTTCAAACATTTTCTCCATATTTGGAAATGTTTACCTCCTCATGGCAGCTGAAAGAGGGTGGAATGGGGGATGCGAGTCACTGTAGCAGCATAAGGCTTTCGGAGGGTGAGAGAGAGGAACCTACCAAGTAAACTGCCATTCACTGAGACTTGCGTCTATATTCTAAAGAGAATCAGGATGCTGTGAGTATCATGCTGTGCTCCTCTTAGCTTTTATATTTTAGTTCTTTTAAAGTACATGCAGCAGGGGTGGAGATTTGCTGTGGTTGAAATGTGACTGCTCATCAGAGCCATAGGCGTAACTGAGACAGGGGTGTCTCTTTTTTGTGAGACTGAAACAGCTGTAGGTACATTTGGATCTTTTGGGTGTTACATAGGCCTGTCCCTCAGAATCCTTTTATACGTCTCAGTGTCAGTATTCAGCCAGCTAACATTTTTGTATCTTTGAGAATCTTGATTTCCCATTGTGGGCTGGCAATATGGCTTTGTTTGATCTCTGGCTCTTATTTGACAAAACAGTGAAGGGAATTCTATTGACTAGAGCACCCTAAGGGTAGGAATTTTTTTACATGTCGTGGCCTCGTAGGAGATGGGCCTGATAATGGAAATGTTTGAATGACATCACTTGAGCACTAGGTTTATATGCTGTCAAAAGTGATCCCATCAGCTCAAGTAGATTTCCAAACCTATAAACCATTGAATGAATGACTTTGATAGTTGATGTCTAACCAAATGGCAACTCTGTCTCTCTAGCAACCCACACCTTATTCATAGTGTATAAAGTAATGTGATATGGTAGGGAGGATTATTTCTCCAAATGAGTGGAATAGTTTCACCAGGAGAATATTTTAACAAAACCCAAGGCACAAGACCTTCAGGTTATCTCTTTAAAATCAGGTCTGCCTCGAAAAACAGTCAGTACGATACATGCAGTATTCAGTATCAATGAGACTTAACCGAAACTTGAATAACTGACGATTAAATATTAATGTACTCCATTGGTTTTTGCTCCTTTGCCTGGTGTGTTCAAAACATGCATATACTTCTATGAACATTGTTGTGACAAAGTGAAAACAGGTTTTTAGAAATTTCAGTCAATTTATTAACATTTTATTAAAGAAATACTTCATGTACATAAGTATTCAGACCCTTTGTTATGACACTCCTAAAAATAGCTAAAATGCAAAATGTCATCCACGAATCACTCAATAAGTTGAATTGAGTCCATCTTAATGAATTGAGTCCATCTTAACAAAAAAATTTGTTTTTATAGGGTCTCTGATTTGCATAGGAATCAATTACACACTGTGTGGATTAGGTTGTCATTACATAGGCACTGTACTTTGACACTCCAAACGTTTCCTGGCAGTTTACACTCTTAGATTCTTTAAACACGAGGAGAAATAGCAGGAATAGGTAAATATAATAGGATTTAACATAGCTGTAAGGGACAATGTAGCTGACTTTAATGATAGCTTGGTGTGATAATCTAATTACCTTTAGCTTGGCGTTACACAAGGCCTGTATACAGCACTTTCTACCTCAGGGCTAGCCATTCTGTCTTCTTCATCTCTCTACATTTACCAGTTTGATCAGATGCTGTAACATTTGTGTCAGGCCTTGCATCATGCTACAACTGCTATATTGAAAACACTTTTATTATGATTAGATTGATATTTTTGGAATGTCAATATCTCTCTGAGGTCTACATTTGCAAAGAAATCCAAAGAAAAAAAAGGTAATCACGACATGGTGTAATGTAATATTGGGACCACATAACCAAGGTTTTGATTTGACAGCCCATCATGGTAGCACAGCATCAGTCTCTTGCAGTGTCTCAAGAACTGTTAATATGGCTTAATCTGGTCTCACTTCTTTTTCTCCACTGTCCTTAATTTCAAGATGTTAGCATCCCCAGATTGGGAGAGATTTGTTGTTTGTTTTTATAACTCTAGGTCTCCAAATGGATCTCTTGTCAACAATTCAATGTAAGACATGATTAACAAGAGCAATTAGACTGAGGATCTGAGTTAAGGAGACTCAAGCCAAGGAGGAGGCGATTATCTGCTTTAATAAGGAGAATCATTTTAAGGGTTTGATTGCTTTCTATTTTTGTGTCTAACTCTTGATTGCAGTATAATGATGCAGTCTTAATGGCTTCTCACCGTTGAGAATTTTAGAGTGCAAACTAGAGATTGGACACTTTGATTACTCAAAGTACTGTAGACATCAGTAGCACCCAGTTTCTATTTGGAATTGTTTGCCTGATACCCAAAAAGGAATCAACATTCAATAAAGATATCTAATAAATCCTAATGTACTCTAGTTTTCAATTACAACTGTTAACTCATTCACACCTTTTGCAGTTTGTTTGATTACTACAGTATACCACCATTTAAATCAGTTTTGCATTTGAATAGGTGAGCAGTATAGAGAATACTGACTGCCCTGCAAGGATTCTGGATGTTTTATTGGACAAGATGGAGACATCAAATACCTCAGATAGTCTACGGGTGGAATCATAACTTGAAATCTGTGCGTAACTCCGACATTCGTTTATCTGAGATTGATGACGTTTATGTAAATAAGCTTTAACTGTCTCTCTGCCTCTACATGATATCAGGTGACATACCCAGTCGACATTACTATTTTCATATTACTGTAGGTAGAAAAACAAACAGCCATTATATCAACTGTTATTGGTCCGGATGCAAGTGGTGACGCTGGAGAAAAGGAACAGACCCTATGTGTGGCTCCAGACTAAGCTTTTCCCCTTTTTCATGTGGCGGCACCAGCACATGATTTGGTGGCACCCAGTTCTTTTTATGCAATTGAAAAGAATGAGAAGGCTAATTATCTTAGAAACTAACTTGCCATTGCATTCAGAGATAACCTGCGCCACAGTATGTGTGTGGTAAACATTCTCTTCTGATTAGAATGGTCTTACTATTTACAAATGCATACAGAAACGCATAACATGCTACATCGCCTGCTCTCATAATAATTTAAAAAAATTATTTAAAAAAATCTTGTTTGATCATGACATCGCAAACGTATGCGGGAGAAGGCACTTCCTGGCAGCCTGCATAACACTGACAGTATATAACCATCCACAAACAGATTTAAAGAGTGTATACAAATTATAAGGCACTGCAGATCATGAGATCTCATGAGATAAAAGCTAAACATATTTTCTTACTGAAATCGTGTGCTGCACTTTATTCAGTATCATCACAGAGTTTTTAAATATCAAATTGGTATAATAATTTAGGCCTTATCATTTTAGTTCCTTGGTTTTCAAAGATTGGACAGATACGCTTTGCTTTAAATGTTAAAGGACATAGTTACTGTTCACACAGCCATGTAACATAGGCCTACATGTGATAGGTCACTAATTCAGCTAACATTGGGATGGCACTTTCATGTTTTGGATGTGCTATGGTGGGAGAGATTAGTTGGCCCAGTGCTATTCATGCTTCATATTTATCAATAGGACTGCTTTTCTCATGCATTCCTGCACCACATGCTTCCAAACTAATAGCTAAATTCATGCAGATCCTTCTAACAGGATGAGAAGATCAGCTGCCCAAAAAATCCCCACACATGTGTCTAATGAATACTGGTTGACAGTGCCCTCAGGTGAGGCAGTTGTGATCAGGGTTGACCAGGACACGAATTTACCAATTGGCCGCTGTGCCCTATAAAAAAATCCAACCTTTATAGCCACTGTGATCAAATTGCCCTCAAGGTGTACAGTAGGCTACAAGTTGCCCTTTCTGAAATCACATTGATATCATAATCAGTCATATGCACTCCGAAATATATTTGACAATGGTCACTGTTGAAGAGAGGATAATCTCAGTGTTTTAGCAATAGCAACATCATGTAGCAACACCCAAAATTGAGTGTGAGTATAAAGTGACACGTTTCTGCGACCCGTGGAGAAAAGTTAGTATTGCAAATTTACAGTAGCTTGCTGGCTAGTGTGTTTACTATAGGCCTATACATAGAAACAAAACTGGTGATTTCCTGGCTGTGCTAGCATAATTTCAACGATAATAGCGATGATAGCAGCTTCATTTCCTTTTGCACTTTTTCTACAAAAGAGACTGAATGGTTACTTCCTAAAATAAATCTGCCAAACTAAGTGCATATTGGGTTTTTGCAATTTATGAGGAAGCATCTGTTAAATATGTTTTGGTGTCAGATGGTATTTGCATGAAGGAACAGACTATGTCAATGTAGCATTCATCATTATCATGGTGTTTTGTGTTTATAGGCTATCCACCATTTGAGCCACTGCTGTGCGATTATGGTCATATTTGTCAATAGTTTTACTAATTCTGGCCTCCGTGAATAAAATGTACGCGATGGCCTGATGACCTTAGTGCCCTAACAAATTGGTGGCCTTGCCCTAAAAAATTCCAGACCTGGGACTGACTCACCACCTAATCGCAGACATTGTATTCAAATGGCACAATGACTGTCCCCACAACGTGGAGATATGTTTGGTGAATGACATTCCAAAGATTTGGCTGGTGGGTATGTCACCTACAGTAAGAAACCAACCTTCAGCAGTATACCTTCAGTTCAACTGGCTATGGCTCTGCTTTACATAAAATATATACTATTTGATCAATATAATGCAAATAATAGCAAAAATGATAATAGTGGCAATAATTAACATATCTTATTATTGAAAAGGCAATTTTTCTCTGAATGTAAATGTCCTCTTAAAAGACAGTGTGCAGTGATACTGTGCCAAGAAGTGGCATTAACCAATGACCCCCTATGGTTGAGGATCAGAGTTCACTAACTGATTAATCTCAGATTAGGCAGAAGCTTGATGCTAATGGAACTCAGCAAGAAATGTGCCTGGTGCACATGCCTGGTACACAATGACAGATGCCAGCCCCCAAGTCCTGTTAATATAGATGTGGCTTGTTGGCAAAACACAAAGCCAATATTAACCCGCCAAAACATGCCCACAGCAAATTATAGAGGCCAGAGGGATCAGAAAAAGAAGGCCTCCTGTGATAGAATTTATTCAGTTATTATGCTACCGTTCTATTTTCTTATTCATTAGTATTGGGAACATATTTATGTAAAATATGTAAAATATGTCAAATCAAAAATATGTGCATGGAAGAGCCATAGCAGAGCAGAGCAGTTTTTTAGAAAGCCCAAATCTTTTGACATAGCTTACCTCATCACTAATACTCTATTACCAAGCCTTTATCCATGCCTGTCATTTCAGTATTACAAATATGTTTCATCAACTACTTGGCTTCATCAAAACAGATTCTAGCTACTTGTTGTTTCAATCATGATACATTATAACATTGTTAGCTCATCTTCATCTCTCTCTGCAATTGCAGCCGTAAAGGATTCCACGAATGCTTGGATGACTAATAATAGGCAACACTTTAAGAGCTACAAAAATAATGTAATAAACAGAAAAAAGCTCACAGATTGTTTTGATAATTGTTTTTTCTTCATGTAATTTAAAGAGTTTAACAAGTTGTCTAGTGGTTTCTGAAAGTCTATATACAAATTGATTTAAAAGCCTCTTAAAAGTGTGATACTAATAGGAAGTGTTCTTATTACAAAGCACAATGGAGAGGAAAGTGGGATAGCGAATGACTGTGGAGAGTTGTAATGGGATATTAAATACATGAGTATTTTAAGTGTTATTGGTTTAAAAGAGAATGTAAATGACCTCTTATAGCTGGTTTTACTGGCATTCCAGAGTAATTCTAATTGTTAGTTTGCCTTTTAGGGGTTTGACTTTTGAACTTAATTATGTAAGGGAAAGGTGGGAATATGTATACTTATAGCGCAAGAAAGAAAATCATTGAGAGGCATTGAATATTAGTCTGTATTATACTGTATTTTGTGTTGAACATTAGGGGGTTGATGTTGCAGGTTATCGTTTTCTAGCCTCCTAAAACCAGACAGGTATTGCAAGCTAACATTCTGTTTCACTTCATGTATCAACAGAATGTTAGCTCGCGATATCTGGCTGCTTTTATTAGGCTAATTATTTTTCACAAATGACGACGCAAAACTTTTCACAGTGTTTATTCAATATCCCATAGTGCACATACAAAACGCAGGAAGCAAAGCTGGAGGGGGCCTTTAATATATTATTGGTTATTTCAATATTGGTCAATACAGCAGTATTTAGGGTTACTCCCTTTGCTAGCTATTCCTGTTTCAGTGGACACCTTAGCCTAAGATGCCATCTTTGAATCCAGACTGTGCGCTGTGGAGAGATTAACGCCACTTGGCTCCTTAACAAACCTGTGCAAACAGAGCTGCTTCTATCAGTCTGCATGGACGCTGAACGTGTGTGCCTCTCACGTGGCTCACTGCCGGGATTAATTGCCATCAAGTCGCCTGTGATCCAGGAATGCAGTTACCTACTGACCCAAATCATCCACTTGGCAGGAAGTCACTATCCCCGTACTGGCATTGTTGCAACTGGGATATCTCTCATCTCCTCATTGCCACCCCAACCCCACATTACCCCTCTCTTGGAGAGTCCATTCTGATCAGTGCACACTCCATCTACACATGCCAGAGAAGCAAACTGATTATGACACTAGTATGCATCTTGTCTGTGTGTGTCTATGTGCTATGCTATGGTATGTAAAGAGGTGATGCAAGGCAAGGCCTCACATGTGGATGTTCACTCTAGCCTTTTTGTCAGATGTCACACATGGTTGTATCCATCCATAGCATAGGTGGTCATTCTGCGTCAGTTGTTTATGATAGTTTACACATTTAGCAAGCTAGCAATTACATTTTGCATTTATGTTCACGTTTTGCTATCTGCCTGCTTATGTGTTGTCGATCGCAGAGGATTTGGACCCTGACAGGGCTGGATGATGGTTTGTGAATGATGTGTGTTGTGAGGACTTCAAACTCCTCCTGAGAAAACTTTTTTCTCCATTGCTGCTATTAACAGTTTTAAAATGAAACGCCCAATTTCTGAATTCAGCAGGTACGTAGTTGATGTCTGAATACGGATACATCTTCGTGTGTATTTTTTGTATTAACAGGAATTAATTATGCACATTCATAATTTGACAAAATCTGAAGAAGACCCTCTGTGCATATGGGGATTATTTCTCAAGGGCTCAGTGGTAGCTTGCGATTTTTTTTGCTTTGCTAGTCCTACTAGTCAATATTGCTGTCTTGGAATGTGTAAAGGACCTCTATTCAATATTGGGTCAACATGGACCCTTGATATTCAGGATTTCGCAAAAAAATTTCTCCGTAAAAGACACAAGCCTTACCAACTGGTATCTAGAGTGAAATGCCAAAATGGCAGTATTAGGCCTACTCATTACAGAAATGTTAAGAATGTAGAAAAAGGCCAAATGTGTGTATTTTACAATACAAAATACTTTGGACATTGTTATAAAGTCACATTTTTATTCAAGGGTAAACATCAGGTGCAGCAACCATTGTCAGAGTGATATTATTTCTTTCTTTACCTCCTCTTCCAACTATGTTCAAGACTTATATGACCCACCGGCACTCACATATGCACGAGCAGGTGCACTGGAAAGTGACCTGATTATTGATGCTTGAAGTGTTTTACAGCATTAAGATGTTGAAACAAGATTAGCGAGAATCCAAGGACACAAAACACATAACCCTTGTATGCCTTTAATATTAGTTAACTTTTGCTACAAAGAAAATAGTCCCTACATCACTGCATACTGTATGTCCTTAGATAAAAGATAAGATAAAAGGTAATATCAACTGTAAAAAATGCTTATGGAAAAACATCTACAGGATGTTTGCTGGTTTGGTCGCTTACTTTGTCACCTTAGACTTCCTCTGTTATAGTGAATAGTGTACTTCACATTCAGCCAACTTCACAGTTACATCTTTAGCAAGTCAGTAGCATAATATAGGCCTAGGCCTAATTGTTTATTACTGTAGGTGTCCTGAAATATATTTAAGTGCAAACCAGACGGGGGAATTTTGAATCCAGAGTTTTGGGCACTAAAAACAAATGGGCTGGGAGAGATGCCCGTTTCACAATTTTGGGTAGATAACTGGTGACGATTATGTTGACATATGTTTACATTTCCCAAACCACAGTTAGCCAAGTGATATACCATAACACCTGACTACAAGGCTGACTACAGCATCAATCAGTTGCCTGTTTTGGATCAGGCTATGCTTGGACTGTAATGCAGGTTATAAAAAAACAAACAAACAAACAAACAAAAAAAAAAGCCATGGCTTAACCAAATGGGAACCCAAAGGTTTATAGTGTTGTCATGGGTACTAATGCAGGAAGATTTAAGCTTTAAAGCAACAGCAATGCTATTAAAAGGGAATGGGAGGAGGCAGGGGAGGGGTGGAGGGACCCTGCTACTGTCAGTTGAAGCAAAAGAGGAGTAAAGCTTCTTTATCACTCCATATGTGCATTTATTTGCCTCATTCCATTGTAAGAGCTAAGCACAAAGGTGGTGAAAACTATGCTCTGGGTCTTAACAGGTCACCCCAGAATCTGTTTCATTAGTGGATCATCCAATTTGACATGACCCATCCTCTACTGCAGATAAAGTGTCACTGGCGTTAGAGTGGTATAGGGAAATGTAGACATGCCCAATGATTCACAGTACTTTAAGCCTGTATTCACAACTGCCCATCAGTGTATGGGCCTCACACCTATAGTGACCTTGGGTTAACTAACTTTAGTTCTTTGTGGGTCCCCAGTAGAGATTTAAGCCGAGGTCAATACAAACAGCCAGGGGTCAATTATGTTGACATCAAACAGATCTACATAAGATGCTCAAATGTCTAAGAGCATTTCATAATCTTTCAAATCCCTCCCCTGGTCCAACTTTCATTTGTTCTAGAATCAACAATAGCCAGTGAGAAAACCAACAAACAGAGCTGTACATCTGTCTCACTGCCTCCCAGGGATAGCATTTTTAGAGCCAGATTTTGAAGTGCTTTCATTTCACCAAGATTGGACTGTAACATTTTGTCAGATCCAGATCATGACTTAGCAACTGCTGTCCATGTTGTTACCAAGGATTCTTGTAATACTGTGGAACAGGGCTTTGAAATCTGAAATGGGTTCACTGCCTTTTCAGGTGATGTAGCTTCAGCCTTTTTTGTGAATTGTATTCCCAGAACTATAATGAAGTATAGGAGGAGTTTGTTTGGACGGCTTGCCCTTGGCATGAGATCCAATTGACGTTTCATGATTGTTGTCCACTTATGTGTATTTGTGTGTTGTGGTGGCCTCTGATTTAATAGTCTTTTGATGATACATATAGGCATAAGTTCAATAGCTTCTAGGTACAGAGTATAATAACTACCCGTGTTACCTTAGAGACGTAGTGGCAAAATAAAAATAAAAATAAATGCATTTGTGTTGTTTAATGTTTCTGACTTTATTTCCTCTTTATTATTCAAGATCTGTACACTTCAGTATTTTATGAAAGCAATCTAAGCCTTATTCGGACGGGATTAGTTTTACAAGGGGAAGCAGGGTAATGTAATCATTACCAGAGCATCTCTGTAATTTTAGTCCCGTGCGAATCAAAAATAATCATTAATTTTTACAGACTTTCCGTGACCATGGTTGTAATAATTCTGGCCTCTTTCTCCCTGTGTTTTGGCCTGGAAAAATATGACCACAACATAATTTGAAATAGGCTACATGGTGTGAGATCTGTCCACTCCACTGATCATCAGAGATGGGGAAGGGGGTAGGCTATCAACAGTATCATGGCCCATGGTGTGTGGCCTGCAATATTATGATGCTGGGGGACATTCACTGGTAGTTGTGTGGCTGGTATAGGCCTACTGTATTTTGATCAGTGAAAGTAAGTTGTCATGTTTACATGCTGTTATTCATATTATTCTGTAGACTATAATATATAAAATTCACAAATGTTAATCTGTAAACAAATGATATTGTCACTGTTTTACTGCCTGTACCCAACAAATCATTTGTAGTTCCCTTACTGTTGGTAGTTTTACAGTTCTTTTTCACCCCTGTCTGGCATATAATTTATCATAGTTGGCTACAAATGAATAACTTTCATATAGGTGTCATATCATTGCTGTAGCCTTGGACAGTTGTTGATATTTGTGACATTCTGCACCGTGACTGCAGCACCATGAACACTGCTTACAACAAGTTCAAATAGTTTCCCATTAACAAACAATAGTGTGCCAATCTGTCTGGCCCCCAATCTGTCTAGCTCCCCTCGCATTATGGCAAGAGATGAAATTCGAATGCTGAGTACAATCCAGGCCCACTCCTCCCCTAGAACAGTAGTTATTCATTTAACAAATTGTGTTAGTTCCTGCATAGAAGATTGACATGCAAAAAATGATTTTACTGTAGCCAAAATGTTGGATATTTTAGAGAACTGTAATCCATTCCATTTTACATCATGGATATAATAAAATGTGTGTTCATGTATGCATTTCAAATTAATTTAGGTTATGCAGCTTGGAAGTGCGGGCTTTAGGAGTATTTCCTGACATGTTAGCCTAACCAGTGTGATATCTACCAGAGCGCGAGTTGCTATTGGTACATTGAGGACTAAGATAGAGGGACTTAAATAAATTGGTACATATGTTCTTTATGACAACTGTAGTGTAACGTGGCAACATACGTAACATAGCCTAGTGAGGCTATATTAACAAGTTCACGGCCTAATAGATCCCCTAGCCTCATTAGAGAGATCACAGAACTATGACGAAGATCTGTGCTGTAATAAGTGAGGTGATCAAGGATGATGATGAGAAATGGCAAGACTGTTTAAGAGATTGCAACCACCCTGTCATCATCTGGAGTTCTTGTCATGGGGAAAACCACCCAAAGTCATTGCTGTCAGAGCCCGGTATTGAACTCCCAAACCCTCCTCATTATGATTATGAATGTTAGCGCCAATGATTATGCCACAGGCTTAGCTGAAACGTTGCCACTGAGTGTACAGGGGGCATGCTCTTACAGAACAAGTCATTGTACAAATAACATGAATATGGGAGTGTTTCAATAATGGGAAGCGAATTACAATATAGGGCCGGAGTGGGGGAAGGTGAGCGAATTTGTCATCAACTGTGGGCTGATGTCACAGCCATCTTCTGCTGTCCTATATAGCCTACTGTAGGCTACTTTCAGTAGCCTTCCAGTCTTAATCCCACTGAAACCCAAAATCCTTACTCCTGTCTTGCATTGAACTTTATTCTGTAATCCATAGGTTGCATTATCAAAGCCGACTTGTGTGTATTCATGTCAAATAAAAAAACAAAAACATGTTCATGTACTGGTTGCTGCCTGCGCATAGGGCCTATGAGACAATGCGTGATGATGGTATGAGAGGATATTTGAAAAACACTAGCTAGTCCCATTGCTTGGTCCTCGTTAAGATAACCTGATATTTAAACCATTTCCACTCTTCATCTCTATAATTCATAAGCTGATCTGCTATAATAAACTCGATCTGATAAGACAAACTGATAAGGCAAAGCTCTGCAATCACAAACCATTCTCTCTCTCATTTTTATTTCAGTGATTATTTGGAGGGAACACCAATAATGTTAGCAATGTCAGTAATTTCTACCAACAGAAGACCTCCTTCACAGCTCTTGTCACCACCTTGTGGTGGCTTTTGGCAGGACTTCACGCGTCTTCACAACTTGCGTCTTCCGCAGCAGTAGCATTGAAGTAGCCGCCTTTGCGATGGCAGTATGAACCTTTAAGAGACTGGCCTACTGTATGTGCTCATATCCAAGTTACAATTCAACCCAATATGAATAGTGGAATGTAAATATAGACGACAGTACCTGTTCTTTGGCATGTAATTGCAGGAATGTGCACATGATGTGAATGGATCTCAACCTATTGAATATGATACTGTACATCTATTTTTATGGAGAGATAGAGGGTCTTCCTGTATGAGAGAGAGAGTGGACAGAATAGAGAGGGGATGTATAAACAGGAAAAGGCATGGTCTAAACCCTCAGGCTGTGGTTTCTTCCATATACGGGAGACGAGGCTAGAGGACCGCCATTTCAGCTCAAATTCCGCACATAGTGGGCATTCCTTAAAGCAGGGAGGGGGAAATTGGAGCTTAGCTAAACATATAATTGTCCGGGGGGAAGAATAATTCACCAAAACAGTTTGAGAGTGAAATTGAAGTCTACTTTGTTGCCCTTGCATGGCGAAACTAGCACACGTGACTTTTAATCTCATTTACTTGAAAACACTCTGTCATTTTGATGGCTGTTGCTGATAGAAACTTTTTATTTGTTGGCATGAAATAGATTTACAGTGTCTCTGTGTGTTGCCCTCAAGGACTGAAGATGTTTGTGATAAATGCAACATGCACACCAGACTGACTGAGGCTGTTTGAGGGGGAGGGATCAATGGAGAACTAAGGAGTAGGTCCGGGCCCACTTACTCAGAGACACAGAGACAATTACCAGCACATCTTTACAGATCTTTATCCCAGTCCAGTGGCACCGACTTGCCACATTCCTGTCAATTCTAACTACAGTATTATATGCCTCATGCTTGGTTTGTTTGAGACACCCCTTTATTGTGTGTGATGTACAAGGTGATGTACAACGACTTAAGAAGACATAACAGTAAACAATGTGATTTGGTAGAATGTATCTTCCCAGCTATATTGCTTAGGTTTCAAACACTCCACAGAAGATTCAAATTAAAAGTTGACCGTTTAAGTTCATATTTACAAGTGAAACTAGGTTCAAGTGAATGGCTCTTCAGCCCAAGAGTATGGGGATGGGACCTGGCTGTTTCAACTCCAAAATATTTTTCAATACATTATGAATGAAATTCAAAATAAACGTTGTCTTGGCTAGCTGCCCAACTCACAGAAGACACGGTCACTTGCAATATTTTTCAATGAATGATTTAAGCCTCTTCTACATGACAAAAGACTGAATAAGTCAATGGTACTGTACATCAATCATTCAAAACAAGCAAAGAGGTGCCTGTCTAACCCAGTTACATTCTCTGAAACATTCTTGGAAACAATGAAAGAGCATGTCCTGACAGCCATGAGGGTACAGTATGAGCAGTATGAGTCTTTCATAGCGGTGCCTTAGTACAGTATGATACCGTTACTGCTCGTTAATGTCACCTTTGAACTTAATTTACCATGAACCACCTAACCCTAACCCTAACCCTAACCCTCTTAGTGAGACCTAGTGTGATTCCCTGCCCAGTTGAACTCCCACGAGTGGTCAGGCAGGTCATGTTGGTGTGAGGTACTGTAAGGTTTGTGTTTCTTGACCTGAGGTATTCCCTGCACTGAAGAGTCTGCCCTCAGGCAGATCCCCTTAAGCCCATTAGTACCTAGTTTAGAAAAGGTAACATGTGCATTTATTTAACCTGAAACATGCATTTCACTTTGCTCACATGCTTTAAAAAGTGGTTATAAATGCACCATAAAGCCCAGAGAAAAGGCCAAGGTGATTTCAGGGATATGTATTTTTCATTGGCTTCGGTCTACCTTTTCGGGCCGTAAACACTCAGGCCCCATCAACCTGTCTGCTGAGGGAGCACTTAAGGAGCAGTGTCCGCAGAGAAAATGGTCCCACTGCTCCTCAGCTATGGAGGATCTGCATTAGGAGAAGGTTTGGGCCAACCTGCCTTTCCTAAAATGTAGAAGGGAATCGGTGTAGCCAAAAACAACAAATCACACAGCCAGGGCAGGCCATAGATATATAGTCATAGCAACGCAACCCCATAGAGGTCAGGAAAGATAATCTGACCACTAATAGTACCCCATACCTATGTTTGAAGTGTATTTATTTTCTGTTTTAATGCCCTATATGTTTATGTGTGATATGTAATTATTGATTTCCTTGACAATTTCTCAGGATTTATTTGAGTGATCTAAATCCCTAGCCACTGGGAGACCAGTCCATCATGCCCAAAAGCATAAAGACCTTTTCAGTGACTAAATTACATTTCTTTAACAGATTGGGAGTCTTAGAAATTGTGTTAATGGCCTAATGTACTTGGACTGGCTGATCACTTAAGTTTGATTAGGAATGGCCTCGTATCTGAATGTTAAATGGCTTAGATAATATATTTGTCTCTTTGGCTTTTTTCAATGGGCTGCTAGGCTGAAAATGGTTCAACCTAAATTATCTTAATGGATTTGGAATTAAATTCAAATTGCTGCAATTTAATCCATGCCTGAAATTTGGAAGACTGAAAATTATCTTAAAGGGCAAATTTCCTTTCTTGCAAGCTGGTATCCTAACAGTTTTTACAGTGGGGGTATTTTGTGATTAGTACATCGCACTGGTAAGAAATCACCTAGTAGAATTGTGGTATTCTATTGATAATTATTATTAGAATTATTACGTAAGAGACTGTAGTCAAGCTGAAGTCGTTGCAATGAATGAGCCTCAGCTATGGATTTCAGCCATGGCTTAAGGCCATGAGGAATTTATTGGAGTCTCTTTAATTTATTAGGGTAGTCATACTACTGCCTTGGAAACTTGGCCATGCCTTTGGGTCTCCTCAGGCTAGATTTGTTTAAGCTGTATTTCACCAGCAGCTACAGATTTTGAAAACCTGCTTATTTTCTCTGATGTGCTGCTAGGAAAATATAATTTTGAGGAAAGGTGTCATGGATGGATTCAATTTCACTGCTCAACTGCCCTGAAACTGGTGCTCCAGAGTGCCAATGTGAGGGTTAATGCTGCCTTTATTTTTGTTTCTGGCAATGGAGTATCTATAAAGATGTTGCATTAGAGGTCTCCTATTTAGATATGTTATTATACTGATTGATGATATTTTATGTTGTTGGCCATTTGATGACAGTTTATGTTGCTGGCCATTACCAGATAATGTACAATCAGGAGATAAAAAAGGCAGGAGCCGTTGCTCATATATCGGAAGTTTCAGATTCAAAGGTGCACTTTGTCCATGCAAACTTTGTTTCAAAACAATCCAAGGCCCTCTACAGATTAGGGGATTTAAAAGGTCTTTACGATTGGCATACCCCCCCCCCAAATGTTTTGGTTTATGCCTCCATCAACAAAGTTGTATTATAGTGATGACGGACTATTCTAAAGATACAATTGGACACTTGTTTGTTGGATACAACCAATTTCCCTATATGTTTGCATACTTTCACAGTTCTGATGTGTCCGTGTCTCTTCTTTATTCTCATCATTCAGTATGCAAATAAATCTAATAAATAATTATTTGTATGACCAGTAAAATTATGAATTTGTGTGTACCTGTATTTGCCTAAACCTCTTTCACCAAATGACCTGAATTGCTGATCCTAGATAAGATAGCAAAACACAAAGAGATTGTTCTCATTTTGGGGGGTTGGATTTGTCTCCATGGTATATTTGGAGCTGGAATTGGAGGTTCTGAATTAGTGCATGCACACAAAAGAAAAACAAAAACAGAAAACAACAAAAAACTGTCACGTTGAATGATGCCAATCGTATGTACTGTAGCAGCAGCGTTCCCACTCCTGTTCCCTGTGGTATATGGCACAACATGGCAACGTGGGAAACTGACAACGTCAATTTATCAGAGAACAAAAGCATCCCTCAATGGGGAGACTACACATATCTGGGCCCTGGAGACAAAAAGCAGTCCACCCCCACCTTACCTGTATCGAAACAGGATATAGGACATACACATCACCAGAAATAGAAAATACACTCATAATTATAATTTTTGAATTTCCCCTCTGCAGTCTTTTTTTAAATTGAAACTTTCTTTAATAGGCTATTGTAGGTTGAGTAAACAAGCTCTGAGTTGCATTGGGGCACATTCATTTACCAAATAAGTGCAAGAAAAGCATGTTAGCTATGTATACAGTATGTCATGTTGATGGATATATATATGGATATATAAATGACTATAAATGTGTCTACAAGTAAAGATTTGGGTACAAGCCCTCTATTGTGGAACAAAACCTTTGTTACCCTAAATGTTCGAGAAATACACTGTAGATCAAACATTTATCGATAGTTAATAGTGTATTTTCAAATGATACTGTGTGTACAGTATGTAAACTCTTAAATGTATATTTAAATACTGTAATGTTTTCAGATCACTTTTGTTCAGTACTGAGAAGAAACAGCTCTGGTCATTTTGAAATGGGATTGAAATGGTGGGATGGCATCCTCTTGACATATTGTGGAGATAGTTATAAAAGTGAACTATTTTCAGCTTTTTCAATCTTCCACATTCAGTCATTTCCTACTGTCTGATCCCAGATTTTTTACTTCCCCATGTTCCTTTGCTCTTCAGGTGATCCTGTAGTGACTGGACTCTGTGTATGTGTGTGTTGAAGATTTTGGTAAGTGCCTTCCTTTCTCTCCTGCCACTACTGTGTGCTTACAGACCAGAACAGCCTCCATGAAGGCTAATACCCAGGCTGTCTGTCTCTTTGAATTCTAAGACAGAGCTCTTTGGCACGATAGACTTTGACTTTGAAGTTTTGTTTTGTGTATCTTTTTCACTCTACTTCTTCTTTGAGATAAACTAGAACTTACCAGTTTGTTTTATTATTTTATGTAACTCATGCTGTTGCACATTCCATACGCTTAAAAAGCTGCGGCACTGGATTGTTAATGCGGAGGGAGGAGGAGGAGGAGGAGGGGGATTATATAACATGACCTGTGTGTCAAAGTGCTGGGTTCACAGAGGCGAGTGGCAGGGCAGGAGGTTGCCTTTTCTAACTTAAGGACTCCTGGAGTCATCCGCCCTCCCTCCCATGATGCATCTTCAATTCGCCCAATTAGCCCTGGATATCAAGAAAGCAGGACATGATGCGTTCAGTTATGTAATATTCCAAAACTCCCAACTCTCCTTTAATCAAATGAGGCTTCATCTACGTAATTGGCTTAATCCCCCAAAAATATGACCTCGTCTGAAGGGAGTGACTCGGGCCTTGGGAATTCTCAGGATTTGAAGTGAAAGTGAACAATGGAAGTGGGAGTAAATGCCATCTCTAATCTCTAAGGAACGAGCCATACAGCAGTTATACGTTCAAAGATAAATCCATTAGTTCATAATTACTGCTATCAGTCCTGTCAGATTGCATAGTGATGTCTGAGCGGGAGTGTCGCTTTTGCAATAAGGAGTTACATCTTTAAATTGATAGACCTCTAATCTCTTATTTTTAGATGTATTAATAGTGGGATTTAGATGTCTATCAGAGAGTAAGATGGCCTAAGCATACGATTGCTTTCAGTGAAATAGTCTCTTAAAAGGAAAGAAACACTTGTTTGCAGGCATGGGTGTTTATACATAACATAGTTACTGTACAAATTATAGTAATGATGTAAACATGCATGCCACATTATTCACCTTTATCCAGTTGTCAACTCTTTATTTTGTTTCATTTTGATAAAATGCAAAGAGAGCCACTTTGACATCAACATAAAATATGTGTTTGCATGTTCTGATAACACAAAATGCTTCTTGCTATAATTGGTAAAGGATATAGTTTCAGGGGAGTTTTCAGTCATGCCTACTTTTGAGGCAAACTGATTTGATATGCCCTGTAACTAAGAATGTGCTCTTAATTCATTTTTGCATGCCTGTATGGTTGATCTGGCATTATAATTAATCAACCCAGAACAAGTTAATGGCCTGTTTACCTTTTTACCTTGCAGCCATTTTTAAAAAAATATTTATTTATTTTTTACTATTCTTCGTTCTTAAATCCTTGTTTATGTTTCACCTAAAGTAAACCACCATCATTTCGGGAATATGGAGAGAGTACAATAACACCTTGTCATTTGAAACAGTGGAATGGGCAGACTTTGAGGTGCATTTGTTTGTTTACAGACTGTATGTACTGTATGTGCTATTGTTCGAACCGAATAAATTCTCATTGTGCAGAAACAGGTGGTGAGGAGCCCATGTGGGAACTTGAGCTCTTATTTGCTGAATGCGCAACATTGAACAGGTGGTCCAAGAAGCGTCCATCCCAGCTGTGGCGTTCCTCAACACACTCTTATTTTTGTAATAAACTTCCTCTCTCACAGAGTTTATTTCTCAGAATGAGAATCTCTTAAAACCACCATTTGTGCTGCTTCCTCCTCACACAAAGTGCCAGTGTCACTGTGGCCTTATTTTATATTGTCAGATATTTTCTCCCCAAAACAAATGTGAGAGCCTTGTACAAGCTGACAGATGCCTGAATGCTTCTCTCTCTCCATTTGTTTGCCCTAGTCTCTCCATTGTTTGTTCTTGACTGAAGTTTGATAAATTCATCCCCCTGACCCTGACCTCAGCACATTCCCCCATTTACGTTGCAATTGGTGGCATTGTATCAGACATACAATGGAGTGTTACATGTGCAAGATTTGGTCTACTTGATGGACAAGTGCCTAAGGTGATTAAAAATCATAAATTAAAGTGATGCTTGTGCAATGCTTAGATTATCTCTTATCCTCCACACAGTAATCTTGATACGTCTGTTTGGTGGTGCTAACTTCACCTTTTTACAGTGAAATGGGCTTATAGTTCTGTCTCATATTCTCCAGTTTAAGAGATTTAGAAATAGGAATGTGATATTCACCTTTTGTATTGTTAGCTCGCCATGATTCTTCATTGAATAGTATATTGCCATGGAAACTAAGGAGTTCTCAGCAAGAGTTTCGCTGTGGTGGTCATTGTGTAAGATGTGTGTTGCAGTGACGCCAGCGTGACCATAGCGACATACAGTAATTGCATCATGTACTGTACAAAGTTTTTTTCAGACTCTATCACAGCGTTGAATTTGCAGACTCTCAGGATAAAATTGGGTTGCTCCTTTTATCATATACTATCCATGTAAAGCTTTGATAACAATGTGCACTTGAATGGTAAGCCATTAGAGGTGTAATGAAGTTAGCCTAATCACCAAGATGTGCATGTGTACAATTCTCAGGCAGTTTAGATAATGGCTCTGAGATTAACGTTTACTGTACACAATATTTCTGTTCTATTTAGCTATTTGAAATATTGTCCCTAAGACGCTAGCCAATCAAGGAGCATTGGGAGAACCACGGAACCCTCCAGGAAAGACACGCTGCCACTGCTGAAATGTTGATTCGCTTACTTGTTAGTTACCACAGCAACTTTTTAAAGGTAGGCCTACCTGAGGAACTGCTACCAAAGTCATATTTTCAAGTGCTGCCAGTAAATGTCATTTTTTAAATATTCTGACAATTCTGACTTTATTGGCAGGGCAGATTACATTGGAAGGATCAGAATGATTTGAGGCACAAAAGTCTGCTGTCACAATCTTCCCTCCTCTGTACTTTCAATGTAATGGCATTTTAAAGAGACTTCTTAGAATCCATACTGTATATTCCTAGAAGCCATACTACATCACTGTATTTTACAGATTGATAATTACATTGAATTATTCATGATGTTTTTGAGCTACGTCATCAAAGACAGTGAGTGGAGATGACTCAATATGACAAGGAAAGCAATTTCTATGTGTTGGCTCAACATGACCTTTCTCTCTTTCTGTCCCAGTTTCTGAAAAGAAACCATCCATGAAATGTTGGGCAGTTTTGGGGTTTTCAATATAATTCACAGAGTGCTTCCTTTAAGTGGATAGGGAGAAAAACCTGTTATATATTCAGCTAGGTTCATTCATTCGTTGGTTCATTCAGTAAAACCAGGGCTTTTAAGGCACATCCTGAGCTTTTGAACACCACGCTAGATTAGGTACTCACAGAGAAATTCCACCAGCTCTGAGGTGAGAGAGGAGATCTCCCGACACCCATTCACCGGTAAAACCTTGACACAGCTTAAAAGCAGGCTTCTCCTGAATGCGCATGCCTGCATATAGTACACACACACACACACACACACACACACACATACACACACACACACGCACACACACACGTGTTTGTGTTAGTTTTTAGTAGTGAGTGACGGAGAAACCCCTAACATTGCCTTTAAGTTACATTATTGTTCTTAAAATCTATAGTATTGCCAATTTCAGAATGTGTGAAAATGTTCATAGAAATCTAATCATGCTTTTGAGAATTAAGTCTAATTTGTGGTTGCGTATAAATCCTTATTCTTGGACTGAAGCAGCCAAAACAAAGGGCATTATTTACAATCCTGTCAGAGGCCAGCATGCTGTATGGGGGCACAGCGGCAGTGGAAACTTTGCTAGCTAAGCAGGGTTCTTGTTTTCCTCTCAGACTGTTTGTTGCTCCTCTGGATTCCTGGCTCACAGTTGGTGTGTTTGGGCCAGATTCTTGAAGCACACATCAAGTCGAAGAATGACTAGAGAGGCTGCCTGCCAGCTGAATTTGAAGAACAGCCCTGCTTCTCTGTGGCATCCAGAACGTTTAACTGTTGCTTGGTCTTGGCTGAAATTGACGCAGTTGCCAAAGGGGAAGCATTTTTTTCTTAAATTTTACATATAAAGAGGTTTATGTCAATGGACAGGAAACATGTTAATGATTTAGTTTATACAACTATTTTGCCTCTGCTCACCAGTGTAGGGAATGCTCTACATTTTATGATGAGGGCTCTGAGGGGTAGGCTTACAGCTCTCAGGGGAATTATGGTGGTATGGCCTCGTTTTTAGGAAACGTCATCATTCCTTAGAGAGTTTACAGTATTTGGTCATTCATTCAAAACTCTCATTCAAAAATCCCCATATCCCTCATTCATCTAGATACATGGACTACTTACCTCAGCTGTCAGATGCATCAAGTTGCCTCCATACGTATGTAGTAACAGTTCAATGTCTGTAGTACTTCGTAACATGTTGTTAAATAGTAGTTACCACCAAGTGGTAACTTAGTTATACATGATGAAACTCTCCCTTTCTCCCCTTTATGATAATCTTAACAACTGGATTCTCTCTGAATTTTCTCAGGGAATAATATGCAAAATTAGCTATAGTACATTAGTCCATATACTGTAAGACCTCTAAAAGCTAAAGGACTCATGAAACTTTGATAACTTTGTTTTTGTGAGAGAACATCCCCAAAAAGTGCTTTATCTTAAAAGACGAATTCCACCGCCTTCTTCCATTTGAGCAGATACAAACAATGCAGACATCCTCTCTCAGACGTCCAGCCCATTGACTCAAGCACGTGAAAATCTATGAAACAGAAAAAAATAGAAAACTCATTCTGAGCTGTACCTCACATGGTGCCCACACTGTTTTACATGTGGAAACATTGTTCTAACAAGGAACTGTGATTAATTTATTGTGGCGTCTGTTACCATGGGGTTGCTCACATCATTAACATCAAATTTGACTCTGCTGGAGGAATGAGGCTGAAGATTTATTCTTCCCATCTGATTGAAAGAATCTCATTCTTTCGTCCTCCTCCCTCTGTTCCACATGGGATCAGTGATGTGTTTTCAATGGGCCATATCGTGGAGGTTGAAAGGCACCACCGCAACTACTCTAGATAAGGGTTGATTAGGGACATGGCAGTTGAGAGTCATACATGCCCAAATGGCCACATCCTCCCCACGAATGTTTTTCATGATTTTGCATGCATTGCTGTGACTGATAGACAATAGACAGTGCCGTTTCAGGCCATGAAAGCCACAGGATGATGATAATATACCTGAGACTGACACCTCATTAGACTCCAAAACAACAGATGCGAAAACCTCGCTCTTCCCATGTGAATGAGACAGGCGCACTTATTTCCTGTCTTCTGTAGTAATAGGAATCTTTGGTAATATAATGTTAAAAATAGACATAATGTTCATAACTATTTCAATTCGATTTCTAAGAGTGAATGGCTATGTTCAATGTACATTGATTTCTAATGTACTATTGTACTTTATGTACTTTAAAACATTTTTGTGATAACAAATCCAATCATTTCATTTTTTAAATCAGAAAGGTGTTCTGACCACCAAGGCTATTGAACAGTGCAAACACTGTACAGGGATATACACAAGCTCTTTGGATTGTAGCGGAATCTCTATGACCTGACTTGACCATATGATCCAAAAGGATTCCCTTGATTGGTGTAATAATCAGCCCCCGGTAGTGATGGTAATCCAATCACCTGTACAATAATCCTTTTCAGTCTCATTCATTGAGCCTATGGAAATGCTGGTCAAGAGTGCTCTGTGCATTTAGAGCATTATACTTGAAGCATCGGTGATGAGTCATTGACAATGATGGTGTGCATACAGAGGGCCCCATTGTGCCAACTCCAAAATGGGGACAGTGAAGCATTTTCTTTTCTTTTGGAAATCAAACAATTACTGTGAGGTTAAAGTAGAGCTTTTCTGCTTTTATTTGTGGACATATTGGTTTCACCTATTTCAGGGTACCCAAAAGTAATCGGACAATTGGCTTAACAGGTGTTTCTGGTAAGTCAGGTGTGTTCCATCACATTATTTGTGCAGACGTAAGAGAGCTGTCAATGTCTAGTATTGATTCTAGGCTTTGCATTTGCCTTTGGAGTCTGCTATTGGTGTCTTTCAACAGAAGGACCAAAGCAGTGTCAATGAAAGTCAAGGAAGCCTTTATTAGGCTGAAAAATAAAATATAAAATAAACAGAAACATAGCGAAAACCTTAGGCTTGCCAAAATCAACAGTTTGGAACATCATAATAAAGAAAAAACAAGCACTGGTGACCTCAGCAATCGTAAACGGGCTGGTAGACCAAGGCAGACTTCTACAGTGGATGACCGAAGAATGCTCGCCATAATAAGAAAAAACACAAAACAACTGTCCCACTGATCCGGAACACTCTCCAGGAAGTAGGTGTGTGAGAGACCATCCACAAAATATGTCACAAACCAGACGCTTTACTGCAAGGAGCAAACCACTAGTTATCCTCAAAAAGGATGGTCACTTACATTTTGCTAAAAAGTACCTAAAAAGCCTGCAGAGGTCTGGAAAAAGGTCTTCTGGACAGATAAGATTAATATTATCATGTACCAGAGTGATTGCAAGTAGAAACTTTGGAGAAACCTTTTGGTTTGTACATTGTTCTGTACGCAATTCCACTAGTCCACTGCTGCAACATGAGTAATAATGGGATTCAGATTGTATGCAGAAAACACTGAAGCTGTTGAAATGTATCTGTAGAAGTGAATTAAATCAATGTTTAGAGTGTAGATTAACTCCAACACTAGAAACAGGCCAATTTATAGCAATGTGCAGATGTGTGGTCTTCCCAAAATGTAGTCATGAGGGTGTAATTTGAAATCTGCACTTACCTGGTGGTGCACAAAGTAAGGCAACACAATGTCTTCCATGAGATTATATGTTTGAAAGTGAGGACAGATCAAAAAGTGAGTACAGTGAATTAAAATCTAAAACGTAATCCTGATTGTAAAAGATGCCGTCATATCAGTGACACAATTGCTCAGATAAATGAAATACGGGAGGGGGAGGGAAACTAGAACAGATCAACTATTTTTTGTGCCTAATTATCCATTTGGTTAGGAAGTTCACATTACATCAATAATAGACTTTTAACATTGTATTTACGGTACATAAATAGGCAACATTTAAAAACTACTTTCAACTGTGAGATGGTATGATGCTGACCGTCAACTGCCAATGTTAAGAAAACCTTAATTTTATTAACCCATGTGCAATCATGTTAGATCATGAGCATCAAATGACAACCTTAAGTCAACGTTGAAAAATATCATCACATAACAGCGTCTAATAAACGTTTAATTTCAACATGTGACTAACCAACAACCATCAAATAACAATGTCAATACAACATTGCAAAAGCTAGCTCCAATGTTTGCATTTTGACGTTTACAAAACTTTAAAAAACAATATTATCACAACCGTTGTACAACATCATATATAATATCATATAAAATGCCCATGGGGAAGGATCATGTACACTTGAGCAGTGATCGGCCCACACAAGGGAAGCCAAACACATAACAAACAAGGAAAGAAAACATGACCATGTTTAAGAAGTTCTCAAGATTAGATTAAGAAAAACCAAGAGTGATTACGAGATTCACTGATACCCTGAGTAGATTTATAGATGGATGGATTACCAATTCATGATTGGGTATGGGTTTGCATTAAGCCTGGGGAACAGATAAACAGCTGTAGCCATCAGTCAATTAGGAATAAAGCGCTACTGTACAATAACAACTAAGGGTTTTGAACTTTGCTTCTAAATTGATCCTTTTTGTCTGTCACCAAGGGTCAGAGTGCTGCAGAGTGAGCAGTGAAGGAGGGAAAGATTATAGAAAACACTAACCACTGGCCAATGGGCCTGAGCCCCCGACACTTAACCCAGCATCTGATGCTGCTGCAGATGCTTGTCGCCAAGAAGGATTTTAGGACTTTGTTTTGCTTTATAACTTAAATAGAGGTTTGATATACAATAAATGATCCGCGGATATATCATTGATGCCCAAATCTGTCCAATTGTAGGATTTACACGATTGTCCACATTCATCCCTTTTATGAAGGCCTTTCAGAAGCTTTCAAACATTTAATAAAGCAGCTAGAAAGGCCACGCAGCAATATGTTTGTCAAACAATCTGTAAGAAATCCCTGAGCTAAAGGCAAACAGTTTCATCAGCTGAGAGAAAACAAACACCTGCTCAATGATTTAGGTCGTTTAATCAAATCCGTACTGAAGCGTTTTTTCCTGCATTGAGAATACAAATGTTTCATGTAACAAAAGAAACGCTACATTTTGCTTCATCTTATACTATTCATATTGTACTAAGTTGCTGAAGAACTATGTCTTTGCTGCACACGTCTTACAGTATGTTTTAAGCAACTGTTTGCCACAGGTTCAGTTGAGAGACTGCCTCCAGGCAGCCTATGGTTAACTGTGTGTTTAAAAGGGGATGGGGAAGCCCAGGCTCTGTGTGACATGATAGAGTTATACAGCTCCTCATTGTTATGTATCTGTGAGCCTGCAGTCCAGGGCCTGAAGAATGCAGTCAAAGAGACTGAGTGAAAGCACCCCTCGCTCTCTCAGTCTCCGCTATGGTTGCCAGCCCAGGGGGTCTGTGGTCTTCTGGGAGAGAGGAGCGTAGTACTGAAGCTGTGCCCACAAGTTAAGACAAAGAGCTCCTGATGCAGCCTGGCTCTGTGTCAGCTCCTCCATTCACATGGCCAGCCCCAAATGAGGACGATTTAGACACATTGAAGTGCAAAATCTCTACCTTGCTGTAATACCTTAAATAGTAGCTCAGGTATTTAGAAAGCCCAGTTGAATTTGTCATAAGCTTAGTTTAAAAAAAAAAATCTATCGTGTCTTTTTTATCCTATGCTGTACTGAAGGGATTCTTGAGCAAAGTCATCGGTATTCTATAAACAAGGTGTTATTGATGGGTTGATTCCTTTTGGCTGTGCAAGTGAGGGGGCCGGCGTATGGATTATGTACTTGAGCCAAAACCCTTTAGAATAAGTTTTAAAAAGGGGGTGGATGTGCAAGGCTCATTGTAGAAACAGAGGATAAGCTGTGTAGCGCAGTAAAAGTGCCCGATACCTGTGATATGAAAAGGTGCAAAAAACCCACACCTTCTTGAGTCTGAATTAATCGCCTTGCTCCATCAACAAAGAATGCTTACTTCTCTGGGAACAATATTATGGCTGGGTAGATTAAACATACCAGATACGCTGTAATCCCTGAACCCTGTACGCTCTGTTTTTGAACAAGTTTCACTTGATGTTTGTGCTTGATAACAGCTTGTCTTGGGCCCCTAATTGAAAAAGCTTCTCCGGAGATGAGGTCTCGTTTACTTATAGATACTTAGCAAGACACTTCTGGCTAGTGAGGCCGAGGGAAGGTGTATAACATATGGCACGGACTGTGAGAGCCCAGAAATCCTCTTAACCCGTCCTTACAGTGTTTGATGCCTTCTGTTACTTTTTTGTTGTTTAATTTTTTGCCCTGGCCATGGACCTAATCTGGTCTCAATCACTGATGCCAGGGTGATTACGGTCACTTTAATTGAAGCCGATTTCATTTTCGTAATGAAGGCTGTCTCTGGTTGGCCTGAAGAACACAAAAGAGCATCTTGTTTACAGCTAGCTCTCTGATGTTTTTCTGCCCCAGCAACATAACATGATAGCGATGTGTTCATTGTCTAAACTCCTACTTTTGGTTTTTCAACAGTCTTTACAACTCTCCAGCTACATTTCTATGGAGTACTTGAAACAGTTTTCTATTAGACTACATTTACAGTATCAGTTTACATTTACAGCGTCAGTTTACATTTACAGCGTCAGTAGGTGAATCTGAAATTGGGAAGCTCATGTTTTTGGCCTTGTTATGTGACACTCTACGAGTGTACCACATCATTAAGACACTTTCAGAATTCTACAATCTTCCCATTTTTTGATACAAGTTTTCACACAATCAATGACCACATTGGCACTGTTGTTCAAAGATGCCTCTGTGGCTTTGATGTACGCTTCTTTGAAGGGGGCATTAATGTCACGACTTGACACACCTTAGTGTGCTCTGACACTCCTCTGTCACACACGCATTGTTGTTTGCATTGTTGCTTGAGTCATTTATTGGAGCAATGTATTTCTCTGCTGCTCGTTGTTTATTTGTCAGGGGACGGTAGAGATAAATGAGCTGTTTTACTGACATGGCTTTGCTGATTGTGACTAAACTTACCAAGAATAAACATTTTGATATGGTCAGGACTTGAGTTTGTTATGTGTTTTTGTGGGAATAAAAATGTGATGACACGGGTTGCCTTTAAAAATGATTTATAATTACAGATGGTATAGAATTAAACATGAGTGTCACTTTCGTGAATTTAGGTCACGATACATTTTTAAACTAATTTAATGCAATAAGACAAATGTAGTCAAAGCCAGTCCTCCTGTCAAAAACTCAAATTCAAAGCAGATTTACAATACACTATGGTATCAAATTGTGCTTTGAAATTACATGTTCTTTTCACTTGTCACTGCTCATGACCGCTTTGAAAAAACATCACAATAGTGTGGCCAGACACTTAACTTGTTTGTGCAGTCAAGGTCATAATTAGGTTTCTCCTTGTGAGAAAAGTGTGTATTTTTACCGTTTCTGTATAATGTGTAATTTAATTGAGGATTCCATACATCCATTTAGATTTGATCCTGTACACAATTCCAAATATAAGAGCTTTGCTTCACTGTATAAGTATTTGAGAGAAACAAACCCAAGTCTGCTTATTTATCACCTAGATTGTTCTCCATAGGCGGCTGTTGTCTTATTCTTTAAATTAAATTGTGACTGGCTGTCCTGTTTGCTAGATGGTTAAGATTATGACACCCTCTTAGAGAATTGTTTACATTTTATCTGTGGTGATGGCTACAAGCTAAAATAGGAAAAAGTCAACAGCTTGACACATGACTTTTAAAAAGCTGCCACGTAATCTCACTGACAGCGTCAGTGCTCTGCTCCATACTTGGGCAGCTGAGAATCACCCCCATGCCCCCCAGACAGTACACAGTGTGATGAAAGCAGTACCATGCTGGAATGGGACCAGGATCCCCTTGTGATCGCTTTCAACTGTTCAGTCACAAGGCCCTTCTCACCCCTGCCTCACACACACAAACACAAACACACACAACACACACACACACACACACACACACACACACACACACACACACACACACACACACACACACACACACACACACACACACACACACACACACACACACACAGTTACTTTAGTTTCCTGCTCCCTTTCTCATATCTCCAATCGCCAAAGTTTTGATCTAAGTCAACTTAAACCACAGAAAGTAGAGGGGAGCTGCTCTTTCAATATTAATAGCAGACCCCGCTGTGAGCCTGCACCGAGAAGAAAGGCACACAAGTTACTTCTCAAGCAGGGCTTGAACCTTTAATGTTGTTATTAATTTCAGAAATGAATACTGGAGATTATAACATCAAGGATGAAGAATGTGCTATACTATACTCATCTTTTTATTTCAGCCTGTGCAGGTTGCTATCAAAATCATCCTGCTTTAAGATAAACATTTCCTTTGGTTTGTGTGATAAGAGGTCCTTAAGAAAAGGCCTGTGCCAGATGGGGTCAATTAATGATGGCCTGATGTGGGAATGTGATGATTCATTTGGCTTCCCTCACACAGATTATGTTTTCTTCTGTTCTATGATAAGTATTTTGGATCCTGTAAAACCTGGCACCATCAGAGGTGAGGCACCGTGCTGTCTTCCATTCAGCTACCGTAGCAGCAGTTAGCCCACCACACCCCTCTACTCTCCTGGATGTCCTCAGCTCCAACGCACTGCCATCTGGAGATTGCTGGTAGTTTGACAATGTTAGAGCTGTGTCCTTTCTGTTTCTTTTTAGATCTGGTTTACTTTAAAGCCAGTATGACTAGTAAAAATATGACATTATCACAAGAGGTGCAATGTACTGTTGTCAACTGGCCCTTGTAGAGTTTAGAATCAACGTGATACTAATGAGAGAAGCTCTGTGGCTAAATAAAACAGATAGGCCCACGGTGGCAATCCCTGGAACAATGACGTGACAATTCTGGCATAGTCCTCTGTTGCTCCATATGGCCATGCTTTTCTAATATCAATATGACGCAGGTGGGCATACATGGGGTGATTAGAATTGCGCCCAAAAAGAAACATGTGTAAGTAAATTCCCTACAGTGTTCTCCCATTTGCGTAGTGCCCAAAAATAATGCTGTGATGCCTGCTGCTCCTGATCGCTACATTAGCAGCCTCAATTATACAGGAAAAAAACAGTAAATTAGCACCTGCTGTTTGGGGTTAAGGAGACAATATGTACAGTATAAGAAGTGTGTGTGTGTGTGTGTGTGTGTGTGTGTGTGTGTGTGTGTGTGTGTGTGTGTGTGTGTGTGTGTGTGTGTGCACCACCTCTTCTTTGGTGTCCACTGTTTGGAAGTATAACTCTCCATTCAAACACATTCCTGATTGAGTAAAACACTTGAGATTTTGATGGTATTGCATTTTTGGATATCCAGCTGGGTATTTTAGTTATACTCTTGTTTCAAGTATTCATTCACTGAAATGGACAATGTCTCCTGGATAGACTTAAGTTAAGTGATTTAGCCTCTGCCTACTGAGCAAACAAGGGTCTGGGATGTCACCATAGAGTTGTGTTGGGGGAAACACAAGGTTATGTTGTGATATATTTACAGCTGTCAGTCAATAACCTCTTGGGATTCAGATGAGACAAACTCTTGAGACGCTGCATCGTACCATTTGCGGTATCAAGGAGCAAATACTTCAGTTATGCAAGCCATCCAATTCTTTTTGATATATCCCGTGCCGATACCAGCTGTCGCTCAGAATTAAACTCAGATGATCATATTTACAGAAAAGTTGCATCTCTGTCATTGGGGAGCAAAGGCAGCAACTCAAGTAAACTGCGAGTAAAGGCACACAAGAAAAAACATGTTTTGATGTGTTACAGTTTGTATTGCTTTAACATGCTATTATGAGATGGGATGAGACCCCATCTTTTTGCAGACATATGTTGTCAATATTCTAGTCCTTTTTCACAGGTCTCGACATCAGAAATTCAACAGAGAGCGAACAGTAGCTTTGGATTTTCTTGCAGATAAAGTGTTTGAATCAGGAGTGAATTCACTCAGCAAATGGTTTTGGTGAAAGCGAGTCGAGGTGCCTTCAGTTCTCGTTCTTTATTCTGAAGTGTGTTTTTTCATTTCTGCCCTGCTCAGGGAGGGAGGGGGGGGGATTGGGTTACTACCCTTTGTAGTAGTCACAGTGCTAAATCTCATTTGTAATGCTTATCAACTGGTTGGAGCCTTCACAATAGCTAATGGGGAAAACAAATCTGTATTTGCCATGTTTATCATTTGATTAGCCCTCACATTATCCGTCTCTGTAATTAGCCTAATTAGCAGAGGCTTTCCGCAGAGTGTGTGATGTCTCCCTGAAGAAATGGGTTGGAAACTTACTGGCCTTTCTGAAATGGATTCTGTATGTCAAATCAAGCACACAGCGCCAGGGGGAAAGATTGTAATGACCACAGCCGTATGAGTAGCATTCTCATGTTTTGATTTCATAGCTAAAACGCTATCTTCTGTGACTCCACTGACTGGTGGGAGCAAGATAATACTTTGCAATTTAAAATTTCATGAAGTGGCAGTTTGTTATCTGCTATCTCTAATAATTGCAGGATAAAACGATGTACAGTAGGCAAATACAGATACAGATAGATACTGTTGGTAGTGTAGATAGGAATCAATGGATGTTACAGAGCTGGTGTACAGTAACCGTTGGTGCCTGTTGCTCTTCCCCACTCAACAAGTCCGGTCTAGTCTCACAGGGGAGCACTCGCAGCCTGTGAGACTACTTCTGTCAAGCCTTAGCCAGCCACCTCTTGTCAGGTCCCAGAGTCTGCCTGAGCAGCAGACAGGATAGGTTGTGACTGACCCCCTCTCCTTTCCTGAGCTTTAAACCCTGCTGCTTTGACACAACAAACAGGGTGATTTTGCCCACCGGGCCTTCTCTGTTGTTGTCATGTCAAGGCTGTGTGGGGTGGGGTGGGGAGTGGGGGCGGGGGTGCAGGAGAGGTGTGCAGCAGGGCTGAGCATTACTGACTCGGTGATTATTACTTGACTTAAATTGATGTTACAGAGTAACTCACAAAGGGTATATCAAAGTCGACTTTATTTCCTCCAACATGCAAACCACACCTATCTACTGTATATCTCAATTTGTTTCGCGTCTCCGTCACAGCACAGGATGTGGTGGATCTGTACGTGACTGTCTACGAGATAAAGTCTTTTGAATAAGCAGCATCCATAAAGCAATCACAATCTCTTCTCTTTAGTTAGCGTGGAGATAATCCTGTCATACAGCTGCACTGTTCATCATGGCTGCATTTTAAAACATGACTTTTGACTTCTCTAGTCTTCTCATGCTCTGACATTGGTATTGTACTTCTAATATGAAACATTCAGCACTTGGAAGAGCTCCAAAGCAGCCACTTGCTTTTATTAATATGTCAACACGTGGCATGGTGTCAACCTTCTGGCACTTTCAAATATTTACCCTCGTGCACAAAACATTTTGGGATCCATAATGACCACTTGAACTCTTAACTCTGCCCTGTTTCCAAACAGTGGAGCGTGGGGAGCAGGCTTTCGTCTGTGTAATGTCGCATTAGCCCGTTCAGCCATTCAACCAGCTGTCTAAAGCAGAGCAGGGCCAGGGCTGGGAGGACTAGGCTGGGGCCGCTCGCAGATGGGAACCTTTAATTTTTAAAGCTGTTTTATCCGCGTGGCTGAGTGCCTGCACATTGCGTCACATAGCATATGAGTGCTAATTCAACCCCCCTCTCCCCACCACCCAACACCTACTACCCCTCGATTCACAAAGCAAAAACCTGCCAGACAGTATGATCAACTTCTATCCCCTCTCTGTGTCTTTGTTAAGTGTTGTTTTGATTGTTGCTTGGTGAACCGGTAGCTGGTGGTGATTTTAAGTACACTCTGCTCCGGGGTTGAGCAGTACGTGCTCCTTAACACATGTAGCACTAAGGATGGCTGGGACAGTAGAAAAAGCAACGTGGCTTTTTTCAGCCCATAAAGGACACTCTATGAAGTGTATGATTTTAGCATGTCTGCTCAGTTGCTTTAAATTTGTCTCTTGGGATAACAAATATTTGATTCATGATGCCTAATGAAGGGTTTAAATTAACTTTATTGAGTGACCAATTAATAATTCTTTAAGTTGCTGTAATTATTTTCACTTTAGAGCACTTTTAGCTCACATTTAGCCCATCTGGTAATCCCTCTTTTGTACTGACATATAAATCAGCTCACAGAGAGAGGTGGTAGAGAAAAGAGGATATTTCATATAAAATCTGAACAGCACTCATTACTCATAAAATGAGAATGAACTGCAATATATGCTGCTGCAATACCATGAGGAAAGACTGATGCCGTCCCAATGATGCCCAAGCATGCCAGTGATTCAGGTATGCAGAGTCATGGTGCTTGTCTTATTTGTGAGTGTTAATAAATGAATCCTTGTGGTAATTGGGGTAATGTTATAACCTATAAATCTGTTCAGACTTTTGAAAATAATAATATAGACTGCATTGTTTTTTCAGAAACTCAGGATAAGATGTACGCCATTTATTACAGCATGACAATATATTATTTACCGTCAGTTAAATAATATAATGACTACTGTACAGTGTGTGTTTGTTTGTGCATGCGATTGCTTGTCGATGGCAAGCACTGTACGTCAATTACTATCAACCGAACATCAATTACTTTCCACCGATTAAGATCGAACGTACTGTAAAGATACATGGAGAGCATAACACAACATAACATTTCACTTAATCAGGCCCTGTGGTGTCAGTGGACTCACTGTTGTCAGAGACATTCTGGCCCTGAACAACAGCTGGTCAGCTAAAGATTTATCAATAGAACATGAAAGTATTAATAAAGCTAAAAATGACTCGGTCATATGATTAGCCATACAATCATGTAATAGCCATACAAACACTCTACACATATTATCACACATGATGGTTATACAAGTATAAACATGCACTCTAGTAATCTCAAAATTCCTCACTAAACCGTTGAGCATATTTTTGTGTCAGCCAGTGTGTCTGTGAGACTGCTCGAGCAGCAAACCACTCAATCCCTCTGCCGGTGTGACGGGGTTCCCCAGGTTTCTGGGACGTTTACTAGAAAGCATATTAGTCTCTTTTGAAAAAGTCTCAACCTTGCCATTTTGTGTTACAATCCAATTTTCTGTGTCCCCATTTTGGGCTAGCTTTGTTCAATATAAGTCCCCTCTGTGGATGTGAGAGATGAGTGCTGCAGCAGAATCACCTGAAGCAGTTCCTTAGTGATGGCTGAGTGGAAAGTGGAGTGGAACAGGGCTACGTGAAGACAGCCCTACTCCTGTGCCCTCATAAAGCTAACTGTGAAACATGGTGTCACAGCCCTGTGAGTCATCCATGTGGCCGCCCCAGCAACCATAATTGCCTTTCCATTCACACGGCTCCTTGGTGAGGGAGCAACTGTTTATGGTGCCGTCTGTTTGCTCTCAGCAGTAAAGGCTTGCAGTAGCCTAGCTGCCTTACATATGCATCCCACACTGTGTATGTGCGTGTCTGAGTTAGACTGTGTTTGTAGGGGTGTTTGTGTGTGATGTGTCTCAGCGTGTGTAGGAAGTGCTTTCCATCCTCAAAATTCATATCAAAGCAGAACGAAGAATGAGTGAATGCATAATGTATAGCATATAGGACTTGAGAGGGCTGGAAGACAACAAGTTAACATGGGCTGCACGTCACTGCTCACAGTGTAGACACAACACTCATTGACTCCTCTTCAAACATGTGATTAGAGAGAGATAGGCTCCGTGATTCCATTCAAAGCCAAGGGCATTCTTTGCTAAAGCCGTGATCTGCGCAACACCCAATATTGAATGATACTTCTATGTGTCACTCTGGAAAAATTATGTTTTGGATTAGTATTTTCTTTCCTTTTTAAATGATTCCATTACTGCTGCTGTACTTCCATCCCCCTCCCTCAGAGACAGTGATCAGGCAGTTTCACTCTACACCAACAGGCATTTGGTGGTGAATGCTTGGTGTGAATTCATATCCAGTGTCACTAAACTTTCATGAGTATTCTTGTCATTAGCTTCTGTGTGTGCTACAGTAGATACATGTAGGCAAACAGACGCTTCCTTGTTAAACCCTGTGTTTGAACAACTCTGAGGGGTCTACAGTAGTTACAACAATGTAATTTATGATTTAATAATGATATTAACACATACAGTATGTTATAGAGGGATTGAAGTCATGCAGATGCGAATGCTGTATCAGAAAGACTTGCGTGGGATGACTTGTTAACTCATCTGTGCCAGCTATTCAAATGCAATGCATCACAGTATCCAGCATCATTACTGCTCAGAGGGTCTTTCCCATTACATAAGTGGTTCTATTCAACTTAAACATACATAGAAATTGATTCCTGTTTCGTCAAAGCTTACTTAGTCGTTATGTGAAGTCATTATCAGATGAGAAAAAAAATCAAAAGAATTATGATTTTTTTTCCTCATTACTTTGACCATGACAACAATGAACGTCAATTTATTACACACACCATGTTTCAAAGAGTCCCTTTGGTTCAGTCACAGCTTCTCCTACTGTGCCATATACCTCAGCATGTGTGGGGCAGAGGGCTGGGGTTTCACCAGGCCTTGATAGTCTTGTTGACTCATGTCCTGAGCTCTCAGATCAGTGTCCCATCTCCCTGTCTGCTGTGACATACTGTATACCCTCCGATGTCAGGAGGGTGGAGAGACGTATTGTGATCTGACAAATTGTCAGAAGCCGTTAAAATGGCCTCTTGGTTTTTGCTGCTTAGTCCAGCTGAGCAGATGATGGATGTCATGGAATGAGAGCAGACAGCACAGTGCAGCGGTGACCTCCTGAACCTGGTAGTGGCCTCTATGGGGACCAGTGACTTTTTAACCTCACACTGGGATGTTGAGAAGCAGCCCCTGTGATGTTGACTAGTGGCCCTCGGTTTTGTTCCTCCTCCCTCTTCAACCTCAGAGCAGCACTCTGCCATGCCACTACACGCACTACAGAGACAAGGTTGTCAGACCAACCTACTCCTTCTGCTGGCCGATCTACCTTCAAATTGGGAGTTTAAACAGACTGCAAAGAGGGCTCTGTTGTTGACCACTTCAGCTCTGAATCACTTAAATGCAAGTTCAGGGTGACAGGGAGGGGGGATGGAGTCTTATCATTTTGATAATGTCCTCTTCTATTAGAATGATCTATAATGATGCCTTTGTGTTTGTTCTGCGCTTGTTACATAATCAAATTTGAAAATATTTGAAAATAGCTTGCAAACCATTGTCACTCTGTAGTAGATAAAGACAGATATTAGATTGATATGGGAAAGGATCTTCGGTAAGGAAAGTATCTCAGTGATGTGCCGGTGATGTTAGGACTTTCTTGTGGTAACTGTTCTCATTGGCATTCTGTGTGTACACACACACAGGAGTCTTCTGATCCTCTTTAATCCAGCCTCCCTATTACGTGTCTATAATGTCAAAGGTCATCGATGTATTAGTTTGGATGATCCGCTTTAGTGTATCACACAAAGGGCAATGATGAGATGTTGGTAAGTCGGGGTAAAAAAGCGTATTCAGAGCCCAACACTTCCAGCTTGGAGACTGTCTGTTGGCCATACTGACTAGCAGAGACCTGAGGGTCTATTCAATGAAATACAGATACGTTGTTGACCCAACTTGCAGCTTTTGATTATGGATAATGATTTGAACCATTGTCAACATACAGTAGATACAACAACAGTATATTTTCTGGGGCGACAAGCAGAATAGCCAGAGAAACACCTTTAATCTAATTTGGGTTAGAGTTAATCTTAGTTGCCCCTGGTTGCTTATCAGAAGGCGATTGAATAGGGTCATTAGTGTAGGCCTATCCAACACCACATATGCTGTAAACATGTTGGCCAATAGACTTCAGCTTTAGATAAACAGGGGCTGGAAAAGGTTCTGTTCAACACTTACGTGAGTTTTATTCACACACGCGAATGGCTCCCTTTAATACATATCTTATTGAAGCATTTGAGCAGGGATGAATGAGAGCATTTTGCATTGAAAGGACAGGTGGGTGTGAGACTTGAGCGCACGGTAGAAACGCAGCTTTGAGAGGAGCAGCAGAACATCACCGGTAAGCACCATTCAGCGAAGGCAGGAGGAGCAGGGATTTGAGCAGATATTAAAAGATGATTGTGCGTGGGCTTTTTTGCTGTGCTCCGGAGGGAGAATGTAAACCCTGCATCAGTCAGAGAGGGGGATAATAAACAGAGGAACAGCAGAACACAGAGCAACAACAACACCAACAAAAAGAAGGAAGGGGAAAAAGCATGACATATAAATAGTTCAAATATTTCAACCGATTTCAGAATATGATGGTGAAATAACAGCTGTTTGTGGCCTCAGCTAGCGCAAGTTGTTTTACTCCTCAAGTGTTCTTTGCAGCTTAAAAATTCTTGTTTTACATCATAACTAGGTTATGGATAAAAAAAAATAAAAGATAAAGCCATGCAAACTTGGTTAATTGTTTAAGGGATTTCATTTTCAGAAAAATAATGCGAGCGAGCACAAAGAAAATGACAAATAAAAAAACTGTATCAAAGTGTAACGAGTGTACGAATAACCATCTTAGATGGATAAACATGAAAAGTATGAGAAATATTATGCTACATTTCAGTCTTTTAAACTAACATTAATGAATTTGGAGTCCCTAGGCGAGATCTTAGCTTAAGTTTAGCTTGGTTATGGAAAGGTGAGACAGTTATATATATATTTTTTACCTTATTATGCTATTTCTAAGTCATATTTATCAAAACCAGGGGTAGGCCTATACAGTATATATTTTTTGAAATTATTAGGAAAATGACAGATTGTGGTTTAAATGACTGTGGTTTAAAAAAAATGCTACTATTTAAACATTGTCCATGTTTGACCTGAAACCTATAAATTATTTTCAATTGTAGCCTAATGATGAAATAACTTGCACTTATGTCTTTCCTAAAATACAACACTGCCCCTTTAAGATCTCAGTCAGACATCAGCCAGACAGTGTGTCTATCTTGCAATGAACAACACACAGCTGTAAGCTAGTTGAGCTACAAAATATGAAGTCTGTAGTTTTTCATTTTGTTATATGCAAGTCTAAAGAAGTCCACAGTAAACATGTTGTCCCCACAAATGATGTAGCGCCCCTCCTTGTGTTAATTGGTAACAATTATTGAAACATACACTCACTCACAGAGCACTTTATTAGGAACACTATACTAATACTGGGTAGGGCCTCCCTTTGCTCTCAAAACAGCCTCAATTCTTTGTGGCATTGATTCCACAAGATGTTGGAAGCATTCCTTTGACATTCTGGTCCATGATTGCATCACGCAATTCCTTTGAATACTACAGTTCAGTTAGATTTTTCAGGTGCACTTTCAAGCTGTGAATCTCCCGTTCTACCCCATCCCAAAGGTGTTCTCTTGGATTCAGATCCGGTGACTGGGAAGGCCACTGAAGAACACTGAAGACTCATTGTCATGTTCATGAAACCAGTTTGAGACGACTTTTGCTTTGTGACATGGTGCATTATCATGCTGGAAGTAGCCATAAGAAGATGGGTAAATTGTGGCCATGAAGGGATGCACATGGTCAGCAACAATACTCAAATAGTCTGTGGCATTCAAGATGATTGATCATCATATGAAGTGAAGTGAGGCACAATTAATCAAGATTGTATGGCCTAATAGAATTTGTTGAGCTCCTGTCAAATGGGTGTAGAGGTGGACATTGTTTTCTGATTTGCATGATCTCTCCGTTTTACATGGCAGTGGACAGCTCTGAACACTTTGGACATTTCAGAACAACAAAGCTGAACAATAGTTTTTGCTTGTGACCCTGTTTTTAGTTTGTTTCATATCTTGTTTTGTTGAGTGGTTGGCATCATCTTCCTCTCACCCCAATTAGGATAATGATATGAATCCTTTCTTGGGCTCAATGAACACTGAGACTCATTGTTAGTTACATCAGCATCACAAGGTCACTCCATATCTTTTTTATTGCTTCCCTTTTGGATCCAATATATTTTATGTTATTTCTGTTCTGCACATTTGAACTTGCACCAGGCTTGCATTGGTAATTGATGGCAGCAGCATCACAGCAATTTTGTGGCTCTAGTATGATTTTATCAATCTTTAGATTAGATAAGATTAGATTCAACTTTATTGTCATTGCCCAGTACTGAGACAACAAAATGTACTTTGGCATCTAACCAGTTAGTACAAAAGACATGATATTGTAGACAGTGCATGGTATTACAGTATAAGGTATTACAGTGAGTATAAATACATGAATAAAATAAGTGAATATACATGAGATGAATATGATGAATATGATATGTATAGTTGAGCAAGGGCAATAGGTCTTGAGGTATGTTACATATATGTAAGATGTATAATTAAAAACCAATGTAATAAATATGGTATTTGCAAACAAGCAGTAGTGCAAAAGCTAAATTGAAGTCCTGGGTATGCAGCCAGTAGAGGTATGGGGGGAGGGTACACTGATACTGGGAGTCAATGTTCCACTTGTTGCACACGTTTGATGAGTGGTGTGTACTTGGGAAGTAGGAACAATGAGAGGTGATCAGACTGTCCCATGTGGGGGAGGGGAATGGCTTTGTAAGCCTCAGCAATGTTTGTACACACATGATCTAGAGTGTTGTCCCCTCTGGTGGGGCAGGAGACATGTTGGTGGAATTTTGGGAGTACAGTTCTCAGGTTGGAGTGGTTGGAATCCCCTCCAACAATAAAGGCTCCATCTGGGTGTGCAGTTTGTCGTTTGCTAATAGCAGCATGGAGTTCTTTCATTGCTAGCTTAGCAGTAGCATCTTGCTCTTATTGTATCAGAAAATGTTGTATTCAATTTGTTGTCATCAAAGGTTGCGTTCCAAGGAAGCTCTCCTGTCTGCAGTGTAGGTCATAAAATAATAGAGCAGCATAACCGGCCAAATATTCTGCTCTATATTCTGAAAGGCTCCCTGATTAATGTGTTCCTCATTAGCCCATTAACACACCACCCCAGACACACATAAGGAGGCCATAGGACCTAGCAAATATATTGGCATATATTTATTTATGTATACTATATATACATACAGAGCAGAAGATTGGTGGGCAGCTATTGACATTCAATCCTCAAGTGGAAAACATTTAGTCATCTAAGCATCCCGGTGATACCATACGGTGTGAAGGCCTTGACCTAACACCGCTGATGCAGGCCTCTCTCTCCCATCAGTCATCGAGTGGGATATCTCCCAACATCTCAACTTTCAGACTAAGCAGGTCAACCACTCTACCCGCCTCTGTAGAACAGCATGCATAGGCCTAATCATTGGTCAAAACTAACAATCTCAAAATGTCCCTCTACTGGCCACCAGTGGGACTCCTAGTGTTGGTTGTGACTGTAAGCGGGGGTGCATGTTTTTGGAGGCTGCTTGAAGCAGCACCTGCTGCAGAGGCATCAGATGGTGCCAGCCTCTGGCCCAGGTCCAGGCTCCTGAGCTCATTGGCAGAACTGGTGCTCCACCTCCTCCTATTACACAGGGATCAGATATCAAATTACAGGTTCAGAAATGGCTCTTTATCCCAGCCATTGGCACCGCGAAGGGATTTCGAGGAAAGATTAACATTGTGTCTTGTTATGGCGTTGGTAGGTTGGAGCCGTCTGTTGAGAGATCTACCTTTGAAATGGCCAACCTTGAAATAAAGACGAGTGCCATACTGTAGCATTTAAGCTAAATTGCAACCACTTGAATGTCAGCTGACTCTTATCTTTTCTCTTGATAATTTTAATAGGATTAGGCTGGATTGACTTTTATTGAGTAATTTCAAGTGGGACCTACCATTCCAATGTTTGTATTATTCTCTGCATTGCAAGAGAAATCTTCACAGTGTCTGTAAATGCACTATTAAATCAAACTGTGCATCTTTTTTTTAAGTGTGATTACACCAATTCAAACTAAATATAATCCAACAAGCATTTTCCTCTGTGCACTCTCAAAGCAGACTGAAATCTCACAGTAATTTGTCAGCAGATTTTGAAAAATCCCTTCATTTATCATTAACAGTTCATCACAATTCAAATTTCCATTGGCACGCAAACCTGAACAATGGTGAGGACTTACTGTACTAACACAGCTTGAAATCAATATGGAAAGCAATAAAACAACCAGACTACAATAAACAACAATAAGACTCACCTATCCTTGTCACAGTAGTCTTAAACAAATACTTCTACTGTGAATGTATATACCTCTACTGTGAATGTATATACCTCTACTGTGAATGTATATACCTCTACTGTGAATGATATGACATCTGAGAGTGACATAATCTAACTGTAGCATCTTTTTCTGCAGAACAATGTGGAACACCCCCAACAGTGATGGTGAGCAGCAAGGGCAGGTGACTGCCAGGATGGAGACCACCCCAGCTATGGGCACACCCAGTATCTCTGTATCCCAGCAACAGGCACCCAAGAAGTTTGCTCCCATGGTTGCACCCAAGCCCAAATTTAACCCGTACAAACAACCGGGAGACTCTGACGTCGGAGGTGAGTCTATACACTACATGCACATTCTTGTTAAATACTTTCTTAAAATAAAGCTCTTGTCATGTTGGTGCAATGTAAGCCATGCATGTTCTCTGCTTATCTGGTTCTTTGTTACATTTTGACTTTTTCATTCTGCTTCTCCTTCATTATATTGGCCCATAGAATCCATTACCCTGACTTCACTTGATCAAAATAACAATAATATGACTTAAAAATGAAGCTGATATCCATTCCATTTTTATTTGAATTTCTATGCTTCTTTCTTTTCAATTTCTTGCTCTACGGCTCAGATCTTACACACCATCTATCAGGTTTGAAAACCAGAGCCTACTGTAATTTCATCTTTACCAATTGAGTGTACAGTCATTTGTAATGAATGTCATCAATATATTTGTATACGACCATGTACGAAGGTTCAACGTCTTATGTAAACATTCAGCCAGCATGTCACTGTCACCAGCACTGGAACAGCATTCCACTGTTAATGATTGTTTACCGACAACAAGCACTGGCCCTTTTTTTTCCCCTTCAGAAAAGAACAGAGACACTCATGCTATTGTATACTGCTAAATACAGTAGCCCTATCCTAGGTCCATTTATGGATGATCTCATATGCATACAACGTCACACAAACCAGCTCAACGCAATTTTGCGTGTGCTTAATATGATGACATCTAGAGGTTACAAATGTAACCCAGGTTCTCTGAAGGAGATGAGGGAGACCCCTCACTATGGGACACACAATCTGTGTACCTATTACACCCCTATAAAATCAGGCCTGGTAGAGGTGACGCTTGCAGGCGCACCCATTTTATCCAGTGAAGACACTCTTCATGAGCTCAGAGCAAGAGGGGCAACAAGGTCTCATCTCCTTTAGAACCTAGAATGTAACCCTAACCTGTGTTACATTTGTAACCTCTAGTTCTCTTTCAGTTGACTTGGTTCATCCTCTCACTATGGGACCCTGCAAAATGCCCCATCCAGGCTGTAAAACCTTTGAAATGTATATGGAGAAGCCCAGCTGGCTACAGCACATATCTCTGAAACAGAGACAACCTGGCTGGACTGTAGAGGGCGACCTCGGAATCTTGAAGGTTGGGGGAGGAGGTCGCCGTTGCGGGCTGGGCAGAAGGGAGGGATTATAGGTCATCCAGATAACTCGCTAGCCTCACTGTCGGCGCCCTTTTCTTTCAACTGCTCCCGAGCCTTGCGCGAGCCGGGACAGGACGGGGACTAAAGCAATGGAGGAAGAGTTGAGGGGTCCTCCTCCAGAAGAGAGCTGCCGCGCCTCGCCCTCATTGAGGCGAGCAATGACACCTTCCACTTACCTGACTCGCCGTTTAAGAACCTCAGTATCAGTATGAGGTGTCAAGGGGAAAGACTTTGTAAGTCTTCCAGAAGGTACGACCACATCCATTCGTGCAGTCTCTCTGAGGAGCTGCCTTCTTAGGACGACATCTCCCGGACCTGGTAGAAATCAGAGCAATGTTTTTGGTGGGAGAAAAGTGCTAGACGTAGCCTACACAAGGGACCTAGCAAGTTATAAGCCTATAACTTGAGGAATTATAGCTGCTATAGCTAGCAGGGGTTCAAACAATTCAAAAGAATTGCGAGCACACAAGCTAGTTAACAACCTTCTCTTGTTAGCCTGCTAACTCAGAAAGTAGCAGGTGTGCACAAGGTGAAGACCGTCAAACTTGGCTTACCAAATTCATTGATATTCTTCTTTGAAAGATGAGCTGAACTGCAGTATTCAAATAGAGACAACCTAACACCCCAGGAGAATCGTAGGATTCTCAGTAGAACAGTTAAGTTGTAGCTAGCTACGAGAACACTACAGTACGCTTTGGACAGTATGGGTCTGTCGTCATTGAGGTAGCCCACCGCTGCGATAGCAGTATGAACCTTTTAAACACTGGCCTACTGAATACGGGAGGGGTGCTATCTACCTGCAAGTGTCACCGGCATATACCAGGTGTGATTGTAGAGGGGTCTTTAGCGAATAGGTACACAGAGCGCGTGTCCCTTAGTCAACTGAAAGAGAACCCTTCCCAGCTTGGACAGCAGTTACAACTGCTTTGCACTTTGGTAATTTGTTAATTTCAGAGTATTATTAGGTATTTGTTGAAGTAATAAGAGTGTTCTTTCACTCACTAATTGGCTGATAGCAGCTCTATTTTATATTGGTTTCCATAGTTACAGTGTGGGTTTTTCAGTCCTAAAAAGCTTACTGATTAAAATTATGACTTAAACTTTATCTTTGCATTAAAATGGTAATAATTAAGGCACTCTATTTTGGTATATTTTACAGTTAAAAGATGAATTCAAGGTCTGCGTTTTTTTCATGGCCTTGCATCTCTTTGATGGTTAGAGAGTGGGAGACGAAGCTGAATCTTTGTTCATGATGTAAAGTCATCTAAAGTGGGGGTAGATTTAAATAAAGTCTAGCATAAAGGGAGGCGAGCTATCACATCTTACATCTTTAAAGGGAGAGGCAAGATGTTTCCACACAGTGTAGGCATAACACAGAACACTTGATTGAACCATTAATGTTGTGTCAGTTCAATAGCCAAAACTATTCTTAAAAATGTTTTGACTAGGGGATCAAGTCATATATGAAGGCTATTGCGTAAAGAATAATCCACAGCAGGGTTCGATTGAATGTAGCCCCTGTATGATATACTGAAGAAGTGGAAAGTACAGAGTCCACTTTCACTCTACTGTATTAGCCTGGTAAGGCAGGAATGCATGGTAAATTTGCTAATGCTTATTTTCTACTGTTCAACAGTAGGCCTAGTCTTAATTTCCGTGAACATGTTCTGGACATATGAATTGTGTTGAAGGTTTTTGATATCCATTCTCCCTCCTCGCTAAATTGATATTACCTGGAAATGTCTGCCAGATGTTGTTAGGGACTAAATATTTAATCTTTTGAGACTTTACTCCGGACTAGAGGAATCATCCAGTTAGCATACAGTAGGTGTGTGAACTAAATTAAGACATGCTTAAACACTTTCAGGTTGCTTGTAGAGTGTTCAGAAGCTAGATGTCAGAGAGAGCTAAACCTATCCTATAAGAGCACCAGGGGTTTACTCAAACCTGATCACACATTTTACAGAGATGTCTCTCACTTCATCCCCCATCACTTAAACCCATGATCTTGTACACAGCAAGGGCTTAGGTTTAGCTGAGCCCAGACAACTGCCCTCCCCTGAATGTAAGGAAGGCCATGGCACCCTCTGCTGTAAGGCGTTTAAACCACTTGTAGGATGCAATCTTTACATTCACATTTTTACATTTAAGTAATTTAGCAGACGCTTTTATCCAAAGCGACTTACAATAAGTACATTTGTCTAAGTAAGTGAATCATCTATACATCAGTCATCGTAAGTAAAACCTTCGATAAGAACAAGTGCCATCAGCATTCACAGTGCTAGAGAAAGGAAGAATTTATTTGTATTTATTTTTACTGGTAAGGGTTAGGGTTAGGGTTAGGGTTAGGGTTAGGGTTAGGGTTAGGGGGTGGAGAGGTCTAAGGAGGGAGAGCCCTGGTGTACCCTAAAGAGATGGGTCTACGGCAGATCTTTATAGGAAGACTCTCCACAAGATATTTATTGATACCATTAAACTCCAGGATGTGTCATGTTGGCTTGTGCACAGCCACGTTGTCCTTCAGTGTAGTGAAAGACTGGTCACAGCCAAAGTAGGGAATTGAGAGAGTAGAATAAGTAGCTTTACTGTGGGAGGAACACTAATATCTAACAGAACACATCTCTTCCTGTGTGAGAGTGTGTCCTGCCTTCGGGCCCTGTGTTGGGAGGACATGTGTAGGGAAGACTTATGATAATCATGTCACCGGCCTCATCTCTCACACAGATCTCCCAAGCGTGGAAACCTGGGACTCGAACAGTTCATTTCACAGGCAGAAAGACAGGGCGAGCCAATAGTGCCCTCAATTTAATTTGGTGCATGGCATGGAGTCATTTTAAGTGTATCAGTGTAATGAAAGTCAGTCTATTTGAGTTATTGAATTGTTAGAGGTTGCCTAAATAGTAGGATCTGTGGGAGGCTGGTTTCTTCAACAGTGCTGACCTTTGGAAAAACATGTAAGAATACCGTGGTTATGGATGGATAAGAGATGGAGAGAGGTGTGCAAACTAGTGCTAAACCCACAGTCTGTTATCACTTTTAATATCAGAATATTAATTGTTTGTGTATCGTGTTTTGGATTTTCTATAATAAATTAGGAACTGATTACAGTCCTAATTTAAGAATAGCATATTATGTTGTTACATTACAGTCTTCTTCTCAGACATACCCAAACTATTGATGGTCCTATTTTTATAGAACCATTGTCAGTACAGTATATGTTTCTGGAAATGTCTTCCTTCTGTATGAATATGGTACAGGAGCTTCTAGTAAGGAGGTGGTCCAGGAAGCCTTGCTATGTCTGGCTTTGCTGCTCAGGCCCCCATGGGACTTTGTGGTTCGCACTTCTGCAAATGATAAGGGTAACGGTACTTTGTAAAAACACACAGACAAACTCCCCCTTAATCTGTTACTCATAACAGTCTGCCTTGCATAATATCTATTTTAACTTTGACCACACTATAACATCCTATATCAGAATTTCCAAAGATGCACATACAAAGCCACACCAATTCTGCACATGGGCAGGCAGACATGTCATTGTTTGACCATTGTCTCTCTGCATCGTTACTGTGCAGGTTTGTTTTGGTATTAATCTGTTTAGTATTTACCTTTGATCATGCTTTGATCCATTTATGCCTCACAACAACAGTAATGTTGAAGGTCAACTATTATTACAAAGAGATTATTAACTGTTCATGTATGACCTTTCTCTTTGAGCTCAACTTGAAACCAGATGAAATTCATCCAAGAATGTTGAGGCCATGGCACAGAGTGGAGAAGTTCATTAGGCCTACATTACAGGGAATAAGCACAGCTCTGCAGCAAGCTAATTGACTTTGTAAAGATAACTGAGTGTGTCAATTATCTGACCAAGGGTATTTCTAAAGAAAGAAGCACATCATATGAGATAAAGCTTTAATGGCAATAACTACTCTTTCAAAAGACCTATAATTACCTGTCTTATTGTGAGGCTAATGAGGTTTTGAATTGTGAGGTAAATTTAAAACGACAATTTGGAGGGAAAATTCAGGTTTGAGAGATATGTTTCTATATGTTGGTCAAAGCTTTATTATCTATTGTCATGTCACAAGGTTAATGTCTTGGGTCACTCTGTTGAAGCACTTAGCACTGCTACAGTATGTACTGTATATGCAATACATGTAGACTACTCCCTGCATCTGAGATAAGAAAATCAAAGAGAGGCTTTCTTGTTTTCTGTTGAACATCCATTGTTAAGCTTTCATAATCATCAACTTAACACACAGATACAGTACATTCATACCATTTACATGTAGGCGAGTGAGTCCTTTCCTCATGCTTGTTAAAAAACCCCAATAACAAACTGTAAAAACAGGAAGTTGATCACTCCGTTGATAACAACAAATAACAATGAAAATTAAGAAAGCACCTGCTTTACATAGCTTCCAGACAGTGTGGCTGTGAAATAACAAGTGGCGCCTATATACTGTGTAAGCACATTGAGACTAGATTAAATACTTTGGTGTCAATGCTCGACAGCCATCTCTTTTTCAGGGCTTAGGTCACGTCACGTCATGCTCAAGTTGGAAAACATAATCTAGTTTGAAGGGCATAGTAATAATGCTGTGGGGCGACATTTCCTGATTCATTGAATGATTTAGATTATATTAAGGTGATGCACTATATTGATTATCATTCTAGTGTTATGTAATAATTGTCAGCATTTGTTGACATCTTTTCAAAAGTGTTGAGGATTTGTCGATCTGTTTGGCGGTGAGATGTATAGTGACAGTTGTGGAGAAAGGCCACAGCATGTTCTGTTCTGCTCCCCACAGCAGCTGCACTGATGCATGTTCATGTGAAACCTGTTAAAACAGATAAGGCCATGAGACGGAGTAGACACTACAGTTACTGCAGGCTACCAGAAAAATAGCACCTGAGTGAGGCCCCGGTCAAAAGAGGGTTCAAAGGTCTGACAAACAAAAAGGCTATTTAGTAACACACAGGACCCCCTACAGCTTGGTATTACACGTGATGTGCATTGACCTGCCCCCTAGAGAGCCTGAGAGTTCCAAAACATCGGAAACGGTTATGAAATGAGGCAAAAGCAAGAGGCCCATTTTTGGGTTTAAAGACCTTGGTCCTCAGGGACTTGTGGTTTGAATGGCAGCTATCTCACCCCTCTGCTTTTTCCTTGCACCCCAGATGATAATGTATACGAATATTTCATGGACTACTCCCTTAAACCTGGTCTCTAGTGATACCTCATAAACACATCTAATACACAACCATTAACCATCAGAGCCCTAGAATGCAGGTCTAATAAAGACAGGAAAGTCACCTGTCACTGGATGTAATTAGATCTGACTGCAGACAGGAAAAGTCGCAAGCTGAGACAGCTGACATTTAGAATGACCTGTCCCAAAGTATGCCTGTCCCGGATTACATGATTACATTGCAAATGTACTCAAATAATCAATGTTAAGACAAGGTCCAATAAAATTAGTCTGTAGAGTATTCTGAGTTGTTTGGTAATCTTTTCTCTGCTCAGCACAATTTGCCCAAGCTAATTGGAACCCATATAGTGGTAATGGTAGCATAATTAAATCATATGAAGGTTCTTTCTGAGTTTATACTGAAAGAAAGATGTAAGGATGGTAAATCGTAATGAAAAATCTAAGCACCCCACGTGATGTGGAAGCATTACTTTCAAAATGTGCACAGGCACTAGTGTATCAGACAAGCTTTGCTTTCTTTAGCAGTGCTTTATTTGTGCCTAGAAAGTAAATTACAATGTCAGTATCTGCCAATTCTCACCATTGCCCTCCTTATACTGCTGCCTCCTAGACATAAGTGATACTGAGAAAACACATTCTGCATTTAGTAACACTGTATCCCTGTACTTCTAGATGTTTACCCCCATCCCAGCATTCATATCCACCCTATCAACCCCCCACTCTATGTGATACATACAGTACTGCATGTGTATTGCACAATTTTGTTTACTATTTACAAAGTTATATTTTCATACTCAATTTAGGCTCCTCACAGGGTTTATTTCATGATTACACCAGTTTTGTAATCCTAAACATTAATTTTATGATATTTAATCCAGACGCATCACTGCTGTCTTATCTTTCATGACTCTCTATTGTCTGTGCATTAAGGGGATTAAATGTCAAAATATTGGGGATGAGTCAGAAACTTTGAGGATGAGAAAATTGTTGTAGTTCTGAAAAGAACAACAGAGCACATTATTATTTGTATACCTTTTTTATGACACTATCCCAGTTCAATATTTAAATACATACTGTATGAATTGATATAAACTCATTGGTAATGACTAATAATAATTTTAATAAACCTTTATAAATGCTTAAAGATTGTTTGATTGCCTGGTTTGCAGTGTTTATAAATAAGAAATACAGCGTGGAAACCCGAAATGAGTGATGCCTGGCGACACGTTAAACCAATGAAATACCTTGCTTGGATGGAGCTCCAAAAAACTGAATTCAGTTTTTCCTTTTTGTTTTCTTCCATTTTCTTCAATGTTGCAAGGTAGCATAGGCAACAACTCTCTGCAAAATAGTCCTACCTGGTCAGAAAGGATAACATAAGCATAACAACAAGCAACCATTCTACAGGCATGGGAGGAAGGTTTGTGGAATGTAACATCCAATGAAATTGTGAGCACATTCTCATTTACATTTACATTTATGGCATTTAGCAGACGCCTTTATCCAAAGCAACTTACAACAAATACATTTGTTTAAGTAGTGAATCATCTATCCATCAGTCATCATAAGATAAAGTAATCAATGCTCGGACCAGGGGCCATAGGCAGTCACAATGCTAGAAGAAGGATTTTTTTTTTAAACAGGAGAGAAACTTGTACAGGGGGGTAGTGGGAGTGTAACAGGAGAGAAACTTGTACAGGGGGGTAGTGGGGGTGTAACAGGAGAGAAACTTGTACAGGGGGGTAGTGGGAGTGTAACAGAAGAGAAACTTGTACAGGGGGGTAGTGGGGGTGTAACAGGAGAGAAACTTGTACAGGGGGGTAGTGGGAGTGTAACAGGAGAGAAACTTGTACAGGGGGGTAGTGGGAGTGTAACAGGAGAGAAACCTGTACAGGGGGGTAGTGGGGGTGTAACAGGAGAGAAACTTGTACAGGGGGGTAGTGGGAGAGTAACAGGAGAGAAACTTGTACAGGGGGGTAGTGGGGGTGTAACAGGAGAGAAACTTGTACAGGGGGGTAGTGGGAGTGTAACAGGAGAGAAACTTGTACAGGGGGGTAGTGGGAGTGTAACAGGAGAGAAACTTGTACAGGGGGGTAGTGGGAGTGTAACAGGAGAGAAACCTGTACAGGGGGGTAGTGGGGGTGTAACAGGAGAGAAACTTGTACAGGGGGGTAGTGGGAGAGTAACAGGAGAGAAACTTGTACAGGGGGGTAGTGGGGGTGTAACAGGAGAGAAACTTGTACAGGGGGGTAGTGGGAGTGTAACAGGAGAGAAACTTGTACAGGGGGGTAGTGGGGGTGTAACAGGAGAGAAACTTGTACAGGGGGGTAGTGGGGGTGTAACAGGAGAGAAACTTGTACAGGGGGGTAGTGGGGGTGAAGAGGTCTTTAGCATTCCCCCATTGCTCCATCCAGTTAAATCCAAGCGAGAACGGCTAATTTAAATTCCAGACCTCCAAAAGAGGTGTGAGAACAACGTGATTTGGAGGTATGGCTACGCAACTTCCATATTGCCAGGGGTAGTAATCTGATCTGCGTGACTTCATTATTATAGTCCGGCATTAGACACCTGATTCCAATTACCAGTTATGGCAGAGTTTCAGAAATGACCATTCTATTCTGTATTATTATACAATTAATGTTTTCAAATATCATAGTATTGTGTGGACCAAAACAAATGTCAGACGGCCCCCAAGTCACTGACCCCTAGTGGAAAGTGAGGTGACTTTTGCAGTATATGTGCTCTAAACCACAGACCTGAGAACACAGCAATCACATTTAAGTTTAAATTCTCTATGTGTGTCTCTGCTGGGTTTAGACAGCATGACTATGCTAAGCCAGCTGTTAGACCAATAGCCTCATTTAGTTCTGAACAAATTGGACAAGCAAACAAACTGGTAGCATATCACTCTTATCACAGCGTGACTTCCAAAAAGCTCCCCAAACACATGACACATTCTCTATGTATAGGAGACACCCACTTAGACTCAGGTGTGGACAATTAAGACACAACACACCTGATGCCCCCCCACTCATTAAGGCAGTATGTAAGCTATGGCCTCAGTGTAATTTGATGGAAATATATGATAACTAAGTGATGCCATTGCCCAAAATGGGCCAAGCCTGGGCTTGTTCTACCCCAGGTCTGTCCTTTTCATAGCAAAGGTATGGCTCAGGAATTGCAGCCAGAGCCGGCCCACTTCTGACCCTGTGGAATAAAGTTGTACCTGGGCCACATCCACATGCTGGCCAAGGTCTTGCTTTTTCATGGCAAAGATAAGGCTCACGAATGACAGCCAGACCTAACACACTTCTGGCCCGGGGAACAAAGCTGTACCTGGGCCACATCCGGATGCCAGTAGAAAACATATGTAGGCCAGATCTGGACCGTCTTTACTCTGCTGACTGTGTGGTTTATTTACCTTTTAATGCTGTTGTTGTTGTTGTTGTTGTTGTTGTTGTTGTTGTTATTATTATTATTATAAAGTGTCACCCCTAATGGATAACACCTTCATTGCAGCAGCTTGTAATACAGACAGCTCTATGTGGCCCTCATTTCTGCAGAAGTCCCATTAGATGTAGGTAAATAAGATAAAGGCAGGCTAATATAAAATTAAGTTGGTCTTGATTATTTAACGATAAGTAATGTTTACCCTGTAGTTATGTGTTTGTTATTCTATTTTGATGTAGTTTATGCAAGTGTCACATTTCGTGAAACCTTTTTCAAGGTTGGATTGCGGTGATATAACTATGGTGAATAGAATACATTTGGGAGTTGAGTTTTGGCACCTATCTGTCACCATACTGTAGCTTATACATTTTTCATTGTATACCTCCAGCATTCTTGAATTAGATGTTTTAATGGTTCAATTTAATTCAACTTAAGGTGAGAGGGGACACTCTGTGTGTGCTGAGGAAGTGTTCCAACTCTATTTAGTGCACCTTATACAGTAGCTGCCAAAACGGCTCATCAGGAGAGAATATTGTGACTTCCTTGAGGAAAACATGATCATACTTCATACTGTAGTCATTATTATGCTGTCAGTTTTTTACTTTCAAATATATTCAATGAATTTAATGCATTATTATCATGAATATTACAAGTATTAAATAATATTCTGTAATATAATATAAGTTACTATTATATAATATTATTATGATATTATACTAGATAATTTTTTTCATTTTATTGTTATTATTACTAATGGGTCTTACGAAAGGCTAACACACAAAGCCAACTCCAGATGTCTCATCAGAGGATAAGGCGTCTTTATGAGCAGATTATCTGGCTTTCTTTTTTTATTGTTTGTTTTATATCAAACTTGGGGGCCGTCTGATATAAAACAGCGGATTAGCATAAATGCAAATTAGGGACAACTCATTTTGGCAGAGTGCCTGTGAGTCACTGTCAATCTGAGGCCCATCTCAGGGGCAGATTGAGCAGCTTTGAGCCTTGTTTACTGACTGGACAATGGGGCCAGGCTAGTAGGGTCTGGTTGGAGGTCTCCTAGGCTCAGTCTAACCTGGCCTGATTAAAGACTTAGCAGGAGGAGGTGACAGACAGTCTTTAGAAAGACAGGGACCTCACTCTGTACACCACTTACGCAGGATCAGGTTTTAGATGCTCATGGCTTTAAGAAGATCTGATACATGGACAAACAAGATGACTTAATGAAAAGAAAATATGTCATGCAGAGCACCAAATGTTCAATGATGCAGGTACATTTTTCGATGCAGTTCTGCCGCTGCAACCTCTCACAACTGTACTTCAATGATTTTATCCCTTGAATTTTACATTGGAAATTTTGAAAGAACAATTACAGGGAATTCAAAAGGAGCATTATGATACTGTCCCCCATCAATATTTCAAAGTCAAAGTAATTGATTCCCACTAACGTTACTTGCCCAAGTGTTTTGGGAGGTCTCTTCAGCTGTCTGCAGATCAACACAGAGAGATGATTAGTGTCAGCTCACTACTCTCTGGGACATCTTTATGTCTGTGTAAAGTACCCCCTGAAGACAGAGTGTTAAACACAATGTTTAAGACAAACAGTAGGTTATACTCTTCAGTTGGATTGGGGATCCAGTTGGCCTGCTGCACTTATTTTTATAAAAGATGTTCTTTTAATTTCTGATAGCACAATGGTAGAAATGACAGCATATGCAAACTTGAAACTGTTGGATGACAATATACCCATTCTGACATTTGCCAACTGTTACTGTGAATTGCACATTGCTGAAGTAATGCCTCCAAAATAAAGTTAATCTTAGCAATTATTTCGTATTCGAAGATGACATATTTTCTAAAATCTTCGTTTTTACTTCATAATCTGTATCTACTCCAAATCGATACCTTAAAAGATGTTGAATATGGACTGTAGTATGTTGTTTCCCAATTCACTTTGTCTGTAAGTTGGTGGTTTATGAAGATCTCATCCAAATTTTAATTTTGAATGTTCTTAAAATCAATAACAAGCCTTTCACTCTTCTCTCCTATTTAGGGTCAACATTTTTGTATGTACAAAGTATGTACAAAGTCTGGCATATGGTGTAGAAGATCAGGATTCTAAACACTGATGACAAGGAGTATGTCAAACAGTAAAATGTAAATCAGAAAAACAGGGTCAGACTTAAGACAGTAATTTGAGCTAAGATGGTATAACATTGTCTCCCGTCGCCAAAATCAACTACTGTATGTTGGAGATTACAGTGTTGTCATTTTAAGTTTTATGACATGCCCCTTACATTCTCCAACAAGAGACTCATTCCAAATACCTCCAAACAATATAACGTATGCTACCACTATATACATTTACTGTATGGTATATAGTAATCAGAGTTTATTGTGTGACATTATTACAGTGTTTTACTGGGATGTCTAGCCCCTGATTATCATGTTTAATTGGTTTTATGTCGCAGCAGCATTTAGGGCAAAACTTTGCATAAAGAATCTTTACAGAAACCCACCAATTGTGTGCTCTGAGCAATCGAGAAGTGTTGAACATCTGCATAAGCTGTTTTATTCTTTCCCTGCTTGACTGGCCAGAAGCAAACCGACTACCGTTTGTTATGTCAGAGTCCCCACATGAGTGTCAGCAGGAGACTTTACAGGAAACCTACCAATGAGAGTCTAAGTGTCCCCATAGAAACCACAGGCTTATGCTGCAAGCACATACAAAGGACACTTTATCTAACTAGAACACACGTAAACGTTTATCTGAAATGTGGGAAATACCCATGACTGAAGTCACAAGTCCAAGAACCTATTGAACCGATTGATTTTGCTATTATACTGTATATATTTTTTGTTTTGTTTTGTTCAAGCTACTTTTTCATTACATTACATTTACATTTACGGCATTTAGCAGACGCCTTTATCCAAAGCGACTTACAACAAATACATTTGTTTAAGTAAGTGAATCATCTATCCAACAGTCATCATAAGACAAAGTAATCAATGCTCACACCAGGGGCAGTTGTAATGCCAGAAGCCTTTTTTTTTTAAATATATATATATATATATATATATATTTTATTATGATTTTTTTTATCACGATTGGCCCTATTGTTGTCAAATTTTATTTTCATCTGAACAACTATAATTGCTATATACAGTACAGGATGTCCCAACTTTCCCCTTTTGTTGTCTTTGTTGATATTTTTGTAGAAAACTATTAAACCAGTTGAATGTTCATCTGAAATGCACAGCTTCTTGGTAGGGCCTCCCATGTCCTGAGATGAACTCTATGCCCACTCCCTCACCTGGTCACAGACTTCTCTGGTTTAAATTACCCAGCCCTGCCTCTGGCCTCTCAGCGTCTCATTCCTGAGCAGCTCAAAGAGGCCCCTCTCTCTCTCTCTCTCACACACATGCACGCACGCACACACACACACACACACACATGGCGGGATTCCTACATTTTATTTCTAGCCCTCATGTGATGGAGCTCTCCAGTACTATAGTGTGTTCATCGGCAGGGACAGACATTTTTCTCTCTCTCTCATAGTTGTTTTTCTTCTCTGCTTGACGGTCTCTCTCACACTTTCTCATTTTTTCAGATTAAAGGGAGCCAAACGCTATAACCTATACATGTTTGTTAATCTAGAACATTCTCATTGGCAAGCCTCTTATTGTCAGAGCTCCCTCCTACCGACATTAATTTAAGAATCATCATTTCATCAAGAAACCGAACTTGACTAAGGCTTTTTATGGTACAGATGTGTTCAGTCCACTGCTCCATAAACTGTGTTTATATGAAAAGGCTTGCTGAGATTGTGTTTGATGCCATCACCTCTCCACGGTATTTGTTTCTTTGGTTTTATACAATAGTTTAATCCTCCTTTTATGCTGTTAAATCTTAAACTCAATTTCCCATCCCACAGGAATCCCGCTTAAACCCATAGAAGCCAATTTGGTCTGCTCCTTTACACTTACAAAAGTACATCTCCAAAGACCTCAAATCCATCCCCTGCATTTCCAACCAAATGAAGTCATAAATCACTCTTCTATATATCACCGCTAATTAAGAGTGGGGCTCAGCTGCTGTCCTCCAGCGGAAGGTAAAATAAAACTGCTCCATAATTATGTCAAAACAATGTGTTCTCAACCCCTCTGCCACAGCACATTTGGAACAGGCTCGGCAGAGATAAAGCATGCAAAATGACACTGGTCTTAAAACACTTTATCCATTTTGTCTGGAAGGGATTATCGTTTCTTTGCCACTGAATGAATATAGTATATTCTTGCTTTCTAAATAGAGTGATTTTGTTTTAAGCTATGGATTAGTTGTGACTGCAATTTTTTTGTTCAGATTACAGATTTGAGGGAAGAGAAAAATAAACATTTTCATTGACTCAACTTTGTGTAATATGGGTCAGTATATGCTGTGCTTACGTACAGGTACTTCCCAAGGTGCTGTTTAAGTGAGGGTCACAGTCCCGTTCTGGAGGCTCCAATGGCTGCTATGGAGGAGCTGTGAGCATCATGGGACGTCTGTGTGGACCCCCACTGTCACATGGCCCCACCAGTTATTTTTGTTTACTGCAGTGCGTGTAAATGCCGGTGCACACCAGCTACTCAAGTTCTTAGCAATAAATCAAGTTCAGATTGGGAAAGAAAATCAATGCACTGAGCTCCCAAACACACACAAACAAACAACATGTGGTTCCTAGCAGCTATGGGACCTAAAACTTACACTTTTGGGGGGGTTATTTCACTGACATCCCTTCATTTCAGCTCAGGAGTTATCTTTAGTCTTGTGTCATGTTTAATGTACTACGGAGAAAGGCTGTTAAGTTCTTAGCCAAGCCTGGTCCTGAATGGCCAGATGGACCATGCTTTCACTTAGTTTTAATGCAGATTATTTTGGCCAGATGTGAATCTGTGTAAACATATGCTCAACCTTTAGTTTACGCCCCCGACCCACTCCCACCCCCAAAGAACTCACTAATCCACAGGAATTGAAATATACAGTAGCACAGCATAATGGATCACTTAAAGAACTCTCTCATCTACAACCTCGAGAGGCTTTTTGGTGTGTTTTTTTTTTTTATTCTTTAGAAGCGACTGGAGACCTGTTGACAACCATTCAGTACATATCTGCCGTTTCCCTGGCGATCGCAGGTGGGAAGATTGTAGGTGAAGGCCACTGGAGCACTAGTTCATACTGTATACCATACGAAAATGATTGTCTATACACTGTACAAGTGAAAGGCGCAAATCTTTTTCAAATCTCTGATCTTTGGTCAGATATTGTACTTTGAATGTGTACATAAGTGTCCCACTTATGCTGAAAATATGTTTGATCTCCTCACTAATTCGCAGCTGGATCCGTCTCCATCCCTTTATCACACCCGTAACAACACTCGTGTTCCCGATAACCAATTATACCTCTCATGGCCTCTCAAATAACTTTAATTACTGATTAGGATTCCTTGTTCACAAAGCGGCTACTTGAGAGTAATTGCTCAATAAAGAGAGGGGAAGTTGTCGTGTTAAGTAGGTGTTCCTGCTGCTTCTCTCATTAGTGCTCGCTTGGAGCCTTCGTCTCCCCGTCGGCACAAATGGAGCCAACTTCATTCATGGCACAGAAGCCCACCGTCTCCGCTGAGTCTTGCCCACTACTGGTTCAGGCCAGAGAAGGCACAGCTCAACCCCAACTAACCTTGAGAGGGATCAAGCCCAGATATGTGACACACACTTGTATTGTAAAAGGAACATTTTAGTCTAGGGTTGTGTTGCTTGAGTCTATCTTAAAAATATGTTATAATTTGTGTCTGCTCATGCAGCCTCAGATTAAGTTGTTTTTATCAAGTTTAAGTCTGTCTTGCTCAGTGAAACGCCTGCTTAAATGCATTCAAGACACAGGCAGAACATGAAGTCTTCTGCACATCTGTTCTGCTGCCTTTGAATGTCATCGTTTCTGAAGAGAGAAGGCTGATCATACAATACTGTAAATGAACCCCAATGCATGTGGAATGCATTTGCAGTAGACAGTAATAGGCATATGTTGTACTGTAACATTTGACTCTGTGAGAGATATACAGTCGGAGATTGTGTTTTGTCAGAATTGTTTTGTGGTGAAACATTTAGGACAAACCAATTATAGCTGTTACTATCACAGGCTCTTAGACCTCTATTGGTAAACATTACCATAAAGTGTGTTAAAGAAAGAAAATAAAGTTCAGGTTTCTTCCAAAATATGGTTATTACATGCTTTACACCCCCACTCCATCCTCGTTTGCAGTTTTCATTTGGAGCCCCAGCCTCAAACCACACTCTCAACAGGTCATGCTGGCAGCTTTAGAAGGGGCAGGTCAACAGTCCCAGCTGGCCATTATTTACATAAATGCACAGCTGAGTGGTTACAGCCTGACGACTGCCACCTCAGTGTCAACCATGTTCCTGTTAGAGTATTGTAGGGGTTGCAAGTTGACATGTTTTTCCATCCATTTTTACTCATGGTCAGGAAAACACGTTACTCTCTTGACAGATTTCCTGAAACTGGGACCAGCTTATGACGAGATGAACATCCTCAGATTCTTTAGAGTATAGGTGTGGAACTCATCTCACCACCTCTCACTGTCATTGGTTCATTTCATACCTTCAGGAGTGTGAGTTCAGGTGGTTAACGGGGATGCCAGACCCCATGCTGACAGGTGCAGGCACAGATCACTCTCAGTTACTAATTTAATCAGCCCAGCCCCATCACTGGGTCTGTTCTCACCCTGCCAGCCTTACTTAGGTACAATTAAGAGCCTCGTCTGAATAACACTAATGCCTGTGCTACTCAGATGGAGAGCTAACAATGTCACTGGCCTTCAAGCTCCTTTCAAACAAACGGGTTGGGAGGGACAGGGTCCTGAAGAGGTACGTTTATCAAGCAGGGATGCCTAATGACACCCTCCCCCTCCCATCCCCCTCATTTTCTCCACCACCACCACAGCTCTCGCTTCCCGCTGCTCCACATAACCCTTTTCAATAAAACATGCATCTCTGAAACATTAACGACTTTCATGTTTCCTGAAATATAAATCCAAAACAACTTTGATGTTAAAGAGAGATGTACATGGAACTTAATGTATTAATTTTGTGTCAGCTGCAACTTACAAGTGACATTTATTATGGCAGAGGGGACATGTAGAAGCGAAGGAGGGAGGGAAGGAGGGAGGGTAGGGAGGGTGGGTAGGGAGGGCTAGTCTTGCAGTAGAGCGGCATATTTACTTTTCCCTCAGTGGTTTAGAGGAGCCATACTACTGAGTAGTTTCAGCAGAGGTCACAAGGTTATTATATAAACAGTTCACATGGCGCTCATGCACCCAGAGGGAATGTTTAATGTCATGCTCACTATTTGAGAAATGTTGTATTGCGTGAGACACAGACATGTGTCCCATTGTAGAGCAATGAGACCACGCTTAATTAATTTGGTCAGCAGACTTGGATAAACTACACTGATGACATCAATTAGTTTCTAATGAAAACAGATAAAAGCCACAGAAAGCAAATGGAATTTCTGAACAGGACTCATCAAAGTCTTAAAATTGCAACAAATTCCCATTACGTCTCATGAAAGCCTTTAATTTGCAAAGCTCATGTCTGGTTGGGTACTTATAAGTACATGGTCAAATGATTCAATCTCAAGTCCTACGCTAAGAGAGGCCAAATCGAAATCTAATTTGGCACGTAACTCCTCATCCTGCCTAAAACATGTGGTTGGACACAATCCTTGGATTAGTGTGGACTTTAGAACTCCAAATTTGGCTTGTTTCTGTTCTCCTGGCAGGACAAACACCCAGTCTAACCCATTTGTAACACAACATTTACATTTTCAATCTCAACAAAAACACATGCTAACTCCAGATTAGAACCTCTTAGTTAACCAAATTGTTGCAATTATGTGTGTCAATCTGCTGGTGTCAGAGGATGAGTGTCTCTCTCTCTCTCTCTCTCTCTCTCTCTCTCTCTCTCTCTCTCTCTCTCTCTGAGAAAAACACACAAAGCACACAGTCATATGTATTGATGTGATCATCACTGTTGAACTGTTTGTTCAGGCTAATTATAAATTGGCAACTCTGAGGCTTGCTTTGTCTGGACTCTATTCACTTTTCATTTTCATTTTTTCAATTTCATTTTGTTACTGGCTACACTGTCCAGTATGTGTGTGATCTGAGTAAGTTGCACAGCAGTATGATTAATTCCTTTGGTGTGTGTCTATTGCAGGGGACTACCCCCTGCCTCCTCCACCTGTTGACGAGACCAGCGGTCTCCCATCACCCATCGCCTTCCCGCCACCTCCATCCATTGACCATGAATATCAGGTGAGACCATATCATTATATTGTCATATCTTTGATTTTTGATTTCTGACAGAAAATCACAGAAAACAAGGCAGCATTGAGAACGGTATCGTGGTTTGAGTAACAGGCCCAGTATCACTAGATCCCTCAGAGGATTATCAGTCTCAAACACCCCACGCAGGGCTATCCCCTCCAACAATATGGTACATTTGGGGACAGGCTTGCCTGAGGATACAGAGAAGGCTGACACCTATTGGTACACCCTGGTCATTTCCACTGGCTTCCAGGTTGTTATTTCACCCAGAGGCATTCAACCCTCCTGGGAGATCTGGCCTTGGTGCTCTGCTCTGAATGACTCAACCAAGGGCTTGACCTTTGCTAGGAAATCCTTCTTGTGTTTCAAAAACCTTTGATCATCAATGACTAGAAGCCAATTCCTTTCTTAGCCCTCTCCCATTTGATCTGTCTGATTCTTCATCTTACAGTCAGGTTACAGTAACATTGTTGGTCTTCTCCACACCAAATGCATGTACTCTTAATGAAAGCTTACTGCTGGATCTTTTCCCCACAGATTTTTGCAGTTTTACGTTAATAAATCCTACCCTTGGGATCAGTGTGTTTGTTGATCTAGCTGTACTGTATAAACTCAATGCAAAGAGAATTATTTAAGAAAGTTCAGTGTTGAGTTAATGTGTTAACTTAATATTCAATCCAAAGCAGTAACCGGCTGTCAACAGCTTGAGAGGACAGGTTCACGATAGCTTTTTCTTATCTTTGATTTTAAGACACATCCTATACCGGAAATACATTCCCATCTGATCTGGTAGCCGTTTTGGAGGAGGGGGGGCAACCACGGTTATTAACCACACAATGCAAATGCTAAGCACATTTTTGCAAAAGAGTAAACACAGCTATAAAGGACGCAAAACTCAGTTGAGTAAATCATGTCAAACTACATTAAAGCATTTGGCACAGCTTCTACAAATTACTCCCTCGAATGTGAACCTCTTCTGCACCCGTGCAAAACATCTTTGCACAATTGTTCAATCAGCAATCAGTCCTTATTCATGCATAAAGGAGGTCACCTCTGAGTTGCGTTTTGCAAGAATGGACCAAGAGGCAGAGGGCAAGGACAAAGGAGAGGAAGAGGGGTTCAGAAGCGGGGTTCAGAAGCGGGGTTCAGAAGCGGGTGGTGGAGTGGCTCAGAGGGGAATACAAAGAGCTAATGTTTCTGATGAAATTCGTGCCACAATTATTACAGTATTGACCATGTTGTCAATCATGGCCTTTCTATGAGAGAGGTTGGGCAGCGGGTCCAGCCCAATCTCTTGCTATACCACACTGTATTTCAGTATGACTGTACTGTATACAGTATAACATATGTGTGCACATTGTTCTCAATGCCCTTCATGTGACCATGAAAATATCAGTTTGTACATATTTACTGTATTTATGGAATTCATAGACAACCACATGCTGGTGGCAGAGGTAAAGTCAATAAGGGTATATTGATGGTTGTAGTTAGTATTTATTGGGCCATTGTATAATGACTGATTTAAATAACTTTTCATTCGCTAAGAAATTGTATGTTTTGATGCAGGTAGTTGATTTTGTGTTACGTATTTAATGTTTTGAGAGTTTACATTTACATTTACATTTATGGCATTTAGTAGACGCCTTCATCCAAAGCGACGTACAACAAATACATTTGTTTAAGTAAGTGAATCATCTATCCAACAGTCATCATAACACAAAATAATGAATGCTCACACCAGGGGCCATTGGCAGTCGTAATGCCAGTAGACTATTTTTTTTTTCTTTGTGCATTTTACAAATTAAATGTGTCATTTTGGTCAACGTGTTTCAGTTTTGGTCTGAGTATTAATTGTTTTGAAAAATAAATGAATTCTGTTTGGACAAATGTGCTCAAGCAATTGAGAAAAACTGTAATAGCTTAAGCAGAACTAACAAGAGGAAAAGGACTGTGCAAGCAAACATGAATAATCAAATAATACCTACAGTAATATATGTATCCATTTCCTGTAATTGAGCATATTAATATACACTTGTGTATATAGACATACACATATTATATGTAGATGGCCATTCTCATCCAGATATATCCAGCTCATTTCCTTTCTAGTGTGTTGTAGTCTATCATGCAAAATGAATTAACTGTCTCTCTCACTAGGCTGGAGTTGTGGATAAAGTTTAAAGCATTGACATATTGTATAACAAAACTAAATGCCTCTTTACTTTAAAATGTTCTTCACTGTCCCATTCTATAACTCTTTGCTCTAGTATTGTGCTGGCTTCAGAATCACCCTGGGAATGAAACTTAATTCCTTTATAAGCCCTCAAGATCTTAATTATGTCTTCTGCAGCTAGTGCAAACCTCTCTCGTGCTAAAGGGCCTCTCAATGCTGTGGATGGATATAGTGTATTGTAACTGCTTTTATGTAAATCAATTGGGAGTAAATCGTTGTTTATTGACCAGTTTGTGTCTTAGACATGACCCTGTAATTTGCAGCGTTTGTGCACATTTTGCTAGCATCTACTGCTTATTGTCACATTAAATAAGTCATTATTGCCACATAGGCTTCATCACCAGGATTTCATCATTTTCCGCAGTATGTAAGGCTGCATTGTTGTTAGTACATGCTATTGTACTGAAAAGAGTTTTCACATCCTGGGATCAATTCTCTATTCCTTCTCTCCATGCATCACTATTGTCCGGATTATCAACTTCTATCTGTGCAGTGAATTCAACCCCATCAAAACGGTCTGCAGTTCAATCTGGCAATGTTCGCTTTCATCCTCCTCGTTATCACTTTTAAAAGAGTTTGCCTGTTTTCTTTTGTTGATTTGAGACATGCCATTAGTGCTTTGCTTTGTTTACCCCACTCATGATTGCCTTAGATGTTTTAAGCAGTAGCTATGCTCCAAATAGAGGCAAACTCTGCCCGTAATGGGTTGTGACAGGTAATCCAAACACATAACATTAGAATGAGAGGCAGTCACTGATCCAGCCAGCTCAAAAGGGCCCACGGGCAATTGCAGGCAGTCTCCTTGCAATTGCAACATAGTTCAGTAGACTAAAAATATATTCATCACTGCTTAGAGAAATTCCCTGGAACTTTGGGAAAAGCAAGCTTATATCATTAATGATCAATTTCTTGTTATTTATCATATGCAATTCATTGATGAATTCATTGCTATTTGTTTTCTTTTATTCTGGGAGCAGTATTTTTTAAGGATGTGGTCAAGTGTCTAATTTTGAATCTACATTGAGGGCTCTCTGTTCCTTCTTCCAATTGTAAATACTGCTTAATTGACCAGATGACATTGCTGAAATATATTTAGATTGAATGAAATGGTGAGCTTTTTTGGGGTTGCTCTTCCCATCATTGTGTGTGTCTTCATTCTTCTTTTGTCATCATCCTATTTTTTGCCTTTCTTAATGTCCTCTCAGATTATTTTTGTTGGTAAGACTTTAAAGTATATAAATAACAATTCCACTTGTTTTGTCATTTTAAAAGAATGATAAAGAAATGTAGTAGCTGTATTCAAACTTTACAAACTGAAGAACACACAGTATACTGGTTGTTCTTTTTAAGGACGTACTGTACTTACGTTTAGCATGGTCAATGACAAGCAGTTCCAGAGAGGAAAGAGAAGAAAGCATGCCCTTAAACTCACTCTAAAATTGAAATAAGAAAGAAGGTTATTCTACCCCCTTTGATAAAGAAAGATAGCACAGTGGAATTGGATGCTTCTACCTTTAAGCAGACTGGGCCGCCATTCTTTAAAATTATACTTTGCTCATGAGCTTTTTTTTATATTGTGTATATTTTCTCAATATACAGTAGAAAGTAAAATAAATCACAGAAGAGCCCAGACTTGCATCTATTTTCACTTGTTCCGTGAAGGTGTACTATGGTAAGTTAATCTCGTTCCCAGACACTTCTGCCCAGTATGCCCGGAAGGTCTGGTGGACCAATGCGTCAAACTTATGGCCTTCGTTTACCTAATACAAAGATCGGAAAAAACTCATATCCATTTGATGTATCTGTTTCTCAGTTCAGAGCCACGCCTCGCAGTCATGTGATTCGCAAAAAAATCTAATAATGACCAATGCTTTACTCAGTAAATTCACTCCCACCAATGGCAGTTTTCAGTCGTTGTTATTCCAGGCTTATATATACGCTTTGCGCAATAGCCTGGGGACGAGGTTCATTTTTAAATTGACCCCAGCTCGGAATTAGCTATAGTCTTAGCCATGCTGTTCTACATGCTAAGATAATAAAGAGGCAGCCAATATGTGAAGATATCCATAGGAGTAAATTCCTTAAACAGCAAAGGAGAAGTACTGTATGTACTACTTTGGTACTACTGTATGTACTACTTTGGTACTACTGTATGTACTACTTTGGCAGCTAGAAATGGTTTATTTCGGCATAACAAACCATAAGCAAAGGCTTCACATCTGGAACAGGCTGTCATCACTGCAGAGGGAGAAAGCATGGTCCTCCATCTAAGTTCAAAATACACAATGAAATGTTATCACATTTTGTTCATTTTACAAGATTCAGATTTGTGATTTATGCGATTATGAGATTCACTGCAATCTTCTTCTTTATAGTGAATGATGTGTTCGGCAGGTATACTGTACATTGACGTAAATAAACATTTAAATTAATAGCTTAAAGGGGAGTATTGAGTTGGCACAGTATTTGCTTTTGTTTTGACTTGTGTGGGGCAAGAGTAAAAGAGATGTACTCCAAGCAAGGTGTAAATAGTGCACCATATTTTGAAGGTTATTTTTTGGAGTGTGCTGGTGTGGAAGTCCCACTCTCATATTTTTCAGTTTTTATTGGATAGAGATAGTAGAGAATGACAGAAAAGTAAGGAGGAGAGGGTATAAAACCCACATTTTTGATTTGAACTCTAAAATGAAAATGACATGCAACTTGCCGGATTCGAACCCATGCCGACATAGGCATATGGGTGCATTATACCCCGGGCCACACAGTGCACCATATTAGTAGAATTGTCTCAAACAATGATTTTTCTCTTATTTCTTGTTGCATTTTTCTCTAAGAGGAATCTCTCCTCTCCCCTATTGATACATGGCTCTTGAGAGGATTTTTTAAAGACACTGGGTGGATCTGGGTCTGTGGAATATTGACAGATTTTCTACCACTCACATATTCTGACCTTTTTAGTTTCAGGCGGTATTAGGATTCCTATAGTAGGTTGTCTGCGTGCACATTTCACCTTAAGGATGAATGGCTCTTTATTAATTTAGGTGCAGGAATAGCATCTGAAGATATAGTACTTCTTAAGACCCAAGAAAATGTGTGTGTGCGTGCGTGCATTCAGGCATATGCACACTTGTGCATATGTGTGTAATTAAAACTATATCTTTGTATGAGATAATGTTTGTATGTGGTTATTGATTCACTGTGTTTGTGTGCAGATGAAAGGACCAGAGAAGACCCTGGAGGAGAGGCGCTCCAGTCTGGATGCTGAGATTGACTCCCTCACCAGTATCCTGGCCGATCTGGAGAGCAGTTCACCTTACAAGCCCCGTAACACACAGGTACTTGACCTTTCTATCAGTTACTATCAACATCCCCAGTCCACAGAGAAAGGAGCTGTAGCATGTGCTGTGAGTGTTGGACCAAACGCCCATGTGCCAACTGTGTGCAGTGTATGATGACACATTGTGTACGTCACATACAGTACAGGAGATAAAAAAAACGGTGGGTTTATCAACTTGATGCTGTTAATTGATAGTATGTTGTTGTTGTTATTGCAATTACGAAATGTCCTATCCTGAAATGAGTTACTGTATACCATTTCTAACACAGTACAGGACATTGGTAAAAGTGTTTAAAGGTACATATATGAAGACTCACAATGAGTGGATACTATGGAGTTATTAAAAAAACCAAAGCAAATACAATATGAAATTCTACTCATTGTGAGATATTCTTCATTTTTGGAAAGTGTCATGCGTTTATAATAAAACAAGTCTTGACCTATATCATTAATCGATATTAAATGATATTAAGAACAACTTCAAAATGTGAAAGCCTTGGGCACTTCACTAAATAGTTTGACACATAATGAATGTAGGACAGTGCATATAATAAACCCAACCAATTGTGTTTTGGAATAGGAAGGCTCAGAGGGCCACCAGGCAAAATAGAGATCATAGCTTTGATTTCATGTAATGGAAATACACCCTGTGTGTAAAAAGTATATTAGTAAAGTGAGACATGGAATCACTATATTATGTTTTAGCTATTGCAGCTGCGATCCATAGAGGGACTGGCAGCTCCTCCTCCAGGCCCTGTTGCTCTGACCACATTGCATGAAGCAGGTTAGAGAAGCCTCCCAGAGGGCCAGATGGTCCTGGCATATACTTCCTCCCTCTGCTTCTGTTGCTCTCCTTTGTCTGACCCGTGGTGGCCTGGTCACCTGGCACGGCACCAACCAGCTTACTGTGGCCAGACGCTCCTCTCCAGTGAGTGTCCCCATTGAAAAACGCTGGATGACCCTCATTTGACATGGCTATATCATACAGTATCAGTGTACTGTATCTGACACCTCTGACCTTGCCACTTCTCACGTTGTACTGGTTTCCTTATGTCCATTCAGCAAGCCTTGAAGGCTACCTGTACGCTAGACAAAGCAGAGGGGAGAAAGGGTTGTAGTTCTTGTGTATAGTAGGGCTGTGTAAAAAATTATCACTATATTATTTTTCACAATACTGTATCAACTATCCAGCTCTAGCATCGCAATCTGTTTGGGGGGGATTTATCCCGAGTTACATAAAAAATGTTCAGTTCAATTTACTAAAGTAAATATATGTATCGCAATGTATCGGCATATGTATTGCAGTACAATAGTATCGTATCGTGACCCATTTATCGTGATATGTAGTATCGTATAATGAGGTACTTGCCAATACCCAATCCTAGTGTATAGCATACAGAGCTGTAGCACACTGCTGTCTGTCAGGGTCACAAGGCCATACAGTATCAGATCCTGAAGGAGCAGCTTTGTTTTGATTCAGAGGAGATTGACCTCGACAACTAGAAATATATGTTACTACGATGACATGCCACTATGAAAACTCCAGTCACCTGAAGTCTGTGCTTGTGAAAATAATATGGAGCACACACACACACACACACACACACACACACACACACACACACACACACACACACACACACACACACACACAGAGATACAGTATACAGTACATGTACACACATGCAAACACCACATTTTTTACGTTATGCACCTATACGGTACTGAAGTGCTAGGTAAACTTTCCTACATGAAATATAGAATAAGTGGAGATCGCCTTGTGAACAGTACAAGTTAGAGAAAGGAGTCTGAAAGCTTTTGTCAGTATGATTTTAAATATTTATATGCACTCCTGCGGATGAGTGGGTGAACGACCATACTGTAGACTAGCTCCAGTACTGTATGACTAACTGCAATATCTTCTGAAGGGGTATGCATCACTTTTTTTTTGTTTTTTTATCATCACCCACACCACCTGTGTCTCTGACCAGTGACGGGCCGTGTATTATACATCTAGGCCATCAGTGCTATATTCCCGCAATTAAACCGCCTTCGAATAACCTCACCATGACGCTAGGGCTATAGGGCTATACATTGTCATTCGACGTAACCACCCCATATTCACAGTGACAGTAACCTTTATCGAGTGGAATAAAGTGATTTAACACGAGGCTCAAGACCTATGAGAGTTACAATACAATGTTCCTTTGACGCTGTAAACCAGGTGTACCTTTCGTAGTTGCTCGATTGAAAGTGCCGCACAAATCCTTTCCCTGGCTGGGACAGGGCTGCTAGCTGCGGGGTTGGTCAACCCTTCCTCACAATTTCCAGCTTTTCTTGAAAGGTCCTTCTTGAAAAAGGCTTTGCCAGTAAATCCGCCAACATGAGGGGCTTGTTGGCAATTTCAGCTTCTAAAAATTGGTGTTGTAGTATTTTCAAATCATAACACCAAGATCGGCAAATTACCAGTCTCACATCACCTCCCTTACGCTGAGGTGGGAGGGTTGCCTTTATTTGAGGTGTGTCCTTAAAAACAAGCGCCAAAGTGCCAGTTTCAGGCAGCGCAAGTGGGGACATTTAAGACCCACCTAAACCACCACTTGCAGTAGTATGTTACATTTCTAGCCTGCTTCATTTATTAATGCTCTAGGCAACAAATTCATAGTTTATATGAATTCTGAACATTATCGGCTCCATCTTGCAGGACGTTATGTTTTGTAGGCTATTGCAAATGCAAGCCTATGTGTATCAGGTCTAAAAACCTTTACCAAATTATGTCATTGTCATCGCAATTATGTGCTATTGTATTTGATGAACTATGCTAGAATTATAGGATAGCCTATGGTCTGGAAAACCATTAATGTTTTCCCGTTGTTCATCCGAGTTGAGAAACAAACATAATTTATTTCGCCTCGACCCACTTCTAATTCATTGATTCAATTAAAGCCAGCCTTTTTACTCCGCCGATATCACCACAAAACTTGCAACATTATTTCTAAAACGCCCCCTGAGCGATAGCGCCATGCCATAGCGTCATGCGCTTAGATCAATGATGAAAATGCTATATTTAGATCAAAATGCTAAACAATAATACCCATGCACTGTAGTATGGTACAGTTCTACAACATTACAGTATGACATATCTGACATCCTTTTAGCCATCCATGTGTCATTTGTCATTGTCTTCTTCACTGGAGAGATTTAGTTCTCTGTACTTGTTTGTTTATTTTGCACAGTTACCAGCCTCTTTGCACAAACACACATTAACACAAAACACAAAACACACACACACACAAACACACACACACACACACACACACACACACACACACACACACTCTTACTTTCTCCCCAGCTGATGCTGATTCTAGCTGATTAACTCTGGTTGACCTTTTTCCCCATCCAGCTGCTCCTGTCAGTCCTTACTGCGGCTGTTTCGATGCATTATTCTACAACGTGACGCTGTGCTTGTGTAATGGGCCAGATTTCATACTCCAGCATTGGCACAGCTGCTGCACTGTAATCTTCCGCTTGTATAAGCAAAGACTAACGAGCGGCCTCAATTTACAGCTTTCTGTTTGCACTCAATTACCGAACCAGCACTCCAAAATCGATAGGCCACTCGATGGGCTCTCTTCAGAGCTTCTGGGAGTGGACTCTTCCTCCCCAGGTAATGTGTGGAAGGGGACCTGCCGTATGTTTGGCTCCCGGATGAAATCAAACCAGAGTTTGTGTTTGTTGCACAGTCATAAAAGTCTGAGCAGTGCGGGCGCTGCGACAAACTTTCAGTCGATGCTAATAGTTCAGAGACATCAAAACAATTTAGTTTGCTTTAGTTGGTATTCTCCATGGCATAACAGGGGGTAATGAAATGTTACATAAGTCCCATTTGCTCGCTCCCCAAATCCATCTGAGATGCCATTTTTGGTTTGACACAGATTACCAAGTTTGTATTGCAGTGTGTGTGGCAGAGTTAGCTCACAGTTGGTAATATTGAGTCAAACCAGCTAACATTATACTCCTGTGCATTGTGTACAGCTACTTTGTTCTGTAGTTTTTAAATTTTACTTTATTTACTTTTTTGAATCCCATGCTCTACTGCACATGGCTTTATGCATTATTTTCACATTCTTACCCTTTCTGCTTAGTTGCTTGTGGAAATTATTATTTGTTCTTCAAAATATGAAATCTGATATGAATTACCTACAGTAAATGTGGTCACTGGCACTTGCACCGTGCTCCTCTTTTAGAGAGTAAAAGGGATCTTACACTGTGTCACACCAGATCTCTGATTTTGATTAGCGCTTGAGCATCAAGGGAATTAACAGCTGTTATCTTACTATAGGTTAAATTGAATTAAACCAAATTTAAAAAAAAAACAGCCACGATTATGCTAACAGTGAGTGCACTGCAGAGCAATCAGTCCCCAGTGCTAGCACCACTAATGTGCAGTACAGGCCTGTCCAAGCACATCAGTTCTGTTGGGGGGGGGTTAACAAGGACACCCAGATGACTGTCAAAATAGAGCCCTCGTCAAGGACTCGCAGAGGCTAAAGGAGAGTCGACGGGCACGACCTCTCATTACATGTTGAACTCTCCCTGGCGTTTCCAGTCATCAAACACATGAATACCATCTTCCTCCCACCAACCGAGAGGCTAAACCCAGCAGCCCATTGGTTTGGGGTTTGCACTGTAAGGTGTCAGCTGCGGTCCCCTTGCAGTCCGCAGTGTTATGATGTCTCCTCACAATCTTTGTTTTCATTGAGACATTTGTTTGGCCCTTTATCAATATCGACATGCCATCATTATCAACATTTCTTATAGTATCCAGCACTGTAGTACTGTATAATGGTAGTTATATACAGAACAAGTGAAGCAGCCACTCTAAAATACAATAAAAGCATTACTTTCTATCCTGGGCTACAACTGTAATAGTTGTCCCTCTGACCTTTCTAATGATGTTGTAATTTAATTCATGAGACCCAATGAAGCTGAAATTGCAGTTCCGCTTTTGTACTCAATTAAAGATACCACGTTACACAAATAAAGTATGGAAGAGAGGATGGAAGGCTATTGCTGGGTGTTAATAAGTGATTCCTCAGAGTCGGACCAAGTGCCATACTTGAAGACCTTAAGAAGAAGACTTTTTTGCGCTTGTCCATTTCAGCGTATTAACCAGCTGCTTAGTCCTATGCACTTATTGTACAGTATATTTCAGGATTAAAATAAACCCTCTGAACTCTGAGGAAAAGACAACAGCAATTTTCTCAATTATATTTTCAACTACAGTATATTGCATTATTCTGCTGCACATTCAGGATCTGTCTGTCCCTCTACAGGCCTACATGATCAATAGTATCAATAGATTTGTAAACTATAAGTTATATTTTTTCAATTATCTGTAAGTGGCTCATTGGAGCTCTGTTTTGGTTCCACCAGAGATGGTTTTAGTAACACTTGAATTGGCACACTCAAATAGTAAGAGCAGGGTTTTATGCATTTTATGCATCCTGTGAATCAGTGGCCATCAGCTTTGTTATTGTAGGTACTTTTCAAACAACATGCATTGGGGAAACAGAACCTCGAGGGGACCTTTCTGTGCTCTCTCTCTCTCTCTCTCTCTCTCTCTCTCTCTCTCTCTCTCTCTCTCTCTCTGCTTTGCTTTGCTCTCTTTCTCAGAGAGAGTTGTACTAACACCTCATCAGAAATGGCTCAGTTTGCAATCTTCAGTTATGTGCAGTGTGCACGCCACGAAAAGCTTGTGATTTGTTTGTTTATACTATAAGTATGTGGTCCTGTTGCCTGATAATCAAGCATCCTGGTTTCTCTTCCCCTTTTGGTTTCGGGACTCCCCCCCCCCCTTAACAGCCTAACTTATTTTAGAAGGCAGAGCATTTGCAGTCATGACATACAGTATATGTGTGCACCAGTAAGAATATGAACAACAGAGTCAATTTTCTGTGAAGTACACAGTATCAACCTTGGGCTAATGTGTCCATTCAGCCCCCATTTGTCTTTGTTCTGCTGTCCCTATCTACTTTAGGTCAAGTTACTTATTAGTTACCACTTAACAACCTACCAATGTATTGACTTGACTGTCAGGGGATTACAGCAAACAGGTGGATTTACTAGAGGCACATGGAATATCATCTTTATACAAATGCAGTTTCTCCCCCATTGATATTCATTGATTTGATGTGGTAAATTTTATATAAATGGAAATTTAAAAAGCTTTTATAGACTTGTTTGGTCCATATTCAGGAACTAAATAATGTACAACATGTGGGATAAAACATTAATGGCATCCTGTCCCCTAACAATGTAAGTGTACTACTGTATGTTGTCCCAACACAGATGTCTCTGCGCTAACTTACACCGTTACACAGTTCTGCTGGGCTATGTCAAGGGAGGGAAGCGGAGCTGCCCATGACTGAGGTAATGCCTTTCCAAATGGATTAAACAAGAAAGAGTCACTCATCTGTCGCCAGGCTCCCTGCCGGCAATGCCAGGACTTCTGGGACGTGTGACTCAAAAGCATCTGAGGTCGTCACTAGCAGCCACAGTTCCACCCCGATTAGCAGTCAGTCAACATAGGGCATCGAAGCCAATTCTTGTTTGTGTTGACTCATGTACACTCTTAGAAAAAATGGCTCCAAAAGGTTTCTTGGCAGACAGGCAGGGTTCTACCTAAAAACATTTTCGTCCGAAGAACCCTTTTTGGAGGAAAGGGTACTTCGAGGGCTCTTTGTATAGAAAGCGGTTCTACCTAAAAACCCTTTTCACCCGAAGAACCTTCTTTGAGGCTTCTTCGTAAAGCAAAAGGGTTCCACATAGAATAACCCTTTTCTATTATTAATTATTATTTGTCTTTGTTGTAGATAGGGCCTCACACTGTAAACGTTAACGTAATTGTACAGTGTGTTTTAGTCATTCATACTGTAGGTATGTGTGTATTGTATTTCAGAATGAATAGAATACCAACATCACAGTGAACTGCATGCTCCCTTGTTTTTACAAGCAGAGAAGCCATAGATGAAGTGTGTGCAAGCGTGTGCCTGTGTGTAGATCTGTTTATTTTGTGTGTTTGTTTGTGTGTTCCAGTAAGTGATGAGTATGACACTAATGTGTCATCAAATCCATACAGTGGAGACTCGCATTATTGAAGTCTTCTGACACAGTTTATCTGAAGCTAAGTGCTTCAAACACTGCTGGGACGGATCATTCCACATGGGTGCCCTGAGGAGGCCTCGCTTCACACTGTGCCAGCCATGGCGCACAGCAATGCTCCTGTCTTTCAACAGGCAGTGCATTAAGAATGGCACTCGCTGTCACAACATGGCAGCATGATAGGCCCTTGCCGCTCCAAAGTCCTCCACCGATCGTGGTGTGTGCTGAACGGTCCTTGGGAACATGGGAAAGCTGAGGCTCCATGGCAGCTCCTCAGCTGTGGGAGTATGATGGGAGTAGTGACCTTTGCAGTGCTCCCCCTATGAGCCTCACGGTCTGGTGGCAGCAGTCTGCCTGCTGTTTGATTCGGTTTTTTTATTGCCCGCAGGATTGCTCGTCATGAATCATATACCATAAGTCTGCATAGCTACTGTACATCATACTTATGATAGGTGGAGAATCAAATGACACATACTGGATACGCAATGCACATACAGCACACACACACACTGTGTGGTGTGCTATGTACATCAATTAGAACAGGGGTTCTGAAACGTTTTCGCTCGAGGGGCTCTACATCATTTGTGGGGGACAACATGTTTGCTGTGGACTTGTTTTTTTGTTATGTAGACTTATGTAAGTACGGAAAACGTAGTTTCACAAAGTCGAAAGGAATCAGTTTACGATTTTCAAGGGCACGTGCAGGCTGAGCAGGGAACGGGACAGGCATTTACCCAGAGTCTGGAGTGCTTTTTGAAAAGGTCGGGAGCATCAGCATTCGCTCTGGCTCCAATTCTGCTCTGGGAGGCCTACCACTTACCCGCAAGTAGTTTAATGTTCGCAAGATATGTTGACATTAATTTAAAATGGTTTTAGCTTCCCACTCGCCCCAACGCAAGGTTGATATTATCTGAAATGTGAGATGTTTATTCTAACTCAGCAAGCATGTTATCTCTAAGTTGTTGACAGCCAACGATTGCAGCAACAGGTGCATCAGGTTTGGAGATGGGGGATGGAAGTGGCACTGGCTGTGTCCATCCTGCAGATAATTGAGCTAAATAATGCAATGAGCATGGTGAGAATGATCACACGCAGGGCCTCGTGACAGGGTTTCTAGCGGAGGTGCTGCAACCCCCTACATTAGTGAAACAGATCATATGTCTTTGGTGATTGTAAGTTAAGTGAGTAAGTGAGGCTGAGATGGTCCGTTGACCGTAACTCCCAGTTTGCTTGGGCCCCTGTTCCGAATTTGTGCATCGTCTCTGACTTGTAATGCTTGTGACCAGTGTTATTCCTCTGGACCAAAGAAAATTGATTGAAGTTTCGTTCAGCATTGTGATGCACTTTCCTGCTTCCTTTGCTTTCTGCAGTCATTCGACATTCTTGACAGAGTTTACTTTAACATTTCTACTCACAATGGTTGCTAAACATTGATCTCATGTCTAGATTGTGACTTTGAACATCTTATTGTGTCACCTAGTCTTAGCCCTTTGGAAATGTTCCTTCCCCAGAAGCTCAACAGTTGTGCTTACTCTGCAAGCATACTGTACAGTAGTTCTCTAAAAGAATACCTATGTAAGTCATTTTCAGTGGGGGAACTGGATAGGCTCTTTAATTTCTTATTATAAAGGACATGTCCTCCCCTGTCTTCATTCATGTCCATGAGAATGGAAATGTGCAGCTAGCAGATAATGCTAATATTCCAGACTAAATAAGTACAGTATGTTTGTGGCCCAAACACCCCTTGTTGAGACTGACAACACAACATTGAGAGGTTTTTTTGATATGTCCCTGCTGGGTTGTTTTCAAGAGGTCATTTATAGATCATGTTTACCTGGCTCAGATTTGCTTTGTTCATCCATATAAACACAAATGTTTTTGCCTCTGGTTGCTTAAATGCTGTCTGATGTCTCAAGTCCCTCTCTGGTGCCCTATTCAGAGAGGAGGCACAACAACAACAACAACAACAACAACAACAACAACAACAACAACAATAACAATTAAATGTTACTTATCCTCCCATACTGATACATACAGTAAAGTAGCTTGAAAAATGAACTTATACAACTCAGAAAGGAAACTCACTATTACAGATACTGTAACTGATGTCCTGGCTTGATCATCTTCAGGAAATTCCTCATGAACACTCAACAGTGACGGTCACATTTGCACATTCTGCTTACTGTCCTCTTGTTTCAGTTTGTGTTTGTGTGATCTCAGAAAGGTGTTGTCAGGCCCACTGTGACAAGGAAACATAATCCTCTTGTCCGATTCCAATTCAATGAGCTGAATACATTTCACATTGCGTTGCAGCTGCAGGGTAGAAGTGAGAGTATTTATACGTTCATGCTGTGAACAGAGCCAACTCAGATAAATATTTATTAAGATGATTTGATTAACACATTCCCCCACTGCCCTCCCCCCAGTCTGTGATGGATAACTGCACACTCCTCTCTGGATGGCAGAAGCTGTGAGCATTTACATACTGTATATTCAGCTTCCCTAGTGCCTTTTTGAGTGTATGGACATGGTACTATATATAGTACAGTATATTACATTTCAAACAAAAATGAAATATGTAATTGATTCAATTGACCGCATTTTGTAGCTTGAGTAAACCTCTCAATACACAGACATAAGGAGACCTTTATGACAAAGAACAAGGGTCAAAATGAATCAATGATCAGGGGATCAGGGATCAGGAATAAGGCAGAGACCGGTGTCTGATAATGATTGACTACCGAGAAATCCTCTGTTAACTGTGATCTACCACAGTTCAGACCCAGGCCTTTTCCCTTCAGCCTGTCAGACAGCCTTAGTGGATCAATGCTAATCAATGTGTTACAGGTGATTAGAGAAGTGCTAAAGGTGCACAATATATTGGTTTGTCTTGTGGTTTGTGATGAACCCTAAAAGAGGTCACAAGTAGAGAAGTGTGCCTGATTCTGGGTGCCTCTTTCTATGTCACAGTCGGATGAAGCAGTAGCCTGGCAACCTAGCTTTGTTAATTCCTCCTAAAAGGTCATTGCCACGAGCAGCTATTTTTTGCTATGGATTTTTTGTCTTTAGGGCAGTGTCCGCAAGAGTTGTGTGACCATGTGTGTATGTGTGCTATTAACCGCGGGTTGGGTCTTTGCGTCAGTCTGATGATGTAGCAGTAGCTCTGTAATTATGGTAGACGTGTGGTGTTTAACTCTTTATCTCTGTTTGTTTTGTGTGTTGCTGCTCTCTGTGATTGCCGAGCGGCGGTGTGGCGCTGAGATGTTAGCGAAGCTCGTTGCCAGAGTGCCAGCGGCACCCATTGACCTTAAGGTCAATCTGGCAGCAGGTTCTGAGTTTTGACAGGGGCAGCCAACTGTGGATAGAGGAGCATGCCCATAGGCGCTCCATGTGTCCCGTCAATGTTCGTTAGTCTAATAAACTGCATAGTATCACGCCCGTGTCTTTTATTAACAGGGCGAACCAATGACAAATTTTGTTTGTGCTGGGAAGCTGTGACTGTCATCAGAACCTGCCTCTTTACATCACAAAGTGTGCCCTCCCAGCAACAATGCTAAAAGGCAAATGCCACTGTCATTGCACATTACCCCCCCCCCCTCCCCCTCACACACACACACACACACACACACACACACACACACACACACACACACACTCTCGCCCCCTTCTGAGAGTAGAGCTACAATTGGCCATCTCCGTGTCTGATGACATTGACATTTAGCGAGGGACGTTTTAAACTGGATTTGACCTCCTGGAGCAAGAGGGGGATCACAAATGCACAAAATCCCATGTGAAGAGGTGAGTCAGGATGTGAGGAAGGACACACTACCACAAGAGGTGAATTTTAAAGTAAGGCTCTCTTCCATGACAGCTGCTAGATACTTCTTTCCATCATAAAGAATACCATTATATCCACTGAGTATGGAATTGGTTACAATTACAGATGCAGTACAGTGGCCCTGAAAATAATATTTGAGTAACGCACTCCACATTGTATGATGATATTACATCAACATTGAAATATTACATATTGTTCTGGAATTTCATGGGATTACATAAGTACAAAGTGTAGAAGCAAAAAATTAGATAACTCTTACCGTCATTCTCATTTGAGATATATGATAGAACAAGATCATATGTTGACCATGGGAAGACCATCTGTCTGTATGTTTCTTTTATCCCCATGTACCTTACAGGGCTCTTCTGTAAAAGAGACTCAGGTCTCAGTAAGATCTCCCCAGTATAAATAAAAGATAACAAATAAAAAAAAGGATTACAGAGAATGAGAGAGAGAACATGAAAGCTCATTAGATGGGATTTCACCTTGCTGAAAAAGCAAAACTCCCACAACATGTTCTCTACATTAAATTATTTCTGAAAGAGAAGCTTTTGGTAAATGCAGCTGGATGAACTGCAATTGTAGTTGCAGCTTCTGAAATACCTTTGCTCATCCTCTCTGAGGTTTTCTGAGGGTGAGGGTGGTGATGACTTTAAGCTAATCCATAGTCGGTTATTGGTATTGTGCTGCATGCCTCTTGGGATCCTACAGTGAAATCATCTTTATGACTGGAAAAGGTTTCATGTCTTTTGTGTTCTGTCTCTATATTCAAACTGGTAATTTAGGGGAATTTCTACTACTTTCATGTCATGCTTTATACATAGGCCAAGATCTGTGATTTAAGCTTCATTTAGAAAATCCTTTGTAATAGACTCTGTATGACTATGACTTTGGCTGGAGTGCAGTACTGTCCCTTGAAGGAGAGGGAGTGAAAAACAGATATGTCTGTATACCAGTTTAATGCACTTTATCTGCAAATGTGAGATAGTTCAAAACAGCTGGGGGTCTCGCCACATTTTCAGGGAGACATCTTTAATCATATTTAATGTGCCTTATCTGGAACTATTTTTAAGTAGAGTGCTGATACCCTCAAATGCATGACTGTACTGAGGCGAGGGGATTGTTTTTAATGTGGATGTATGGAGATAGTCACATTACTTTGGTGCCGGTTGTGTCTGATTGCTCTTTATTGCTACAGTGCCACAGAGACTCGGAGAGAGCGGGAAGAAGATTAGACCCTCTCTGTGTGTTTAACTTGTGATCCTTCCATGACCACAGCTGGTGAGATGGGCTGATACAGGCGGCGAAGCCCGCGGGCCAGAAGCTCTATGGACACTTAGCTGTTACCTCAGAGTGAGCTAGGAGCAGGGGGAAGTTTGGAGAAAACATCCAAGGTCATAGATGAGTAGGAGGCTAAAAGGAGCTTTTCCTAGCATAGGGGTTTTCCCCAAGCTTGCTGTAAGAATCTACCCCCCTTCGTGGTTTGAAATGCAAAGTTAACAGATTTACTCAGGCCCCTCAGGTCTGCATAGTCTCTCCTAATCTATTTTAATGTGTCAAAAAGCCTTTCTTGGGAGTCTCTGAGAAATTTCACACTTAAGTTGTTTGCAAAGTCAGTCTGAATTAGAGTGGCGGGGAAACTTTTTGAAAGCACTGTTGTCTACGTGTGTGTGTGTGTGTGTGTGTGTGTGTGTGTGTGTGTGTGTGTGTGTGTGTGTGTGTGTGTGTGTGTGTGTGTGTGTGTGTGTGTGAGAGAGAGAGAGAGAGTACAGTATGTGTTCTGTGTGCATGTGCGTGATGAGAGTCTATGCTTTTCTATAGGAAAATGCTCAGGGGCTCATGCAGTCATCAAGGTCCCGCAACCCCCAAAATATCAATCTCGGGGGCTTTTAGAAAAAAGGCCAAAAACACAATTGAGGAAAAACAACTGCCACCCTCAGGGGAGTAAGTGACAGTTGCCAAGTTTACTAACATTAGACAGAGAGATGGTGTAAAACATCAAATGTTAAGCCTGGCATAGCTGTTGCCTACCTGTGTGCATAATCCCTAGGTAAAATCCCTAGGTAAATCCCTCTGAATTTGGATTCCCTGATTTATGACTGAAATCACTTTATAGCAACTCAGTCCTAATTCATAGTGGGTGAGGGTTAGCTTGTTTTCCTCCAGTGTTTGTAAACAATGCAATTGTAAACAAACACTGTAGAGCTTTAAAACATTAAAACGTTAAAACTATCATTTTGATCTGATGGATGGTCAGTCCTCATATCCATAGCTCAGTGAAATTGGGAGTGGTTTTCTCCAGCTCCATCCCTCAGCTGTTTAGCAAAACAGTGGGTGGGAGCCTGCTGTTTGAATTACAGATTGCACATTTAAAGGGATCGACTGTGAGGTGATATTTTTCTAACAGAATAATTTCACATTGAACAGTCACTGGACGCTCAGAGGCCTTGTGTTACCCTCATAGTTATATGAATAATGCTAGTTTACTTCACAGCAGTGGCTGCCCTCACATTCCCCTGGGACTCAAATGCATAGATGATGTGATGAAAAGTAGCGTGTTAGAGGGAATATCCGTAGGCTAAAGACACATCCAATCTTTTTTCTGCTTTCTGTTTGCATAAAGAGGCAGTGATACAGTATGTGTTTCTTGCTCAAACCAAATCTGAAACTTGCAAACTTCCAGCTCTCAGTCGCCATCAAACTGCCTCTTGGTCTTACCATGATCCGAATCTGTCTTGTCATAATGTTCTTTTTTTTAAGATGCATCCTTAAAGGGATAGTTCGGGTTTCAATGTTAGACCTCATTTTACACTTACTTGGAGTATTGTAGGTTCATCCAGACACTTTATATATGACCGAATAAAGTGTCTGGATGACAATACTACACTACAATACTCCAAGTAAGTGGAAAATGACGTCTAACATTAAAAAACCTGAACTATCCCTTTAAACTTGAAGTTTTAATGGGGGTGATGGGATAATGAAGCTCACCACAATCCACTGTGTCCCAGTTGTCCTCAGTCATTCTTAGGTGCTGTATTGTAAAGCTAGTAGACGTCTGGTCCCAGACAGGAAGTCTCTCTATGAGAAGAGGTGCCCTAAGCGTTTGCGTTATGTCACATTGATCGATCGTGCCTTCGTCACTTTGGACATCTCTTGGTACAGTAACCTGAAGTCATTCCACCGGATCCCTTTAATTGATGTCATATGTTTCTGAGAGGGCACAACACAGTGGTAGGCATGAACCAGCCTGATCAACGATCACAGTGCAGTATGTTGGACTGATGGTCTTTTAATGGTCATCAGAAAATGTGACTGTCTTCAAAAATGGCCTGTGACTGTCAATTGAGGAAATGATTGATTTATCAATCTAATCTAGTCATGTGGTCTCTTTGTAATTGGATCAGGCTGAGTGGCATTATGAGTGACCATCCTGTACTGTTCTCACGATTTATGAGCCATTCCGCATTTTGATGTTTGAATTAGGCCCATGTATTTACTTGAAAGGTCCACGGCTGATACTGGTGATCCAGTATCAATTACATCATGATAAAGATGAAAAACGTGACCTTGCTGCAACTTATAACATAATTTGAATATTTAACATTTAAATAATTTTCACTTCTCTGTAACTTTTGCAGATTGTATCCTGGTTGCGGTTTCATCACCTAATAAAGGATTGCATTTGTTCACTTAATCTAATTGATGGAAAATGTGCCATGACAATGTAATTATTTTGAGGGGTCCATTTGCATTTCCAGTGCTCTGCTAAGTAAATGTTAGGTTTTAAGGCCTTTATAGATAAATTAATAATCTAGAGTATTTAAAAACCATGAAACATTTAAATTGAGTAATATCACTCCCTGAAGGGCATAGTTGAGATTTTTTTCATACATATGCAGACAGACACACTTTTTAATAAACATCAGCACTAATCACTGAAACAGAAATTGGGGTTAAAGCGTGAAATATATCTGGGGCTTTTTATACGGTTTCCTTTAGGGCTCCTTTGCTGGGTCTTGGTTTAGATTAGTTGGGTTTCAGTGAGATGTGAGCCAGGGGTGTATGTCTCTTCTGAAAACACGTGAGTCTCTTTTTATCAGGGTGCATTACATTTTGTGAACTTAGTACATCCTTCATCATTGGCACAATTCTCAATTCCTTGTCAATTCCTACGTTCTGTTCAACATGGAAAGTACACGGCCAAATACTGTAGCTAATATAAGACCCTTTATTCAATGATCCTGCCTCTGCACCCATCACACTTTGGCAAACAATTGAAGCAAATGAAACCATAGGGGATAATCAATGGGGTAATTCATGCTCAAGTGTTCACCCATCCAAATACCCAACAGTTCTGGCATTATTTCGAAGACATCTCAGCTGGCTAAATTGTCAATTCCTTTTCAGGATCCGAAGACTACTGTGTTCGTCGTTGCTCCATTAATGCAGTAAAATTAGTAATTGATTCTTCTCTTATTTGCCTTTAGGCAGTAAGCTAATAAGACCAACCAAGGTTAATGATAGACCCTTTTTAGGTTGTTTGAGAATTTGACACCGATAAGTGTACAGTAGGTTCTAGATGCAAAACTTAGTTGTGCTGGAGACACTCAAGACCAAATGCGGTAACAGGGGAGACACTCCAAGACACACCAAGCCTGTACAGTAACTCCATCTGTACCACTCCATCTTCTGTCTAATTAGTCCCATCATGTTAATTGACCCCTTGTGCGAAGGGTCACTCAAAAAGATTGAAATTGGACATTTGACTGTGTTCTGTGGTTACATTCAAAGCATTAAATTGAGCCACAGAGCAGCTCTTGAGAGTCCTGGTCCACAGTGGCCTCTTCCCAGGAACACCAATACCACAAATCTCTCTGATTTAGCACCTTCCCCTACACAGCAAGCCAGAGTCAGCACAAGTGTCCTGTGCCATTGCCAACCCACCCTCTTGGCATCCTACACCAAACAATTTATCCTCTTTCTTCATGCTTTATTAGCCATAGTTTATGGCTGGCTGTGGTCAGGACAGTGGAGGGCCTCTGCTGTTGAGGTAGCCTAGCAATCGATACTTAGGAGGCAGGCTGGATAATTACTTGACTGTAAGCCACACCTATCAATAAATACCTCAGGGTTCCAAATGCTTGGCTCCAAGCTTTCACCAGGATTTCAAGTCACTATTCAATAACCTCATTTTCTCATGCAAACCCAATAAATGGCTTTTCAAATGAATGTGCTACTGTTGGTTTATGGTATTAATTTTCAGGTTGGGTCCTTTAAGTCAGAAGGACTTTTCATTTGCCTTTTGTATAATGAGCCAAATAAGTTGATGGAAGCCTTAAACCGTTGGTACTAAGCCCCCACCTATTCATGGCCCTTATGTGTGTGCTCAACCACTGGCTACACTCCACTGAAAATAGATGTAAATTGTCAATCAAGTAGGTGGAGCCAATATCCGCTGTGTGCTGTGTGAACCAAAGGAAAATTAGACAAAAAGTTGAGCAGAGGATTACATTCAACGCTGTTATTTTCTTTTTTTCAGAACTCTGGTGCCCCAGCAGTAACCAGTCCCAATGCACCAGTCACTGGCTACAAGCGCATGGTCATCCCCACCCAGCCACCTCTGACTGCTACCAAGAAGTCCACCCCCAAAGCCCCGGCCCCAGCTGCCTCCTCCACACCCCCTTCCTCTGCCAGCCCAGTGGCCAGGCCTCAGTTCCAGATGGCTCCTCAGCCTATCCCAGCCTCCTATGCCACTGCCTCCACCCCAAGCCAACCCACCTTCAACGTACAGGTGAGGTCTGCCCAGCCAGGCCCACAGCACCAAGCCCCGGGGGCTCAGCAGCAGTTCGCCCAGCAGCCTATCCGTAGCCCTGCACAGGTGCAATACATGCCTGCCCAGCCCAGAGGCCCTGACTTCGCCTATGGGCCTCCACAGCCCGGCTTTGCCCAAGCCCCCCAGGCCATCTACCAAGACCAGCACTATCCTGGAGCAGGGGGACAAGGCCTTGCCTATGGGGGAGGCCCCAGCGCCTGGAGACCTGAGCCTGCTCCTGCCCAGGGCTTCCAACACCCTGGACCTAAGAAGACTTACATCACAGATCCCCCTCCAAGCCTAGCCCCCTACACCGCTGGCCCCATGGTCCCACAGAAGGTAAGAATAGTTAACATCATGCACTGAGACCCACAGTATATGCTGAGTTCTGCATCACCACTCATTAAGGACTGGTGGGAGTTGTCATCATGTCTTAGTTGTTGTAATTGTCCCCAAACACAACATGTAATATTTCCAGCTGGTGATGAAAATGTACCACCATCTTTATCAAATAGACTAAGATTTTCTTTCTTGGTTCATTGCCATCTCGTCTCATGAATTTATGCATGATGAGGAATATGTTGAAAGGCATTTAAACTGTGTGTGCGTGTGTTTGTGTTTGTGTGTGTGTGTGTGTGTGTGTGTGTGTGTGTGTGTATGTGTGTGTGTGTGTGGTTTGTATGACTAAGTGTGTGTATGTGCAAGTTTGTTTGTGCTTTAATTGCTTTAGATGGCAATGCAACAGGGAGCTTCTTACGTCCTTCCTTGAAATGCTCAGAATAAACAGTTGTTTTAACCTTTATGAATTTTTAACAGATCTTTTCTGTAGGGCTTTACACCATCTGATTTCATTTGTCTTACAAAAGGCAGTGTGTTTGTATTCACCTGCACATCTACGCTCTACGTCTGTGTACTCTTTTGCTCTCATTTTATTCAGGAATATGATACACAATTGATTCTATGTAATTGCTTATTAAGGAGTGGGATGTAATTGTCTTTAGAGGTTGAGAGTACTTGTGAGTGTTCTGTTCACTGTAATCAGTGTTTTACAGTATGCAGTTTACACTGAATTGCCTAGACAACTGTATTTCCAACTGTGTTTGAGTAGAGCTGCACACTATAGATTTGAAATATATTGTTAGATCATAGAATTCTCTCTTAGTAGATAATAGATAAAGCTGACAAAAATCACCCTTATGGAAGAACGTCCTGGGGTGTGTTAGGGAATCATCAGCGATTGGAAGTGTTATGTTTACAGGAGGTTAGTTATTATTACTCAAAACAGCAAAATGAACAAAGTACTGATATTTAGTTCAACAAGGGAGATTCAGTACTAGCATATTTCTGTCTTTGCCTTCAGCAGAACTTCTAGGTCACCTCATCTTGATGTTCAGAATTCTACAAAAGGAACACATTCCTTACCTCAAGGCTTTTGAAAAACAGTTTTAATCTTTCCAAGAATATCTGGTCTTTTACGATTTCCTCCAGGATAAAAGACATCGAGTCACATTACAGTAATGCAATACTCTGATGTATACCAGTGATGTTATTTCAAGTGACAGGGTCAGTGCTTTCTGTTAAAGTCAAGGTTCTTTTTCACTGCTGTTGACACAGTTCCTGGATTAACGTATGAAGCTGTGTATAAACAATACCAAAGGTGAGACCACAATTTATTTGATTCACAAAAAAACATTGTGTTATATCATGGAATCATCTTTGACATCCATTTGTAGCCCTTGAGGCTTAACAGAAGGGATTGGGTCAAGTCAAGATGATAAGTTTCAATTAGAACTTAGCCACAGTAGACCATGGAGAAGGATCAGAAAGCGTCGTCATGGCTCAGAATAGAGTATACCATAGAGACCGCTATTGCAGTCTCAACACATTCAGCCGTCGACAATCTCTGGAAAGTACTAGGCCCTTGAGTTTCCTTTAATTCAAGGATTTTATGCTCGCACAAAATGTACAAACAGGGCCTCACAGCCTATGGGAATAACTCATCAAGGACTGTATTTTACTAAATACAAATTAGATAGAACATTGCAGCAACCATCTTTATGTACTGTATTACAAAAAAAAAACTAATTAATTTTGTTCAAAACAAAAGTCTACATTTTGCTTGAAAATACTGCTCCAGTATGGTGCATTATTAGTACAAAAGGTGGCGTTTAATAGATTTGTGAACATGCCTTTGATTTCAGATAAAAGCAAATCTCTCAGTTTGTTAGTATTTTATGTACTGTATATATTTACTATTTATGTTTCTTTCTTAAGAATATAACAACCCTCTTATTGAGAATACTGCACATGTAGCTTTAGCATTAGCGCAGATGCACCATTTATAATTCCTAAAGATTTGTCCAAAACCCTAACATAGTCCACCTCTCTTTTCTAAGTGTCCTTAGGGCATCTTTAATTGGAGGGTGGCATGGGGTCACCACCTTTGTGGCTATACAAGGCCTTTCATGTTGAGCCAGTGGCACTCACACAGCAGGACTGACGGCCTAATTGGACCAGTGTGAATAGCTAATTAGTGTAACGCCTCTTTGCCCTGTGAGACAGTGTGCACCTGATCCCCTGATGCCTGCATGCCCCTGGTCTGGAGTTACTCTTTAGAGTAGTTATACTCCTTGGCCAATAGAGATAGCCCTCAAGTAGGTGACAGTTGACCTTGTAGAGAAAGAAAAGACCCAAAGCCAGACATCATCAGCATGCCAAGCAAATCTACTGTATTTTCAAGGTTTTTATTTTTTTATTTATTCATTTACTTGTATCTCTCTTGAGAATCTCTCTTGCCTGCTCTTTCAGCTGAGATATATGGTAGGACATCTTTGTGTCATACAGTAGCTTACTGGTTTAAATAAGATAGGGCAGGCCATTTTGTTGTATTTTAGTACTGTAGCTGTAGAATAGTTCCAACTAGGATGACAAACTGTGTGTGACTTTGTGGTGACCCGTCTCACGCTTGTCCCTACCCTTATGTTTTACGTCCAACCCTTAACAGTCCACCCTTCCCACCCTTTTAGCTCTAATCTGTTTTTCTGTTTATTTTCCGCCCTGTATACTGCAGTGCTTTCACGCCCTGATGCCAAAATAGAACAGAAACACAATATAAAAGCCAGATTAGAGTGAAAGCAAAATCTGTCAACTTTGCCTTTATCGTCGTCAATCTTGTTGACCCGATGTCATGACATTTTCATAACCTTACACACACGGTGCTAAATCTACTTACTAAAAGTGGGTTGTGCCTCTGTTAATCTGTTGTGTAAACAAACCAAAATGCTAGGCAATTTATAGACCGGTTCACATATTTCTCATAATTATGAGGAAATTATGTCCAATTGCTCAGAGTTAATCATATTTTGATGAACTGTAATGGCTCAGACCCACACGGTAGGGGGTCTATGATTTTGATTGAGGACTTTATTAAAGAGATCATTTCACGTAATTGAGAGTATTCATCGAAGGGCAGCGTCATTAGAAGTCTTAAATCGACTCTTGGGACCAGATGCCATGGTCCAGGCTGCACCTGATTGGCTGGTCTTCCCAGTTCCCTCTTCCAATTGGCTGCTTTCTTGGGTGTGAAGTGAAGGTGTAAGAGAGAGGGGCTTTTCACATCAACAGGGCTCAAGGACACTCAATTACCCAAATCCGCCAGCGAGCGTTTGATCTCTATTGTAGAAAAAATTAACAGATTTCATGGCTGCCGGTTGATATAACAATTTCCGCAAGTCTCTCCGTCTTTCCCAATATTGGAGGAAGGCTAAGCTGGATGATGACTTCTGTTATTGCTGAGCTTGAGTGACATTTGACAGGGGGGATTATTTTGAACTGCTCAACCCCTGCAGGCGGCTAAAGCCCCCTAGAAGGTCAATGATGGTTTCAGCTGTCAAACACTCATGTTAACATTTCTGACATGTCTCCCTTCACCCCTCCAGTGCTGGCCATTTTGCTTTTTGACCTGCACAAGAACATGTACATATGGTCCTGTCAGCACCTGCCCAAAATAGATCTTTTTATGTTTTTGACCTGACATGATCCCGCTTTCGATCATGAAGACATTGCGTCATTGCTCATAACTGGGCATGTGACAGCCTCCACTGTTCACCTTTGGAAGGATGAGATGAGCACTGACATGTCACAGTATTGTGACATGTATAAGTGTTTCTGAAGGCATACTGTAAATCATTTACAAAAACACATTGAAAACATTACACTGTGCAATACACAGTCCAGTATATATGGAGACTGTATGAAAAAGTTAGTTGTCTCTATTACATATTGAATGTATGGTTGAGCATGTACTGTATTTTTATTGAGTGGAAGTAGTCAGCCTCGAGTTTATATGCATCCAAGGAAAAGTGATCAGTTGTGCGTGACAAATAATTTCTACCAGGATGTTTTTCAAGACCACCATGTCCTCAGGTGACTGGCCCTGGATGCGCTGAGACTCAGAGCTTGCGTTAGCCGCTAGGCCTCTGAAAGAGCAAGCTACTGTAGCTGAGCTGGTATGGGGTTACCAGCCCTGCTATAGATTTCCCAGAGAGCACTCTGACCCCAGTGCAGGGTTACACGATGTGACTAAAAGTGAGAGCTCAGAGTAATATATCTGCTGTAGGCCACCAAGCACGTCATATTACCATGGACACATATGGCCCGTGGCCCTTTGACTTTTGCTCATGGGCATACTGTAGCCTACTGACTTCACACAAATCACACATATCATATTGACTGTGTTTACCCTCCAGGGTTAGGGCTATTACCGTGCTACAAAGGCATGACTAGGCTAAACTGGACACAATTTTTTTTTCACAACATGTATTCAATGTGGGTCACATTCGAATATGGTAGAGAGTGCGGTCTTCCGGAACTTTAATGTTTCCTGTATTACACAGTGGTGAAAGGGTGTCTTTCAAGAACCCTCGCCACTGTGCTGCCAAGTCACTAGTGGAGTGGAGCTTGGTTTGGACTCCTTAGTGATTGATATCATAGCATTGAGTCCTTCCTTCCCCTCAGCACTCAGTATCCTCTAGTGACCTCCTAACCCAACCCATTTGTCTCAGAAAAGCGACAGGCCATTACATTGATTGGCAGCCTAGCCACATACTTTCATCTGCTTTGGCCTGTGCAAACTGTACAAACAAGCAATTTCCATTGCAGCATTTTTACCCCAGCAACATTCAAGCTCAAACTAAGAGTAGGATAAAAGTTCCCCTACTGCCTTGGGCCCCACCACTTTATTTGTATTGTATAGTCCCCTACAGATGTAGATGCACAAATAATTATATTTTTCAAATTGTCCCAGCCAGCTACTGTAGCTGTTAACTGAGATTTACAGTTAATACACGAAAATGGCAGTTAGTGGATAGTTTTGCTCTCTATTTTGCTCTAAACTCTATTGAGGATCTAATAGGGAATATCCAAGTAAATGGTTACCCTGACTACTGTTGTGCACACATTCAATTGAGTATATGGGAATTACAGTACAGCTCCTTTATTTTGTGCTAATAAAACTGACCTCTCATTCCATCCAAGGTCCAATACAGTCAAACATGCTGGGTTCTCCTTCTGTTGTTTTCTAATTTTTTTTATCTTAGGTTCAAGCTCTAGGTTCAGATTAATATTGTCAGCAAAGCAATCTGAACAGAATCTAAGAATATATTTAATAAACGTGACAAACAAGAACAGGGCTGACAGTGACTAACAGGTAATGATGGGGACTGAATGAAAGCCCACACAGAAGCCAGTGTGATGACATGATTATCATTTATCAGAGCAGTGTGGAAGGCATGTTGACATCTAATTAAATGTTTATCTCCCAGACACAGGTTTTGCAGGGATTACCTTGCCTAATAGAACATTAAATGCAATATGTTATAGGAGCTCTGCCACATATTTAGCTTTAACAACAAGTATACTGTAGATTAATTTGAAGCTGAGTCTTTGAACCTAGCTCTGAAGTGTCACCATGAATCATTGATTAAATGGTTAGGCATCACATGTGATCATATGTTCATTTATCTGTGTCTTTCATATAACAAATATCCATAGAATAATAGTTTACTGCTATATCTGGAGTGATATGGAATTAAATGTAGGACACAGCTAGGCAAAGATGCTTGTGAACTCGGCAGGACTTCTTTATCGACTAGATAAATGTCTCTGATTAGAAGAGAAAACCCAGTCTGGTCCAACAATGGTAGGCAAAGTACAAGGAGCTGCAGGAAAAGCATAGGGTATTTGGTTCAAGCTAGGGTTCAAATCAGGCTGTTTGTTTATCAGTGTGTAATACAGATACAATTGTTACCTGTGTCAGATTTACATTTATGGCATTTAGCAGATGCCTTTATCCAAAGCGACTTACAGCAAATACATTTGTTTAAGTAAGTGAATCGTCTATCCATCAGTCATCATAAGATAAAGTAATCAATGCTCAAACCAGGGTCCATTGGCAGTCACAATGCTTTTTAACAGGAGAAAAACTTATACAAGGGGGTAGTGGGGGTGAAGAGGTCTCTAGGGTTAGGGTTAGTACAGGGGGGTAGTGGGGGTGAAGAGGTCTTTAGGAGGGACTGTTAAGATGTAGCCTGAAGAGATGGGTTTTCAATCTACGGCGGAAGATTGGTTGTCACTCTGCAGTCAGATGATGTCTTTAAGAGAACACACATAGCACACATCAGCACAATTTCATGTTGCTTCTTTAAGAAGCCTCTAGATGACCAATGTTCAAACAAACCAGAGTTGAGTTTATATAGTTTCAGACTTAGCAAGCCACTTGTTGAAGGTTGAACAACAGGAAATGGAGGGGTGGGGGAGGGGTGTCAGAAATGCAGCTTTTGTAACGTTGTCAGACAAATTGCCTCTCATTGAGAGTTGAGGTGGGCTCGGTGGGGGGTTGCGTCTGAATGTTAGCACAAGTTGAGATTCAATTACACGCCAGAGAAAAGGCTCCAAGGGACAATGTGAAGGCTACTCTCCAGCCCCGGTATCACTGGCTGCTCTGCAAGGCTTGTTCTCCCAAAGCATAATTACATTGGAATGAATTTAGTGCTGCATCAAAAAGTTGTGACAGTTGCTTATACTTGTCGCCTCAATGATCATGGACAATTTGAGCAATCAAGTCTATTTGCAGACCACGCTGGCTGAATTGTTCGCATTGCATAGCTGTAAGCTATAATTGGGTAGTTTATACGGTAGCTGTGCCAAAGAATGCAAAGAATGTCAGGTTGGTGGTCGCACAGGCTCTGGTTATTGAATGTTTCACAGAGTAAAGGTCAAAAACGTGAATTTGATACGTCCTTATATTTCACTTACTCTCTCTCTCTCTCTCTCTCTCTCTCTCTCTCTCTCTCTCTCTCTCTCTCTCTCCTATCCACCACGCTGGGATATCCTCACACCAGTAGGAGCCTGGCGCTACAACGCTGCTGTTGGCCTTTAGTTAATCCCTGCAGTAACAGCATGCAAATCACAGAGATGTGAGCTCCAATCAAACAGAGAGCACGGTGATTCAGTCTGGCTTTTTTGTGTGGGTGGTCCCTTAATTGGTGTCCCCACACACCCAAAATGCTGACAGTTACTCCCGAGTCCTGACTCCAATCGCCAGTTCATTTGTCAGCCATAAGCCTCTGTAGATCAGGCGCGTTTGTCAGAGAACCTCCCATAAATAATAAGGGCCTGCCACCCCCTGCTCCTCTGGCTCCTCTGAGAGGGCCTGCATGGGCAGTAAATAATCGGCTGGATCGATACCTGCCACCACAGCTCAATGAGCTCTGGCAATCTCAAATGTCTGAACAGTTTGTTTATTTTCTCTGCTTCGGACCTCTCTCACAAGTGACAGGCCCAGAGACAGAATTATTATGCAGAATTATCATGCAGAACAGAAATTGTTGTGAAGCTTGTAGGGCTATATACAGTAATCATTGTTTGGACTGGATGAATAACATAATTCGACCCAATCATCAAGAGAGATCACTGGATGTAATTCTCCTCCAACTCGAAATTTACATCCAGCATTGTGATTGTTTAAGAAAAACTGATCAGTGGAATAATGTAATTAATTCAATAAAGTAGCTTACTTTGGTTAATCAAAACAGCTCTGGGCACTTCATTGACACCATTAGACAATGTGTTGTGGTATTGATCTTGGTGATCTGCACACAGAGGAGGATTTAGAAGGAGACGGTGCCCTGACTCCTACGGAGGCGCTGAGAGTTGGCAGAAATGTCTGACACAGTGACCCCTGCTGGTCATCAAGCAGTACAGCATCCTGTCACTCTGAGCTCCTCATCATACCCCATTTGCCCTGCGCGTGGCCACTTGGCCTCTGTCTGCAGGGTGCAGCTCAAATTGGGTTCCTCCGTGTCCTCTATACAACCCCTCTCTGTACGGAAGAGTTCCTATCTTCCTCTGCCTCAAAGTATATATAAACGTGTGCACTTGGAAAGGAAGTATCCCTCAAATGTTTATCTTCTTCTTTTGTGGAGGAGAAGAGTACCTGTGGTGGTGTTTGGACAAGAGATAACCTTCAGGGTGTCATTCAAATCAACCGTTCTTTGCCTGTAGTTGTTTGGTCAAAGGGGAGAACGATGCAGACCAAATTATAGAGGAGATAGACAACACTGTGTATTACAAAAGGGAAGTGAAGGATGCCAGTAAGTTGATTTGGACACTTAAACCTGTGTGAATCTTCATTATGTTCACCACATGTGTTTAAATATAAATTTGTACTACCACACCAGGAAACGGCAGGAGAAGGATGTAAATTCTTACAAAAACCAAGGAGACCTACTCCTCCTAAAATGTAGCGTTTAGTAGTGCATTTATGTAATTATATGTAGAGAGAGGCCGAGGAAGTTTATCTCTATCCCAACAATTTGTGTAGTCATCTGTAGACTTTGTTTTTTTCAGATTGCTTGTGGCACCCCTCTCTGCTCTCTCTCATATTTTCATATATCTGTTTGCAGGGGAAACGTGTCAGTTCCCAACAGATGACCTAGTTTTTATACACGCACAAGCACAGAAAAGGCTGTATATGTACATTAGATTTCTCGGAACAGTCTGAAATCATCCCTTTATATAAAAATTCAATTTGCAGAAAAGATATGGGTGGCTGTGGAAAATGTCAATTATGGAATCCCTTGATTTTTAATTATTATCTCTGTCTCTGTATACAGCTGCTCTGCAGCACCTTTCAAATTTGACTGTTATTTTCTCTCAGCATTTAATTAGAGCCGAAACAGCATGACCTATTTTATTTAGAAAGAATGTATACTTTCTCTGTGCTTGTCAGAAGGCCTTGAGCCTTGAGCTTAATTTGTTTGTTTCCGATAGCCCCGCTGCTGTTTTTAAATGCACTGTAACAAAGCCGATGGTCCTGTATTGTGTGTTGGTTTTCCTCGGCACACAGTGTCAGTTTCTGGTCAAAGGAGAGTCACGGGATGAGCTTCTGTGCCCCCCCCCCCCAACAGAACAGGTACAGTGCTGTTGTCAAGCTACTGTCCTCGCGGACATCCCTAGAGATGCCTCTCACGTGTAGTTGTTGAACAGAATATTTTAGCATGCAAAGCCAATGTGGTCCTTTCCAAGCTTTCTATGGAAGACCATGGATAGCTGTTGATGGGGAAACATTATAGCTACATATGGAAGCCCGGCATTGTAAAACCATCCACCAATATGAACTGGTGTTTTATTATTATCGCTGTTGGGAAAGTTAAGTTATGCGTAATCCTTAAATTATGCATAATCCTTAGGTTTTGTCATGACCCTAGTGTATGCATAGTACAAGGAGCTGCAGGAAAAGCATAGGGTATGCATACAGTATGCAGTGTTTGTAGGTCAGATTCAAAAAGGTCAAATGGTAAACTTAATTTCAGATTGTATGCCCTACGCAAGTGAGTGTGAGACTGATCCAACAATCCATCCATTGTTTTGGTAAAAAGGTCCTCTAAGCTGCTATAATCACTTGTTAAGTGGAGACACAACTCACACTGTTGTTTTATTATTATATAAATATCCCAATCCAATAAATATTCAATCCCATATGAAGCGGCACAAATGGAACAGAGGACCATTTTGCATCTATTATTATTATTCTAATAAGCCGTCTTTTTCCACAAGTGCTTTTTTCACCCTCTCCAAAAAACAATTGGAATTTATGTTAACAGCCGACGCTGGGCAAAAAGCAGGGATGTCAGATTGTGAGCTGAGCCAAGTCCCCGCTCTAAAAGCATGTGCTCAAGCTGCAGATGTACTGACACTAAAGAGCATTCGTATTTTAAAGTCCATCATCATTTAATCTGTGGATAAATGTGTCTGCGAGTGATTAACTCTTTTGTTCAGCTCATGCTGATCGTGCAGGAAATACGTTAAGCCCACAGTAAATAAAGACAATCAGAATGGTTTTAAGGTGTGATTAAACCACATGGGAGTAAAACATAGAGATAATGCACTGCTGATACTGTGGCTCAGGAGACATGGATTATACTGTGCGGTACTTTAAGCATCTCATTTTTACAAGACCATTCTAAAAGGCCTACATAGTCATGTACTAATTCCAGTTCTCTCATCTCTGAAGCCCATATATGACAGAGTTGTTGAGCATAAGTCATTGCTGTAGAATCATTTAAAAACCCTTTTTGCACGACTACTGTGTCAAGCGGTGGTGATAACTTATTCCACCTATAAGAGAGGGGAAGACCCTCTGTCCAGGGAACTACAGCCCCCTGCCCCTTCACTTGCTATCACTTACATCAAAGTTAGGGAGAGAAAGCCTGAGGTCGTGTTATAGGACATATACAGTACTGTTACCTGTTGGAACAGTGAGGTAAGCAAACACCTTGACCACACTACTCTTCCTCTTCATCAGCTCTAACAGAATGACAATTCCACATCCAGTGGTGAAAGGAGCTTTATTCAGAACGGTGGCCGACAGTCAGTCAGAGTTGTGTTGCCATATAAACCTCTCTCTCCCCACTCTACACCATAAGGGTCCTGCAGTCGCTACAGTAGAGTATCATACAGGACTCCACATTGGTCAGGTACAGTTACTAAAGCAACTGATGTCTGTGTTTTCTATTAATTCCATTGATTGATTTAGTACCACCCTGGAATTAGACAGTAATTCTATGCCCAGAGGAACGTTTGACCAACTCATCATCACGTCCTCATCTGCAACGGTTTAGGGTGCATTAGGCAGCTGTTCTAGTCTAGAATGTCTTTGAGGAGTATTTAGGCTCATATCATGATATTTTTTTCTCCCTGGATGGCAGACGGTGACTTCAAACGCTAACCTACAGCATGCTGTGTGCACTGGCAAATTGGAACATTTATTAACACAAACATTTAGCTCTTGGCACTCACCACTCACACTGACTTTAATAAAAAAAATAAAAAAATGGCCACTGGCTCTCTCTTAACGGGTAGGAGCACACTTTACTGAATTGAGTTGGATGTAAATGAAAAATCATGACTCCCACACGTAGATCTCAAGAGCTCCATTGTCACTACAGCACTGAAGAAGCTGAAGCTGAACAAAAACATTGAGGCAATCATATGGTGCGCAGGGAAGCAATTTCTCCCTCTTATTCATGTGAGAAATTATTATGCACTGTCACAAAAGACTTCCTAACTAGGTGCTTTAAACTCTCTGGCAGTGCGATGCTGCGGGGCGTCAGAGAGTGGATAAGGCATAAATGAAGTTTAAAGTCAAAAAACAGATTCTCGTAATGGCAGCATTTCATTCCCCTTTCCAATGTGCTTTTGATGTGGAGATAAGATTAACAGTGCTAAAAACATCCTCCTCTTTCTGTCTCCAAGTAACAACGCTGTGATAATGAGCACATAATGCCAACAGCAGGACATTTCTCAAAGGTATTGAAAAAATGTTGGACACTTTTCATTATTATTCATTAATTGTGGAGCTCTAGCGTGTAGCATGCACACTGATATCCTCTCCAGACTTACATTCAGTTTTGACCATTGCTTTGATCACAACTAAACTATATTCGTTCAGTTCATATGTACAGTTCATTTCTCATCGTTCATTCAAGTTTAGGGGGTTAAGAAAGGATGTCAGATAAGCTTCCTGTCTGATCCATGCAGTGATCCTGATGTTGTGGTTGCATGTCCCTTTTCTGTCTGTCTGTCTGTCTGTCTGTCTCTGTCTGTCTGTCTGTCTCTGTCTGTCTGTCTATCTGTCTGTCTGGGCTGCATGAGGTCCCGGGGACACAGACCCCGGACCAGCCTGTCTCCAGAGGACTGTTTGGCATGGCGGAGAGATTTGCACGTCCAATGTGTCGATCCCTCAGAGTTAATGAGGCCTACTGTGTGGCCTTCTATTATCAGCCTGCAGCACTCTGAGCCAGACAAAGTGGAGCACAGTCATGCATCATAAAGTTTGAGAAATTCCTTGATACACAGTTAACAGTAAACACAGTTCCCCCCATAACCAGGAAATCAACTTGGAGCATTACTTGTTTTGGTAAAATAAGGACGTGGTATATGTTTGGTTTTTTTTACATACATTTTACATGTACAGTCACAGCACAGGAAAAAAAATAAAATAAATGCACATAAATACATTAAGCAGAGATATATATGGCAATCTGTCTAATTAGATGTGTATGTTATTCCAAATATAAACAACAGCTCTGCTTACTCACACCAACCATTTAACCGATACGCTATTGGCAGATGATGATACCTCTGTATGACTCACAGAGCTGAGGATAAATAAGATCAAAATCAGAGGCGTCTCTAACATTCAACCCAGCTCCCAGATGCCACAATTAGAAGCCCCTCAAAGGTCAGCTCAAATCTGGGGCTGTTTTAGAGTATCGGAAATCAAATAATATGCTACAGCAGTCGACCCAGCCACGCATCTGGGTAAGGTCAGCGGAGGGTCACTGGTTCTGAGCAAGTGTGGCAACATACTGTATACTATAGCATCGCAAGGCCCGGCCTCCAGGCCATCTGTGAAGAGGATGTGCACCTGTGACAGGGGATGGTGGAGGGGGGGGGGGGGGGGGGGGGGTTCTGCTATGGCTCTGTACATGACGAGGGGAGAATGTCTGTTGAGAGGAAAGCGTTGCAGTATAGGAAGAAGTGTGAGAATGTTATGTATCACGCAAGTAGGCTTAGAACACTCATATAGTTGTAGAACACTCATTCAGTTGTTGGTATACATTGAAACCTTTTCTTCAGAGACTTACTTCTGCTTCTCCGTTTCAATATGACTCTCATAATTTCCTAATGCCAAGATTAGTCTCAGTCAGAAAGCTGTTTCGACATAGCTTGCATTCCTGTACATACAGTCGGTGCATACGCACACCATGGTCCTCTGGGTAAAGGGCCGCAGGGGCCAGAGGGGCTAGAGCCAGGGTCAGATTCCTCCACAGGAGAACAGACTGAGGGCTATAATTTGCATGTTAAACACCCAGTAGACAAAACAGCCTTCTGGGATGGTCCTCATTTAGATGTGCTCAAGGCAGAGATCCAGGGGTCCTATTGTTAAAATTGTAATTTAGGCAGGCTTTGAGACTTCACACTATAAAACCCTGCTTCAACCACAGCTGTTGCACCCAGCACATATCTAGAGGCGAGGTTATTGAGTTCTATTTCATGGGGAAATGTTCTGATTGCGTGCATGTAACTGATGTGCTCTTGGGTAAACATTTTAATGTGGGGAGACTTTATTTCCCACCCCTCAACTGTGTTATAATAACTGTGTTATTGCAGGAGGCAATAACAGATACTACAGTTCTGTCTTCCAGCTTGATCAGCGTTAAACAACATGGCCAACTAAGACAATGGGTGCCATTATTGAATACTTTTTGGTGACGTTGTTGAGGTTTAGTGATGTAGAGGGATTGTTGGAGGTGCCAAGGAGCTTCTACATCAAATGTGTGTGTGTGGGTGTGGGTGTGTGGGTGTGTGTGTGGGTATGTGTCGTGTGTATAATCACCATGTGCCTGTGTTGTTTTCCAGGGTCCTGCTTCTGGCAATGCCAGGCCTGAAGAAGAGCTGGAGCGCCTGACCAAGAAGATGCTGTTCGACATGGACAACCCCCCCTCTGAGGAGTACTTTGGTAAGAAATACCTCACTGCCATCCACCTCCCCCCACCAACACACCAGTCTCTTTCATCTGCATACTCCAGTCAGGCACAGAATCCCACCCATACACCACATCAGATGGCTTCAGTGAAATCTGTCACTATGGGCCAAATCCAATAAGCGATGTTAACTGTGACAGTGTCATCATTTATTTATGTAGGGCTGTCCCAGATCGATAGTGACTATAGTGAACAACAGAAACTTCAGGTTGACGGAAGCACAATCTGCCTCACATGAGTGCTTATGAAAACACACAGTGATGCACAGTCAAAGACAAACTCTCTACAGCACTCACAGGTGAGCATAGTCCAGGCGACTACTTGCACTATGTGAGCTAAAATTAGCCTCTGAGCCACAGCCTCTGCCCTATATGTAAGGCCATATACACGCACGCACGCACGCCGGCACGCACGCACGCACACACACACACATCCTGTCTATACTATATAACAAACATTTAACAAAACTTTAAATTCTGTACTAGTCTCAACATCACCTTCAGTCATGATCCTGAATAAGAGATGTATAGTTAGATGAGCACACTCTCACTGTTTCTCTCTCCTTCCTCTAACTCACGGTCCTCAAACAGGTTGAGCCTACTGTAGGCAGGCCTCGAGTACTTATCATAATGAGGATGTGACTGAAATGGGGATGCCAAGAAACCATGTTGACATCGCCTTTTCCTACCATCTATTTGCATGCTGGAGGAAAGTCTTCTTTTGAGAAACAGGTGCATTGGTCACTTAGCAGAAGTACAGGAAACTGCATGGTTCTGTGCGTGTGCATAGAACTGTCTCCCTCTCACCACCTGCACAAGTGCAACTTTTACCAACATTTGTTGCTTTCTACACATTTGAGCCCAGGAGTGGGTGGAGGCTACAGGATGGAGGGCCCAGTAGCTGAAGGGTTTCCGGGAGAAGACATTACAAAGTTATCACTCGATAAAGAGGATGAAAGAGAATGCATTCACCGGAGATGATTCAGAAGCATATTAGCTCTCTTCTATGGTTTCTACAGTATATTTCATATTACACTTGTCTTCAAATGCCTGAGACATTCTATGTCCTCTATTCCTGAGAGAGTCCTGTCCCTCTGCTCCTCTCCTATCCTCTCTTCTCTCTCGTCTGTAATCCTGTAAAGACCCCCACTGCCCCCTGGACTCAGCCTCTATGACTGTACCCTTTAGACATCAACACCCCCCCCCCCCCCCCCCCCCCCCCCCAGCCTAACCGCTCAGTGCATTCAATAGGCGGTTTAAAAAGGCTTTAAATGAGCCATAAACCTTAATACCATGTGTAGGTGTATTATTGTTATATACATGTATTTAACTGGTATTAAGGGATTTTAGCTACACGTTGATGTGCGCTTAAAAGACCATAATTGGTTTGCATTAGACATAGGTCAAATAGATCCTCTGGCTTAAGCAGGATGGCAGAGTCATTTTTAGCTGGATGGCCCTCTAAGCCTGGTTGCCCTCCTTTATAAGCGCGTGTGTGTGTGTGTGTGTGTGTGTGTGTGTGTGTGTGTGTGTCTGTGTGTGTGTGTGTGCGTGTGTCTGTGTAATGTGTAATGTGTGACGTGATGTGTGTGACGTGTGTGTGTGGCCTGGTATTCCCTGCGTGTTCTTCTATACCATACATGCATACACTTGCTTCTGTTTGCAAACTAAGGCACACTGGCCTGCGGCCAGTAAAATGAGGCCATGGGAGCTGTTAAATGGGTCATATGTGAGCTGAGGTAGCCTGCACCGAGTCAGAGATAACGTCTGCCTCTCCAGCTTACAGCAGCTGGGGGTGATGTGGAGGGGGAGGGAGCGGGGGGGTCGGCTAACGGTTAAACAAGGCGACGGGTGAATTAGTGGAAAGATGGAGGGATTATAAGGGCAGGAGTGAATATTTGGGGTGGCTGTGGAGACTCATTACGAGAAAGGAAAAGTTGTACTGCATGCTCACGCTCCTCGGCATCTCTAGATCCACAGAATGCCCCTGACTCCCCACTGAATAATGTACACATACTGTACTGTACTGTACTGCCAGCCAGGGATGCTCCATACGACCACGGCTATGGGAGAAGCAACCCTACATCACAAGAGCTCTGTAATTACAACAAATCTGATTACATTTCAAGGCTCTTCTTTTTTTGGCGGGCATGAGGGGGAATAGGGCGAGCGTTTGTCAAAACCCTAGGGCTAGTAATTAACTAGATTAATCAGAGTGGGGCTGCGATCTCTCTCTCTGCTGGACTGGATCTTTGTCCTCCTATAACAAAGTTTTATTGGTGGAGCTAATTTCTTTGATGAGCTTCTAATCTAATACAGCTATTGTAGGTTTCCATTGGTCCAGAGGGTGTTAATTGAACTAAATTAACATTATAATCTTGCACAGTGATGTCAGGAGAAAAGTTTGCATCCAGACTTAGCCCCATGTACTGTATGTTAATTTCAGTGCAACTTTTCACAACAGCTTCAGTCTGCCCAATATAATAGCTGTACATGTTGGCCCCAGCTTTAGTTTCATTCTCCTTTTTGCACATACAAAGTGTGACCCATGTTGTGTTCAAAAACATATCAGAAGGAAATTTCGTCTCAGATAGAAACCTTTTTGAAAAGTGACTGATTAGCACTGATTTAGAGTTCCAGATTACATTTGAGTAATCTGAAAGATCTTTCTCTCTGCATGTCATCATCCGTCATATTTAATCCACTTAGGTTCTGCGTAGGTGTACTGTGTTTGTGGCAATCTAATAAGACACAGCCACTCAGCTTGCCTTGTAGTTGCCTTGACAGTTGTGCTGCAGAGGAACTTGCACTTTCTATCGTCATTACATCAACGTCGACCAAAACCAGGACACAAAGCTGAATTATTGAAAGGATGATGTGCGTTGTATTATTTACAATTAGTGATGGTGATACTTTCCACTGAACAGCACGTTCTGAAAAACGTCTTATTTTCTTTCTATGGTCCTTAAAAACCTAAATGACAGCTTGAGTTTCTGCCATCATATCGTAAAGAAAATTGATTTTGAGTGGAGAATGTTTGATTATTCGATTTTGAAATCTCTTATAAGATGTTTCAACAGTCAATGAATGGAAGTCAGTTGATGGATCCATGGTGTTCGCTCACACAGAAGTATCTGTCTGAGCTACTGTATCTGGAGAGTCTCCCCTCCAGTTTCATTCCCCGTCTTTGTTTGATGACAAGAGAGAGGAAAGAAAATGGAGGGTTTGCCATGTATCCTCATAATGTCAGCTGGAAAAGCCCTCATAATTTATAAGACACCACACATGAAATGTTCATGAGGAATCTTGGAAGAGTTACTGAATGGCTCTGCAGCTACAATACAGTAACCATTGTAAGGTAGTAGGGGTCTAAGCAGACCAGCTAAGGTAACTGGGTCAGGAAAAGTTTGGGCGCATGAGTCGTGCTCTAATGCAGATGTCTGTATTTCTTTAAAAGTCAATAAAGCCTTGCAAGTTAATGTATTAATAGGATTTCCGTTTAGACAGCTTTGTGCATTGTCCTAGATACTCTGGTTGAATGCATTTGCATATTACTCAGTCGCCTTTAGATTTGCTTCTACTTGTGTGTGTCATAACAAGTGAGACGCATGTCACTGTGAGATGTTTTAACCTCGGTGCTCCCTTAAAAGATTCCTCCTTTACCCTCCCAACTCTTATGCCCATGCACTGAACGGAATAACGTTTAACTTTGCATGCTGGAGTTTTGATGGCTGTTCATTGTGAAAATGAAGTTGAACTTCATAGCCACATGCTATAAATCAAGCACTGTACGGCAAGAGTCAACATAGCATGTATAACAAATCGACATCATGAAGGTTGTGGATGGATTTGGTCTTCATCCCTCAAACATCAATAGAGTTTCTTTAAGGCCAGTACCCTTTGGGATCTCAAAGAAACCAGTTGCCCAATGTTGGCCTTGCATTGTGTGTGACGTGTATGCTTTGGTAGCATTCACTATCAGTAGCGTATCACTACCAACCGGGGCTAGGGCAGAGCTGACGAATCAGAGAGGCCACTGTCTGCAGCCGTCTGGTGATTTTGCTACACCTAGTACCACGGTAGCCTACACATACTGATACCCTTAGATGGGGTTTTGCATAGTACTATACTGCTTACCTATATTGTATACATTAATGTATGGCTGTATTGTATACATGATGTATGCTGTCTGTTGGTGTGTAAGAAGCCATGCATCGAGCTACATGACCCATGCTCCCAGCTGACCCAACATTCAATCTGTATCTTTGATTATTTGTTTTGGATTCTACAGGGGCTGTTATCTCAGAAACATGTAAAACCACATACAATTCTATAGCAGTTTTAGTTGTTAATGGTATGATAGTATGGATGATACTGTAGTAGCAGTATGCCTGCTAGTGACTGAGTAGGTTTTACCAGTTATATTCAGTATGATTTAGTGAATGCCTATCTCCCTCCATCAGGTGTATTCATGCCTTTCTATTTTTCATCCCTACTCGGTTGATAGAAAGTTGGCCAGTTATATAAACACATTTGTAGTTTTCCCTAGCTTTTCCATGTTACATTTTAATTGCTTCATACAGAGCGGTATTTATAACATTGTGAGTTTATGAATGAGACCATAGCCGTTGCTGAGCCATGTCATCAACCCACTTGTAATTGGTCACATGGGTCGGCATTAATAGGGTTTTGAATTCTTAATTACTGTTTGTTGCTATTTTTGGGTGGGGAGGTTTATTTTCCCACACTGTTTAGCATTTCGTTTCGTTAGTTTGTATTTGGGGCCTCTTTCCCAGTTTATTTTCTAATTATCTTGGCCCAGTACTGTGGCTGACCTTGCCATACTGCTTTCTAGTTTCTGAGCCGAGTGTGGCGTGCCAGCACTGGGCCTCTTTCCCCAGCGACAGCAGCCCGCTTTTCGGTGGTGGTTCACGTGAGGTGACCCCTCCCCTTCCTCCCCCGCCAGGCTCGGTGCTCGCTATCCTGCCTCGTTGAGACAGATCCACTGAGGCTTGCAAGATCAGCTGCCGTGCAAGCCCAGCTGAGGCTCCCGGGCACTCACGTTGCTAAATTTCATTGAGTGTGAGCGTTTCACCCCAGGAATGAATAGATGTCCACACACACACACACACACACACACACACACACACACACACACACACACACACACACACAACCTCATTCCTCCCTTTTCCCTTGTACCCCATCCGCTAGCCCTTCTCTCTCCCTGGCACCCATCCATGTCGCTCCTGCCAACCTGTTTCCAAAACATGTAACCTACACTCAGTCCCTTCCCCACACTGCCCTAGGGCCCTGACAGTAATGCTGTGTGGCGTA